>NC_044037.1:250457592-251057592 GCF_901765095.1 Microcaecilia unicolor | reverse complement strand
GATAGAACACCTAATAAATACCCAGTGGAAATACAGTGTTTAATTCATGAAGGACCACTGATGCATGTAAACACAATTTCATGAAAGATTCCGGGGCCCTTTTACTAAAAGGTGTTAAGCTCCTAACATGCCCTTAGTGTGGGGAACAATAGACTACCGCAAATCACGTTAAAGCGCTTAGCAGTGTTATGCCTGCATGTTTGCCCGCACTATCTTCTGAAAATATATATATATATATTTTTACGGGGGGTGTGTCATGGGTGGAGAGTTGGAGTTCCTGCATTAACTAGCTAGCGTGTTTTGCATTAGCACATGCTAACTGGATATGGTAAGGTTAAGGTGGGAGCACTTAACTGCCTCTTTATTTAGAAGGTGCTATGTACTCCCTCTTTTTGCAGGTACTGCACACTAATGGGGAAAAAAAAGCCTGACTTTAATGCCGTGGTAAATCTGGGCTCAGCATGCAGGATAGTATTGTACTAAGCGGTATATCAAATCAATAAATCAAATTGCTCAGACTTCTTCTAAAAAGTGGAAGAATAGCCTGATAGTTGGATGAGAACTAGAAATTGGGGTTCAAATCCCTTTCCTCTTATTGATGCGCCACCTGGGGTAAGTGTCATAAAGCACCATGTGGACGGATTTCTTCTCAAAACGTCTAAATCAGCATTTTCAAAACCTTTTTTCGGACATCTATCTATGCATTTAATCTGCAGTGTGTCCAAATCACAAGGGGACATTGGGGGCGTTTCGAAGGCGGGATTAGGGCGTGCCTAGCACTTGGGTGTTTCCATAATGGAACAAAACCAAAATGTCTAGGGTGAAAACATAAACGTTTTGGTCTAGACCTGCTTTTTTTAATGAATGGGACACAAAAAGGTGCACTAAATGACCAGATGACACGAGTGGAATTCAGGGATGACCCCTCCCCCCCACAAAAAAATTTGTGAATAAAAATAGTACTCACCCAGCCTCTATGATGGCCTCAGATGTTATAGCCAGATCCATCACAGCAACATGTAGGCCCCTGAAGTAGTGTAGTGGTAGGTGCAGTGCAATGTAGACAGGTGGACCCAGGCCTATACCTCCTACCTGTTACACTTGTGGTGGAAACTGAGCCCTCCAAAACTAACCAGAAACCCACTGTACCCACATATACGTTTTTCTTTTCTTTCCGAAAATGATCTAAAAAGATAAACTCACAAAACACAAAACGTTGTTTGAAACGGTATTTTCGAAAAAAGACTTTTTTTTTTTTAATGGGTACACTTCCTATACGGATATGGTATGCTTTTAGTGCAAAACATCTAAAATCTGACTTAGACACACTATCGGAATTGCCCTCTATGGTGCTTTGAAAATTAGCCCTACAGTGTGTCTACACGCTTTCAAGACTAGACATATCAGTTGTGATAGTGGGTTGTGTGCAATGATCTGGACAATTATTCATTGGGAACTCGATGGATTCTAGTAACTCATTTCATAGAGGCTGGTAATGACCTGACCTGGATTTCAGTCGGTGAATGGTGAATTCAAGGTTTGACCGGTGAATTCAAGGTGGCTAAAACCTAGAACTATCTGGTCTGCCTGCTTAGTTTAATACAGACAGTTTTATTGAAGTTTTACAGCTTTCATTTCCAGCAGTTTTTTTCTTTTTAAATGCAAATATGTTTCTGCTTTGAAACATCTTTGCATTTAAAGAATTATTTCAGTATTAAATAAAACTGCCCTAAATTTGTTACCTGGGAATTAAGGACCATAAGTTTTCACTTTTTAGTTACTTTAGGTGTGTGCTGGCTAACAAATCAGCTCACTCTAGTTCACTGTCTACCACAGGGTTTTGTTTTGTGGGTGGGTTCCCCCCCCCCCTTGTTTAAACTGCTGGGACCATGGCAAATTCCACACATTTCCCATGCAGAGCATAGTTTGAGATGGCTTTAACGAGTCCAGCCTCCCACATGTGTCCACATGCCTGATTGAAGAAGGTCAAATGAAGGAGATGCAGCGCTCATGGAAGCTACCTGGCTGCCTTCCATCCTCTCTGCTCTGGTGAATGATTTCTGGAGTCTGTTTCTGTGTGTTTATTCCATATGAAGCAATAACAGCAGCGCACAGTGGGTTCAGCTGGCAAAAAGAAGCCATAAATTCTTAGAATCCAGCCCTCATTAGCTGCGATTGTCTGGGTTCAGTGGAGGGAGTTCAGTTTTGTAAATCTCTTTTGGGTAGAACTGTTACAAAGTAGAAGGAGGAGAAACAGAAAGGAATTTACCAGACCAAATTCCCAATTCAGGAGACCCTTACAGAGCAGACAAGTTACCCAGATCCAGTAGGGAGATTTTGGAACAGTCCTGGATTTCTAACATCTTAACCCTGGTGCATTACGGAACCTGCATCACTGATTTCAATAAAGAGAATTGGGGACGTCACATTCCACACTGCTTTGGGGTGTCTTGTTCAAAACCAGGACTGTCCAAAAAGTCTCCCTCCCTTGAACTGGATATCTTGGCGGCTAAGGTCCATGAAAAGGGAGGGGGGAGGAAGATGCACACGTTTTTAGAATCTGAGTCTTCATTATAAGTGCCAAGGAATCGTCAATTAGCAGTTTCCACAAAAATGTGAAATGGAGGCACCATTGCATTGATTTTTGACATGTGCATGTGAAGGTCGGTACTAGGGGAGCATTTTATTTTTCAAGGAAATCTTTAGTGAAGTGGAGGAGTACCCTAATGGTTAAAGCAGTGGGCTGAGAACCAAGTCATCTTGAGCTACAACTGTGAAAAAGGCATTGGTTAAGTCCACATTGCTTTCTTCTTTAAGAACCAGCCAAAGGTTTTGGAAAGCAGGGGGATAAAAGTTCCAAGCAGGGGGATAAAAGTTCCTTATTTTTTTTTTTTTTTTAAACAGGAGTGAAATTTTTTTTTTTCTGACATTGTTCTTGTTCTTGCTGTCCCCTTCTTTCCCAAACTTTCTACTCTCCTCCAGGCATTCATTTGCAGACTGGTAATAACTTCTCCTTGCAACTGTAGTCCTGATTACTACTGTTCCTCAGTTTGGCAGTAGGTGCCAAATTTTAGTTGCTCAGCTGACTTGGTGCTTGGGGTGTTTGTGTGGTGGTTTTTAGTTCTAGCTACTGCCTTAGAATTCCTTAGTTTCTTTCAGATTGGTTGGTTGCTTTTGATTTAAGACAAGACAGGATAGGATAGGCTGTATAGGCACATTTTGATTGATTGCTAAACCCATGTAGAATAGGATGGCACAAAAGGTTAGTAGTCGCTCAGTAAAGTATGGACCCTGATAAATGCACCAAAATCTGGGTGATGTAACTTGGCCAGATGACAGATTTTTCTATTTCAAAATCAAACAGGGTTGAACTTTGACTAAAGCGGCAGGAAGACTTCCTGCATCTTTAGTCAAGACTTGGAACCTAGGATGTGTTCGTTGGTGTAATCAAGGGCATGCTCGATGTCTGTTTTACTTTTCTTTCTTAAAGAAAGACAAGATTGATTGATTTTGATTCACTGGAGAATAGAGCAGATTGAGAATCTCCATGTCTTGAACTTTTCCCAGAGTTATGGGTATAGCCCCTATTGACGTCTTTTAAAAAAAAAAATCTTATTGAAATCTTAGTTATTTCCTCTTCAGCTATATCTCCGATTAATAAGGTATATTGCCTTCTGGGGCATTGTCCATGGGGGCTGGTGCTCAAGTTCAAGCACAAGATGTTGGTAATGGACTACAGGATTTGTCTGCTATCCTCGAAGATTCTTTATCTGAGGTGTTTGATCAGGGTACATTTCTTGTCTCATTTGTATTTGAACAGAACTTTTAATGCATTAATGAGACTATTTTAGAAATTATCGTGTACCATTTTGTGGTCACAGGATCTAGATATACCCGGATGTCACAGACTACACAGGATAGGAGAAAGTTATTCCTGCTTGGGGCATTGTTGTTAGCATACCTGTGTAAATGCCTGGCTCACTATTTAAAGTATCAAATGTTTTCTTTGTTCCAAATCGACTAAAAACCTTCATAGATAGGAAGAAAATTTCCAGTGGAAATGGAGCATGAAGGAAAAGTGGGGTTATTGTTTTCAGGTTAATGTCTTTTTTTTTTTTTTTTTTTTTTTTCCTTCCTATTTTTAAAATCTCTTTAACTATCGTACACTCCTCCTAATTTTTTGAGCTCTAAGGAAGAGAGGATATGTTTAATTTAGTTCTAATTACCTCAGTGTTGGGTTTTCTTTGAATTACTAGAACAAGTATGTACTTGTAAATATTATTGTTTTGTTTTTTTTCTTCAAATTATAAATTTAAAAAAAATTCACGTTTGGTCCAGGCTGCTGGTGCTGTCTTCTTTTATTAAAAAAAAAAAAAAAGTTAGAGAGCAAGATAAAGGATGCAAATTATCCCTGTGAATTTATAAGAAGCTTATAGATACAAGAAAGACACAATTTGAAGCGCTTGTATACAAATGTTAGAAACCTAAAAAATAAGATGGGCCCTGTTTACTAAGGTGCGTTAAGTGTTTTTAGTGCGCCTACACTTAGCGCGTGCACTAACCATGTAGGTGCCTGTAGGGATTTTGTAGGCACGTACATGGTTAATGCGCGTTAAAAATGTTAACGCGCCTATAATGCTGCTTAGTAAACAGGATCCTAAATGATGAGGTAGATATAATAGGTATCTCAGAGACTTGGTGGAAGGAGGACAATCAATGGGATATTGTGTTAACAGGGTACAAATTATGTTGCAGTGATAGAGGGAATCAAATTGGAGTGGGGGTTGCGCTATATGTTAGAGGGAATTGAGTTAAACAAAATAAACATTCTACATGAAACAGCACAAAATCATAATGGATAGAAATTCCATGTGTGAAGGGAAGGAGCTTGGAGGGCTGTATTACTTTCTACCAGGACAGAACGAACAGACAGATGAAGGAATTAGGAAAGCTGGCAAATTGGGCAACAGTATAATAATGGGGGATTTTCAATTGCCTTCAAAGCTTGAGACCAAGATATATTCACAACAGGTAAGAGTGGTACTAAAGCAAAAAAACCCTGAAAAATCCACTCTCTTCTACTGTAATGTTGAAATAGCAAAAAAGAATAAAAATTGTGGAGAAAAAAAGATATCGGCCAACAAGAAGTCATGCCACAGCAACTAATAGTAGTCCAAATAAGCACATCAGAAAAAAAAAACCCTCTACTATATCTAGAAAAACAGCTTTTCAGCATTACAATAGGATAGTGTTCATGTAACTGCTAAAGGCTTATAGCAATGTCCCCAGCAACCATTTATTAACAGCAGTAGCAACTTCAGAATTGATGATAGCAGTCAAATGCAAAAACCACAATACTCATCTGGCAGTTGCTGGAAACCCAGATCCCAACAGGAGTACCCTGTTTCTCCCACCAGGGCGTCATCAGGAGAAAGAAGCCAACAGCAGGGATTTTTAATGAAAGCCGAGTTCCAGTTTTTGCACTATACTCAATATAAAATCCCTGTGTTCTATACCCTAACTAAAATCCATAAGAATCTCACTCGCCCTCCTGGGCGTCAGATTAGTTCTGCACTTGACTCTGTTGGAATGCAGGGCATAGTACAAGAGGTAAGTGTTGGATCTCTTGGGAAACAGCTACTATCTGGAGTAAAATAACAAAGGACATCTACTGTAGCAGGATTTAATTTTCAAAAGGGTGACTATGATAAAATGAGGAAAATGGTTAAAGAAGCTAAAAGGATCAGCCGCAAAGATTTAAGACATTAAATCATGTGTGGACCTTGTTTAAAAATACCATCTTGGAAGCCCAGAGCAAATACATTCCACACATTTACAAAGGTGGGAAGAAAATGACAGCCAGCATGGTTAAAAGGTGATGTAAAAGAGGCTATTAGAGCCAAAAGAATGAAAGAACCCAAATAATGAAAAGAAGCAACATATAAGCACTGGCAAGTTAGATTCGAAGCATTGATAAAGTAGGCTAAAAGCGAATATGAAGAGAAACTTGTCGCAGAGGCAAAAACTCACAGTAACATCTTTTGCAAGTACATTAGAAGCAGGAAAGCCTGTGAGGGAATCTGTGGGTCTGTTTAGATCATGAATGAGCAAAAGGGGCACTCGGGGAGGACAAGGCCTTAGTGGAGAGACCGGATAAGTTCTTTGCTTTGGTCTTTATGGAGGAAGATGTAAGTGATCTACCTGTACCCGAAGTGGTTTTTAAGGGTGTTGATGCTGAGGAACTGAAAGAAATCTCGGTGAACCTGGAAGACTTACTGAGCCAAATCAACAAGTTAAAGAGTAATAAATCACCTGGACTGCATAGCATACACCTCATGGTACTGAAGGAACTCAAACATGAAATCTGTAACCTGTCAAAATCATCAGTAGTACCTAAAGATTGGAGGATGGCCAATAAAACACCGATTTTGAAAAGGTTCCAGGGGTGATCCATGAAATTTTAAGCCTGAATTCAGTGCCGGGTAAAATAGTGGAAACTATTATAAAGAAGAAAATTATGGAACACATAGATAAACATTTTTTTAATGGGACAGAGTCAGCATGGTTTTAGCCAAAGGAAATCGTGCCTCAGCAATTTGCTTAATTTCTTTGAAGGCGTGAATAGACGTGGTTAAAGGTGAGCTGGTTCATGTAGTGTATCTAGATCTTCAGAAAGCTTTTGACAAAGTTCCTCATGAGACTCCTGAGAAAATTAAAGTGTCATGGGATGGGAGGCAGTGTTCTGTTGTGGATTAGGAATTGGTTATTGGACGGAAAACAGAGGGTAGGGTTTAAATGACCATTTCTCTCAATGAATATTGGAATGCTGCAGGGATCTGTACTGGGACCGGTGCTATTTATCATTTTATAAATGGTCTGGAAATTGGAACGGCATGTGAGGTGACTAAATTTGCAGATGACACAAAACTATTTAAGGTTGTTAAAAACTCTTGTGGACTGTGAAAAATTGCAGGAAGACCTTGGGAAACTGGGAAAACAGGCATCTAAATGGCAGATGAAATTTAATGTGGACAAATGTAAAGTGATGCACATTGGGAAGAACAATCCAGATCATAGTTACCTGATGCTAGAGTCCACCTTGGGGGTCATCACCCAAGAAAAAGATCTAGGTGTCATTGTAGATAATGCACTGAAATCTTGGTCCCAATGTGCAGTGGCAGCTAAAAAGCAAACAGGATACTAGGAATTATTAGGAAAGGGATGGTAAATAAGACTGAGCATACTATGCCTCTGTATCACTCCATGCTGCAACCTCATCTAGGGTATTGTATTCATTTCTGGTTGCCGTATTAAAAAAAAAAGATATAGTGGAAATGGAAAAGGCTCAAAGAAGAGCGACCAAAATAATAAAAGGGATGGAACTCCTCCCACATGAGGAAAGGCAATTTTTTCTGTTAACAAAAGAATAACCCAGATACATAAGAACATAACTGTTGATGACAGATAATTGATAAAAGTATGAAGCTTAACTGAGTGCATTTTGAGGGAGTTGAGTACATGGTTTTTAGATTTGTAGGGATGAATGAATGTTAGTTTTAAAATAACATTTATGAAAAATGCTATGAATAAAGATTATATTATTGGATTACATAATTACTTGTGATTTATGCGTATTAATTGGGGATATCCTGAAAACCTGACTGGCTGGGTGTGCCTCAGGGAGTGGGTTGAGAATCTCTGGCCTAATGGCATCATGAACCATAAAATTCTACTATCATCTTGTGATCACCCCTCCCTCTCCCCCTTCCTTTCACCTTCCTTTTTTAGACTGTCACTGTAATGCTTTAAACAATTCTCTTATGTACTAATGAATGTCCTCTTTATTCTGCTCTGACCCAATGAAAGGGATTGTTAGGTCTAGTCGAGAAATGTGCTATGTTAGTTCAATGAAAAGGTTTTTTGGGGGGTTCAAAATCATCTCCAGATATGGTACTTTACTTTCTTGACCTAACATGTCCATAGCGATGTCTGCTTTTAATGAGATTACGTGTGTGTGTACTGAGGAATCCATGTATTCTTGCAACTGCATTTAAGGAGGGTGGTTTTTCTTTACTCCAGCAAATACTTACAGGGGCGTTTTGAAAATTGCCTTGGAAACTAAAGCTCTTATAACAGGTTGCCTGTATGCGACTTTCAGGGATGCCTATTTAATAAAGGTAATCGAATAAAAATCAACCTAGCCCTCACGACTTTGCTTACACCTCAAATAAAAACTTGTTTGGGACATATGGACCGTCCTAAATACAAGCTTATTTCCAACCATCGGTCCATTTAGTCAAATTTTGTTTTAAGTATGTCCTGCATAAAAAAAATTTGGCCAGTGATTGGTACTTATTGCAAGTAATTTATATATAGATAGAGATACTGAGAGTGGCTCTGTAACAGGGCGCCTTCAGTTAGGTGTACCATGTGCTGAGTATCAGTTCAATAACAGCATATGTGCACCAAGATGTCGTTATAGAATACTAGTGTACTTTGACCTGGCGTAAAATGATCACACCTAACTCTAGGTACGCCAATGCCAGTGTGGCAAGCATAAATGGGCATGCCGAAGTGTTCCATGCTATGTGTATAACTGATAGTGTTCTAGAAGTTACAGTTGTAAATGAGACACCCCCATATGTACGCTTCCTTTGCAGTTGCATGCTACTTCGTAGAAGAGTGTGTAGTGCACTTACACATGTAAGTGCTGCCGTTCTGTGCATTTTAACATTCATGAGGCACACAAACTATACACACCCAGTTGTAGAATTGCCCTTAGCTTCACATTTGGAAAGTGCAGTTCATGGGGTCACTGGAACATAAAAATAGCCATACTGGGGAAGACCGATGGTCCATCTAGCGCAGTATCCTGCTTCCAACAGTGGCCAGTCCAGGTCACAAGTACCTGGCAGAATCCCAGATAGCAGCAAGATTCAGGCTACTGATCCCAGGGGCAGTCGGTGGCTTCCCCATGTCTATCTCAATAGCAGTCACAAAAGAGAGGGAAAACAGCATACAAATACAATTAGGCAAACAAAAAAAGCAAACACTGGGCCTTCAGGATTGAGAAAAATGTAGTCCTTTAATATCTCAATCCTGAAGGCCCAGTGTTTGCTTTTTTTGTTTATCTCAATAGCAGACCATGGACTTTTCCTCCATGAACTTGTGTCCAAACATTTTTTAAACCCAGATACACTATCTGCTGCTATCATATCCTCTTGCAACGAGTTCCAGAGTTTAACTATTCGTTGAGTAAATAAAATTTCCTCCTATTCCTCCTGAGGGTATGAGCTTCTATTTATGATGATCCATATGCCCCCCCCCCCCAAAAAAAAAAAGTTTTTTAGTAAGCGAGATAGTGAGGCATAGATTAATGATATTTTATGAAGGCAACATGGGGCTCCTGTGTGCCTTTTATGCAATAGGCTCCTATATCTAGTCCCAGTTGCGTGCAAATACCAACACACAAATTTGCACCTGCTCCGAAGAAGGTGTAAGGTTTATGTATGTACTACATAGTATATCATGTGTGCCTACATAAATGACAATGTTTCCTTTCTGCCCAAACTACTCCCCCAGGGAATGCCTATGGGCAGATAGTAGAAAAGCACACTTCGAGGGTAATGCCATAAGGTGGATGCTAGCATTTACTTGCTGATTACATGTGTTAAGTACAAAAGAAACTACCTACACGTTATTCTGTAAATACGTGCATATCTTATACAGTGTGTATTTTACAAGTAGGTGAAGTTTGGTGGGATTCAGTTCTACATGTATAACTTACA
Organism: Microcaecilia unicolor; assembly: GCF_901765095.1. Classification (NCBI taxonomy): domain Eukaryota; kingdom Metazoa; phylum Chordata; class Amphibia; order Gymnophiona; family Siphonopidae; genus Microcaecilia; species Microcaecilia unicolor. The sequence continues at coordinate 251,047,804 of NC_044037.1, read as the reverse complement.
GGGTGCTGTAAGCTATTCACATATCTCCAGCATTTAGGTGTGATAATCTTACATGAGCTCTGAGGCTGGCATTAAGTGTTCATGCCTAAAATCATTATACTTGTATTTAGCCTGTTACGCTAGTATTTTATAAAGGAAAATGGATACCTACCTTCCTCTACATATGTTCCAATCGGGGGCCCTCTGGGTTCTTTTATTTGGGTGCGCTGTTACAGAATTGCTTTCTTTCTTTGTACTTTCTAACCTGCGTATGTGGTTGTGCAGTTTTGTAAAAGCCCTAGTTGTATAAATCATGTTTACATGCAGAAAAAGCTTTATAAAATGAGCCCCTGAAAGTGCACTGGTTGGTAGTGGAACAGGACTTGGGTGCCATTAATAGTAGGTATCGCAGAGAGCTCTGGACTGGTGAAATGCAAAGAACAGGTCAGGACTAGCCCCATCCTGCACTGTCATGCTGGGCTTCTGCATATACATCCCAGGAATTCAACACACATTCCTCAACTTCCATTCTGATCCAAAACATTCAAGCACTGTGTGTGTTAGAAGTTAAAGTAGAGCTGGAGTTTGTCTTTTAAGAGTGTTTTTTTTTTTTGGGGGGGGGGGGGGGGTTTGGGAAGAGTTGCTTAGAATACTACACAATTTCTTTCTCGGAATAAGAATGTGTGTATATGAATGCCTTGTGCTTTTAAAAGTGTTTATGAAACCCAAAATAGTGGACAGTGCCTCCCTTGTTCGAAAATAAACAAATCTCATTATCTGCACTTCCATTTTTCTAGCTGTTGGGTCTGTCAGTTTAACTCTCTGCTAACCTTTTGTTTGCAAGTAAGTGTCTTGTGGGATGTTCAGAATTGTTTTAGGACTGTTGTCACTTTTATTGAGAAAAGGACGTGACCCACAAGTTAAGTTTGTTTATGTTTTAACAGCAGAATAGTTCTTTTGTGATGCTGCCATGCATTGTGAAATTTATTTTGCCAGGGCCAAAATTTAGAAACACAATGCTCCCGTGTTTCTTCTTCAACCTCCTTGAAGACCACTTGCTTCCTTGTCTGGTTGTGTTACTTGTAGAGATACAACTAATGCTTCTTTTAGGCTTGCTAGCAGGGGTCACTGTCTGTCTATTTCAAGGTAGTCTTCCCAAGAGCGACCAACGCAGTGGCCTAAACTTTAGTGACTGCCTTTGATTTTCTAGGTCAGGCTTCTGCTAGGGCTAGCCAGGACTTTGAATGCTTCTGAAGTGGCCCTTAGTATCTGAAGGAAGAAACAGCATACTCCTAGTATGGCAGCACCTGGTGTCTGGCCTTATGAGCATAGGAAGTAGATCAGAAGGGAATAAAATAGCCTGCTCTCTTGGCTGCAGTGACCGATGTATATAAACCCTCCTCTTTGCACCCCCACCCCTTGCTTAGGACGTCAGGTTCCAGGCCCAGAGCCAGAAAAAAGATGTGAACTGTTGATTTATCCTCCTGCACTGGAGTACAGATCGCAAACAAATGGACCTCTTTAAAACAAGCCTTGTTAAGTTCTTAATTCAATGATGTAGTGTAATTTGATTATAACAGTAGTGTCTCTGGTGTTTAGGATATTTATAATGCGGATCTGCTTCTAAGTATGGCAAGCAATTGCATGTGTCTTTCTTGAAATTGAGATTTTTTTTTTTTTTTTAGAATTAGTTTAGGAAGGAGAAGCATGCTTTGTCGTGATGTAGAGCATACTCTTAAAAGAGTCTGCTTAACTGACAGTTGCAGGAGCTGTTAACATGAAAAGTTGAACCCCAAAATTGATTGCAAAATTACTAATGTGAGCTAAATTCACAAATCCAGAAAGAGCAACAGTCTATCCATACACACTCCTGTCCCCTTTGTAAGACAGCAATTTTCTGATGTGTGTTCAAGCGCAACACACAGCTTGAAAATTGAGTGGAACAGAGGCGATTTTTTAAAATCACACCATTGAATAGTAATATGGTTTTGTATATGTGTGGGGCTAGGAGGATCTGGGGAAAAGAGGTCACCCAAATTAGTCTCAAATGCTTTAGAGATATATTTGGAATTTAATGCTAATCTAGTTGTGAGTTAACAGTCGTAGAATGATGGGTACATCTGCTCTAAGTAAATGTCATTATCAATTTAATTCTGGTTTATTACAAAGTCAGCTGAGAGATTTTGTTCTGACGTGTGCACAATCCCCCGGATTCTATATATGATGCCCAGAATTGCGTGCCAGTGTGTGTGCAGATTGAGTAACAAGCCAATTAATATCAATAATTGGGTGCTAATAACCAATTATTGATCGGCCCTTATTAAAATTTGCATGTGTACCTGGCTGCATGCTATTCTATAAGGCATGGGCCTAACTCTACTAGTATGTAACTCTCAAAAAGGGATGAGACCATGGTATTGGAGAGAGTGGATGTGAACATAAGGGTTGCCATCCGTACTGGGTCAGACCAGTGATCCATCTAGCCCAGTATCCTGTTTTCCAAACAGTGGCCAAGCCAGGTCACAAGTACCTGGCAGAAGCCCAAATCATGGCAACACTCCATACTACAAGTTCCAGGGCAAGAAGTTGCTGCCCGTGTCTTTCTCAATAGCAGACTATAGACTTTTCCTCCAGGAATTTGTCCAAACCTTTTTTTTTTTTTTTTTTAAACCCAGATACTCTGACCACTGTTATCGCATCCTCCAGCAAAGAGTTCCAGAGCTTTCGTTGAGTGAAAAAGTATTTCCATGCAACTTCCTTGAGTGTCCTCTAGTCTCTGTACTTTTTAGAACAAGTGAAAAATAGATTTACTTCTACTTGTTCTGCACCACTCAGGACTTTATAGACCTCAGTCATATCGCCCTCATCTGTCTCTTTCCCAAGCTGAAGAGCCCTAACCTCTTTAGCATTTCCTCATACGAGAAGAGTTCCATCCCCCTTATCATTTTGGTTGGTCTTCTTTGAACCTTTTCTAATTTCGTTATATCTTTTTTTGAGATACGACGACCAGAACCGAACACAATACTCAAGGTGCGGATGCACCATGGAGCGATACAGAGGCATTATGGTATTTTCAATCTTATTCACCATCCCTTTCCTAATAATTGCTAGCATTCTGTTTGCTGTTTTTGGCCGCCACTGCACTGAGCAGAAGATTTCAGCATATTATCTATGATGACACCCAGATCTTTTTTTTGAGTGCTGACCCCCCCCCCCCCACCCAAGGTGGACCCTAGCATCAGGTAACTATGATTCAGATTATTCTTTCCAGTGTGCATCACCTTGCATTTATCCACATCAAATTTCATTTGCTGTTTGGACTCCCAGTCTTCCAATTTCCTAAGGTCTTCCTGCAATTTTTCACAGTCTGCACATGTTTTAACAACCTAGTTTTGTATCATCTGCAAATTTAATCACCTCTCTCATCATTCCGATTTCCATATAATTTATAAATGTTAAGTAACACCGGTCCCAGTATTGATCCCTTCGGCACTCCACTGTTCACCCTCCTTCATTGAGGGAAATGATTTTTTTAACCCTACCCTCTGTTTTCTGTCCAATAGCCAATTCCTAATCCACACCAGAAACTTCCTTTTCAGTGGGAATCTAAAAGCAGGTAAGCTTTCCTTCAGTGGTTGGAAAGGTAATGGAGGTGCTGCTCAAGGAAAGGATAGTGAGTTTCCTGGAATTCGGTGGGTTACAAGATCTGAGGCAATATGCTTTCACCAAAGGAAAATCATGCCAAACAAATCTGATCAATTTCTGTAACTGGGTGACATGCGCTAGATGTAGTCGTCTTGGATTTCAGTAAGGCTTTTGACACAGTCCCTCATAAGAGGCTCATAAATGAACTTGGCAGGCTAAAGTTAGGACATAAAGTGGTGAACTGGATTGGGAATTGATTGACTGACAGATGGCAGAGGGTGTTTGTAAATGACATTTACTCAGCTAACATAGTAACATAGTAGATGACGGCAGAAAAAGACCTGCACAGTCCATCTAGTCTGCCCACGATAAACTCATATGTGTATACCTTACCTTGATTTGTACCTGTCTTTTTCAGGGCACAGACCGTATAAGTCTGTGCAGCAGTATTTCCCGCCTCCCAACCACCAGTTTTCAGGATACCTACATTGAATACGCATGAGAAGTCTGCATACAATGGAGTGTAGGCAAATCTATCTCATGCATATTTATTCTAAGTATCCTGAAAACCAAACTAGCTGGGTATGTCCAGTGAACAGGGTTGAGAACCCCATAACATGGGCAGTTGTGACTTTCCCCTAGCCCTGCTATTCTTCTTTCTGCCTTTCTCGTTTATTAATGGTAAAAACATTAGGCCGTAACTTTTTTTATTGATACATCAACATGCATTTAAAACAACTTGCTACCCAAATCATCTAGTATTTTTATGTAACCAACATGTACAGCAAAGCCATCCTTACTTTTGCACGTGGGGGAGGGGTAGTGCCTGCCATGGGGCAAGGAGGCCCTGTCCTGTCCCGACTCAAATGTGAGCAGGCCATTGTCCTAGGGGTACACTGGCCTTGCGAGCAGAGCACCCCTCTCTCAATCAATCTCAGTCTCTAGTCCATTCATTCATTTTCTGGTTCTGGTACCCCTGCTGCTGGGACAGTTGTAGTCCCCTGGTCACGCTGGTCTGCGGTGGGTGAACCAGCGCATTTTGAAAGAGGGTGTCATGCCTTATGGCCACTGCCTATAATTGTGACTGTTCACTCTTGTCAACCCCCCTCATCTGTCACACATTGTTGACATTGTGGGACTCCGGCTTCTGTGATACTTGGGAGCTGTGTGTGCTGGCGGGGGGGAGGGCATGGTGCCCTGTTATCCCCAGCTGCTGTGCACCTTGGCCCATGGCCTCCCCATTACTATTACAGTAAATCTGACTTGGGCAATAGGCTGCATACTGAGAACAGCTAGCTAATTGGTCTGACTCGAGAGAGCAGAAACCAAGGGCAAGTGAAAAAATGAGTGGATAATTATTTGTTGGTTTTCTTATCAGAATATTATAGATTTATTGTAAACCGCTGTGCTGTACCCAGTTGGTTTCTTTAGGTAGAAGACCAAAGCACAGTTTAACAAATGACTTATTATACAAAAGGATAATGAGAACCTCCCATATTACAGTAGGTGACTAATTTACTGAATATTTTTTCAGAGGAAGAACTGTTGCAAGACAGCGGTTGCTTATTTTTGTTATCAGTGTACACATGAGTATAAATGGCTCCCAAGGGTTGAGTAAACTCCTCTGTAGCTTCTTTAGTTGGAGATGACTTATTGCTTTGGACATTTGGTAAGGACAAGTTCTCTATTTATATGAATTCATTGATTTCACTGGAGGAGTCTCTTCCTTGTCTGAATAGTTTAATGGCAGGATTGATGAGGTTTCTTTAGACCAAAACTGTATTTTTTTTCCCCCTCCAGCAGGAGTGAAATCCATTTGTTTTAAAACCTGTATTAATATTTCCAGTTACTCTCTAAAACTGTCTCAAAACATAGTAGTATCCCATTCCCTTGGGGATGTGAATAATATAGCTTTATGATTTGACACCATGAATAACAGCATACCCATAACTCATAGAGGAATGCTTATGTAAACTGTATCCTTGATTTGTGCTTTGATGTACAGTTCATTTTTTTTTTTAGAAATAAAAGATAAAGAAGAATATTTGTTTTCAAATAAAACTTGAGCTTTGTTTATATGGGAAGCACATGTTTTAGCGTGATAGATCTCAGTAGAATTTATTTTTATAATGAATGGTCAGGGGGTGGAAGAATATTGTAGAAGACTTGGTTACAAGCCAAAAGCTTTTGGAAATAATGAATCTTGTTTTGCTTTCTTGTAATTTACTTTATTTACTTGTGATTATTCTATTTATTTTTTTAATCCTACTTATTTCTTTATTGTATTTATTTTTATTTGTGTGTGGGGGGTATATTTTTATTTCATGCTTTTCTTTGCTCTTATTCCCTTTCTTGCTCCATCATGCTTAGGGACTTTTTGAGTTCTGCTCACCTTGAAATTAGAGGGGTTTGGAGAGGAGGAACAATGGGTGAGAAGGAGCTTCATGAACTTTTTTTCTGTTCTTCCCCTTTTCCCACCAGAAGATTGTAATTTTTTTCTTTTATTAATATTGTCTAACAGGTAATATAAAATCTCGTTTGGTTTCTCTGCTTGAATTATCAGGTAAGACATCATTTCACCATAGTGTCTTCTGTGCCTTTTATAAAATAGGCACCCAGAATTGGCTCCAGTAGCATCTAGTACTCATTCATGTGTAAATGTTGGTGTGTTCCTGCATATTTTATAAAATATACACATACATCACAACTGTATCCCAGGAATATCTGTGCAAATACCATATAAGGCAGGAAAGTTAACTATATTGTGGGTCTCAAGAGAGAACATTAATATGTGTCACTGTAAACTCTGTCTGCTGATACCAAGTAGAGAGTTGCATGGGGACAGAAATCTTATCCGTCCCCGTAAGGATTTAACCTGGGCCCACCCAGTCCTGCGACAATTTAATGGTGCATAAAAAAAAAAAATTACAATCAGCTCTCTGTCTCTCTCTGGGTTCAAGCCGCAGCACTGCAGGCAAGGAAGGAATGGAAGTTGGAACACTCTGGTTCGCATATGTAAGACTTTGTGTCTGATTCATTGGCACTGTGTGCTAAGAGGTTGCCACATGCATGTGCCAGTAGGTCAGGTGACATCTGATGATCGTGCCTATGTCAGAGCTGAGGTCTATGCATCAGCCCAGGAGCAGAGAGGATTAATAGTAACATAGTAAGTGACAGCAGATAAATAAAACCGGAATGGTCTATCCAATCTGCCCAATAGTCACACTCATTATCAATTCATGATTAAATCAATAATGAATGTGATATTATATACTTGATTATGGTCCTTCTGTGGTGTTTCTGGGACATAGACCATAAAAGTCCGCCTGGCCCTATCCTGTTCCAACTGCTGGAGTTGCCTTCAAAGCCCACTATGGCCTGTTCATCTTCTCATTTGTGGGACACAGACCATAAGTCTGTCCAGTACTGTCGACATGTTCCAGCCACTGAAGTTGCTGTCTAAGCCCTTTCCAGCCCATCCTAAACCATATTGCAGTATATGAGATAGATCGTACAAGTCTGCCTGGTATCGGCCCCAGTTCATCACAGCCAGTTGCCTTGTAAGCGTCACTCGACACATCCATTTTCTAATTAGAGATCCTCTGTTCATCCCATGACTTTTTGAATTTTGTCACCATTTGTGTGTCTACCACCTCCTTAATGGAGACTTCCCACATCTGTGCTGTTAAAGTGAGGCGGAGACGGCACTCAACTTGGTACTCAGTAAGTGAGAGGCTGGCGCAAGTGCAGCATACACTCTCGCGGGAACCCCACAGAAACTGCTTTTGTCCGCGCGGGAATCCCGCAATCCCTGTTCCTGTGCAAGTCTCTAATACCAAGTCTCTGTGGCCCTCCAGCCTCAAAACAAATCTGAGTCTCTGAGGGCCCCCTTCCTGCAGTGGCATACCAAGGGGGGGCAGTGGGGGCGGTCCGCCCCGGGTGCATGCCGCTGGGGGGTGCTGCAGCATGTGCCTGTGGGCTCCGAGTTCACTACGCTAAATTTGCTGGTTCGCTGCGGCTCCCTCCCTCTGCCCCGGAACAGGTTACTTCCTGTTCCGGGGCAGAGGGAGCTGCAGCGAACCAGCGAAGTTAGTGTAGTGAACTCGGAGCCCACAGGTGCGTGCCGCGGCACCCCCCCCCCAGCGGCGAGCACCCGGGGGGGGGGGTGTCATTTCGTGAGGGGGTCATTTCGCAGGGGGGGGGCGCATCGGTGATCCGCCCCGGGTGTCATCGAGACTAGGAACGCCACTGCCTTCCTGAGAACATACCTCTGATCAGTATGAGATGGAAATATCCCCATCCCCTTACTCCCTTTTAGTCTCCAGATGGTCGCTCTGCTCCCCCCCCACCAGTACTTATCCCCTTATCGCTATGCAGATCAGAGTTAGCAGACCCATTTTGGATTTGGTGGTACTGCAGCAGGAGGGAAAATAACTTCTTCCTACTGATATATAGAGTCAGGGTACCCATTTACAAGTGATTTGGGAGGTGGAAGATGAGTGGGAGTCTTTAGGGTCCAGAAACTCATTTTTTTTGTGGCAGGTTTAGGGGTTATTAGGGTATAGATGTTGTATTTCTTTTAGCGGAGGATAGTGGAGCTGCTCTCCTTGGCAGCCTCCTCTTCCCACCCTTCAGCCTATGCTGGCATTAGTGCTGTTGTGCTATCGGTCAGGTTCTATTTAATGTGGCAGTATTATACAGTACATCTCGGTATTGGTATATAAACAACTTAATTGGCTAATGAGCTGTTGGCCATCAATAACTGGATGCTAACAATCAGTTGACGTTAATCGGCTGTGTTGTCTAAAAATGCTGGGCGCCTAAATCCCTTAGCATGTAATCCAAAAAGGGATGTGGCTACAGGAGGGGCACGAGCAGGTCAGGGATATCCGAAAAGGGCACAATGTTATAGAATTATAGGTCTTTGCGCTTAACGTGGGTGCCAACATTTACACCAGGTTTCAGCAGATGCAAGACTGGTGCCCAGAGGTTAGGCATGGGACTTGGCAATAAACGCTATTCTATAAAGGGCAGATGCCTTTTATAGAATAGCACTTGAAGCTGATCTTTTCCAGCACCAATTTTTGAGGGTCAGATTTCCCCCATTGTGTATATCCACCAGTTTTTAACATGGTTAGCTTATGCACCACCAAGTTTTATTGAAAGGGCTTTACTGATTGATGTTAGGTCTGAATATTTCTCCCTGTCAGGAAAAAAAACTATTTTGATCTCTAATAGTCTTTTGTGTTCTTTTCAAAGTCATTTTGGTAATTAAACAATTGACCTGCTTATGTTTTACAATATGTTTGTTTGGGGTTAGTTAATAAAAAGGTCTTCCTTCTCGAAGACCTTGAAGAACTAGAGGATTTGTTATGACTTGGATAGCAGACATACTGTCTAAAATAATACTGAGGATTAAAGGAGTATTGAGTTACAGTGAGGAAGTGAGGAGTTACAGTGTGAGGAAGTGGCTAGACCAGGGTTTGTGTGTCTGCTTGTCCAGGGCTAACTGGACATATTCAGCAGCACTTAACCGGATAGTGCCACTGAAAATGCCCAGTTAGCACCAAAACCAAATCTGGCTATTTTATGGGTGTTTCAGGGGCAGACGAAGATAACCCTATCTTTGTACGGTTCTTCTTAGCTGGCTAATTGCTAAATATTGCACTTAACGGCTAAGTTTTTAGCCGGCTTCATATTCCTGGATATTCGGTGCTGGATACCGGACGTGGCCCAGCATTGAATATCTGGGCATAAAGCTGTCAACAATCAGTAAAATGGTAACCACCAGCTGAATATCTATCCCATAGGTCAATAGTTGAGTGACACTTAGTTTTTTTTATGTGCATAAATATGGAGGTGGGGCATTCGGGGGGTGCTCCCAAGTGGGTATATACCCTGAATATATGGGCACTGATATTAAGGGCCTAGATGTGTAGATTATATGTTTGGTCTGGACATGCCAAAACCCAGTATAACCTGGAGTGTTCTGGCCAAATGTATAAGCTAGACCTATAGATACAGGCACTGAACACTAGCATCTATGTCTAGAGTAAACACCTGGGTATACCTTTGATACAAAGTGGTGCGAAAGTATGCCTAAGCTTACAGGTGTAATTCAGTGAATACCAGGATGTGGTCGGACATTCCATTTTGAAAATAGACTTGTGTAATTAAGTGAATACCAGGGATGTGGTTGGACCATGAAAGTAGGTGGTGAATGTAAATAAGGCAAATTAAGGATTTACAGAGGGGGATCTTGCTTGGGAGGGGAGATTTCTAGGAGCATGGGACTGGACTGGAGGGAGAGCAGACAGGAAAAAGGGACCTGTTAGAAAAGGATCATGGGTTATACGGAGAGCTACTACTTCAAGTGGAGCTATCCTGATAAAAGAAACAAGAAAGTTATTAAGCTCTGGCTAACGGTATAACAGGGAGCAGAGGCGGGTGTTTCTGCTGCGGCATAGTGTATACTGGCCTGTGTGTTAAATGTCTGCTGCACATGGCTAGAGTAATGCTGGTACCTTAGGGACCCAGAATTGTGCTGAGATGTGTGAAGGAGGAGAGACTGGAAAATAAAGATGCTTGATCAGGCTGCATGTCATGGCAGGTGACTGCTGCGTGTAGAGGATGAGATATTTTGGAACTAAGAGGAGGCATTCTGCCAAAAAGATACCTTATTTACATTTAACCGTCTTTCACAAAAAAAATAACTAAAAGCGGAGATACCTTCTGTCAGTATATATAGTGTGTGTGTGAGAGAAGTTGGGCAGTTAAGTAAGGCAAAACAAGAAATTGACCTTGTTTGACCCTTCCATTTTATTTATTTATTTATTTGTTACATTTGTAGCCCACATTTTCCCACCTATTTGCAGGCTCAATGTAGTTTACATAGTACCTTAAAGGCGTTCGCCAATTCCGGTATGAACAAATACAAAGTGATATTGTGGTAGAATAAGGTTCATATGTAACGGACACATTAGGGAATCTTAGAGAGGAAGAGTTATTATATGTCCATTACGAGCTTTGGTTTCGTTGTGTTGCAGGGTGCAGGCATTTAAGTTGGGTCGGTAGGGTATGCCTTTTTGAACAGGTTAGTTTTTAATGATTTCCGGAAGTTTAGGTGATCATAAGTTGTTTTCACGGCTTTTGGTAATGCGTTCCATAGTTGTGTGCTTATGTAGTGTAGGGAAAAGCTGAATGCATAGGTTGATTTGTATTTGAGTCCTTTGCAGCTTGGGTAGTGGAGATTTAGGTATGTTCGTGTTGATCCTGTTGTGTTTCTGGTTGGAATGTCTATGAGGTCTGTCAGGGTGCATATTTTGAAAGCAATACGTTCTTTGATTTGGAGCCAGTGCAGTTACTTTACTGTCTCATAAAAATCTGGGTTATCAAAACATCAAATGTATTTCAAATAATTTTTCATCTATTTTTAAACTTTGTAATTTCACATTCAGTACTACTGGTGATTGATATCCAGGCCATATGATTTGTTGTCTGCTAGAACTTTATGTGGATGTATTTTTAGTTTTTATGCATGTCCTGACTCTGTTCATGGCATTTCCATGGCATTCCTGTCATTTTTGGAAAGCTGTTCCATGGTTGATGTAATGGAAGTGGGCTGCTTCAGACAATAGCTGCTCTCCATGAAACTCACCATTGATGTGCTCGGAGGCATCTGTGGCTAGCTTGAACAGTGGCTGTTTTCTTTCACTCATGATGGAGCTTGGCAGTTAGCTCCCATTGATAACTTTCCAGAGTCTACCCTGGAGGGAGGCACTGCCTCTAGCTGTCATCTGACCTTGCTAAATTTCCGGAGTGTTCCAGAGGAGAAGCACAAGGGTTAATATGCAATCTAGAGCTGGGCTATTTAGTCTCAAGAGAACAGTTTCAAGTATAAGCAGCATGAGTGCATGGCATCTAAGATTATTCTCTTCCCCCCCCCCCCCCCCTTTCTCTATCTGCCCATTTATTAGAGTGTGAACATGTTATTTGTGGAAGATGAGAATCATTATTGTTTCAGGCTTTGGATAAGTTTTGCAGCCTTTTTTTTTTTTTTTTTTTTTTTACTACAAGCACTATAACCAGCTAATTTTTTATATTTCTATTAGTGGAATTAATTTGTTCTGTTTTTTTTTTTTTTTTTTGTTATTGATTTGAGCCCTTTTACTAAATGGTGTTAAGCCCAAATGCACACTTAGGCAAACTACCACAAACTGATTTAATGCATTTTGAAGTAGCCTGTTTTTCCCCCGCACTGTTTGCATGGTTTAAGTGGCATGTTAGCTATTTAAAAAAAAATACATATTTTTGGAGGACATGTGCCATGGGTGTAGAATAGGTGTGGAAACAATAACTAACTAGAGCATCCATATTGGTGCACACAGGACCCTTAAATAGGAGGTGGTAAGGGCTCCCACATCAACTTTTTTTTTTATAGGAACTGTGTGCTAATAACAAACATTGGTGCATGATTTGAAGTTCAAAAAATGAAAATGCCCGAAAAAAGTGCTGCAGTTTTCAGGAGAACGTGGGAATGGGCACCATTTTGTCAGGGCTGACTGACAGTGAGGAACAGCTTCTGTCTGATCACACGTGGAGCACAGCTGCCATTTTACAACCTCGTGGTTAATATGGTGTGAAGCCCCACCCAGTTCATCCTAGGCTGCAGTGGGCAGGGCTGGGTGCCGCCATTTTTGAGGTGGTGGTGCTGGAAGAGGAAGGAGTCTACCGCCCTCCTCCAACAAAGGTAGGGGGCGGGGAAGAGGGCCACTAGACCACCAGGTTGGGGGGGGGGCTTGATTCACAGCCCACTTGGCCACCAGGGCTTTACTTGGGAGGATGCTAGGGGGGTTTAGAGACCCACTGGATCTCCAGCCCCCCCCCCCAAATTTGTGTAGGGGGGGGGGACTGGAGGTCCACCAGATCTCAAGTCCCCATGTCACTGGCTCGGGTTGGGGGTGTTAGGCCATCAGGGCCATGCTGTTTGAGATCTGGTGGTCCCCATGGGTCCCATGGACCTCCAACCCATGTGTTTGACAGGTCTGGGCTTTTGACAGCCCAGACCTGTCAAACAAGTGCAGGAGGATTGTGCCTGAGTCCTCCTGCACTTTACCCTATGATCAGAGAATAATGCACATAAATTTGCATGCTATTATCTCTGATCATAGGGGCGGTAAAGCCCTGTGCTGTTCCAGTGCTATTTTTAGGGCGCTGTTTTGGAACAGCGTGGGGTTTTCAATCATCTGTGCATGATTGAGGTAGCCTATATCATACATCAGAAAGTGACTCTGGTTAATCTTCATGCACATTCCACTCTGGTTCAGGTGACTTCCTGAATGGAGGCCGGAGTGGCCGTGTCAGAAGACATATGCAAGGTGGTGATGTGATCCTTGTTTCATTCTTTTGTGAACTTCTACAAGAATGATGTACTAGCCCGGTGTGATGGGGAGTTTGACGGAAGAGTGCTTCAGGGGGCCTCGTCTCCCCCCCCCCCCCCACACACACACTCAGTAAAGTATTGCTTTTGTATATCCTGTTGGTCTGGACTGGTCTAGCAGGATGAAAAGGAAGGTGAAATTTATTCATACCTGTTAAATCTCCTTTTCTTTGAGTCCTGCTAGACCTCTAAATCCCACTTGGAAGACTATGATATTGGTGATTATATCTCCCTGGGTTTTGTATGTAGTTGTTGGCTGATGCATGCTGTAGTGATCCCCTATGGGGTACAAAGTTGCTCTATAATAGGTTTTACCTTGTGATGTCACTTAGTTCAGTATCATTTCTCTATCTCTATCTGCTGGTAGGGAGACACAATCCTTTGGTCTGGACTGGACTAGCAGGACTAGAGGAAAGGAAATTAAAAGGTATGAATACATTTCACCTTCTTATTTCTAAGTGTGTAAAGTGGTTGTTTCTGCCTCTTTTGAAGTGTTTTATATAAGTAAGAATCAAATTCCATGACACCAAACAAAAATAATAGGATGCATTTCAGGGAGTCCTGAACTTGGGGGATGATCTGCCCTCCTAAATACTCCTTTCTGTCTACCCCTCATGGAACATTTTGAAAACCTCTCAACCCCCGTGCCCCTTACCAAGTCCTTTTCCCATCCTGCTCCTCTAGTTCTTGCTTTACCTGGCTGCCCCTGGACCAACCACAGTGAGGCCTGATGGATCCTCTGCTTGGATTTTCAGACCAGGTCAGTCTTCCCATAACAAGCTTTCAGCAGCAGTAAGCAAAAAATTTCCAATATAGGTCATGTGTGCTGGCACATATGCTCTGACAGGCATGGCTGCTCCTGGCCTCCTTTTCAGTGGGGGCTTTTTTAATCAATGTATTCATACTGATACAGTGTCTGATATTCCCCCACAGGGTTTTGGGTTCTTTTGCCCCATCCTCTTAGATTAGCTCAACAATTGCTATAAGAATCCTTGGTCAAGGGCCATAGACCACAGCTCCCACCAGAATCAACTACACATGTGTGAGTGTGGCCACTTGGTATCGCTGTTTTGATGATTAGGACAGGACTGTTGTCAGATGTAATGGTGCCTCATGGAGGAAAGAGAGAGAGCCTCTTGTGATGATGCAGCATGCCTGCTCCTCAAAAGGCCTGCAGGAGACCATACTTCCACCACTGGTCCGAAGCCAATGTCGACATAGCCCAGTCCCTTATACAGGCCCTGCTTGGGCCTCTCCTCTGCAGCCCCAGATGGGGTGTATACTTTAATGCTCAGTAATCTCATAGCCTAGGAAGGTGGTGTAGGAGCTTCCTCAACTAGAATATAAATATGGGGCGTATCAATTTACCTTTATAGTTTGGTTAATATCTGTCTGGAAATTGCCCATCTTTTCTACCTAGGGTGAATGGAGCACAATATAAACAGAACATGTGCTTTTTACCCACAGGAAAAAAATGTATTCAGGAGGAGAGAGGCTGGTGGAGGCAATGGCACATTTTCAAAACTGCATGTTTTTTCTTAGAAGTACAGGCAGAAAAAGTAGATGCATATCTCGGCAGGCTGTCCTCCCCCCCTCCCCCGAGCATTTGCAAGTATTTCCCCTTTGGTGCAAAATCACTGGCAGAAATACCTATGGACTTTACTCCTGAAAATTACCTTCTAAATATACTTTTGTGTTTTATAATCCACTAATGTGATTGATTTTAGGTCATAATGTGGTTTTCGATCACTTCTTAGCTAATCCAGCTTTTAGCAGTTCTAAATTTTGAAGTTTGGGTAGCTGAAGTAGCCCAAGTTCAAAACCATTTCCATTTTTTAAGATGTATTTTTTGACTTCTTTGAAATATCTCTGCTGCACTTTTGCGTTCCTTCTTATGGCAGCAATTTGTATAGGTCTGTAATTTTCATATTTTCATAGCACTCTTGCCTGATGGAGATATTAAAGGAAGGGATCCCAAGTGGTGAACTTGTGACCTTGGGTTCCAGAGGACTGAGTGCGCCATAGTGTGAATCGGAGCATGACTGGGTGTTAGCTGCAGCTCCCACTGAATTGCTTTTCTTTCTTCAAACACAATTACTGAATGAAAAACCTTTGTTCGAATAAAAATAGAGCCATATCCTCTAGGAATCTGCTTTTAGATTAATGCAAGTAGTAGGCAACGGATGACACAAAGATTGGATTCTTTAAAGAATTCTAAAAATAAAGATCTGCGAACTAAAGGCAATACCTTTTTTCTTGAACTAATTTCCAAAAACGAGTCAAAAACATATTAATCCAATAAAATTGTAATAAAATCCAATAACTTTATATATTTTGTTGTAATCTGTTGTGCTAATTGGATATCAATAATGATATAATATATAATTATTTCCCTATCTGGTCTTTCTGAATACAAAGAACTCTATTTGAATTTTACCCACACCCTTAATCTCATTTCCCATCCAGTTATTTCTAATTATGCTCTCACCTGTCCGACTTTAATTATTTGTTTGTCCTTGAGATAGTCTAAATGTATTAATTTGCTTCTTGAACTTATTGTAATTTGTGTTTATGTTTTATTCACTTTATTGTTTGTAAACCACATTGAACTTGAGTCTATTTCGGGCTAATGTGGGGTTTAAATATCATGAATAAATAAATATATTGGGCTAATTTTTTAAATAATATGGTACTGTCTGCAGTTTTTGATCTCCGCCCCTCCCCCAAGGTCTCTAATTGGACTAATATGGCAGTCATGCTGTGTGTTCTGCACTGTGTAATTATTTTTTAGCATAAAACCTTTGGTAATATATGTTTTTAAAGATTATTTTGAAATGTTAAGCATTTAGGAAAATCTGTAGAAAATAAATTTGTTTTAGTTGAAATGCACCTTGTTGGTAAACTAACTGAATTCAACTCAGAGAAGGCAAAGATATGTTTCGCCGTGTCTGAAAAAAGCTGTGGTTTAATTCTCGGCTCAATACACTATATTAGCGCAGGTCAAGGAACAATTGGAAAGGGTCAGTCACTATGGGATCATGCCGAAAATGAGCACTCTGTGTAATGGACAGGCATTCCTTTGTTTTGAATCGGGCATTGTTTCCTTTGGTGCTAGAACCGCTGGTACAGATCACATAGCTTTTGTTGCTGGGAAAGAATGAGCATCCAGCAGATGCATTTCTGGAATTTTCCTGTAGTAGAGTTGCATTTTTATTTACACAGGGTCCAGTGGAATGGATTTAGTCATGCGGCTACATTTCAGTCTTGCATTTATATAGAACCAGTTGTTCACATCTGAATTAGAGTGCATTTGTTATTTTTTATTTATTTTTGTTACATTTGTACCCTGCACTTTCCCACTCATGGCAGGCTCAATGTGGCTTACATGGGGCAATGGAGGGTTAAGTGACTTGCCCAGAGTCACAAGGAGCTGCCTGTGCCTGAAGTGGGAATCGAACTCAGTTCCTCAGTTCCCCAGGACCAAAGTCCACCACCCTAACCACTAGGCCACTCCTCCACTGTATGTAGCAGTATGTTTGTTCCTTGGGTCTGGCTGAACTGTAAATTCATTCTTAAACATTAGTGGAGTGGACCTGGGGAACCAGATTTGATTCCCGCTGCTGCCTGACGGTCAGCAGTGGGTCGAGATCCTGGGGAACCAGGTTCAATTCCCTCTGTAGCTCCGCGTGACCATGGGCAAGTCACATAGCCCTCCATTGCCCCAGGTACAATATGTAACAGATTGTGAGCCCATTATGTGGATAGAATTTATTTATTTATTTTTTTGACAGTATGTATTTAGAGAATGCAATCTATCCATTCGTTTCACAAAAATACAGATCAGGCTTCCTCTCAGTGTGGCTAAAATGTATAGATTGTAGTTAAATCAAGGGTGGGCAGTTCTCATACAGCTGCAGTGGGTAAAATGCATTATACACACAGAAATTACTTTCAAAAATGCTTCTCTGGAACTAATTTTATAAAGCCAGGTCTTGTAAAACTCTGCATGGATATATAGGCCTAAACCTTAGGTGTACCATGAGAGGTTCTACTTTTACTACTTTTATGAACTTGGTCTGTTCATAAATATTTCTGAGAGCATAGCTTGGGCAGAACTGGGGTGATATATACAGACACTTCATAAAAAGTATGTACACACCTGAGTACACACACACCTATACTTCCAGAGCAGGTGTAAATAAGTGTGCGAGTATTTATGTGTCATTGGGGGTCATTGTATGATCACATGTTCTAAAGGCACATAGAATCCTATCAGGCTCATTTTCAAAGCACTTAGCCTCCCAAAGTTCCATAGAAACCTATGGAACTTAGCCTCCCAAAGTGCTTTGAAAATATGCCTATATGTCAACTTTATTAAATGGGCCCCTTTTTGGACCTTTCATGCCGGCACCCTGTTGTAAAATTAGCAGTGATGTGTAAAACTCTTGGTATACACAGAGGCTTATTTTCAAAGCACTTAGACTTTCAAAGTGTCTGAGTGCTTTGAAATGAGCACCATAGTGACTGTATAGAGTGTCATGTTAAGAGAAATGTGTACATGTTAAATTTCTAACCAGTGTCTTATATTGTGGCTCAGGCTATCCCACTTTTTGCTGGGTGCAGGGGTTTTGGGTTCAGACTCTTGGTTAGTTGGGGTCTGGATGTGTTACAGAAGTGATCAGCTTTGGCTTATGGAGAGAGGGATGCTGCCACAGTGGTAAATCCTGATGACCAACAAATAGAGCGAGGCTATGCCCTTGGCTAGGTTCCCTTCCAACTCTTGTGTCAGCCAGAGTATCCTGAATCCCCTATAAGGGGAGAGAATGGGGGTGAAGACTAAAATTTAAAAAAGAAAAAAAAGGTGTTGCCAAAATGAGAGAGAACATTTTTTTTTTTTTTTTTTACTATGCACAGTGTTGTGCTGTGTTAACAGTGTATTCCCATGGATTTCACAATTCAGTCTAACTGATTTTATGGCACTTTACTTGGAAGGGAAATTTCTCAAATCTATTGGTGTCCATAGAAAATGGCAGCCACCATTGATGCTACAGTAAATCATTTTGGCTGTTTCCATGCATGTTGTACCTCAGGTCTTCTTGGGTCAGTTGGAGGTCCCGGAACAGAGGGGAGTGGAAGAACATTATTCTTAGAATATATTTGAATGTTGGCTGGCCTTCTTTCTTTGGTTTACTCCTAAGTGTGCAGATCAGTGTGCTCTTGGATAGTTTTCAGTAGAATTAGAGGTTGCAGTCCTTCTTCACTAAAATTATAGGCAGATGACTGCTTTATATAGTTTTGATTGAGAATGTTTCGGTCTTCAGGAATTTTTTGGGCAGGAAGGAAGTGGAGAGATATAAACAATACATATAAAATATGACTCCTGTCTTATTGTTAACAGAGAGAATGTTTGAGAAGGAATGAAGGGAAATAAATTTTCTTTAATTTCCACAATGGTGCATTTTGGCTATGAAAGCCAGTTGCTCGAGTAAACAGCTCAATAATTTGAATTGTGAACCAGGATACTAGGAAATTGCTGAAATATTTTCAGAAAAGTGGCAGAAAAAGTGGTTTGGTTTAAAGCAGGATTTCTGCGTTGTCAAACCAGCTGTTTTATAGTTTTCTATACCGTGTGCAAAGCTTCTCACTGTTGCTCTCTCTAACCCTTGGCTGGGCTTTCTCCTTTGTTTCCTGTACCGGTAGTCCAGATTTCATTTGTATCTTCCGTTCAGTGGCCCATCACAGGATGCCCCTCTCGCTCTTAGTTCCTGGTCACATCCTGTAGCTTTTCCTTTTGCTCCAAAGAGGAAAATGTGTAAATCTTCCCATGAAATATGCATTCTGAATGAAGTCGGTGCACGGGATCATTCAGTTTAACATAGATAATGTTTTGAGTGGCTGTGCCGAGTCTGCGAAGAAGCAGCAAAAAATACACTGCACCCCTTTAAACAAATGTTCTTCAACGCAATGGTGGCTCCCATCAACCCCTCCTTGGATATTCCCTCCTATCCACTCGGACACTCTTCTGACCCCCTCCAAGCTCCATATCTATCTCTAAAGGCAGGAGCAATGCCCGATTGCTTCTGCCCTGGCGCTGCCATCTTTTGAAATAGCAGCACCTGACCTCTAGTGATGTATTGCAACATACCCTGCTAGGGGTCAGCCTGCTAAATAAGGCAGTGCTTGAAGCATTGAAATATGGTGTGTTGGAGCTTATTGGCCATCACTCCTGCTTTTAGAAGTGGATTGGAATTGATGATGTCTGTGGGAGGGGAAGCAGGAAGAGAAATACTGAATCAGGTGGAGGGAAGGAGAAGGAAAAGAGATTCTGGACCTATTGGGGGGGGGGGGGGGAGAAAGACACCAATTGGTGTGGGGGAATAGGGAGGGAGGGAGAGAGAGACACATTGGTGGGGATGGAATTTGGCATGCATTAGTTGGTGTTATTCAAATAATCAATAAGCACCAAAATATTTATCTTGAAGGGAGCTCGCAAAATAATTAATCAAAAGATGCTCAGCTTCAATCCTTTTTCAACATATATTTTATCATAGCTTACTGAGTTCAAAATCACAGTGTTTATCTATATAAATATTTTTATATATATATAAAGGGATCTCTCAGATCGGCGCACCTTCCCCTAATAAGGCTAAATGAGCCTAGCATATGTCTAAAGGGGCGTAGCGCAATCGTCATCGATCCTTACATATTCTTCATATCTTTTTTATATATATATATATTTTTTAAACTTTTTATCTCTATTGTTTTCAATTGTTACATCCAATATATTCATTAGGTTAAATGATATTTTCAAGTACTTAACTTATCCGATTTTCTCATATTCGGTATTCAGTTATTTTTAATTTCAAAGGCTGGAGACCAGATGTCACACCGACACAGATCCATGTTTCGCGTTATAAAACGCTGTTTCAAGGTAGTCTCCTATATATGAAAAAATTTATAATCAGTGTACATATAATTAGCACTATGTTTCAATCTACAGATAAGCTTAACTCACCCCGCTCTTATCAAACAGTCTCCATCCAGGATGGCCGACATACACTTACTACGGATTATATATCCGGTAACGTAAACTAACGTGCAGCGTCACTCCCAGACTCCCGGGCTGTCAGCTGATAGAAATTCAAAAGTCAAAATAATCACAGAAGTACAGCTTTCATTGTATATCATTCATATAAGAGTCTGCCAGTCAATTTCACGATTTAATCCCGAAGGTTCAATCGTATCCAGAGTAAATATCCAATATTGCTCTTTATAATTTAATATACTTTCAAGAGTGACGCTGCACGTTAGTTTACGTCAGTTTACGTTACCGGATATATAATCCGTAGTAAGTGTATGTCGGCCATCCTGGATGGAGACTGTTTGACAAGAGCGGGGTGAGTTAAGCTTATCTGTAGATTGAAACATAGTGCTAATTATATGTACACTGATTATAAATCTTTTCATATATAGGACACTACCTTGAAACAGCGTTTTATAACGCGAAACATGGATCTGTGTCGGTGTGACATCTGGTCTCCAGCCTTTGAAATTAAAAATAACTGAATACCGAATATGAGAAAATCGGATAAGTTAAGTACTTGAAAATATCATTTAACCTAATGAATATATTGGATGTAACAATTGAAAACAATAGAGATAAAAAGTTTAAAAAGTATATATATATATATAAAAAAGATATGAAGAATATGTAAGGATCGATGACGATTGCGCTACGCCCCTTTAGACATATGCTAGGCTCATTTAGCCTTATTAGGGGAAGGTGCGCCGATCTGAGAGATCCCTTTATATATATATATATAAATATTTATATAGATAAACACTGTGATTTTGAACTCAGTAAGCTATGATAAAATATATGTTGAAAAAGGATTGAAGCTGAGCATCTTTTGATTAATTAGTTGGTGTTATGGCATCACGTGGGAAGATATTGGCTCTCCTTCTGCCCTTTTGGACCAAAAGCATTTCTGACTTAAAAATTACCCATGACCACCACCATAAAGCTCTTAAATTGTGTATTCCTTGTTGAGATCTGTATAGATTTATTTTTTTGCTGCTATGAACAGAGTGCCATTCTAACACCACCTTTGTAGAATCTGATTCAACTTTGCCAGGTTAGTTTGCAATGATGGCTTACCAAGACAAAGCAGAAGATCTAACCATTCAGGGAATAGCAGAATCGGGTGGGAGGTGGATGTAGTTCTCAGGATGGGAAGGACTTTTTTTTTATCCTTTTATTGCTAAGTAGCAGATCACAGGTCGTGTAATTAAATATTTGCAACTGTTAATGCTGTTTATGCAGTGCTAACTGAATTCAGTCCTTTTTTTTTCTCTTCAAAACAAAACCATTAAAGACTAGAAGGTAGCACTAGAATTTATAAACACAATATTTTACCTGCCTCTCATCCTTGGAGGCCCTGGGATGGTGACTAAATAAAATCCTAGACAGCTGTGCAAGTCTATAATTCCATTCAGCACTTCAGGTGAGTCTAATCTATCACAACAAGATTACAATGGAGGATATGTACAGTGTGTTGCAGCTTGAAGATGGAATTGTAGTTTTGTAAGCAACTGCTTGGTGGCTGTTTTTTTTATTTTTGTTTTTTTACAGTGCTGGACTGGCAGTATTGCAAAGAGGTTTGATCATGGAGGTGTGCAACTTGCAGGTAGATTTATACCTTGTGTAGGTCACTTAATCCCTCTGTG
The DNA here is from genome assembly GCF_901765095.1 of Microcaecilia unicolor. NCBI lineage: Eukaryota > Metazoa > Chordata > Amphibia > Gymnophiona > Siphonopidae > Microcaecilia > Microcaecilia unicolor. Next base: position 251,026,014 of record NC_044037.1, on the reverse strand, counting down.
CTTCATTCTCTATTGTAAACTCCTAGGGATTTGAGGTGTATAAACTTTATACAGCCCTATGTAGAGGGCAGTACTATAAGAATGTCAGTTGCCCTACAGGGTTAGATGAAAGGTCCATCTAGCCCAGTATCCTGTTTTTAACAGCGGTCGGTTCAGGTCACAAGTGCCCAGCAGAATGCCAAAAAGTACTACTACTATTTAACATTTCTATAGCGCTACAAGGCATACGCAGCGCTGTACACCAAACATAAAAAAGACAGTCCCTTTCCATGCTACCTACCCCCAGGAATAAGTAGTAGCTTTCCCAGGGTCTACTTTTACAATGGTTTATGGACTTTCCTCCAGGAATTTAATAAACTTCTGCTTTTAGCACATGTTCCAGAGCATTAACTCCATAGTTCCCTCTGCCCTCTATTCTCCAAACAGAAGAGCATCAACCTCCCTAGCCTTTCCTCAAGTGAGAGGCATTCCATTCCCTTGATAATTTTGGTCATCCTTCTCTGCGCTTCTAATTCCACTGAATTTTTATTTTTTTTAATTTAATTTTTTTTTTATTTTTTAGGTATAGCAACTAGAATTGCACACAGTATTCAGAGTGCAGTCTCTCACCATGGAGTATTAGAGAGGCAATTATGATATTCTTTGTTTTATTCTCTATTCCTTTCCTAGGAATTCCTAACATTCTATTTGCTTTTTTGACTGCCGTTGCACACTGACCAGAAGAATTTAATGTGTTGTCCACTGACACCTAAATCCTTTCTCCTGATGGTGACTCTTAGTGTGGAACCTAGCATCATGTAGCTGTAACTTTGGGTTATTCTCAACTAGGAAAAAATGCCCGTTTCTGAGCGGAATGAAACGGGCGCTAGCAAGGGGCTCCCTCCCTCCGTCCCTCGAAGCTACTTGCCTTGTTCACTGTGGGCTGTTTCGGCCCTCGAGTGTCAATAGCTCCGCCCTCGACGTCATGATGTTTTGACGCGTCATGACGTTTTGATGCGAGGGCGGTGCAGACACTCCAGGGCACACCGGATATCTCGGGCGCCTCAACTTCCGTGGAGGCTTCAGAACGTTGAGGTTGCCTTTTATATATATATATATGTGCATCAGTTTGCACTTGTCCATCTTAATCTGTCATTTGACTGTACAGTTTTCCAGTCTCCCAAGGTGGGCCTTCAATTTTTCACAGTCCGCATGCGATTTAACAGCTTGAATAATTTTGTCATCTGCAAATTTAATCACTTCATTTTGTCATTCCTATTTCCAGATCATTTGTAAACGTTAAAAAAGCACTGGTCCCAGTCAGTGTTGTTCAAAGTATTAGGTCAAAGTACTTAAGTAAAAGTACAGTGAAAAACACATTAAAAAATGTACTTAGGTGAAAGTAAAAAAGTTATTGCCTAATGTAGTATTTTTTTGAGTAAAAAGTAAAAGTACTGCAAGTACAATTAATGCAACTATTAATGGGGTGGGGAATGATCAAAAATTTTTATCTCGTGGTTTATTGTGCTTTACTATGGCATTCATTTGGGAAATGTAATTCAAACCATTCTCTGGTCTAGGAAGTTTATTTACTACACCACCTCCATATGAACAGGCATAAATGAGAAGTTCGGTTTTAGACATGTTTAATTTAAGATGGCATTGAGACATCCAGGCAGCAATGTCAGACAAGCAGGCAGAGATTTTGTCCTGGATTAAAGTTGAGATTTCAGGGGTGGAGATGTAGATCTGAGAGTCATCAGCCGCCTTTTCTCCAAGCTGCTGTTCTATAATGGGTTCCCAAAGATGAGCGCCATTATAGAGTAGCATTGAGTGCTGGTTTGGGTGCCAGGACTTACAGCTGCTAAAACCAGGTGTAATTCCTGTGCAAATTTTAGGAACATCCCTGGACCCCCCCCCCCCCCAATTCACCTTCTATGGCCCCCTTTTGGGTTGCACACTAAAGATGTGCTCCCAAATACAAATTGGTGCAGATTAGTACCAATTAACTTGTTAGCCAATTTAGTTAGGTGTACATCTTGGATTGGCACCCAGTTTTGGGCACTATATATATATATATATATATATATATATATATATATAATCAAGGGGATAGTGTGCATTTTCTAAGACGAGGGCACACTGTCAAATGGCGTTCATTTCAAGTGACAGCCCATCCCTAGTAAACGCAAATTAGTTATATATTTTTTTTTTATAGAACCAAGGGGGACATGTAAGCAGTACATTTAAAACGAATTGGAGAAAATATTTTTTTTTTCGCTCAACATTTTTGCTGGAGGATGTGGTGAGAGTGGTTGGCGTGGCTAGGGTTAAAAAGGTTTGGGCAAATGAAGAGGTGAGTTCCAACATTTTTTAAAGTACAAATTAAGTACCATAGAAGGTGTGAAATTTGCATTTATTAGGTATATAGAACGCCTTGTCAATTCTACTTTTGTTATATTGTGAGCCACATTGAACTTGAATCCTGTTTGAGATAATGTGGGATATAAATGTCATAAAATTTAAAAATAAAAAGGATAAAAATCAAAAAATGAACCAATAGGTCCCCCCCCCCCCCCCCCCCCCCCCCCCCCCCCCCGTATGCATCCTTGCAGCTTTGATATTTTAATAACATGCCATGAGGTGTTTAGTGTTTGTATGTCTTCCAAGAATTATAACATTTGCACAGTAAAATATTTTGGAAGGTTTTGACTGTCTCCACGCCTTCCTGTCTGCTCCTTTTGTTTTCTGGATGCATTGGCAGATGGCTGTATAAGTGCTAAATGTGTCTATGGAGTGACCTTTTATCAGTGGCAAAGGTAAATCACTGCTGGCAGCAATTTCCCAGAATGTCTTGGAGGATCTTTCCCTATTGGTACAAACAAATCTAATTAGAGAGGAGTCTTGCAAGTTCTTTTCTAGTGTTTTAATTAGTAGGCTGGAGCTATTTACAATACACCAAGACGCATTCCCTGGACAGGAAAAGATATACAGGGAAATAAAGAACTGAGTTGAGCTAAAAGTTAAAAATGTTAAATCTGAAGAAAATTTAAAATAAGTGGGGAGAAGTTGTTTTTAAAGAATAAAGAGAATATTTGGGAAGTACTGAGGGGTCAACCTAGGTTACCTGAGACAGGGGCCTCAGTAACCCTTGGTGCTTGCACGATAAAATGGTCAGTAGCCCTCTATTGGTGCACTGCTGGCTGTATGCAGCATTGTACAATGGTGTTAAGGAGCCAGGTATAATAAATCCCTGCAGAAGCAACAAGTGAGCTTATCCAAATATCAAGGGGGAAAAAAAAATCCTAAGTAGACAATCAAAGTTAATAATGTAAGAATAGCCAGACTGCTTCAGACCAGTGGTCCATCTAGCGTGTCCTGCTTCCAGCAATGGCCAATCCAGGTCACACATACATCAGTGCTAAAAAGCATAACTCGGTGAGTCAACATAAAATATGACAGACACAGTCTCTCCAGCATATTTTATGCTGACTTTGCTGAGTTTATGCTTTTTAGCATTGATGTTTTATTTAGTATCCAGATTCATGATCACCTTGCTGGTTTTATAAGAACCCCTGAGGAAGGCTTGGGTGCTGAAACACGGTCTGTGTTGGGTTCAGTTTTTCAGCACAATAAACATTTTACTGATCACTTTGAAGATTGTGGTTGGCTTCTTCCACTCCTCTGGATTTTTTTTACCCTAATTTATGCGCTTGTTGGGTGTATAAATGTGTGGAATATTAGCACGTATGCAGGTATGTGTGTGCTTAGGCACCCTGGAAGCACTTTACTTGGTAAGTGCTAGTCCTTGTCATCAGCAGCAGATGAATCCATTACGAATGGGTTGTGTCCACCTACCAGCAGGGGGAGATAGAGAACACTGAAAAACCATAGTGCCTCCTGGACGGGTAGCTCCATCTGCCTCTCAGTATTTCTCTATCTCCCAGACAGGGTTTGGATGTAGCTTATTTAGCTCCTTCAAGAATCTGCCTGGGGTGGCTCCTGTGCTTTTGCCAGTTGTAGCAGGGGTGTTGTGTTTGCCCTGTCTCTGCCTTTCCCACTCTCTTCTATGTGGATGTAGGCACATTGGTTCATCCTTTCCCTGCCTTTCCCACTTTTCTGGACCTCTGGAGTGCCTCTGTAGCTGTTGCCTCTAACTTTCCTCACAGCGTTAAAAAAAAAAAATAATTTGCGACGCGCTTGTTAGCGCTGCAATTCTGAGGCTATCTTCTGTCTGTGCAGCGTGACTGGAGCTCTGGGACTCGGTCGGGTGAGGTAAGAGCGTCTTGTAGCTCCTCCGGGGAGGGCCCGCGATCGGGGCATTTTTGGCGTGAATCTGCCATTTTGAAATTTTCCGCCGTTTTCGGTGATGGCTGCGGAGGTGGTTAAGCGCTGCTCACATTGTGGCAAGTGCAGATCAGCAGCAGGGCTCTGTAAATCGTGCTCTTCAGACGTCAGGGCCGGCTCGAGCATGACAAGCGATGTCTCTTCCCGCTCAGTGGAGCTGGCAGCGGGCGCCATCTTGGATGCGCCGCATGGCCCGACCCCAGCAGGAGCGGAAGGGTCTGAGGCTGGAGGGGAGTCTCAGATGGAGGCTACCAGAGGAGCTGCTTGCCCCGGATTGGAACCGGGAGACCAGGGTGAGCCTTTCTCCCCTGAGTTTGTGTTGCTTTTATTTTTTTATTTTTTTATTGCATTTGTACCCCACATTATCCCACCTATTTGCAGGCTCAATGTGGCTTACAGAGTGTTGTTATGACATCGTCATGACAGGATCTAGATACAATCAATATTAAGCAGAAGAGGGATAAGAGAAGGAAGGATTATGTAGGGTGGTGTAGGGTATGTTTTAATTCTTAGATGGGTTGGGTGGTGATAGTGTCATTAAGGGTTCATTTTGTAGGCTTTGTTGAAGAGATATGTCTTCAAGGATTTGTGAAAGTTGGTTAGATTGTCCATGGTTTTCAGGGCTATGGGCAGTGCGTTCCATAGCTGTGTACTCCTGTACGAGAAGGTAGTGGCGTATGCCTGCTTATATTTAATTCCTTTACAGCTGGGGAAGTTCAAATTGAGGAATTTGTGGGCTGATCTTTTGGCGTTTCTGGGTGGTAGGTCCACTAGGTTTAACATGTAGAGTGGGGCATCTGCATGAATGATTTTGTGTACAGTCGTGCAGATCTTAAACTCAATGCGTTCCTTAAGAGGGAGCCAGTGCAGTTTTTCTCTAAGGGTCTCGCACTTTCGTATTTTGTTTTCCAAATATGAGTCTGGCTGCGGTATTCTGGGCTGTTGGAGTTTCTTAATAGTCTGCTCTTTGCAGCCAGCATACAGTATGTTGCAATAGTCCAGATGGCTTATTACCATTGACTGTACTAGGGTACGGAAAATGTTTCTCGGGAAGTGAGGTTTCACTCTTTTGAGTTTCCACATTGAGTAGAACATCTTTTTCGTCGTGTTCTTCACGTGGGTATCGAGTGTGAGGTTTCGATCGATGGTGACTCCAAAGATCTTCAGATTTTCTGATATAGGAAGAGTGCAGTATGGTGTGGTTATAGTGGAGTATTTGTTTGTGTTGTATTGGGAAGTGAGTACTAGGCATTGAGTTTTTTCTGCGTTGAGTTTAGCTAGAAGGAATCTGCCCAGGAGTGCATGATTCGGAGGCTTTGGTTGATCTCGTTGGTGATTTCATTTAGATCATGTTTGAACGGAATGTAGATTGTGACATCGTCTGCATATATGTACGGGGTTAAGATTTTGATTAGCTAAGAGTTTGGCTAATGGTATCATCATTAGGTTGAAAAGAGTTATTGAGAGGGGGGATCCTTGAGGAACTCCGCATTCTGGTATCCATGTTGGTGATCTTTCATCATTCGTTGTTAATTGGTAAGATCTGGTGGTGAGGAATCCCTCAAACCATTTGAGAACTGGGCCTCCAATTCCGAAGTATTCTAGTATATGAAGTAATATTCCATGGTCAACCATGTCGAAGGCGCTAGACATGTCAAATTGTAGTAGGAGTATGTTCTTACCAGTTGCAATTGTTTTTTGAATGTGTTCATTGCAGACACTAGTACTGTTTCGGTTGCTATGGTTTGTTCGAAATCCTGATTGGGACTCGTGTAGGATTGAGTATTTAGTTAGGTACTCAGTAAGTTGTTTCGTCACTATGCCCTCCATGAGTTTGGTAATGAGCGGAATGGATGCAACTGGGCGGTAATTGGTTAGGACCATTGTGTTTTTCTTAGCATCTTTTGGCAGCGGAGTGAGCAGGATGTTTCCTCTATCCGAGGGGAATAGACCATTTTGGAGTCTGTGGTTTACTTGATTCGTGATGTCTTTTTTGAATTGTTTGGGGGCGGCTCTTATTAGGCTGGTAGGGCACGTGTCTAATTTGCTATTGAGACTTGGTGTATTTTTCTAAGCCATTGTGAGAGATCATCTACTGAGATCTTGTTGAAGTTGATCCATGATCGGTCTGCTGGGTGTTCACCAGGTTTTGGATCTAGGCATTCAAGGATGGTTGTGTAATCGATGGTTTTGGTGGGTATTCATGTTAAAGAGGGCTGTGCTGCAGGTGTCTGACTCTGCGTTGCTACCTGGTTCCCCTCTGGTGGAGGCCGGCCCGGGATTGCCGTCAGGCATTCTTTCTCCCCAGACAGTTGGCCGCATGACAAGCATAGAAGGGTAAATTCCCCCTTCAGAGAGTGGCGCACCCCCCTTCCCCCCCCCCCCCCATGGTTGGGCTGTGGGAATTTTGAGGGGTCTGGTAGGCCTTCGTGGTCTGAGGAGCCAGAGGAAGGTGCCAGATTGCCACTGGATCCAATGATCCATCCTCGGTTAGGATTTCCACCACGAGGAGCTGCCAGCGCTTATTTCTGACCACCTTGCAGGACCTCTATTGAAGATCCTGCGCTTGGTGTGAGGCCTCCTCTGGTAATCCAAGGATGGCAAGTACTATGAAGCCTGCTCGAGCCTTTCCTTTGCATGACCCCATCCAAGAGCTTATTTCGGCTCAATGGGCTGACCCTGAGGGGCCTTGAAGTTGCCAGGGCAATGGGGCACTTATACCTCTTAGTGAGGATACCCTCTTAGTGAGGAGCACTTGGCATGCTTGGCCGTGCCTAAAGTAGATGCCCTAGTCACGGCTGTGCGAGGAAAACTACCCTCCCAGTAGAGAGAGGGGTCGGCCTGAAGGACATGCAGGGACCGAAGGCTGGAATCAGCAATGAAATGGTACTTTGAAATTTCAGGCCTAGCCTTACAGGCGTCGTGTGCAGTGTTATGCTGCTCGAGCCGGGCCTAGCTTGGTTGCAACAGGCAGTGGAACAGCCCGGGGATGGAGCGCAGCCCCTTGTGGAGGTGGCACCCGAGGATGGAGTTGGCCTTGTCATTTTTGGCTGACGCCCTTTATGATCTGGTCAGAGCCTCGGCTAAATAGATGTCTGTGGCGGTGGCCGCTCGCCACCTTCTATGGCTACGGCATTGGGCGGCTGACATGGCCTGTAAGCAATTTGTCAAGGGCCTGGGGATGCCAAACCCCAGCGGTTACCTGAAGATAGGCCACAGCCTTCTTCCAAGGGTCAGGCGGTTCCCTCCTCTTTCAGACCTCGCTTCCATGAAGCTAGAAGGTACCACCCGGGGCGTTCTGCTGGGTTTACTTCGCATGCCCATTTTCAGCAGAGGAACTCCTTTCGCTCGGACAAATGCTCCACAGCGGCTGGTTCAAGGCCTGGAGTTCATGAGCGACCCGGTCTCTCAATGATGGTGCGCCGGCCCACTCCTCGATTCCTGCAGTTGGAGGACATCTTTCCCTCTTTCTCGAGGAGTGGGTCAAGATTACCTCAGATCAGTGGGTTTTGGACCTGATCAGAGACGGCTACAAATTGGAATTAACTGCCCCGGTGAGAGACGTGTTTTTGGAGTCCCGATGCGGCACTGCCGTCAAACGGGCGGCGGTAGAGGAGACCTTGCAAGGCTTGTTGCACCTGGGAGCAGTGATCCCCGTGCCTTCCGCCGAACGTGGCTGCGGTCGTTACTCCCATTTATTTTGTGGTGCCGCGAAAAGGCGGGTCTATTCGGCCCATTCTCGACTTGAAGAAAGTCTACGAGTCACTAAGAGTGCGGCATTTCCACATGGAAACCCTGCACTCCGTCATTGCGGCGGTACAGCCAGGAGAATTTCTCACGTCTCTGGATCTGAAAGAAGCTTACTTGCACGTTCCTATTTGGCCCCCGCACCAACGGTTTCTCCGGTTTGCGGTGTTGGGAAAACACTTTCAGTTTCAAACCTTGCCTTTTGGCCTCGCCACAGCTCCCCGAACCTTTTCCAAGGTAATGGTGGTAGTAGCTGCCTTTCTCAGGCGAGAGGGTATCCGGGTTCACCCGTACCTTGACGACTGGCTCATCAGAGTGGACTCTGCAGAAGAGAGTCGTCATGTAACAGCCAGAGTGGTCTCAGTACTGCAATCTCTGGGCTGGGTCATCAATATACCCAAAAGTCACCTGACCCCCTCTCAATCTCTAGAGTATTTGGGGGTTCGGTTCGACACGGCCCCGGGGTTGGTTTTTTTTTACCCGAGCAAAGGAGGTGCAAGCTTCAGACCCAGGTCCGTCTGCTCTTGAGGATGCCTCACCCGCGAGCTTGGGACATTGTCCAGCTCTTAGGGTCGATGACGGCCACCCTAGAAGTGGTGCCTTGGGCGAGACCGCACATGAGACCGCTGCAGTGTTCCCTGCTACAACGGTGGTCTCCCATTTCCCAGGATTATCAGTGCAGACTCAGTTGGCTCCCTGCGGCCCGACTCAGCATGGAGTGGTGGCTCTCAGACAGCAAACTGCGGTGAGGAATGCCGTTAGCGCTCCCTGACTGGTGCCTGGTGGTAACCGATGCCAGCCGTAAGGGCTGGGGAGCACATTGCCAGGAGAGGCATGCCCAGGGCCTGTGGACACTCGAAGAATCGAAGTGGTCCATCAATCGCTTGGAGTTAAAAGCAATTTTCCAGGTGTTGCTGGCCTTTCAATCGACCTTGGAGGGATTGGCTGTCAGAGTGCTGTCGCACAATATGACTGCAGTGGCCTACATAAATCGTCAAGGTGGAACGCAGTGCAGAGCACTGGCCGCGCAGGCCACTCAGATTTGCCACTGGGCTGAGCTGCATGTACAGTTCCTGTCAGCAGCTCATATTGCAGGTCAGAGCAACGTGCAAGCCGATTATCTAAGCAGACACCACATCGACCCAGCGGAGTGGGAGTTGGCAGATGAAGTGTTCCTTCAACTCTGTGCCAAATGGGGAACGCCCGTAGCGGATCTGATGGTGTCAAGCACAAGTGCCAAAGTCCCGTGCTTTTACTGCAGACGGAGAGATCCTCGCTTGGCGGGGTTGGATGCCTTGGCTTAACCCTGGCCTCTGGGCCTCCTATATGTATTCCCGCCTTGGCCCTTGAGAGGGTGCGTACTCCTGCGAATTCGGCTGCACCAGGGAGTGGTGATTCTCATTGCCCTGGATTAGCCCAGGCGGCCCTGGTATGCGGACCTCCGGCGGATGCTGGTGGAGCCTCCTCTTCCTTTGCCTCTGGTACAGAACCTGTTGATGCAGGGCCCAGTAACCATGGAGGATCCCTGACGCTTTGGTCTTATGGCATGGCTATTGAGAGGGCGCAATTGAGAGACAAGGGCTATTCTAACAAGGTCATCTCCACTCTCTTGCAGGCCCGCAGGCGGTCCACTTTCGTTGCGTATCCCCGGATTTGGCGCCAGTTTGAGGCTTGGTGTGTTCCAAAGGCGATCACACCTATGTGGGCTTCTGTCTCTCCGATTCTTGACTTTTTGCAGGATGGTGTACAAAAAGGCTTGGCCTATAATTTCCTGCGGGTGCAAGTGGCAGCATTGGCATGCTTTTGAGGGAAGGTCGCTGGCCTCTCCGTAGCTGCGCATCCAGACATTTCACGGTTTCTTAGAGGGGTGTTTCAGCTCCGTCCTCCCGTGCGGGCCCCTTGTCCAGCTTGGAACCTGGGGCTGGTATTGAAGGCTCTGCAGGGTTCGTCCTTAGAGTCAATGCGGCGGGCTTCGGAGAAGGATGTGACTCTAAAGACAGTCTTCTTGGTGGCCATCACATCGGCGAGACGGGTGTCTGAGCTCCAGGCGCTGTCCTGTCGAGACCCATTTCTGCAATTTTCAGAGTCCGGAGTAACGGTACGTACTGTGCCTTCCTTCATGCCTAAGGTGGTTTCAGCATTTCACCTAAACCAGCCTATCTATTTGCCCTCCTTTACTAGGGAGGAGTTTCCAGAATCCTTTGGGCAGTTGCACCTTCTGGATGTGCGGAGGGCTCTGTTGCAGTATCTGCGGATGTCAAATGCTTTCAGGACCTCTGATCACCTTTTTGTATTGTTGTCAGGTCCTCACAGAGGGTCTCCAGCTATAGCCCATTGGCTTAAGGAAGCCATTTTTTCTGCATATCTGCTATCTGGCCGGCCTCCGCCTGACGCCTTTAAGGCACATTCCACAAGAGCGATTTCCTCCTCTTGGGCTGAAACGGGAGGAGCACTCTCTCTTCAAGAGATATGTAGTGCAGCTACTTGGGCTTCTAAGCTCTCTTTTGCCCGTCATTACAGGCTGGATGTGGCTGTCAGGAGGGACGCACTTTTTGGAGCAACAAGTGCTTGCGCGTTGTGTGGCTTGTTCCCACCCTATCTAGGGATTGCTTTGATACATCCCATTCGTAATGGATTCATCTGCTGCTGATGACAAGGAAGGGAAAATTAGGTTCTTACCTTGGTAATTTCTTTCCTTTAGTCACAGCAGATGAATCCATGATCCCTCCTTGATTGACTCTGTTTTGTGTTCAGTTTTTCCTGCAGGCATGTTTCCCTCATTGGAGAAGTTGGAAAACAGTCTTCAGGATTTCTGTTCTACTAAGGAGGTTGAGTTCATCCCTCCTTTGAGTTACTGCCATTGTTCCGGGGTCTTCGTTCGCTGTGAGGGAAGTTCATGTTATTCTACTTTGTGGTTGTAACACTGCTTTGGAAGTTTGAAATACTGAGAGGCAGATGGAGCTAGCCGTCCAGGAGGCACTATGGTTTTCAGTGTCCTTTATCTCCCCTGCTGGTAGTTGGACACAACCCATTCGTAATGGATTCATCTGCTGTGACTAAAGGAAAGAAAATTACCAAGGTAACCTAATTTCCCTTCTGCAAATACCCACTTAGATAATGCGTATTTGCAAGGGAGTTTACACCTAGGTGGAGCTGTCGCAGAATACTGTAAGTTACATGTGTTTCTGCCACATTGAGGAGCCTGCATGTACACTAGCTTTGTGGCTGGTACGACAGGTGCGTAAATGTTAGGTGTGCCAATAACAAGATTATGCTAGTATTTTATAACAGAACCTGGGTGCCAAGATCCCGTGTTAGAATAGGCTCCTACTGCGAGACCTTGGGATGCCTAAATGGACGCACCCAGTAGTAGAATTGCCTCTTAAATAAAAATTTCAACACAGACAAATTTCGGCATATGCCTGCTTTGGGCATGCAATTATCAAAACAGTTACAACAGCATTAGTTCTCTGGAAACAACTATATTCAAAATCATAAAGAAATAATAAGTAGACATAAAAAGGGGAGAAGAAAAAATAATTGGGTTTGAAATTTTCTACCAAGTGAAAACAGGGGTGGAAATATCAAAGTAATTATATGCCACCACTGATGTCATGTGTTGACACCATCATTGTCCATGGGGGGGGAGGACCTCAAGGAGCTGCTTCTTAGCCTGATCCATATCAGAGTAAGAGCATGCTATGGAAGGGGGTGGTGGTGTGGGAAGATGAATGAAAGGTTCTTGCTATGATGGAGGATGGGTCTAGGTGGGGAGGTTAAGAGAAAGACAGTGGACTAGAATCTTGTAAACTACGTTATGCTTCTGGTAATACTAAGGCTTCAAGGAGCCCAAAGGATACCAAATGATGCTTGTCTTTTTCAGTTATGTCAGAATCTACAGATAAGCATTTCTATTTTCCTATCCTTATCTGGATGACACATTGTGATGCAGCTGACCTATTATAATATTGTTTAAAATGATTGTCAAGACTGTATATCCTTTTATGATGGTTATTTTATGCTGTGGTGCACATTGATTGGGTTGTACATCTGGAAAGATGCAGTTTAAATTAAATGATATTTTCTTTGATTGCTTCTAAATGCAGCTTTAATCTAGTCCAATCATATTAAAAAGCACCTGCTTGTAAGTACCTGGCATGAGAATTTTACAGTGCAATGGATAAGGCCATTAAAACTTTCATAACCCTTCAGTGCGCTGGGAATCAGGTACAATAAATGTTTGGGTACATAAGTACCTAAGTACATAAGTAATGCCATACTGGGAAAAGACCAAGGGTCCCATCGAGCCCAGCATCCTGTCCACGACAGCGGCCAATCCAGGCCAAGGGCACCTGGCAAGCTTCCAAACGTACAAACATTCTATACATGTTATTCCTGGAATTTTGGATTTTTCCAAGTCCGTTTAGTAGCGGTTATGGACTTGTCCTTTAGGAAACCGTCCAACCCCCTTTTTAAACTCTGCTAAGCTAACCGCCTTCACCACTTTCTCCCGGCAACGAATTCCAGAGTTTAATTACACGTTGGTGAAGAAACATTTTCTCCGATTTGTTTTAAATTTACTACACTGTAGTTTCATCGCATGCCCCCTAGTCCTAGTATTTTTGGAAAGCGTGAACAGAAGCTCACATCCACCTGTTCCACTCCACTCATTATTTTATATACCTCTATCATGTCTCCCCTCAGCCGTCTCTTCTCCAAGCTGTATAGAGCCTAGCCTCCTTAGTCTTTCTTCATAGGGAAGTTGTCCCATCCCCGCTATCATTTAGTCGCCCTTCGCTGCACCTTTCCAATTCTACTATACCTTTCTTGAGATGCGGCGACCAGAATTGAACACAATACTCAAGTGCGGTCGCACATGGAGCGATACAACGGCATTATAACATCCTCACACCTGTTTTCCATACCTTTCCTGATAATACCCACAAACATTCTATTCGCTTTCTTAGCCGCAGCAGCACACTGAGCAGAAGGTTTCAGTGTGTTATCGACGACGACAACCCAGATCCCTTTCTTGGTCCGTAACTCCTAACGTGGAACCTTGCATGACGTAGCTATAATTCGGGTTCTTTTTTCCCACATGCATCACCTTGCACTTGCTCACATTAAACATCATCTGCCATTTAGCCGCCCAGTCTCGTAAGGTCCTCTTGTAATTTTTCACAATCCTGTCGCGATTTAACGACTTTGAATAACAGTAGTATTTGGCTGTGGTTAATGTGAGAGATATATGAGAGATATATGAGAAATAACTTGATTATTTTAGTTTTAAATAACTTGATTATTTTAGTTTTGCTCTGTTTGTTAGGTGAAATAGCAAATTCTAGAGTAAAATCCACCAACCACAGTAAGAAACTAACTGTAAATACAACAGTATAAACAGCTCGGACAAGTTTTTGAATATATATGATACCACAACCCTCCCTCCCACAAGACAAAACCCCCTTCCTTCCCTTAACTTGATTATTTTAACGAACAAAGGTTTTTATAAGAATAGAAGCAGAGATATCAGTTTTAGCTTTGAACTTTGTCTTTGTTAGTTGACTCTACCCTGTAGTTCTTTGGTCAGTTTTATATCGTATTTATTTATGGTTATGTACCGCCTTCACTTTACCCACTGCAAGATAATTATTGGTTTATAGTTTCCCTACCTAGGAGAGCTAAGAAGCTGGAATACAGGTGGGAGCCAGAGAGGAGGCATTTTGCTCAAGGCTGAAGCGTGAGGAGTGACTGGGGGTCCTTGGAGTTGAGTTTTGTGCTCAGGTGGTTCTGGTAGCTTGACTCAGTGATGCTGTGATCAACAGTAGAGAGTGACCACTAGGACAAGGACAGATATTGAACGATGGGGACAGGGACAACATTGTCCCTATGCCAACAATGTTTTTATTTATTTATTTATTTATTTTTGGAACGGCAAGCCAAAGTGCTGGCCAAAACTTGCACGGGAGTTCCCGTGCATTTCTGCTACCTGCACATCATCTGAGAGGACATTTTCTATTGAGGGAAGGACTGTGGAAGACAGAGCTAGACTGAATCCTGATTGTCAATGACTTATTATTCATCCACATATTAAAAAGTCATAACAGTGCTTCATAGGGCTTATTTCTCTCCTGGTAGGGCATACAGAGTGAGTTGTATTTTTTACCCCTGGACATTTTTAACAGGGTGGATTAGGTTTTTTTGGGATAGTAGAAGTCAGGTATTGTTGGAGTTGGAAGGGTAGAGTGTGATTTTTTTTTTTTGGGGGGGGGAGGTAATTATAGTGTTCATTGTTGTTCTTGTTTTCTATTTGTGATTTATAACAGTTGTACAGAATTTTTTTTCTTTATTTATACTTTAAGATATATAAATAAAAAATTATAAATGTTCAAGGCTTGTGCAGATGAGGACAGAGCCTCTGGGAACGGGACGGGGACAAACTTTGTCCCTGTGTCATTCTCTACTCCACATCTCAATATTAATTCCATATCAAAGCAGCCATTGACTAGGCTAAGTGCAACATCTGGATGGTGTTACATTTCCTGCTAGTAGCTACTTTATAATAAGAACGTTTGATAGATAGGATATCCAGGTAAAGCAGTTACAGTACAATACTGCTGGTGTTACGTGTATACTTAAGTCAAAGCACAGTACAGAACAAGCACACTAAGGTTCTGTTTAATAAATATGCCCTCTTATTCAGGGAGCACAGGCTGGATGGAATTGCTGTCCTTGATTTTGGGGCTAATTTTGTACTAGTTTAATTTTACATTTGAGAAATGTTTCTTTTCCCATATCAAGGTTTTTGATTGACTCTTTAGGTAACACATTGTAGAAATATAATTGCATATATTTTCAGACCAGAAGTACATGGGCATGTGTGCTTTGAAAATTACCTCAGGGAAACAACGCATATGCATTTTACACTACTTCCTTTGGTATGCATGAATATTAAGTGTTAATGTGTGCACAGATGGTCACATTTTCAGAAGTATGCATGTAAATGCAGATCCTTCCAGCACACGCCTATCCCCCCACATTCTGCTCATTGTTAGTAAGTATGTAGATACAGGATGTGTGCGTGGACTTGAGGCACATATCAGGTGGGGAAGGTTTTAACAATTGTTTGACTTTATAAGCTTTAAACAGAATACTCACAAGACCATCTTGCTGAGAATATAATTTGCAATCTGTATTCCAGCTCAAATGTAAGAAATAACATTAGCAAAAAACTACCAGTAAGTACATGATAGAGCACAAGAAAACCGGGACAGAGCAATGCTATTATCAGAGAATACAAGGGAATGGGTTATGTGTGTGTGAGAAGCAAAACATAACATAGTATCGCAGTACTGTTCAGTTATAACCCCACACCTTGGGCCTTGTATTAACTGAAATACCACAAGTAATCTTCTTAGAATCAATGAAGTGTCTCAGCTGTTCAGGGTTAAAGAAAGCATAATTCACTCTTCGACAGTTTACAAGGCATTTACAAGGATAATAAAGGGAAAAGGAGGTGTTTCATTGGAAAAAGAAAAATCCTCTTATTTCTCTACTCTGGAATTACTTCAGGTAGTGTTTGGACAAATCCAGGTGTTCTGCCCCAAGTGTGAAGTCTGAGCTTTGGGAAAGTAAAGGGTACATAGCATAGCTGATGCATCCTGCTCAATTTTATTAATTCTTATTTCTGTGGGAAAAATCCAGTTACACTCTGGAAATATTGGAAACTTTGCCCTCCCTCTGTATACCTAATTACTTAATGGCAGAATTTATGGCCATAGAGGAGCATGTTGTTGTTTTTGTGACTTCATTCTGGCATTCTTTCAAAAGATTGAATCATGGATCTAAATAATTTAGTGGAATCTATTCATGTAGAGTGCAAAGAACTTTGCATTTGGGATTAACATTATAAAACAAGCTCATAATGACCAGAGTTTTAAAGATGCTGCTGGCCTCTTGTGATACGCAGTTTTACATATATTCAACAGTAGCAAAATCTGTTTTGGGATAGCTTATAGATATTTTATTCTTTCCAACTGAACAGATATTGGAAAGAATTGTTCTTAAGGTACATAACATAGTAGATGACGGCAGAAAAAGACCTGCACAGTCCATCCAGTCTGCCCAACAAGATAACTCATATGTGCTACTTTTTGTGTATACTTACCTTGATTTGTATCTGTCTTTTTCAGGGACAGACTGTATAAGTCTGCCCAGCACTAGCCCCGCCTCCCAACCACCAGCCCCTTGATTTGTATCTGTCATTTTCAGGGCACAGTCTGTCGAGCACTAGCTGGTTGAGAATGGCGTTTGTTTAGGAGTAAAATAAATTGGTGATATTAATGGCTTGGTAGAAAAACTGGTGAAAACAGTTTTGAAAATGAGCCAGATCAGATTGGGAGTTCCATATAAATAGGCTGCCCACCAAACAATGGCCCAATATGTTTCTGTGGGAGAAGTAGTCCTGCTTTTGCAGTAGAGAAACGTTGATACCATGAAACATAGTAGTGGGGGAACTGGACCTGTTGTACTGCATCTCCTCTCTACTCTACCTTGCAGACCACTGATAACGCACATTAATTCCATTAGGCCTGCTCTAACGTGCCTTGCTCTACCATTCATCCTCCTCTCCCAGTGCTGCCACACCTATCCCAGCACTTTAGCAAAAGGGCCCCCTAATGAGTGAACAATGTCGTTTGTTACTGCTTGCTGTATTTTTTACCAGTAGTGGGAAACACAGCTATACCTGTTGCCCTTGTGGCTAAATTATAAAATACATCCTCTAAACCCATTGAGAATGACATCTAATGGTTTGAGGTATTCCTTACTCTTTGATTTTGTGTTTACATTTTCTTTCCAATCCAACAAATGGTTACTTCTCTGTTTTCAAATACATGCCCCCTTTTTGCCTCTAGGTCACAGATGCACAGATCCTCATGTACACACAGAAGAAATACAGATACAGACTATTGCATGCATGCACTCATGCACGATTGGAAAGAGTTTCCATACACTATGTTCCACATGTTTCTTCACTTTCCATTATTTGATGTTGGTATTTTGGATTGTGCTTCTAGTAGCTGTATTGGTCCTGGAAAAACTGGAGTATTAGAGATTGTAAGACTTTCTGAAGGACCAGCAAACAAGAGAGCGTACTAAAAGGTTTTCATGATCAAATGAGCTTCTCTTGCGTCTCTTGCTTTGCATGATATGAAATTTTGCCAGCCAAGGGTAAGTGCCCAAAGTGAACTTAACTTCATAAATGTCCTTAGGTATTTATGT
Source organism: Microcaecilia unicolor (assembly GCF_901765095.1). Classification (NCBI taxonomy): domain Eukaryota; kingdom Metazoa; phylum Chordata; class Amphibia; order Gymnophiona; family Siphonopidae; genus Microcaecilia; species Microcaecilia unicolor. The sequence goes on along the minus strand of NC_044037.1, from coordinate 251,008,662 downwards.
AAGATTAGTGCTGGTGTGTGTATTCAGTTTCAGAACAGAGGGAGGATTTAATTCAATAAGAAAAGCTAAATGTTAGCTTTCTGGATAGTTAATTATAGCTTCATATAATCAAAAAGGTTAAAAATAATCATTTGGATTAGTACATCTGTGCAGATTTTACATCTGATATCTGTATATGCAAAAAAGCAGCAAAGCAAAACTTTCTAAAATGGAAGTAAAAACAAAATTAAACATAGCACTAAACTGGAAGTGATGCATTTATTTTTACTTTAAGAACTTTTACTTCCTGTTTTTAAGGATCTATGCTTGTGCTCTTTACTATCTGGCGGACCTACTTCCCCCTATGCTCTATTCCACTTTTTGCACTCCTACTGCCTTCCTCTAGGCCTTGCCTTGAGATTTCCCATGATTCAGCCTTCTGCTACCTTGGCCCACACTCCTTCCCTTAGATGTCTTATTGGAACCAACCTTCCCCAAATTCAAGAAGAAAATAAATTGTGTTTTTTCCTCAATTCACTTATGGCTTGGGCTCTTTCCACCTTCCAGTGGTGATAAACTGTTTTCCTTTAGTATCTCTTTCCATCTATTTCTCCTTGCTGACCCGCCCATTAGGGTTACCATATTGCCCTAAGAAAAAGAGGACCAAAATATCGCCCTGCTCGCTCCCTGTCGTTTTGACCCCCCCCCCCCCAAGAAAAGCCAGATTTTCTGTCTCCCCCCCCCCCCCCATGTATATATCCCTCTCAGTTTTCCAGCCTTCCTCACATGACTCATTCCACTACCCCTCACCTTCCCTCCTGTACCTTATTGTGCCTGGTAGTCTAGTGGCCTCTTTGGGCAGGAAAGAGCCCCCCTCTTTCTTGCCCAGCACCTGTCTTGCTCCTGGTGCCGCTTCAAAATGGCTGCCAAGAGGTCAAGCAGTGACCTTGCCAGAGTCTAGCAGAGGCCCTTGATTCCAGAGGCTCCTGCACCTCTAGTATCCCGTGGACCAGAAATGCTTAGCTTGGTTCCCATGGAAGTGTCCTCTAGCATGCCTTTCAACCTCCAATCATCCTGAAAGATGCCAATGGTCCTGCTGACGTAAACGGCATCACTTGAACTTCAACTAGCACTAATCTTTGGCATGGTTTGCTGCAACTTATTAGTGTGCATTTGTATGCTAATTGTGCTAAGATTTGCACAGCCGTTTTTTCTTCCAGTTTGATAATCTGTTTTAACAGAAGTAATTGTAGAACACCACAAAATCCACATTAATCTGGAAATAACTGCTGTAGTGTGATTTACCATATTTTATTACATGATGGCCATATTTAAGTATTTGTTTAAAATCAAAACTAAGCTACCAAAGGATCCTGTCTCGACTAATCTAGCAGGAACTAGCCTCATTACCAATTAATTTCTTGTTACGTCAAAGTAATCATCAAGGAGGAACAAAGTTTTTTTGGTCTCCTTTTATTTTTGCAGCAAAGAAGTTGGTCATGGCAGACTGTTGGAAACTCTTTGTTTCCAATGCTAAAGTCTGTCCCCCTTAGAATTGTGGGACTCCTCCCTCCAGATACTGAATGAGGGGCCTTCCTGATTGGACAGGACAGCTTTTCTTGCTCTTACGTCTAGTAGGCAAATTGCCTTAAACACTTCTTTTTATCTTTAGCTATCTGAACTACCAAGGATTGTGGGACAAAATCCAAAAGGTCTCAAGGAATCTCAGCTTTCAGATTCTTCAGCTCTGCAGTCACCCTGATTGGCAGGACCCTATCCTGGTTGTCCAGTCACTCTGACCTTGAGTGCTGATCCTACTTGGTGCGTTTTTGGAACTGAATGAAATTCATCTCCCAGATTTAGGGGCTTCTTCTCCTGGCCATTGGACCATGCTACAGAGAAACTAGCAAGTTCAACCTTGTGTTCCAGGTCTTACCTGGGTGAGGGAAAAGAAAGCTGTTCTTCAGCCCTAGAACTCTTGTGATTCAGATACAGCATCTCAGGATTCAGGCATGCACCCTGCTCAAGCCTGGACCCTTCTGAATGGCAGAAAAGCAACCCCTTTGACCCTTTTTGGGGGGGGCTAATCCTCCATTCAGTTTTACCCTTAAGTTTTCATGTACCCACATGAATCTCTGAAGCAAGCTACAGCAAGGACAAGAATTAGGAAGGGGGTCTCCTTTCTCCCCCTTTCATGTGTGTTAAGACACCAAAGTGATATGTACAAAGATCCCCCCCTCTCTCTCCTGACCTTGCAAAATGCACTGCTACAAAGTGTGAAAGAACATAGCAAAGAGCTTCATAGACAAAACAGGAAAGCAATAAAATATAAACAAAATAGATAATAAAATACTTCATTATATCAGAGTAAGTGAAATATGAAGCTTGTATAGCGAGCACTGATTCACTTGTTTTACTATAGTGGCAGCAGGGTTGAAATTGACAGGGTTTCTCCAGTTTGTTTTGCTTCACTTCAGTTATGTCAACACAGTAAAAGAAAAAAATAAAATCATTTAAGCAATGGCTGCACAGGAAACAACCCCTTTGGCCGGTCTCTTGGGTATTAAAGACTTTCAGATGTCTTGTATGATGTTTTTAAGAACACTGAAGTAGATGCCAGGAAGGTGGCCATCTTGGGTTCCAAGATCCCCTGATGACCACGATGCACTGCAGCTGGATATTGCACACTGTATTGTTGGAGGGGACCCGTATGAATCTCTGATTGACCATAGCTGCTGATTCCTTAGCTTCAGCAGCAAATGAATGGACAATCCACAGGTCTCTGGATTCATCAGCAGGTGGAGATAAAGAGCACAGATTTGCCCTGTGCATATATGGATTTGATGCCAGCAGCGGACGTGTGCCGCGGGGCTCCTGGTTTCATCTGTAGTGACTCCTGTTCTGACTTGGCTTGTTCAGTAGAGCTGGGGGTGTTCTGGCTGAATGGCACCATCTTCAGGGGGGTACACCTGGTTACCCCAGGTCCCTCCTCCTCCCCATTCTCCTCTCCCTAAATTCATTTGCCAGTCCTGCTTCTAGTTCAAACTGAAAAAAAAAAAGGGCTTGCACTTCTGTTTTGGCTGTTTAGGGAGAAAGAACTTTCTGCAACTGTACGCCCTGAGTTGGTGAGATCTCTCTGCCTCCGGTGGTGAGTGTATTTTTTCTTTCTTTCTTCTGTGTAAGAGCAGGGGGATGCAGGAAACAACATTTAGCAAACTGCCTTTTACAGACGGTGTTATGGCAGCAGAGTTGGTGAAACGCTGCTCCTGCTGTACGAAGTGGCAAGTAGGGATGTTTGGAACCCGAGCCCTTAGAAGGTGCTGACAGCAAGGTGGAAGCGGCGGTTTCCCGTGCATGGGAGTTGTGACTGGCCAGGCAGCATCACGTCCTATATGCACAGGGCAAACCAGCGCTCTCTATCCCCACCTGCTGGTAGATGGACACAATTCACAGGTCTCTGGATTAATCTGCTCGACTAAAGGAAAGAAAATTATCAGGTAAAAAATAATTTTTCGTTCTGACTTTAGAACCCCACTGTAGCATGTCCATGTTAAAAGGAATGTCTCATTCTCCATCCAGGTTTCTCTTTTGTTCTCACACTGTTTTTGTAGTGCCTCTTCTTTCATCTAAATTGGTAACACAGGCAATTCTGAGCTGTCAGGCAGCTCTTGTCTCTGCACTTTCCCTCTGAATGGGCTCATACTTCTCAGTGCCTAAACCTATGCAAAACTGTATTACTTCACTTTCTCACTTCTTCTGTTCCTCATCCATAAGCTTGCACACATTTTCTGTCTGACTCCTTATTTTTTTTATTTATTCCTGTTTCATTTCCTGAGTCAGGTAAAAATCTTGGCATTTTGATTTTCACTATCTCTGCATTTATATTTTACTTAACTCGTTCTCTGATAACAACATACATAGCGTTTATAAATACCTGATGCCTGCCGTCTCTCCCATTATGTGGACTTTTCCTGAGTAGGATATTGTGATTAATCTCCTAGCTGTGCCGTTCTTTATGCATCTATTGCAACTCCCATAGTGTGTCATTGCTCAACATTTTTTTTTTCTGTCTGCCCCAGTATTCTCATATCTTTCTGCTTATGGCTTCCTTTCACTGGCTCCCTCAGATTTAATTCAGTCTTCACATCTGCAATCATTATGTCTAAATATATTCACCGTCTGGACCCTCCCTATCTTTGCTCCATTCACTATTGCTCTGCCACACGTTCTCCATATATTGGACACATTAAGTAGTTCTGCTTTCATGATATTTCATCTTCTATTATGTTTTCCTCTGGAATAAGTTTCCTTCTGATTTCCGTGATGCAGGTCTAGGTGTTAAAACTCACCTCTTCAGCCTTGTCGGGACTGTCACTTAATTTTCTCGGTATTGCTTTGTTTTTTTTTTTTTGTTACATTTGTACCCCGCGCTTTCCCACTCATGGCAGGCTCAATGCGGCAGGCAATGGAGGGTCAAGTGACTTGCCCAGAGTCACAAGGAGCTGCCTGTGCCGGGAATCGAACTCAGTTCCTCAGTTCCCCAGGACCAAAGTCCACCACCCTAACCACTAGGCCACTCCTCCACTCCTTAGTGTTCCCAGTTCCTTTTTAACCCTGTATTTCATGAATGCCTCAATTAGGTGCCCCTGAGTGAGGCATTATGTAGAAGCTGAAAATAAATTAGCTAATTGTGAGACTGAAATTTGCAAAACTTGGTAGACTTTTTACCTCCGTTTCATTTCAAGCATTTTTTTCACATATCTTCATGTTTTAGCAATTTCCAGAGCTTGTAAAGATCATTTTTCTACATAGAATTCTAGAGCAATAAAATCTCAAAGGCCCCTATTTACTAATGCATAGCGTAATAGCATTATTGCATTCTAAACCTTAACTATTGTCAAGTCTTTAGGTAAACAGTATTTACTTTGTGGAGGAGCTGGATAAATAGATCAGATTTGCTGTTGTAATCCAGTCCTAGCTGTTGTTCAGATCCATTTAAATATGGTCCATGGAACAGAAATCACACTACATGTTGTGTGTAGGCTTTTGCCCACCTGTAGCTGTAACTGTACTATGCCATACTTTGTATTGTTTTGAATATTTTTACTGCTGTAATTGCCTATTGCTCATGTTTGATCTATTCTTACTGTACACCACCTTGAGTGAATTCCTTCAAAAAGGCGGTAAATAAATCCTAATAAATAACTGACTAGGGTTGGGTGAAAGCATGAAAAGCCCCTTGAGAGCTGGAAGTCTGAATTGCAAGTGTGTATTGGTAGTGGATGAATACCAAAGAAGATTTGAACTCTCAATTCTCCCTCTCTCCGCAAAGGAGGAATCGATGGAAAGAAAGAAGAGAATGGGTAAATTTGCTTGTTTGCTCTCAGCAGTAAAATGCCCAGTTATTTTTCTAGACTTGGTGCTGCTTTGAGCTGAAGTAACTTTGTCTGTGTCGAGGCCTTGACAAGGCGACTAAAAGCATTGTTTTTATTAGGGTGAAAGAAAGTTTGACATTTATGGAATTTACTAAGATTCTCTTGCTTTGCTGCCTCTTCTTTTTTGTTATCAGCCCATTTATATAAATTATCTAACAGAGTGACAGAACATTGCCCCTCTTCCTTAAGGAAAGTCCCTCCAATAGCTGGGACCACCTTAAGAGCATGAGATCCGCCCTGGGAGGAGGTGAGATGGAAGGGGCAGAGCCCTTACCTGGGAATATAAAAGACAGGGCCAGGCTAAGGAAAAGGAGGAGAAGCCCAGTGTTTGCCCTGACTGAATATGTCTAAGTGTGGTGACCCAGCAGAGGTAAGCCATTGGTACTATTTAACTGAACTGTGCAAGTCTGCTGGAGGTCTGGCTGAGCCAGACCTGACCTGCACAGTAGAACTGAAAAGCTGTGTTTGGGGCACGGCAACCCTGGAACCACGGACTGCTTGGCGTTCTAGCTAGAGGTCTACTCAACTGGTACTAGTTAAGTGAAAATTGCTTTACTTTACAACCCAGGTCCTGTGATGTAACAGGCTGAGGATTGAGTTAAATACTTTTTTTGTTTCATCCCCTGTGTCTGGCTGTGTTCTTTCACTGACCCACTCCCAACCCTCACTCAGCGTCTCACAAAGACATAAGCAATCATTTTCACAGTATGGCTTTCGAAATACTCTGACTATGGATTTGCAAGTCAGTTTGGGTGTTAGGAAAGTCACCCCCCCTCCCAGATTGTGACAGCTATGCTAATTCACCATCTTTTTAATGAAGATGTAAAAATTTTAGTTCAAGCATTGATTTTATCACAGATTACTGTAATGCCTTATATGCTAGATTGTCAGTTCAGTTACATTCTAGGTTTCGATTATTGTAAAATACTGTGGTAAAATACATTTTTTAAATTTCAAAAACATGATGTTGCCTAATTTTTCTCCATTGGTTACCTTTTCATGCAGGAGTTGTATTTAAAATGGCCTATTTGGTTCATAAGGTCTATGAAGGTGCAAGTCCTGAAAGTCTGGTTCACCTTCTGTCTTTTACCAGGACAGCAGAAGCCAGGAGGATAAACGCATTACTTTTACGTTTTCCAACAATGTAAGGCTTACGTTGTAAAAGTCCATTGGATAGCTCATTTTCTGATCCAGCATCTTTAGTTTCGAATAGTTTACCCAGTATGCTTTGTTCCCAGCCATGCTACTTGATGTATCACTGTAATTTTAAAAACTTTATTTCCTAATGGGCCCTTTTACTAAGCTGTGGTAAAAAGCGGCCTTAGTGCATGATGTCATGCCTGCATGCTAAAGCCATTTTTATCACGTGGGTAAAATGGCTGCTGTTTCTATTTTTTAAATTAATGGTGACATGCTAATTTTCCCATTAGGATGTGTAGCCATTAGTGTGTGAGCCCTTACTGACACCTGTTTTGTAGGTGGTAAGGGCTCATGTGTTAAACATGTGCAAATCATTAAGCACACGTCGGTTTAGCTACACTAACCAATTAGCGCAGAACATGACTACTCTCTGCTCTGACCTTCCCCAGAGCTAAAATAATATTATTTTTTAGTTCGTGGGAAGCGTGAACAGATGCAAAAATTATATTAGGACACCTGAGCGCACAGTAAGTAATTTTTGCTGTGGAAAGCACTCATTAGAGTTTACCGCAGCTTAGTAATAGGGCTCCTTTCTTCTTAGATTAGATTGATATACAGAATCTAAAGGTTTTAGATATCTGTAGATTCTGTATGTCTTTATGACTGAGGTATTGTAAAAATAGAGAAATATTCCCAATATACAGTACTGGTTATATTATTGAAATCTGCTTTGGGCTCTTACAGGGATTTGGAGGAATATAAATGAGTGGAGTAGATTTGATTAATCATCTTAAGTAAAGGTTGCCAACACTAGGTAGATAAATAACCCTGCATGGGTGATACTGGAGATGGCAAACTCAGTGGTACAAATAAGGCGGCTTCTCATGTGTGCTCCAAATTCCTTAAATCAGACCCTTCCAAATAATATCTAGAGTGCATTAAAACATATTCATTTTATCTCCACATTTAGGGCCCCGTTTACAAAGGCACGCTAGTGTTCTGTAGTTTGTGCTATTGAACGCTATAGCGTGCCTCTGTAAACAGGGCCCTTAATGTGTAATGAGAGAGACTTGAAAATTTCTTCAATTTGGCTGCTGTTTGCCTAGTGGAGGCCGAACCTCCAGGGGATGAATCAAATCCTTATTTTGTTAAATTAATCATTCTGTTAGGGGCTTGTGTGATAACATATATGAAGTGAATATTGATAGTTTGGATGGACACATTAAAGAAAATTGTTATCAACCTCTTTGCAGAGGCAGAAATTATTTACCAAATTGTAGGATCTCTGTTACTAACCATTGGGGAGTTCTCTTTGGTGGCCCTTGTACTTTAATGTTCAGCCTGCTGGGCAGACTAGTTGGGGCTCTGCAGATCTTTATCTGCTGTTTTATTACTATGTTACTATATATAGAGGTGTGTAACCTGCATGGTCTGCACAGTGTGGCAGGTATAATTCTAGCCATCTTGCAGGGCAGTCTGGATAAACCATGCTGGTTCTGTTACTAACCTATGGGGATACCATATGAACTGAAGAATGAAAGGATACTTGTATAGGGAGCCATAATTTCCTCTACTTAGAGCTTTGACGATGACTGACTGATTTGCCTAATGAGATACAACTGAGAAAGTTAAAAGCGGTCCAGCAATACTTCCTGTATGGTCATGTTTTAGGTTTTTTAAATTTGAGTATTGCAGATTGTGAGCTTTTTCTCCCATTCCTAAAAATCTTTTTATTGCCTCCTTAGAGACCAGCATTTTTTTAAAAATTCAAATAACTGTTTTCTTCCATTCCTTCAGAGTGAAATTAATAGCTCATGTTCAGAAGGCTTCCCGCGGGTTTTATAATATACCCCCTCTGCTTCAGTGTCCTGAGCAGTTCATAATTCTGGCTACTTTAAATGTGCCACTGTGCAATGAAATTGACTTTTCTGAATTGTGGCCTAATAAAAAAGATTGATTTCAGGCTTAGAAATAATAAATAACGATTTCCCATTGTCACTCCCATGCCTAGTCGGTAAATATTTCTAATGCTTTTAAAGCCTTGTCCAAGAGCTATTAACAGAAGTGTAATAGATAAATTATGTAGCTTTGTAACGCTGGAAACCTCTTTCACCTAGTTAATTTACCCTATATTTACAGTAGACGTCCAAAAATTTAGACTGGGGATCAGGTCAGCCCAGATTTTTGGAGTTTCTGGATTCTCAGGCAGCCAGCCCATCTTCCGCTCTTCCAGGCCCCCAAGGCCCCTCCTCCTCGCATGGTCCGGCATCTTCCCCCCAACTCCATGCCCTGCCTGCTTGCTCATTGTTACTTTTTCTGAAGCCTTCGGTGCTGCAGCACCAGCGGCAGCCTTACTCGCTGACTGCCTCTGGAATGCAGCGGGACTTTCCCTTTTGGCCCTTCTGATGCAACTTCCTGTTGCCACAAGATGTGACTGGTTTTAAATCTATGATGATTAAAGTTTGTAGATGTGTCCCAGGAACTTGGTGGGACGGCTAGAATCTCAGCACTGGATTTGAGTTTTTCCACTATTTTATTATTATTTTTTTTTTTTAGGTTTAGATGGTGGTACAAATTATTGGAACCATATTTTGAAGGTCATGACCTGGAATAGCTGTGTGCTATATGAGGTCTCTTGACCTGATTAGACTGATTGTGGTCCTGTATGATGTGCTCTACCTATTAATTAAAAGAAAATTGTTAGAAAACATATAAATACAAATAAAAAATAGATTAGAAGTAAAAACTTATCACTCTGACTTTCCTTTGCTACTACTACTACTACTACTATTTAGCATTTCTATAGCGCTACAAGGCGTACGCAGCGCTGCACAAACATAGAAGAAAGACAGTCCCTGCTCAAAGAGTTTACAATCTAATAGACAAAAAAATAAATAAAGTAAGCAAATCAAATCAATGTGAACGGGAAGGAAGAGAGGAGGGTAGATGGAGGCGAGAGGTTACAAGTGGTTACAAGTCAAAAGCAATGTTAAAGAGGTGGGCTTTCAGTCTAGATTTAAAGGTGGCCAAGGATGGGGCAAGACGTAGGAGTTCAGGAAGTTTATTCCAGGCGTAGGGTGCAGCGAGACAGAAGGCGCGAAGTCTGGAGTTGGCAGTAGTGGAGAAGGGAACAGATAAGAAGGATTTATCCATGGAGCGGAGTGCACGAGAAGGGGTGTAGGGAAGGACGAGTGTGGAGAGATACTGGGGAGCAGCAGAGTGAGTACATTTATAGGTTAGTAGAAGTTTGAACAGGATGCGAAAACGGATAGGGAGGCAGTGAAGGGTCTTGAGGAGAGGGGTAGTATGAGTAAAGCGACCCTGGCGGAAGACGAGACGGGCAGCAGAGTTTTGAACCGACTGGAGGGGGGAGAGGTGACTAAGTGGGAGGCCAGCATGAAGCAGATTGCAGTAGTCTAAACGAGAGGTGACAAGGGTGTGGATGAGGGTTTTGGTAGAGTGCTCGGAAAGAAAGGGGCGGATTTTACGGATGTTGTAAAGAAAGAAACGACAGGCCTTGGCAATCTGCTGGATATGAGCAGAGAAGGAGAGAGAAGAGTCAAAGATGACCCCAAGGTTTCGAGCTGAGGAGATCTTTTGGATTAAAGTATATGCATCCCAGATTTTTTAAAATGCTTCTTAGCTTTCTGGCCTCTCAAGGGAGCAATTCATGTGTTTGATTACGCCATTGGGGTAATGTAATCCATCATATACACCTTTTTGCAAGCAAACAGGATTTCTGGAAAAAGAGGGTAGACACCCGCATAGTCTCCACTATGTCATCCATTTGTTCCAAAAGACTTTGCCGAGGAACTGCCTCCCAATTCTGGTAATCTTTGATGGGCCCACAAAGTAGTCCAAAAGATGAAATCTGGGGGCAATCCCAAACACAGTGTCTATAAGTAACATCAGGGGGAGCACATTTAGGGCAGTCTCCACTTGTAGGAAGCACAATCTTTTAGCCTGGTCAGGATTAGTAAACATATGAAGAAGAAAATTATAGTGACGTTCCGGTGCACTCTTTCTCAATACTGGACCACTACAGAGACTAGCTTTCAAATTGTCAAGAGAATAATCTCCAAAATCCCTCTGCTACTTGGACACGATATGCTAAAATAGCTGAGAACCAAGAATCTCCTTTAAGCCCTCCATAATACCTGCCCACCAAATCCTTAGTAACTGCAGGAAGAGGTCAAAAGCGGATTCTTGGATATTTACACGATAATGCTTCGTAAGGTCAAAAACATAATGACATAGCTGTAGATACGGGTACCAGTCCCAGGGACTCGGGCTGTAAGTGGCTCCAATATGCTCATCTGATAAAAAGTTTAGGGTCATCCTCTAGTAGAGCTGATAACATTGCCCCAGGCATAACTGATCCTACTTATAAGCGTTAGAAATTCCAGGGCGTGGTAAAGTCCTCATTACCCACATTTGGTAAATATCAGGAACAATGGGGATGCCAGCCAAATCACTTCCTCATAATACACCAAGCCAATGCATAGGTTTAAGCAAGACATGATGTCACAGCTGCCTTGGTAATTTATTCATGCAAAAGAGGATAAACCGAGTGCCCTCCCAGGGAACTTTCCAAAGTTGCATAACAAAATTTAGAGGAACCAAAAATCCAATTACACATATTGTGAGCTCTTGCATCAGGAAGTCCCGGTCCACAACCCCCCCCCCCCCCTTCAACAATTGTATATGGAGTAACCTAGTAGTTAAGAGCACTGGTCTTGACATCCGGAAGTGCCCAGTTCAAATCCTACTGCTGCTCATTGTCATCTTGGGCAAGTCACTTAACCCTCTATTTCCTCACGTACTAAATTAGTTTGTGAGCCCTCGAGGAGCAGAGAAATTTGCATTATACCTGAATGTAACTCACCTTGAGCTACTACTGAAAAAGGTGTGAGCAAAATCCGAAATAACTAAATATTTGTTTAAACTGCATTCTCTTTGCCACCAGGATTTAAGCAGGTCCCAGCCAATATTCAGCTGGCCACTCTCATAATTAAATGTGGGCCATGACTGAATATTGGCCTAGACTCGCATATGAGTATCTGGTCAGCCCTGTGTTTCCCTACCCCCTTCCCAAGTGCAGGGATGCCCCTAACAGGCTAACAGGAACATCCCCCTACCCCATGTAGGCCCACCCAGGCCTACCTTTACAATCCCTGGTGATCTATGGTTCAAAGGGCAGGAACGATGCCCATTCCTCATTCCAGCCCATCGCAGCTCTGACTACAAAATGGCTACCACGACCTCGAGCAGAAGTCTTCTAGTACTAGCGAGGACTCTTGAGGAGATCAGGAGGGAGGGCGGATAGGAAAGGGGGAGAGTTTCTATAGAAATGGGGGAGGGTTTAGAATGCTCTTTGGGGATTGGAATGAAGGAGAGGGGTTTGAGCATTAGTGTGGAGAGTTCGGGGGAGGGGCAAAAAGGAGAGGATATCTGATCAGTGATCATAGGCTATGCAAGTGCTAGCCGATATGTTCGGTGCCCACACACATATATAGATAAGTGGTCTTTAACTTTGCTGCTTAGCTATGTGGACACAGGCACTGAAAATGACCTGTTCTTGCATAACTGTGTATTACTCCCCAACTCCACCTCTGGAGTGCCCAAGCTTGGTTTGGATTTCACAAGTGGTCTTTGGGATTATTCAGTGGCAGTCTTTGGGATTATTCAGTGGCACTGCTCACTAAATATCCTCAAATAAAACCCGCAGAGTATGATTTTAAGCATGCAGGAGCCTCTCCTGCCCACTTAAATCATTTTAAGTATTGACCCTAAATGTTTACATTTTGATGGCCCCTCAACTGTTTTGCCTTATCTGATCTGACCCAGACATGCACTGTGCAATATTTATTTATTGATCCATGATATTTTCCACTGACATCTTCTGTATTGCACTGATTTTAAATTGTGTACTTTGGTGCAAATTGCTATGCACACATTGTGTTTTTCTGGTCAAGGTATTCCTGGTGTGTATTTGGGAAATTGCATAAATCAAAGGTTCCTAAAGGGCATGTGAGACATCAGCAGAGGGTGCATAGCACCTCATGTCCAACCGCTACGTTCTCTTCCCTCTTGCTACTTGCGCTCCTTCAAGGCCGCTGCCTTACTGTGCTTGCAGCATCAAAAAGAAATGGAAACTGCATCCTTTCCTTCCCTGCCGCTCACCCGCTGCCTCCCTATATACAGTGGCTGCAAGCAAACTGAAACAGTGCTCTGGGCCATGGCCTTGTGTGCGCCACTGGTGGCTTTTGCCAGTCCTGCCCCCCTATGATTTACTGTTTTGGAGGGGCAGGACCAGCAAGAGGCACGCACAAGGCCATGGCCCCAAACCTTGTTTCAGTTTCCTTGCAGACATGGAGTCTTAGAGGTAGCGGTTGAGCAAACGGATAGGTAGCAGGGAAGGATGCAGTTTCTAGTTCTTGACGCTGCAGACATGGGAAGGCAGTGGCAAGTGAATGAGCAAGTGGGTGAGTGGAGGTGTCGTTGATAGAGTAAGTTGGGTAGGAAAGAGAGAGATTTATGAGGCAATGGTTGGTAGTGGAGGGAGAAAGAGAGAGAGATGAGTGATGGTAGCGGCTGATTGGGGGAGCTAGCGAGAGAGAGAGAGATGGGGGCAATGTTGGGTAATGGGCTGAGCGGATGAGAGATGAGGTGATACTGAATAATAGGGGATTGGAGGGGAGAGAGACAAAGGGCTGTGATACTGGATGTGGGGGAGGGGAGAAGGCACTGATTTTAGATGGCAGGGAGGGAGGGAATGAGAAAAGATGTTGTATGGCAGGGGGATAAACAGGATATCATGGGTGAGAGGAGATGAGATGCTGCATGACTTGAGGGGGGGGGGGGGGTGAAGATAGCATTAGAAATCTTTATTTCATGTTGGTTCCTTCTAGTGAAGACTTAGCAATATTTTGTTGGATCAACCGATTGTAGCCACACTTTCTTTTCTAACCAATAATTTTTATTTAAATGATTAGCATATAAGAGTTTAAATTATATTTATACAATGTCCTTTTTATCCTTTTAGCTAAGAGGGGCTAACGTTTGTAAACCCATTGTGCTTATTCATATTGAAACCCAAGGTCAGCTGTGACTTGTACATTTCTCTCTCTATAAAACTATTATACTCTTTTTAGTATTTTTCTTCCTAATCAGATTATGTATATCTGTTTGTTCAGTGTGTCTTTTTTCATATGAAGTATGCTTGTTTTTTTAAATTTTTTTAAAGTGTAGCTTATGTTGGAATTATGATTTTTTATATGTATTTTTTTTTTTTTTACATTTCTGTATGAAGTTATTTGAAACAATTTTATTTTTATATATTCATGTATATAGGGCCCGATTTTCAGCTAGCAGTGGGCAATGCTTTTGCTGTCTGCTGGCCCTGCCGGTGGCGTTAAACCTGGGTGTTCAATGTTGGGCCATTTCTGGCGACCGGCATAGAATATCGGGGTTTTTTTTTTAACGGCTAAAAGGTTAACCATTATTCATGCCATTATTCAGCACTAACCGGTTAACCTTTGGCGATTACAGATACATTGCATAAATAACAAGGCCTGTTTTAACTGCTAAACATAGCCAGTTTAGTGCTGTATATCTGCGCCTAACTGGCTGTGTTGTGTGATATAGCTATTTAGTGGCTAGGTGCTAACCAAAAATATTCAGCGGCGATAACTGTTTATCTTGCTGAATATTAATAGTTAGGCACCGATATGTTATTTAACTAGTCAGCGGCTGTGTCTGGGTGGTTAAATATTGGGGGAGATAATGTTTTAAAGCGAGGACCCTGATGCAGGCACTTGCTGAAACATGGCCATGTCGGGTCAACAATAAAATTAATAACCAGAGTCTGGCTCCAGTGACATCATTATCATGTTGACTGTCTCCATTTTTCGCTGTTTGTCCTCTTTGGAATGTTTTTGTTCTTCTGTATTTCTTCCAGGTGGGAAAATTAATGCATGGTGCCTTTTATTTATTTATTTATTTATTTTATATGTGCTAGCCCTTGGTGTTCAGTTATACAAGTTGATAAACGTGTCCTTGGACTCTCAAACGTTGAATCAAAACAGAAATGTTTCACAGCCAGATATTAGGATAGTTATTGTGATGACAAAATTAGTACGTTAATTCTGTTACTAGTACAGTGGGACATAAACTGTCCCCCCTCCCTGGCTTGTGACTTGCACTTGTACCTCTGAACACAAAGTAAAAATATAAGTCCCTGACCTGCTGGTGCACCTTGTTATTACAAGGTAAAACTTGTCCTATGGCAAGTTTTAAATTTCATTAGCTTGGGGTAAAGAAAGGGCCTGGAGAGTTGTTCTCCCTTGGTGAGAAAGTCCTTGGAGGCACTCACAGTCTTGCAGGGAGGATAGAAATAAATATATAAACCATACTCTGCATTCTTGTAGTTTATAGCTACTCTGAATTTTACTTAGATACAGGATGTTTATCACAGCTTAAAAGGGAACACTGCTTCCCCTGTATAAGCACCCCCCCCCCCCCTTTTTTTAAAGGACTGTGGGGGCACGTTTGAACACAGCAGGGAAGAACTCCAGCTGCTTCCCCTAGTACCTCTGTTAATGATGGTATTATACACACTGTATGTACTCTAGGGAATTATGTACCAAACAAAGAAAAATAAATATCAAAATATACCATGTTGAATAAAATAGTATTTACAGTATTCTGGAAATATATGTAGGTACTTAACACTAGGCTCTTGGTCAGTCCTAGCTCCCCAGTCCAACATCTTTATTTTGACATTTATATCCCTCATTATCCCGAACATCTTCACTTGGCCAGTAGGAACAATAATGTTCAGCAGTACTATAACAGAAATTCTAATATACTGGCAAGCATAAAATAATTTGCCTGTCAGTGTTTTTGGTAGGTTGCCAAATGGCCATCAGGCTTCAGCTTAGCCAGCCTTTACTTTTTGCTGAGTTACCAAACATTAGGTACAGCAAATACAGATATGGGTAGAGCAGCAGGCTGAGAACCAGGGAAGCAAGAGTTTAGATCCCACTGATACTCCAAGGGATCTTGGACAAGTAACTTAACCCTTTATTGCCTTAAGTACAAAAAAAAATTAAATTGTAAGCCCTCTAGGGATAGGAATATGCTTACTGTACCTGAATGTAACTTGCCTTGAGCTATTACTGAGAGGTTTGTGGTATAAATCCAAAACCAGGAATAGTGTGAAGTAATACAAAACATTACATATGTCACTCAGGACCTCCAGAATAGTTCCAACATGCCATAATAGCAGTAACTTCCAAGAGTCACAAAACAGAATCTACCTAGAAAAAGAAAGCACTACAAACACCACAGTGGGTGATAGAACATCAGTACACCTGAAAGCCATGTCTCCATGCAGAACACAGACCCCTCACTCAGTCAGTGGCGTAGCCACAGGTGGGCCTCACTTTGTACTCAGGCCCACCCAAAATTGTGACATTCTTGCTGTGGTTGGTTGGGATCCCCAAACCTTGCCAGCTGAAAATTTTCTCTCCTTGGGCAGCCAGCGCTCTTCCAAATGTCAGCCAGCAGCACTTGCCTTGAGCTGATGCTGAGACTGGCCCTTCTGCACATGCTCAGTTTTTGCATATTCAGAAGCACTGAGCATGCATGGCCTGCCAGCAACAGCATCAGTTTGAGGCAAGTGCTGCTGGGTTTGATGATCCCCTCCAGCTCAAGTATTTAATATTTGGGGTTTGTGGGCAGGAAGGAGTGGAGAGAGGAGCAAACCGGAGAGTGGCCGGGGGGGGGGGGGGGGGGGGGGGGAGGCAATTCCATGCCCACCCACCTTGGGTTCAGGCCTACTTGAAATTAGCCATCTGGCTACGCCCCTGCACTCAGTATAGAATAAGTAAACACATACTAAAAATAGAATAAAAAATTAAACTGAACTCCCAAGAAGCCAGATTCTGCATACACCAGAGAAAGAGAAACAGTGATACATATCCCCCTGTACCATGCAAAATATAAAGGTAGCAGATGTAAATTTCAAAAACAGACATATTCCAATCACTACATTACAAATCAACAAATACAAATAAAACAAAAAATGAAAAATATGCCGCCATTTTATTGGTATCGATACATTTTTAAGTTAGCCTTCAGAAGCCAAAACCATTTTCTTTAGGTTAGGACAGTATATTGCTGTTATAGTATCCTGTCCTGACTTGAGGAAGGAGGTTTTGGTTTCTGAAAGTTAGTCAATAAATTATTAAAATTAGTCCAGTAAAAATAACACATTTCCATTTTGTTTTTAAGTTTATTAACACAGGTACCACACTACTTTATCTTTAAACTAAATATAAAATTATTTTTTTCTACCTTGGTTTGTCCATTTACTTTTTTTTCCAGTTGTGTTGGCCTCAGTCTCTGGTTTCTGCTTTTCTCATCTTCTCTTAACTCTCTTGCCAGGATTTCCTGTCCATTTGCCATTTTTCTCTTCTACTTTTCCTTTCAGATTTCTTCAATTTATTTTATGCCTCTGTCAATATTTAATTCTTTCTTACTCTCCACTCCTCAATTTCCCTCTTTTTAATGTGTCTGCCAACAGACTGTTATCTCTTTCGCTCACCCCGGCTCTCCTGTATCACTACTTCTTATTCCCCTCTTATTCTTAGTCTCAGTAATTCTCTGTTCTCTTCCCCCCCCACTCCGCAATCTAGCATCTGCCCTCTTTTCCCTGTTCCATCTAACATCTGCCTTTTTTCTTTATTCCAAGTTTCAAGTTTAGGTTTATTTAATATACTGCACCAATGATACAAACCGTCAAGGCGGAATGCAAATTTACAAAATAGAACAAAGAAAAGAACTACAATCACAATAGGAAAGAGAGAAAAAAAGAGGGTGTAAGATAGGAGCAGGGAGGTGCCAGAACCAGCATCTGCCCCCTCTTCTTCCCAATTCTATCCAGTGTCTGGCCCTCTGCCACCCTCCACTTCTGGTGCTGCTGCTGCTGCTGCTTTCCCAAAACAGCAGCAGCAGCAGCAGCAATGGTAAAACAAAGGATAGCCATCGCAGGACTTCACTGTACGGCTCTGACCTGGAACAGGAAGTGACATCGGAGGGACGGGGAACAGCAGCTGCAGGTATGTATAGTGATTTCCCGCAATGGCTGTCTTTTTTATTTTTTTTTTTTTTTTGCTACTGATTCGGGGAAGTGGGGGTGGCAGAATGGTGCAGAAGGTGGTTAGAGCAGGTTGTGGTGCTGTTGACTGCATGACAGGCTAGAACTACTGTGTGTCTTCTTACCTTAGAGGCAACAGTGGGGAAGACCCTTCTTATGAGATCTTTGGGCTACTGTACTATCCACGCCAAACCTGGTTCCAATGGATAGACTTGTGGTGATTTTGGAGAAGGAGGAGGATACTTTTCCTCTATTAGGATCCAAAGGGACATCCTTGATTACTGAGGAAAGGAGAGCCTTCTCACCTCAGTCTACTTCTGAATGATATGTCCTTCTTCAGTAATAATCTTACTAATGTTAAGTCTCTGGTAACTTTCTTGGAACAAGGCATCCTGACTTTTCCTTTATAAACTCAACTAGTCCCTCCATATTAAAGCCTGTTTTCCAGAGTTGTTGGTAGATGTACGGAGGTTGTTTCAAACTGAGGGGATTCTCAAGGAAACCATTCCTTAGCTTTGTTTTTAACTACTAATGCAGTTGGGAAATTTCAGGAGGTTCAGAATAAAGTTCCATCATTGGAGGGAAAAAGTGTGTGTGCTGTAGACCTCGGGTTCAGTCCCTGCAGGCGATGAATATAGCTATTATAAGAGAGAGACTTAATGTACACTACAAGATGGAATCTTTTAAGAATATGGTAAGGATTAAGGATTTGAGGTTTCTTGATTTTCCTATAGCTCATTTTGTGGCTCCTGAAATTTTGCCATGGAAGTACTTTAAAGAGGTTTTACACCTAGTTAACCCTGATGAAATATCCTTACCCAAATGTTTTTGTTTGCCCAGATTCCTTTGGTAAAGGAGAGGCTGGGGATGATGGGTCTCCATCTGCGGTGGACTTAAATGCCTTTTTTGGAAGATTCCTAAGATGTGCTACTCTTCTGGTTACTTTTGAAAAGGGATAAGTTGATTGTATTAAATACCTGCTTTAATGTAAGGAGATCTTTTAATGTAGACACTGTGCTGATTTTTCTGGATGTCTCCTGTTTTACTCAGGAATGGAGAAAAAAAAAGTTTCAATGTATTGGAGCGTGTGTGTGTGTGTGTGTGTTTTTAAAGTACCCGTGAAAATATTTAGCGACTTAGCAGGCCAAGATAAATGTTTTTGTTTGAGCCACTTCAGGCTAAGGATTTTCTTAAAGGGTTTAAACAGGAATAATTAGGTTGAGAGTAGCAAATATATTGGGTTCTGAAGGTGTGGAGTGTTTTGCTTAGGATTTCTTTGTAATTTCTTTCATTCTATTTTTCCTTTTTATTTCCCTGTAATGTGGACTGTTGGTTATTGATTTTGTGATGACGTTTTTTTCTCTTTTTATATGACCTTTTTTTCCCCCTGATATTTTCTTTTTCTTTGTTATTTTGGGGTCCTTTTATTGAGTTGCAGTAAAAGTTGGCATTAATGCGCTCTTATGTGGGTTTTTCCCACACACTAAGGCCATTTTTACTGCGGCTGGAAAATTGGCCGATTTTTTTTTTTTTTTTTTTCAATTAATGAGCATTCACTAATGTTCACAAATTGTGTTTGGGACTGATCCTCTGTACTAGTTAAATCACCGTATGAATATACTCAGGGTTCTAAATAATAATGCACACTTGTGTTTACTAAGGAGGAAAAAGCCTTGAGCAAACTCCTATTTGTTCAACCTATAGTTTGATAGGAGTTGGACTTCCTCATCATCGGCAAAAAACCTCCTAGATGGGGTTCTCAAAGAAATTTTAACTGTATTTCTAATTTCTAGACTCTAATGATGTTCTAACATGACTTTCCGACTTAGCTTTATAGTCTTGGTCTCAATGCGTTTCTCCAGACGGTGACTGTGATCTACGGCAGCCAGCGTTTCGAATTATTGCTTCTGCTTCAAGATCACAGGCCAATTATTCTCTGCTCAATACAATGCGGAAAATCCCACAAATTATAAGCACACCAGATTATACCCTCCCCATTTCAGGCAATCTGAAAATCCTCATAGCGCAATGCTTAAAAAGACTGTTGTGGAATAACGAGTGACGTACGAGCACTCTTTATTCCACAACGGTCTTTTTAAAGGTATAGTATCCCTTTACTATATGCGTTATTGATATGGTTTGCACATTTGCAGTTACTTTTTTAGTTTGACTTTTTGAGTTCTTGTCCTGTTTAAAAAAATTTTTCAAAATTATTTTCTGTTCATTTGTAGTTGGCATCATGTTTTTTTGCCCCTTACCTGTGACAATTGTCTTGTGAGTTTCTTTTATCTTTTTTCTGGTATTATTTCAAATATACAACTTTGAAATTTTATCTGTTTTGTTTTTTTGGTCTATTATTATTATTATTATTATTATTATATTTTTTCCAGTTATTACTTCTATTCAATTTATTTATATTTTATTTTTCTACACCATAACTGGCATTATTTAATATTTATTATTGTTCATCATATAATTATTTATCTCCTATCTATACCCATTTCATGCCTGTTAATTAATTTATCTTTTAACTAGACTATCCCTTCAAGAAAGTTTTTCATCATTTCTGTTTAAGAAAGTTTTTTTGAAAAATAAGGTCAGTGTTATCATATTTACACCTATGTCTGCCTCACCTATAAATATACCATTGTTTGCCATTTATCGGCCTCTTTTACCAAAATTCACAGTTATATTATTTATTTATATACTTTTTATTTTACATGGTTCTTTTTGTATTAGATAAACATTATTCTTTTATCTAATAAGACTACTTTTAAATGTATCTTTGAATGTAATTTTTATTTTTATTAAAATACCAAAATAATGTACACTCCAAAATTTGCATATGCACACCAATTTATTTGCTATGTTCTTAATATCTTTTTCAATATGTTTTTAAAAAGTATGTGATGTCATTTTAATATATAGGAGGAAAATACAGTGTGTGTATTTTTTTACGCATTCACTTTCTGATATCTATTTTATATACATGTGTTTAAATGTATTTTAAGTAAAATATAGTATATTTAAAAAAACAAATTTCAAATTTTTGCATATCCATATATTCCATTTTTTATATCTATATATTCCATTTTTATACACTATAAGTGTGTGTAATTTATTTTGTATTTTTATCTGTGTATTAAATTTTATTTTAGACGCCTGATGCAGGCCTAAAGGCCGAAACACAACGTTGTTTCAAGTCTTTATACTTCAATAAACATTTCTACTATTATTCATCTTCTCAGGCTTTGGTATCCTCGGTCGCTCTCCCACTTATATTCTATTTTGTTGTTTTCCGTGGGGTGTTTTGAGTTCTCCGTCTTTTAGCGGATTCTTTTTCTGTACATACCCAACCGAACCAGCATAAATGCCTGAACACGGCTACACAACGCAACCAAAATATGTAATGGCTTCATATAACTCTTCAGTTCGACGTTTCCCTATGTGTCTGTTCCAATTATCCTTATTCTACCACAACATCACTCATACTACCCCTCTCCTCAAGTCACTTCACTGGCTCCCTATCCGTTTTCGCATCCTGTTCAAACTTCTTCTACTGACCTATAAATGTACTTACTCTGCTGCTCCCCAGTATCTCTCCACACTCGTCCTTCCCTACACCCCTTCCCGTGCACTCTGCTCCATGGATAAATTCTTCTTATCTGTTCCCTTCTCCACTACTGCCAACTCCAGACTTCGCGCCTTCTGTCTCGCTGCACCCTACGCCTGGAATAAACTTCCTGAGCCCCTACGTCTTGCCCCATCCTTGGCCACCTTTAAATCTAGACTGAAAGCCCACCTCTTTAACATTGCTTTTTGACTCGTAACCACTTGTATCCACTCGCCTCCACCTACCCTCCTTTCCTCCTTCCTGTACACATTAATTGATTTGATTTGCTTACTTTATTTTTTGTCTATTAGATTGTAAGCTCTTTGAGCAGGGACTGTCTTTCTTCTATGTTTGTGCATCGCTGCGTACGCCTTGTAGCGCTATAGAAATGCTAAATAGTAGTAGTAGTAGTAGTAACATCACATTGTAACTGTTCATACCAAAGTCGGCGTACGCCTCTCCGCTAGTATGTAAGCCACATTGAACCTGCAAATATGTGGGATACAAATGTAACAAATAAATAAATACACAAACTTGTAGGTTGCAGAGGGCTGGAAAGAATTTAATGAGCCATGCCCTGCATGCTTTGACTAATTTTTTTTTTTTTTTAAGCCAATATGAAGGTTGTCCTCACACAAACATCATATGGCTTATTTCTGAATCTGTTCCTTCCTGCATCTTATTTTTAAATCTTTCCTTTAGAGATGATCTTCTTGTGTCTGTGTTTGCTGGGCATAAAATGAGTGGGATCCTTTTATTATTACTGTGCCCATGTTTTCAAGATCTTCCCCCTAGAGTCAGTTTCAGCTTTTTCTGTTGTATTCATATTTAATAGGGATATTCAGTTGTTTCATGTTATTTTGAAATGAAATGGAAACAGTGAAATGTAGGTTTTTTTTGTACTCTTATGTGGGCTGTTTGTGGATTATTTACGGTGAAATTCTACATATGGCTCCACTACTTCTGTGCCGAAGTTTCAGTACAGGAAAAGCGTTCTAATGAATGCAAGGTGCCGAAAGGGGACAGAACGACATTTCTGTTTCTGTACTGATCTGCAAAGGTGATGTGGTATTGGGAAGGGGCATGAGTGGGTCGGGGCTCTCTCTTGAAATGCATGCAGTTCTCTAGAATTTAGAGGATCTGCACCCAGCTTGTGCACTGGGATTTACACCTGGTTTCAGTTGGTGTAACTCCTCACCACAAAAAGTTGAGCGCAGATCCCTGCGCTACCCCCCAGATTCTATATGGCACACCTAGAGATTCACGCCAAAATCAAGTCGTATTCTATAACAGCACACAGTTAATTGGCATAAGCCAATCAGCGTTAACAGCACTTAACAAGCAATAATGAGCACTAATTGGCAATGATTAGAATTTATGCACACAGCTCCCAAAGCGTATTCTATAACACATTGTCCCAAAATCCTAATGCACAGAGTCAAAAAGGGGTGTGGTTTTGGGTGGGGAAATGGGTGTTCTGAAATTTATGTGCATAACTATAGAATATGGCCCAGTGTGTATAAATCTGTGTGGCGGGATTTACGCCACGTTTTTTTGGTGTAAATGGAGGTGCATAGTTTTAGGTGCTGTAATATCAACTAAGCATATTCTATATACTGTGCCTAAATCTAAGCGCCACATATATTATGCTTAGTCGGCGCTGTTTTGCTTGTGGATTTTTTTAGACACCATATATAGAATTCCCCCCCCCCCTTCCATGCGCTAATCTGTAGAGTTCAAGTTTGTCTTTATTTGATGTACTGCCACAGGGAGCGTACCGTCATGGTGGTTTACAAAGTATTAATAACAGGAGAAAAAACAGCAGGAAAAGAACTACAAATTAGATAAGAAAACAGAAAAGGAGGCCAGAGAATTGCAATGCTCCGCAAGGGAGTAGTTTGGGGTAAAGGAAGATCAGGTCCAGCAGACTCGGGCTCAAAAAAAAGAAGTAGGGAAGGAACACCAAAGGAAAAGTCAGCTAGTAGACTCAAATACCTGCCTGAATAGAGGGCATCGATCCTGGAGCAGTCATTATAGAATACTGTTCGTCGCCAAATTTTGAGTGACATGTATAGAATTTCCCCCTTGGTGCATAGTGTATGCACTTAGGGGTCCTTTTACTACACCACAGTAAACATTTTAATTATGGTTACCTTGGCTGAATGCAGTACTTTACCCCGCAGTAACTATACATTTAACATGGCACCTAATAGGGGCGTTTACATTAATTTCTATTGCAGGTTATGTGTTAATCTTCCCAATAACATGCAGGACCTGTTTCTAGTTATCACAGAAGCACTTGGCTCCTATTTAGGAGGTGGTAAGCGGTCCCGTGTTATTTGCATGTGGTAAGTGCAGCGTGTTAACTGCCAGACATTTCCAAGTGAACTTTTACGCTCATGCTATGCCCCCCCCCCCCCCCCCTCTGACACACACACATACACTTCAGGCATGGTAATTACTAAATTACTGCATAATGGCCATTGTGGACAGCACAGCCACTCAGGAGGATCCTCTTAAAAACTGCAAACACTTTTATACCTTTGGAGAGAAAGTAGAAAACCATCAGGAACATCTCAATCCCATGTAAATCGAGGAATGTGGTGATAGCTCATGGACAGTTGAAGGGAAAGCCGCTGTGGTAAAGCTCATTGGTATTAATGCTGTCCTGTATTGCAGGGCTGACCTGACTCATCTAGGGATAGAACTGAGTGCAGAAGAATGGCTTCATTCACCCCTTTTTCTGCCTCAGTCTTTCATGGTAAGCG
The DNA here is from genome assembly GCF_901765095.1 of Microcaecilia unicolor. Classification (NCBI taxonomy): domain Eukaryota; kingdom Metazoa; phylum Chordata; class Amphibia; order Gymnophiona; family Siphonopidae; genus Microcaecilia; species Microcaecilia unicolor. The sequence continues at coordinate 250,984,566 of NC_044037.1, read as the reverse complement.
TGGAGCAAATGCACGCTCAAATATATAAGAATTTGAGAGACCCGCCCATCTTAAAGGGCCCGGCAAGTGCCCCTCACTGGATGTGGTTAGCAGAGGTACTGGTCAGCCGCTCTCTCTTGTACCAGCCTTTTTGCAAGAAAGGAAAACAAGAAAGACAAAGTACTCAGCAATCCAGAAACATTGACATGATTTCTTAATAAAAACAGGCTGCTACTTCAAAGAGTGCATGAGTTCATATTTCCAACTTTTCAGCACTTCTTTGTCTGGAAGCAAAAGCTGATGAGGCTGTTAACCTAGAAGAGAAACTAAAGATTAGCGCTAGCCTTTGTACCACCTGCCTCTGCATAGTTGCTGGTTTTGAGAGGGTTCTGCTCTGACTGCAGCAGTCAGAAGTCGCCTGTTGCTAATAACATCCTCTCCCCATGGCATGCAGCTGCGATAGATCCCACGTTGCCTATTGATTTTCCTGTATGCAACTTTTGCCTTTTGAAGGACCTGGCACTGTACTTTGCAGAACTGATTCATGCTCTTTTTCCTTTCCTTTCCTTTCAAAATACTGTATCTCTTTCAGATGATTAAGGTTTTAGCTGAGATTGGAATTGTGTTACTAAACTATGAAACTGTCTTCCTTCCACTCTTTCTACTAGTATCTTTGGTAAGTGCTTCTGTTGCCTATTATCTGGCAAACAAATCATATTTATTTACAAAGAAAAATAAGACCCTGCTTAACACTAAGGGGGTCTTTTACTAAAGGGAAAGGGGACTTGATATACCGCCTTTCTGAGGTTTTTGCAACTACATTTTGGCTACAAGCCCAAAATAATCTCCAAAAATATTGCCTCCTCCCTCAAAACACCCAGGGAAAATCTGCTACAGTACAAAGAAAATCAGAATGATTTGAATATTTTGACACCCAACAGACAGGACTTAACAAGGATCTGGGTTTTCTAGCCCATTCTAACCCATAAAGTTGTATTGCTCTGTTTGTCACCCTCCTCTCACCTATCCACCCCTATCCTGTTAGACTGTTACTGAAGTGTTTTGATGCAGGGCCGTGCCAACACGGTAAGTGGGGTAAGCACCGCAGGGGGGCGTCTGCCTTCAAGGGCGCTGCGCTTACTCCGCTTACCGTGTTAGCACTAAACTCCCGACGAAATCTGCCGCTGCTACTGTTGACCTATGCACTGATCCACTGCTGTCACCGGCGCCGCTTCTTCCCACAGCCAGCATAAGAAGAAAAAGAAGCGCGGGGCCGCAGCAGCCTTCAGACATGCGCTGTCGGCTCTGCCGGTTCTCCACACCCTGACGTCAATTTCCCGTTCCGGAGGCAGAGGACCGGCAGAGCCGATAGCGCATGTCTGAAGGCTGCTGCGGCCCCGCGCTTCTTTTTCTTCTTATGTCAGCGCCTTCCTCTGCCAGGTACTGCCCCTCTGACACGACTTCCAGAGATTATACCAGCTACAGTAAAACACAAGGGTCTGGTGGTGTCAGTTAAATCAGTTTTTGCAGTGTAAAATTTTGAGCACATTGTTTGCTATGGATAATTTGTGAAGCAGTTTTTATGCACTGCTATACATTTCTCCTGATGAAGATAGCGAAACAGAAGGATTTCCTACTGTCGAGAAACAAGGAAATTGGACATTTTTGCCAGAAGGATAATATAAATTGGACACTTTAATTTTGGAGAAACCCCACAGACTGAAAATCCTATGAGGCTGCACTTCTGTCAGGACAATTTGGATGTTCTGAGCTAAATAAAGTTTACTTTTTGTCAGAATTAGAATCCATTCATTAGTAAGGATGGAAGTGTAAGCAATTCTAGTAATGTTATAAGAGTTTTTGCTCTATTTTGAGTTTACTTGCAGGAAGGCTTCTCTGTTTGAATGAGGATTTTAGTCTAGTGAGGGATTGCTAATTAGTGTCTATTTGGGTGATTTATATTCATAGTGAGATTTAGTGTTGTGGGTATTTGGATCTGTATTGTGTTAAATTGTGTTACCCTCCCTTCTGTTTTTTAAACACAGACTTTTCTCCCACTTCTTTACAATTTTTGAAATACTCTGGGAGTTTTTCTCTGTGTTTTTTTTTTTTTCTCGGAAGGTGGTGGAAGCCTGTGATGGTAATATTTACAGTGGAGCATAAAAGTCAGGCTCCCTGTTATACTGAGGCTATTTTTTAAAATTTAATATATTTTATCCTTCAGATCTGAATCCCCAGTGTGACACTATATTGGAGTGATGTGTTTGATAGTTTCTTTGTTATAACTACACACTTGTTGCAGATTGTTTATTAGTGTAAAATGTATTTCATTTGTTTAACATTTAGGTTCCTTTAGTGGTAATTCCTAACAGAATCATTGCAATGGACAGCGATTAAAGGAAGGTGGGAGTGGTGACTGATGGATGTTGTAACTGATTTTGAAGGTTTTGAATGAGAACTGCAGTGAAAAAAAAAATTGCTTCCTGCTGGTAATGGATGAGTGGAGCTCAACCTTACAGAAGGATGGAACTGTCAGAAGTCCTTGGGCAGCAGACTGTAGGGCCCTTGCAGGAGAAAGGGAACCAACAGACTAGCTAAGAAAGAGGGCAGGCCCGAAGATTGCATGTAATGACAGAGAATATTAAGTTTAAAAGAGATCCTATAAGGTTTTGGGAGCATATGTTCTGAAATCAAAAGAGGAGTAAAGTGATCAAATTTCCTACAGGCATGTAGAAGCTTGACTACAGTGTATTGGATTTGCAAAATGCTGGAAGGAGGGGGCAGAATGAGGAAAGACGCTGGTAGGGAGGGAAAGAGGAAAGACACTGGAAGGATGGGGTGAGAGAGGACATGCTGAATGGAAAAAGGTCGAGATAGAGGGAGACAATGGACGGAAGGATTGGGAGAGGGTAATGGGTGGAAGGATGGAGAGAGAAAGAGGGATGACACTGGATGGAAGGGTAGGACAGAAACAGGGACGGTGCTGGACATGGATGGAGGGGAGGGAAGTATATGCACATGGATGGAGGGGAGTGAGGAGAAATGCTGGATATGGATGGAGGGGAAACTGCTGAATTTAGGAGCTGGATCGGGACACTGAAGGGATAGGGACAGGGCTACAGATGGTAGACAGTACGCATAAGGACACAGGAGGATGATGGACATGGTGAGAGAAAAATATCAAATGGAAAGAAGACACTGCATAAAACAGAAGACACTGGGACCAAAGCGAACAGAAAAACTAAATGATCAGACAACAAAGGTAGAAACAAGTATTTTATTCAGAATTTATTAACTGGAATATGTCAGCTTTTGGAAATGTGCATCTGTGATATTTTGCATGTAAGTTTCAATTTTTCTAGTATTGCTGCATGCTGAGTCTGACTTCTTGAGGTAACTTTCCAGTTCAGTATTTTGCCTTCATATCTGTTGTCATGTGTTTTTCATGTGTGATCAAGGTGCAGTATTTTCAGCCCTTTTTGGTGTTTTTTTTTTTTTTTGTTTCACTAGGTTGTGTACCGGTGATTTCGAGCCCGGTGTAATTACAGTGCTGCCTTTCCACGCATAAGGTTGTAGCTCGTCCTGTCCTTGGAATTAGTGCTGTTATGGTTTGGTGAGGTTATGAGTGTGCTTTTGCACAAGTCTGTGTATAGTGTGTTGCAGGGGGGTGCCAACTGATAGTCTGCAGGGGGGCGCCAGAGACCCTAGGCACAGCCCTGCTTTGATGTTTCACTTAGATATACTGTCGTCTACCACATTTGCTTATTTCCGATCTGACGAAGAAGGGCAACCTTCGAAAGCTAATCAAGAAATGTATTAAGTTATGTCCAATAAAAAAAGGTATCATCTTATTTTCTTTTCCATGTTTTATTTTGTTTTTTTTTCTATTGCAACTACATTCAAAGCGGTTTACATATATTCAGGTACTTATTTTTGTACCGGGGCAATGGAGGGTTAAGTGACTTGCACAGAGTCACAAGGAGCTGCAGTGGGAATCGAACTCAGTTAGCTTGAGTTATTCAGCAGGGCCCATAGGAATAAAATGGGCCCTACTGCAGATGACGTGAGCTAAAAAGACCCCCTAAGTGCCTTACAATAAAGAGTCTGAAATGGAAACCTCTCGGTCTGCTAATCACAATAATTCAAGTAGGGGGAAAGGCCTGCAAAACCAAATAATTTCTTACATTTTTGCAGTGTAGCATAAAATCATATATGGCCTGGAAGTTTTTTTCCTAATATATTGGACCTGCCACAAAAAAAGGCACATGCTGATGTGTTTGTGATCTTGACTGCTGCTGTACTAGGAAGATAAATTACTGAAAGAGATTCCCAACAACACTGATGCTTAGCCTTTGGACAACCACCTAATGTGAAGCAAAAATTCATGAAAAGCAAATTCCTGACCAGCTCAAAAAGAAAACAATGGCACATGTCCCTGCAATACACCAGGCTGCAAACTGTGCCAGCACTTATTACAGGATCCCATAATAACTCATATGAGAAAAGCATTCAACAGAAGGGGGTCATATTCATGCTGTTCTTCAAATGTAGTACGTATCATTCAGTTCTGAAAATATGAAGAATGGTGCTACATTGGAGAAATGGGACAGATGCCTAAGCATCAGCTTGCACAGACACCATAAAGCTAAAGTGATACCTCTGTGGGAGAGCACTTTACAAGACCAGATCATTGCACCAATAAATTTATGGCCAAAATACTAAGAAGAAATTTTAAAACAAATCCAAGAAAGCAAGGCTTTTGAAGTTAAGATGACGATATATTCTGACACCAACAAAAGAGGTCTTAACAGAGATCTGGGTTTCCTATTGCATTATAAACCATAAAATAATTTTGATTTGTCACTTTCTGATCACCCAGACATAAACATAAGCATTTATCTTACCCCTACCCCTAAGCCTACCTTTCTCCATGAGAATGCTTGTATGTTTCATGTGTACATTCTGATAGTGTCATCTTTTGCTTATTTCTGACCTGAAGCAGGCATTGTCTTTGAAAGCTAGTCAAAAAAATGTATTTAGTCCAATAAAAAAGGATTCATTGTATGTTTTGTTTCTATATATTATATGCACTAGAACAAATTTGGAATCCCATAGGAAGCTTTAGGGTTACAGTGCATCCTAGGTTGACCAAACAGGCTGAGCCAGTGTCGCGTCCCTGTTGTTTCTTGGTTGGTGAGCCCTCAAGTTCCCCGAGGCCCCACAAGGCCCCAGAGGGCAGCCGAGCACCCCGAATCTTCACCCGCGGCGACCGCCGTTCATCAAGGGTTGAGCCCTCAGCTGCAGGCGGCCAGCAGGACTGCTGGAACCGCGGGGTGACGGCTGACCTGGCTGACAGTAAGCACGCAGTCTTTAAGGGAGGACTAGCAGAGGCGGCTAGGACTCCGCAAGGAGATTCAGGCTCTGGAGATGGCTAGCCAGATGGCTAGCTGAAAACACAGTCTCTGAAGGGGGCTAGCAGGACGGCTAGCTAAAGAGGAGAACTGTCTCTGGAGTTGGCTAGCAAGGACGGCTAGCGGAAGACACAGTCTCTGAAGGGGGCTAGCAGGACAGCTAGCTGAAGAGGAGCACTGTCTCTGGAGTTGGCTAGCAAGGACGGCTAGCGGAAGACACAGTCTCTGAAGGGGGCTAGCAGGACGGCTAGCTGAAGAGGAGCACTGTCTCTGGAGTTGGCTAGCAAGGACGGCTAGCGGAAGACACAGTCTCTGAAGGGGGCTAGCAGGACGGCTAGCTGAAGAGGAGCACTGTCTCTGGAGTTGGCTAGCAAGGACGGCTAGCGGAAGACACAGTCTCTGAAGGGGGCTAGCAGGACGGCTAGCTGAAGAGGAGCACTGTCTCTGGAGTTGGCTAGCAAGGACGGCTAGCGGAAGACACAGTCTCTGAAGGGGGCTAGCAGGACGGCTAGCTGAAGAGGAGCACTGTCTCTGGAGTTGGCTAGCAAGGACGGCTAGCGGAAGACACAGTCTCTGAAGGGGGCTGGCAGGACGGCTAGCTGAAGAGGAGCACTGTCTCTGGATTTGGCTAGCAAGGACGGCTAGCGGAAGACACAGTCTCTGAAGGGGGCTAGCAGGACGGCTAGCTGAAGAGGAGCACTGTCTCTGGAGTTGGCTAGCAAGGACGGCTAGCGGAAGACACAGTCTCTGAAGGGGGCTGGCAGGACGGCTAGCTGAAGAGGAGCACTGTCTCTGGAGTTGGCTAGCAAGGACGGCTAGCGGAAGACACAGTCTCTGAAGGGGGCTAGCAGGACGGCTAGCTGAAGAGGAGCACTGTCTCTGGAGTTGGCTAGCAAGGACGGCTAGCGGAAGACACAGTCTCTGAAGGGGGCTAGCAGGACGGCTAGCTGAAGAGGAGCACTGTCTCTGGAGTTGGCTAGCAAGGACGGCTAGCGGAAGACACAGTCTCTGAAGGGGGCTAGCAGGACGCAACCCCTGTGTCGGCTTCTGACAAACAAAACGGAAGCGCTGGATCCCTTCCGTCTCGGGGTTTAAATCCCCCGCCCGTCCTTCCTCTGGTAACAGCTGGAGCCAATCCTCTTCGCCCAGGCAGGCAGAGGGGGCCCGGATTGGTCCCCCTGTCTGGCGGGCGGAGTCTCCCCGTTGGTGCGCCAATCTGGCGCAAGTGGGCGGAGCTGCCTCGCTGGTCCTGCTCCAACGAGGAGGACGACGACGCCGGCGCCGCCATCTTGGCCGGCGGATCTCCTTCTCCGAGGCCGGCGCTTGCTCCCTCGGATCGCTGGCCTCGGAGCAGCCAGCGGCAGCGCCGGCCCTGTCGGCAGCCTCATCCCGCCGTCCCGGATCCCGTGGGCGCCCCTGGTTACCGCTCCCTCCTGCGGGCTGCCAGGTAAGAGCCCGGGACGGGACAGCCAGTCCTGGATTTGATCCAAAATCGTAGTTCTGATTGGTTCATTTATTTCCTTCAGATAATGAGGACTATAACTCCTTTCATTCAGTGGCCAGAACCTGGTCCAGCTCAGCCTGTTGGGTTGACCTGGGAGTGACCTTTAAAGAATGCTTCTGAGGAGTCATGGCCCCTTTCAAAGAACTTAGTTCAGTAGAGCTTTCAAGTTTCCCAATTTTGGGAGGGAGACTTTAGGCCAGCAGAGGCATAGCTAGGATTGAATGGGGCCCCAGGTGGAAAATTTAAGATTGGGAAATATGGTGTTTATAAGAACCTAAGTTTTAGGGGCTGGGAGTAGGTCCCCTTCAGTGCTGCAGTCAGGGAGCGGGGGAGGGGGGGGGGTGAATGTTTTGGAAATTGAGGGGTATCTGCGATAATGTGTATAGATATTGGGAAGGGGGTAGTGTGTGTTGGTCTGAGAGTTTTGCTTAAAGGGCAGGGTGGTACATCTGGGGTGTGTAAGAGGTACTGAGGATAGTGGGATTGTGTCAGAATGTCTGTTTTGGATGAGATGCCTAAGGTGTAGGAGTAAGGGTTTGTATATATTGGGGTTGCAGTGGGAGTGTGTGTATGAGATGTGTCATGTGAGGTGTTTAGGGCTGTGCAGTACTGCATGGATGGGATATGTGTGTAAGAGATCAAGGAAATGGGTGTTAGGTGCACAGTGAGGGAGTGGAGGGCCTGGTCTGAAAAGTTTTCTGCTTGCGGTGGTGTTATTGTCAGGTGGGGAAGATGTCTGAAGTTGGTCTGCATGGAGAGAGAGTGTGTGTGTGTTGGGGGGATACAGTACAGGGAAAGTATCCAAGGTTGGAAAGGAGGGCATGGAGGTATACAGTGAAAGGGAGATGTGGGTCTGCAGGGAAGATTGGGGGGGGGGGGGGGATGCAGTGGAGGGAAGTGTCTGATAGGTCTGCAGTACAGGGCAGACTTTCCCCAGGTTTGTGGGGTGGATTTCACTGGTGTCGGTGGAGGGTTCATGAAAAACTTCTTTCTTCTTCCTTCTTTTAGGTCTGCAAGGAGGCAAGCACAATACAGACTGCTCTTATACATAGGCGTTGACTCCGTGGATGCTCGAGCACCCCCAATATTTTAACCTGCCGGAAGTTCCCAGCCAGCTTGACCTGACCGCCCTCTTCTCCCTCAACAGTCCTCCGTCCTTGCGTTCCTACCAATCAGAATTTAAAACTCATCTTACCTCTGGTCCTGGCAGCAGTGAAAGGCAAGCAGGCTCGGCGCTTCAGCCTTCCCTTCTCTCTCAGCTCTGGTCCCGCCCTTGCGGAAACAGGAAATGAGGGCAGGACCAGAGCTGAGAGAGAAGGGAAGGCTGAAGCGCCGAGCCTGCTCGCCTTTCACTGCTGCCGGGACCCGAGCTAAGATGAGTTTTAAATTCTGGGTGGCAGGAAGGCGAAGATGGAGGACTGTTGTGGGAGAAGAGGTCGGGCTGGGATTGGCTCTGGCACTCGGAGGGGAGGAGAGGAGGGGGGCTGGAACTCGGAGGGGAGGGGGAGAGAGGGGAAATGTACCACCTGTGTAAAAAAAAAAAAAAAAAAAAAAAATTCAGCACCCCCAATCATTTTGAAAAGTTGGCTCCTATGCTCTTACATCTAGCTGTGCTGCCTCGCTATCTCCCAAGTTCTTTCCCATGCAGTTGGGCAGCTGAAGCACTTTAGTGCGTCACTTCAGGCTGCTGCAGGGCTGAATTCTTGCAGTATGAACTATGAGATCTTACTATTCTCTTATTGCAAGAATTCAGCACCACAGCAGCAAGAAATGAGGCACTTTGGTGTTTACTTGTTGCTATGTCGTATAGAGGAAGAGTTTAAGGATTAATCAGGAGGTTTTTCTGGTTTGATCCTGCACAGCAGATGCACTATCCAAAACATCATTTCAATGAAAGCTGTGTAAAGGCCGTAAACAGTTCCCTCGGATGAATTCAAGCAGAATTGGTTACTCGGACTCTCAGCAGCAGCAAAGAATGCTTTCTCTTGGCCTGATTTTGTTTGGTTTTCCTTTAGAGACTGTGCAAGCTGGGAATGATCAGGAAATTACGAAGGAAATCTGTAATCTGAGAGAGAATTGTGGAGCCTCAGGACCCCTCCAGCTTGGACTGCAAAGGTTTCCCAAACAGCTGTGCAAAAGACCATTCCTTGCTTGCTTTGGTTTTCAATTTAAGAGCAACAAAAGCTTCACTGTGTTTTTCTCCTGGGGTGTTTCAGCTATGAGAGTCCCAAGCTATGCAGAGGAGGGGGTGGGGTGGGGGGGGGGGGAGATGTTGCATTGTGCAAGGAAATGCTGGAGAGGAAATGGATTGAATTAGGAGCAGCAAACAAAGCAAATGCAGGATCCTGAGGAATCTTGAGCAAAAACAACAATCCAAACAAAGGGGCACCAAGCAGCATGATGAGGGAAGGAGCAGATAGGCCTAATTTTGTAGCGCATTACACGCCGCATGCAGTGTGTTTTGTAGCACTATATTTTTGTGCTTAATGATTAGCTGCAAAAGGTGATAACTGGGAAAGTGAAAGTTGAATCCCGTAGTAATTGTATTACTCTCAATTTGTCGTACGATACATCTTTACGTTGCTCAGAACCTCCTCTCTATCTGTATTTACCTGCGAACTATTTGTAGTACATTATTTTGAGTTTAAATGCCTGCCAGGTCCCAACATATAATTTGGCAAGAGAAACTACAGATTGGCCTAAGTTTATGAAAGTTCAGTAGAAATGGGAGGTAAAACTTGGAAGCCAGTCTTTGTTTTCTATGCTCTAGGTTAAAAGGGCATTCTTTTTTTTGTATACTTTGGGCCAGATGTACAAAGCATGTCTCCCATGTGCATAAAATGTAAAAACCGCTTTGCTCCCCCTCTGGAGGGACTAGAGACAGTGATTCTGTTGGGAACATCACTAGGTAGTAGCAGTATTTTGTACATTTTGTGTGTTGGTGTGTTTTCAAAGACCAGATCAGAATTTAATATTTAAATACATAATGCACTTTCTTTTCCTTTTACATATAGTTTCTTTCCAACACCCACTGGGTCAGTAAGAGTAATGTCCATCTTTCTGTCTGTGGGCAAAATAGTTCTCTAAAAATTTAATGGAACAAGTCCAAAATTGAGGGGATGGGGGATGGTGAAATTTTAGATAGTTTGAAAATGGCCCCAGTAGACTGGGGGTTCAGAAAAACATAGTCCCCCACCACAGTGGTGTATTTAAACCAGGTTCTGTCAGGCTTCTCATGGAAGCACAGGGTTTGTGAGCCCTTGGACCACTGCCATGGAGCGGCAGTGGCAGGCAAAACCACCCCCAAACCAGAGGCAAGGCAGAACAGGACTGGAACCCCAGACTGGAGCTGCAGCAGAAGCAAACAAGCTGGGACAGGCAGAGCAGGAACAGCTAGACTTCACCTGCACTTGACCGCTGTTCCCCAGGAGTTGAGCCCCTGGGTGCAGGAGGCCGGCAGGACTTACAGGGCAGGAACTGGATACCAACAGGAAACACACAACAGAGTCAGGACTAAAAGCTGCCAGGCAGCCACTAAGACAGAAACACAGACAGGTGAGAGTCAGGACTGAAAGCTGCCAAGCAGCCACTAAAAAGGAGCACAGACACAAGACAAGGAAATGCAGACCAGAAACAAGACTAGGAACTAAGCAATAAAACCAAAGCTAACTACACACAAACAAACTAGAACCAGGCAAGAAACTCAGACTAGAACTGGACTAGGCAGAAGTGCACAGAGCACACCCACATACCAGGGACCTTAGACGATGCAAAGGCAAACAGAAGTTTCCAGGTAGCTAATAAAGAAGTTCAGCTGCAGGAATCACAAGGCAGCTATGGGTACTGTTCAGGCACAAACAAGAAAAGCAAGTCTGGCAGCCTGGAAGATCCGGACTGGACTGGGCTGAAGTCTGGAACGTGTGACAGTTCATAGCAGCCACTGGTTCAGGCCACCAGAGGGCGAGGTAAGCATAGACAAGGAAACAGTCACCACTGTGACAGGTGCATTAGTGGCCCCCTGTTAGATCCGGCCTCCACCTTAAAATCCTCTTGGCTGCAGTCTTCACAAGCTCAGCAACATGCATAGGCTGCTTGCGGCCTGTACCAGGACCGCCTCCATGACCCCTCCTGCCCTTTCTGACACAAATTCCTGTGTTGTGAAGGGCGAGAGGGTTCAGGGAGAAAGTCCTGGTGCTTTACCTTTAAGGCTAGCTGTACTGTACATTTTTCCCAAAGACACAAAGGGGTAACTTTATAAAGCATTTCCTTCAAAGCTACTTGGGGGATACATAATACTTGTTATATGTAAAGACAAACTTGGGGGAAGTTTGGGAAAGTTGTGGTCAGTATGTACTTTATAAAATGTGCATATTTATTTAACTATTCAGATACAGTGGTTATACTGTATTATTTTGATAAATATAGTACTGGCACAATATGAGGTGAGTGAGCCCTTGGGCCGATGCAGGGCTCCTACTGACAGCAGACGAGTCACTGCTTGGCGGAGGCGGAAAACAGAAGCCCTGGAGCTGGAACTGCGGAGGGAGGGAGGTCCGAGGGCTGAAATACCCCTCCCTAGGGGGAAGTCACAGAAGGGGTCCTCTGCTTCAGCCGCCTGCCCCTTTAAAACAGGAGCTTCAGTGCGTGGGCGTGCATGCCTAGGAATGCTGGCATCAAGAGCAAGGCTAGTGTGTGTCAGTGCCTGCGGGGAGTGGTACCCTAAATGACTCTGTGAGATAGGGCGGAGTCAGGAGCCCCGAACCTGCCTGTGACAAGTATGCAGAATTTTGCAGAGTTTTAAAATATTGGTTCAGTATTCCCCAGGAGTAAGCATTAAGCATTCTGTAGCCATAAGATGAAACCACACTAGAAGAATGTTGGCCAAGGGAAACGAACTTTAGACAATATTCCCGTACATTCCAGGGCTCAGTTTCTCAAACAGTACAGATAGGTGTCAATTGACGTTAATAATTGTTTGCTAAATTGACGTTAATATTTACTTATTTGCTAAATTGTTTCCTTAGGAATTTAGGAACTCTCTATAAATGTGTTTAGAGAATGCCTCTAGTATCCTTGTGAGTTTATTGATCTAATACTTCTAAATGCCTTAGTCACAGAACTGTATTATCACAAAGGTACTGTTTGTCTGCACTTCTGTGAACCTAGCCCTCTTCGACTGTGTTTTGTTGGGTTTTTCTGCAGTCCAGCAGTTCACTGCTGCTGTTTTCTTCTGCTAATTGATGTTTGTGATAGGTCATTAACTCCCAGGCCTGGTCTGGTGCCTTCTAAATATTATATACTGTAACTGTGGAATCATTGACGTCTGGGTTACCCAATTATCTCAAACTGCATTTTTTGTCTTTATAATGTCCATAAAAGCTGTCTCTTGTTAACTTGCACAAAACATCATTTATCCCAAAACATACCATAATTTCATGTGCTTATCCAAATCTCATTAGACGATAATACCTTCAAGTTATGGTCTTAGATCACTTTCCAGTAGTCCCTCCCCCCCCCCCCCCCCCCCCACAACATAAGAGTAGCTATACTGGGTTAGACCAATGGTCCATCTAGCCCAGTATCCTGTTTTCCAAACAGTGGCCAAGCCAGGTCACAAGTACCTGGCAGAAACACAAATTGTGGCAACACTCCATACTACAAATCCCAGTGCAAGCAGTTGCTTCCCATGTCTGTCTCAATAGCAGACTATGGACTTTTCCTCCAGGAATTTGTCCAAACCTTTTTAAAACCCAGATACTCTAACTGCTGTTACCACATCCTCCAGCAAAGAGTTCCAGAGCTTAACTATTTGTTCAGTGAAAAAAATATTTCCTCCTATTGTTTTAAAGTATTTCCATGTAACTTCCTTGGGTGTCCCCTAGTCTTTGTACTTTTGTAACAAATAAAATCGATTTACTTCCTTGTTCTACACCATTCAGGATTTTGTAGACCTCAATTATATCTCCCCTCATCAGTCTCTTTTCCAAGCTCAGGAGCCCTAAGCTCTTTAGCCTTTCCTCATATGAGAGGAGTTCCATCCCCTTTATTATTTTGGTGGCTCTTCTTTGAACCTTTTCTAATTCCGCTATATCTTTTTTGAGATACGGTGACCAGAATTGAACGCAACACTCGAGGTGTGGATGAACCATAGAGTGATAGAAAGGCATTTTATTATTTTCTGTCCTATTCACCATTCCTTTCCTAATAATTCCTAGCGTCTTGTTTGCTTTTTTGGCGGCTGCCGCACACTGAGCAGAAGATTTCAGCATATTATCTACAACAAAATCCAGATCTTTTTCTTGAGTGTTGACCCCCAAGGTGGACCCTAGCATCAGGTAACTATGATTTGGTTTACTCTTTCCATTGTGTATCACCTTGCATTTGTCCACATTAAATTTCATCTGTCATTTGGATTCCCAGTCTTCCAATTTCCTAAGGTGTTCCTGCAATATTTCACAATCTGCACATATTTTAACAACCTTGAAAAGTTGTATCATCTGCAAATTTGATCACCTCACTCGTTCCGATTTCCATATAATTTATAAATATGTTAAATAGCACTGGTCCCGGTACAGATCCCTGTGGCACTCCACCCTCCTCCATTGAGAGAAATGACCATTTAACCCTACTCTCTGTTTTTTGTCCAATATCCAATTCCTAATCCACACCAGAACCTTGCCTCCTATCCCCTGACTCTTTAATTTTTTTAGGAGTCTCTCATGAGGAACTTTATCAAAAGCTTTCTGAAAATCTAGATACACTACATCAACTGGCTTACCTTTATCCACATATTTATTCACGCCTTCAAAGAAACGAAGCAAATTGGTGAGGCAAGACTTCCCTTGGCTAAACCCATGCTGACTGTGACTCCTAAAGGACAAGTCCATAGACCGCTATTAAATGGACTTGGAAAAATTCCGCATTTTTAGGTATAACTTGTCTGGAATGTTTTTACGTTTGGGGAGCGTGCCAGGTGCCCTTGACCTGGATTGGCCACTGTCGGTGACAGGATGCTGGGCTAGATGGACCTTTGGTCTTTCCCAGTATGGCACTACTTATGTACTTATGTACTATACCATGTTTGTCTATGTGTTCTGTAATTTTATTCTTTATATTAGTTTCTGCTATTTTGCCCGGCACCAATGTCAGGCTTACCGGTCTATAATTTCCCAGATCACCCCTAGAACCCTTTTAAAAAAGCAGCGTCACATTGACTACCCTCCAATCTTTAGGTACTGTGGATGATTTTCAACGACAGGTTACATATTATTAACAGCAGATCAGCAATTTCATGCTTGAGTTCTTTGAGTACCCTTGGATTTATGCCATCCTGTCCAGGTGATTTACTACTCTTCAATTTGTCAGTTTGGCTCGGTACATCTTCCAGGTTCACCAAGATGTGAACCTGTGTTGTGAGCTACCAGCAGGTGGCTCACAAAAGCATATATGCAAATATCTCATGAACCATCATTTTGGATCTCCTGTATAAAGAGGATTCGCTAGACCAGTGTTTCCCAGTCTTTTCAAGCCCAAGTGATACATTAAAATATTATGCAACACCCCAGCCTCCACGGAGCATGTCTTGTGGACACAGAGGAATCGCAATGCCAAAAAGATGAGAGAAAGACGGAAGCTGGGAGGACTTAAGACGGTGGTTCCCAAGCCTGGTCCGGGAGGCACCCCAGCCAGTCAGGTTTTCAGTATATCCACAATGAATATTAATGTTAACTAACACTTCTGGTCAAAACACCCTATTTATCAGTTAATTCAATAAATTATCTCAATTATAACCTAAATATTACAGAAACTATACTCAACCTAAACTAGTACATCAAAAACCGTACCTTTATTAACATTCAACATAAAAATTCAACATGAAAAATCAAAATGGTAATGGAGATTCAATTTTACCCACCGAAGTAGGTTAATTATCAACTATAACAGATGTCCGTAATTATCAAGCATACCTCCTTGAACTTTGCGTATAATAAATGTAGTCTTTTACTTATCTTATTTGCATTCCCAAAAAGACACTGTAAAGTTCATCCATAACTAAATGTCAAATATTCTGTTCGTTGATAAGAAACCACTGTCATCAATCCAAACAGTATCAATCTCCTTAGGAGGGTGCAATCTCTTCAAACGCAATCTGTTGCACTCCAAAGTAATCCTTCTGTTGGATACCTCCCACAACGGTGTTGTAATCTCACGTTATCCACTCAGTCCAATGAATATTAATGAGATAGTTGTATGCACTACCTCCACTGCATGCAGATCTCTGTCATGCATATTCATTGTGGATATCCTGATAAACCTGACTGGCTGGGGTGCCTCCCGAACCAGGTTTGGGAACCGCTGACTTTTAAGAAGAGGTTCAGGAGAATAGAGAGGAGGAGGTGCTGTGTGCAGTAGGGGGGCAATTCTATAAAGGTCCCCCAAATTTGGGTTCCAAAATGCTAAGACTAAATTCTGTAATGGTATGTGTGTGTCGATTATTTGTGTGCCAACATTTAGGCACTATCATTTACACCATGGAAAGTTAGGCATAAATGAGTGTGTAAATGTTGCATTTTAGTGTGTTAACATATAGTATTTCTTGTATTTGTTAAATAATTTATAACACATGCTTACCCCACAGTTCTAGGCAGTTAAGCATGTTAAGTGCAGGATCTGCCCATATATCCTTCCTCCCTGTGAATGCCCCCTTGCAGATATGCGTTATACGCTCTGTGTGTTTACATTCTAGAATACTGCTGAGTGCGCACATTGAGCCTCCTGCCCGTGCCAGTTCCGTTCGCCAAATTTCCACGGGGCCCTCTGTTGGCAGCCATTTCAGTGGAGCAGTGACACGAGGTAGGAATGAGTGAGGTTTGTTCCTGCCCCTGGAAGAGGCCATTAGACCACCAGGGCTTGCTTGTTAAGGTAGGCTTGGGGAGGGCGGACAGTGATTGTAGGGGTGGGGGTGATGCGGAGTGTGACTGTAGGGCTAGGGAAGAGGTTTTTTTTTTTTTTTTTGTTTCAGTTGAAACCCGGATTTTGGGCTGGTTTAGTGCTGAATCCAAAACAGAAGTTGTCAGCCTCTAAACCCCCGTAGATACATCAACTGCACTGGTTGCCACTGTTGAGCATAAGTTATTGTGCATTGTATTTAAGAGCTTATGTGGTTTGTCTCCAGCTTAAAACTTTGTTAATTCTTCATGGGTAAGTAGGTATTTATATTCTCTTAATGTACTTTCTGTGCATGGTGTGTAGCACATATTGGCAGTTTTTCTCAGGGTTTATGTAGCAGACAGTGTTGTGGACTGTCCTCAGGTGATGTTGAATATACATTATTTTAGACAGCAGGTGCAGCATGGTGGTTTTCCTCAAATCTAGCTTTATTGCAGTAGCAGCAGTGTTCTTTTCATTGCTATGTGGTTTTTTTTTTTTCATTTTCCCCCCTTTATCTTAAATGTTAGGTGTTAACCCTCCAGGACTTTTGAATAGCTGGGATATAAAACATTTGAAATAAGCACGGTTTTTTTTGAGACTGTGTTGTAATGTCGTTGCCTGGAGAATCCTCCAGTTTAGTAGGTGTGTTGGTGAAAAATGGGGGGGGAGGGGGAGGAATATCTGTATAGCTCTTGTCTTCCCTCTAATTAAGGTTATACTTAAGAATTCTTAGGTGCTTAATTGTAAATCTAGGTGTTTATTATCTAGCTAATTAGAGATTCTACCAAAACATACTTTTCTATGTGGTGAGGGGAAGCAAACCTTGTTAAAATATTCTGCGCTTCATTCAGTGCAGGGGATTGTGTATTGTTGGAATTTTTTACCATTGTAATGAGTTTTTAGATGAACACTTACATCATGGAATACCATAACATATGAACATTCTGCATTACACTAGAAATGAGAGTATTCTTTCCCATCTGTTTGAAAGTCCCCTAAAAATCCAGGATGGTGCACTATTCTTTCATTGTGGCTCGTGCACGACTTTTTCTTTAATAGGTCTAGAACTATAATTCTTTTCAGCCGTAGTATGACTTGAGAAATGATATAGCCTGAACGACACACCTTCTGCAGGCTGCGAAACATTCTCTTCCCATGCATTCGTTCTATTTGCTTTCATTTTTCCTGGAAGGAGAAAGGTGTTTTCTGCAGTAGGGGAATTTTATGTAATTACCCTCTTCTGATTGCACTTGATGAGTAAACTTAAAAGTTACAAAACTAATGCAGTATACTCAAAAATGCCCAAGTTTCCGGTTTCCCAAACCAGTAAAGTGAAATTGCTATTCTTCTAGTGCAGACCAGTGGCACGGGGACTGGAGGTGTTGGATAATATATATTTCTATTCTCCACCAATTACCTATAAGGTAAGATAATAAGAATATGTAAGAAAAAAGGGAATTAAATACTATATTTGTTGAATTACATTAACCTGCACTGCAAAGTTTAAAGACGTGCTCAGAATATAAAGACCATATATTTAACTTTAAAATGTTTATTTACAATACAGGTAATGTAATAATGTTAAAAGAAAGAGGCAGTTTTTAAGAATCTTTCACAAGTGAAATGTGTTTTTCAAGATTAAAAGGTCTGAATTATAAATTATGCTGGATAATGGTAACTCACTTTGATAGAGGCTGCTGGGTGGAGTGATGGAGATCCTTGCTGAAACAGGAGTCTTTTGTTGCAGAATTGTAGTTGGAGAAAGTCTTATCAGGGTGTGTGTGAAGTCGAGCAGAGAGGCAGGAGGCAGATCCCTAGAGAACCAGATCCCCAAGAGCACCAGATCCCAAGAGACCCAAGAGAGCGAGCTGGCCTCTGGGCATTTTTCAGGCTTTTTATATTTTCTTTCTGGACCCTAGGCTGAAGTCAGGTGGGGTGTCTGAGAACTGGCTTCATCTGGTTTTGAGATGGGGCATGGTAACTGGTCACATGTTTAATGACATCATAAGACTTTCTGTCTGGACATCTGCTGTGATATACACATTCGTAAGGCATCTGACAGGATTACAAGAGTCTTTGTCTGAGGATAGGTGGAGTTTCACTGTTTCTGTGATTACTGTCCATCTTCGGAGTTTTGTTCTTTGGAGATGTGTTGATGGGCTTAGGTATCCACCCAGCTAGTTTTTGTTATCAGTAGTTTCCAAGGGGGAAGGGGGAGGTGAAAGCCAGACCAGTTTGTCTGATTCTGTCCCAATAAGTCTTTGCAGCTGTATTTTTTTATATGTATACATTTGTATCTGATCCAGCAAAACCAATAACTCTGACAATTAAACTCATATCAATCTACAGCAGATTGAGTGGGAGAACAGTGGAGAGGGATAGAACAGTAACTAGAGAGTGGGGGAGACCCAAGATTTTGGATAGGAAGGGGAGACATAGGATTGGGGGCTTTTGCAGGTGTCGGCTTTTACTTATATTACTGCCAATGTTTATTTCTGGAATGGGGACTTTTTTGTTGCACATGGGGAAGAGTAGGTGTCTTCCACACACAAGAGTTCCACCAGAGTTGAGGATGGTATTACACCTTTCCACTGCTTCTCCATCACTATTGAATGGAGCCCTTAAATATCTTCAGGCCCTAAGGCCTTAAGATAGGCTCAAATGTCAGTGAGTGGCATATCTTGTTTTATGCCCAGAATAATTTCTAGTCCAGGTGTGGCCAACTTTTCACATACTGAGCAAAAGCATGCATATTATTAAACAACAACAAAGAAAAAACAACAAAAAAACCACCCCACAACTGCCACACACCCACACCCACACTCACCCACACCCACCCCCCTCTTGCAGTCTTTATCTTACTCTTGTTCCTTCTCTTACCTTGTCCTCACACATCATTTCTAGATCTTTCATTTGCATTACTATTATTCCATTACAAGGTAGCAGCTCTCCTCTCTTATTTCTCTAGGCTAGCGTTTTACTCCCAGACCTCAGGACATCTGGCCAGGTAGGTTTTCAGGATATCTATGATGAATTTGCTTGATATATAAACAGTGGACACCGTGCATGCAGATCTTTCAGGTATCCACAATTAATGTGTATAAATCTTACCAGCTGGGTGTGTCCTGAGGACTGGTTTGAGAATCATTACTCTAACTTCTTCCTACTGTGAAAACAAAAATAAGAGGTCCCATATGTAGTGAAAATATAAGCTTTTTGTGCACATTAATTATGCTGTTTTTTTTTTTTTTACTAAATGTTTCTAAAGAGAACCAGATCTCTGGTTGGTAACTGGTACATTATTCTTAGATATAGTATTATGCAATGGAATTGTATTGGGAGCATTCAGAATGGACCCCTGTTTGCTCATGTATTGCTAGTGATGCCACATTTTTTTAAATTTCTGAGCATATCAAACAAGGCATGTTCTTTTACTGAACCACCTGAATGCTTTTATTTGCAGTTGGCTAGGGGGTGAGCATGGTCATATTAGCAGTTCTCTGGTAGGATTAATTCTGCCAGTCATCTTGGTAATGCGCTGGTTGACTTGGCTGGTAGCTCTTAGGAACATGTCTGCTCATTTTCGTTCTGTTTGGTGTTTCCCTTTCCGAAGGACTTCATGAACTGCTTAACCTAATCGCCATCAGAGAGATTTATTTAACAGCTTGCTGAGGTTGCCAGGAAGAGCCAAAGCTCGAATTAACTGAGCGATACGTTTCAGCAAATCTTGAAGCAGTCTCAAAGCATTCTAACATTACTTCCATGGGGACCTATTCACTAAGATGCAAAGCTTTTCCGCATACTTTTTTCATTCATCTCCTGGCAGAGTGCGCCTGATATCAAATAGATGGCCTGGCCCAGCTCTGACCTTGCAGCTCATCTAGGTGTGGGTAGAGAAATACAAGTGAATACATTACTTTGGCAGGCAGAAATGTTTTTGTACAAGGAAAAATCTTGCTGCCTATACATAGTAACATAGTAGATGATGGAAGAAAAAGTCCAGTCTGCCCAACAAGATAACTCATATTTGCTACTTTTTGTGTATACCCTACTTTGATTTGTACCTGTGCTCTTCAGGGCACAGACTGTATAAGTATGCCCAGCACTATCCCCACCTCCCAACCGCCTCCCAACCACCGGCTCTGGCACAGATTGTATAAGTCTGCCCAGCACTATCCCCACCTCCCAACCACCGGCTCTGGCACAGATTGTATAAGTCTGCCCAGCACTATCCTCGCCTCCCAACCACCGGCTCTGGCATAGACCGTACAAGTCTGCCCAGCACTATCCTCGCCTCCCAACCACCGGCTCTGGCATAGACCGTACAAGTCTGCCCAGCACTATCCCCGCCTCCCAACCACCAGTCCCGACGCTGCATTTCCATGTCTCCAATATATTGCATTCATGTAATAAAGGGAGTCAACCTCGCAAAATAAGTAGCAACATTTTATCGATTAGTTTGGTAAAACAGTTTCCAAACTTGTCCCCAAGGATAAGCAAAGGATTGCTGATACTGTTTTAGCAGGGTCAGCCTTTCTGTGAGGTGTGGGCAATGGTGTCTGGTATGGCTAAGGGGAATGGGGGTTGAGGGGGACCATATCCATGCAAAGATCCAAAGAGTGGCATTTTTACCAAGGTGACTACATTGGTTGCACAGCCCTGAGTTTTGCGAGTTTTTGAAATAGCCGCCCTGGTTAGATTGTACTCTTTTCAGCTTTGTGTTTTGTCTTGTGGTCTTAGATAATAGTCTGCATAATGGAAGGCATGGCCATAGTAAAAAAAAATTAAGACCATGCATTCTAAAAAACAAAAAAAGGCTAAAACATTTGAAACAAAATATGTGGAACAAGAAAGGAGACCAAGTCCGCTCCTCAGCTGTTTATGCATTGGTTTACTTTTATATACTTTAATGTAATGCTCACTTTTTTTTTTTTTACCAAGATCAGCAGTGCTTTGATTCACTAAGGAACCCTTTTTAGTAAAATATGGTAAACTGCGTGAAATTAGCGTATTGTAACTGGTGCACGGCTGCAGTAACAGTTACAGTGCTGACATGACAGCGTGTGCTAATTCACATATTACCCCCCCCCCCCCCCCCCCAAAATTCTGTATAGGTTATGGTTGCGAAATCTGTACGTAAATTAGACAGGTGTTAACAATCAGTTACTGGAGTTAATAGGCACTAATTAGTTGTAATTAGGAGTTAAGTGCGGATCTGCCCGACACCCTATTGTATAACATGCACACTTAAATTTCATAGCGTGAAACTGAAAAGGTTGCGTGGCCATTGGGGGGGATGGGCAGGTCAGGGATGTTCCCAGAATTTAGACGCAATGGTTATAGAACACCTGGATTTCTGTGCTTAACTGCCATAGTTGAGTATCTGCCTTTGCAGCAGCCTTTGGCGAGTGTAAGCGCTCACACCCAAAGTTAGGTGTGAAATGCACACTCAGCTAGTATTCTATAAAGGATGTTCTGCGTAGAGCGCCCTTTACAGAATACTAGCTTAACCTGGATCATCCCAGTGCCTAATTTGGGGTGCCATTTCTTGACTCTAGTCCTAACTGCATACCCTGGAATGAGGTGGGAAATGGGCAGGTTATGGCAAGGGAATGGGCGTCGACTGTGCATTGCCGTTAGTGGTCTGTGACTTGCTTTGCACTGTCACTGGTACAGGTAGGAGGCAGTAAGTGTGTTTATTTATTGGGATTTATTAATCGCCTTTCTAAAGATTCACCCAAGATGGTCTACAGTAGGTACAGTGTAACAATCGGGGGCGTAGCTATGTGGGGCCATAGGGGCCTGGGCCCACATAGATTTGGCCCTGGACCCCATTGCAGACGACCCTCTCGACCGCCCCTCCCTCAGTCAACCCGCCATCGCCGTCTGCTACCTGTGCTGTCGGGAGACCCCAACCCCCGCCAGTCGAGGTCCTCTTCTTCCTTCGTTCTGTTTCTGAGTCTGATGTCCTATACGTACAACGTGCAGGACATCAGACTCAGAAACAGAAGAAAAGAAGAGGAGGACCTCGGCTGGCGGGGGTTGGGGTCCCCTGCCAGCAAAGGTAGGCGATGGTGGGGGAGGGTTGGTGGTGGGAGGGGAGTCGAGAGGATTGTCGGGGAGGGGGGGTCAAAGGTGGTGGTGGTGGTGGCACCAGGGGGGGGGTCGGCGGCAGCGGGGGGGGGGGGCTAAAATATGCCCCTCACTTTCGGGCTCTGGACCCCCCCTCCCACCGAAGTCTGGCTGCGCCCCTGGTAACAATAGTAAAATGTACAAGAATTAAACATAAATACAATGAAAGAGGAAACTTGAAAGCATCAAATTGAAATCTAATAATGACTACCATGAAACAGGATCACAAATATGCACATTTAACAGCACTGAAATTCAAATAACAGAGATATAATACGATGCAAGCATAATAGTGATTGAATATACCTTGCATCCCATATGGTGAAGTAAGTATATGGGAAAATGATGGGCATTTACCTCACAGGTTTGCCATTAACTGTGCAGTAAGTGCAAAACGTGACTGTGCTTTAGTAAAAGTGCCCCTACGTGTTTAAAATTTGTGAGAGCTCTTCCAACTTAGCCACTCTCAGACACCACGACCTAACACTGTTTTGAAAATAAAATATTAGAATGAAAAAGGAAGATTTTTAGAGGTTGTGTTTGTTTAAGCTGCTAAGCAAACTGTGTAAACATTTTTGCTACAACTTTGCTTTGAAAAAACTCCCAAGACTCAACACCAGATGGCTTGTAGTAATCTCGCTGTTTTCGCTCCTTATGTTAGTCACATATGTTTTGCCTTCCTTGTCCAGACCTGAACTTATTCTCTATGTAGTCCAAAAACTTAAGAACTAGCATTAAAGACCGCTATGATCATGCTTCCCTGTGTAGTTCAAGTAACTCTTGGAGCATGGGGAAAGCCTGTACAGCTGGGGAAGAAATGCCTTCCTATGCAGGTACCACTCTCTCTCTATAGGTGTCCTCTTCATCTAGATCTCTTACAATCTCAATCTTGACCAAGGAAAAGCAGAACCATGGGGGGAGGATCATCCATTCGAGATGGAGTTTCTGTCCTGTTTCTTGTGACTTCTCTCCTTTCCTTTATCTCTCTGCACTGTTGCTTTCATTGTTTGCCAGAACAAAACCTCTTGCTTTGGAGGATAGAATTTAAACAAATTAAGATTAACCTTAACATAGCAGATTTTTTTTTTCATAAAAATCTTTAGGTGTATTTCTTTAGACAGATTTTTGTTGACGGTGTTCGATTAGCAGCACTAGGTTTTATGCATCTGTCTTAAGCACATGTTTTTAGAGTGGTTTTTAATTTTTGTGTTTTGATATATTTTTATTATGATTATATTTTTGTGAACCTCTTAAGACTGTCAGATAATACATTATAGCAATTTTGTAAATTAAAGCTAGAGGTTTTATCCAAGGGAAATGAAGCGAGAAGGGGATATACAGAACATTGCTCAAGGGGTGTGGTGAAGGGACTATCAAATTAGGGGAAAATATTTGGAAAGTAGGCGAGTTTGGTTTGGAGATAAGAAGTGGTTGAAAGAGGAATATTTTCACAGGGAAATAAAGTGCTGGAAGAGAGAGGCAAAAAGAGCCATGAAGGTAAAGAAAGAAGAAAGTCAAGGAAAAACTTAGAACTACAGGGGAAAAATATCAATCACCTTTCAAGACAAAATACATTAATAAAGTGAAAATGTAGTTTAGTTTCCAAGAATAAACAATACAAATAAAACCAATAAGGGAAAAATTCAGAACTATTGTATGTCCAGCATCAAATGCAGACTACCTAAGACGTAAAAAAAAAATCCACTTCGATTGTAACTGCGGAGAGGTGCTATATGAAATCCTCTATTCCCTATCCTTTAAAATTTTGTAGCATGGATGATATATCACTTTCAGTTGTGAAAGGCTGGTTTGTCTTAAAACATATTGGGTTAATATTCAGGTGGTGGCACTTGTGGAAAGCACTTGCCACTGGCAGTTGTACATTTAAAGAAAGATTTTAGATAGAATGTAGATATCGGAGTTGAGACTCTGGGTTGGGATGTCTCCAATTCTGCTAGCATTTTAGAAAAGGACCTGCTGACGGAAAGGAATGGATGCAGGAACTGATGTTCTTGTGCCCTAGCTACAGGTGGCCTCAATATCAACCGAGGTCCCCTGGAGCTGCTGTAAATCCTGATTGTTGATCTTGGAGGACATTAATATGCATTTCTCTTCTGTAATGGGGAGTACACATGTATATTTCAGCCATTTCCTAATCCCACCCAAAACCTGCCCTGATCAAGCCCCCAGCCATATGCACATAATTGCTATTTAGACATACATAGCCCAGCTCTCTAAAGTCGGGATTTAGCAGTGTGAGGTAAACATCTAAATGCTAGATTATACATGTCCAAATTGTGAATAGGGGCTTCTAAAATAACCACCATAGTGGCAATATCCAACTATTATGAGAGTAATTTTGTAAACCACATTTGCATATAAATGGATTCTTATAAAATTAGGTTATTTCTAAAGTAGACGTAATCAGGGGTGGAGTTTTGGCAGACCATGGATGGAGTCACAGTTCACATGCATATTGTAAATGCAGACATTTTAAACCTGCTTTCAAGGAAGCATAATGTTCGTGTTTCCAATCTAGACACGATCTCGGCAGGATTTGTTTAAGTACGTATAAAGACACAGGTTCCTATGTGTTATTATAAAATAGGCACAGCCCTGCTCAGTTAACTAGGTGCTCTAAGATAAATTACCCTCTATGGGGGGGGGGGGGGGGGGGGATTTAAAAGGTCACCCAAAGTTAGGCGAACAAGTTTGGGTGTGCGTCGCAGATCTGTGCACAAACTAATTGGCTAGTTAGGTGCTTAACAATCAATTATTGGTGTTGAGCATTAATTTGCAGTAATTAAGAGAGATGTGTAGATCTTCCCTACGCTCTACTCCATAATGTGCACACTTAAATTTCATAGCACTCAACTCCATAGGGGGTGTGGACATGGGAGGCGCATGGATGGGTCAGGGGCGTTCCCAGAATGTAGGCACTATGCTATAGAATATCTTTATTTGCGTTCCTAATTGCCAGTCATTGGACGCAAGCATTTACACCAGCCTTTGGCAGGCATATGCATTTGCGCCTAAAGTTAGGCACAAAATGCGGGCTAAGCTGGTATTCTGTAAAGGGCACATTTTGTAGATCACCCTTTACAGAATATTAGTTTAGCATGGACCATCCCATTGCCTAACTTTGGGTACCATTTTATTGAATTCCTCCCTATACGTATAGCTAAAGGTTTTAATTAGGAGAATAGCTGAAGTTAGGCCAGAAAAATATCAACAATATGGATAAACAGCTATCATATAGTTAAGTGAAATGGCCTTGTACCACCAGCCTGCCAAGCGTTTAGCGGGAATTTTCAGTAGCACTATTGGATAGGGGGCATGTATATTTAGTACCAACTGAGTATTAGCTTGACTGTGTTTAAAGTAGTGTGGGTTTTAGGCAGGACTTAATTTGTAGACAAAAGAAGTGGAATTGGGGGCGGGATGGGGCGGGACCAGGACCAGAAGTGGGTGGGGCTAGGCCAGCCGTGAACTTATTCCTACACATACACAACTTCATTTGTGGATTAAAAGGAAGCTGGTATGTACAGATACTTGGAAAAATCATATATTTGATTTAAAAAATGTTATTTAAGAATATCACCCAGAGTAGCAAAGGTAGCTACCATTTTTATTTTTTGTCTCTGCAAATATTATAACCCTACCCCAGATTCAAGACTTCCTTCTGAACGCCTGGAGTATGGCTGGGTCATGGATGTGTCTGTGGAATACCATGTTGCGTGCACTTCATGCCACAATTAGGCACCGACAATTACACTTGCTATTGACTTGGTGTAACTTGCCTAACTTTAGGTGCACCAATCCCGACTTACTGTAATATTCTATAATGGCATCTTGGAACCCAGTAGCTGTTAAAAAAAAATTGGTGCTAAGCACATGGTATTGGGGCATCTAAATTTTAGTATCAATTTACAGAATTGCCACCCAAGACAGTGGAACCCTGTGCTATAGAAAACTTGTGTAGAGGAGTGAGTATTTGAGATTATGAAGCTTATAAAAAGCTTGATTAAATACCATGCTATAAGGATATGTTATACCAGATTGAACTGGTTTGTAGCTGGTGGGATTAAATCAGTTATTCTCTCAGGAAGGAATGGTAATGCGGTGTGGGTTAATGGCTGGCAATGGTTGTTCAATATTTTGTGCTTGTAGCTTTTAAGGTTGTGATTTATTGTTTATATTGCATATTGTTTCACTTATATGTGTATTTTGTTGGAAACTGCATTGAATAGGCAGGTACAGTACGGGTGAGTTGGTGGGGTTTTATGAAGGTTTGGGCAGTGAAGTTTATTTTGTGTTGGGTTTATAGGGGTTTTGAGTTAAAATGATTACGAATTACTTCTGGTTTGTTTTAAAGGAATGATAAATGCAAATAAATAATTATTATAGGGTAGCAATTATACCTATGGAGCTGCAGACATTGACATGAGAGTAGCGGCGCTTTAGCTAATCACAAAGACTTCTTTGCTTTAAGCAATTTGGGAAATAGAATGGAGCAGCCACAGGCAGGAACATAGCAGGGTTTTAATCAGTTGGCATTTTCTTCCACTCTCCTTTGCAGAAAGATGTGTGCAGTTGAAAGGTTCTCATCAAACTAGCTTCAACTTTTCAGTTTCCAATGAGACCAGGACCAAGACTGAATAGGCCTAGTGTTTGGGTTTTAGTTGTACCCTCTGGCTCATTCTGTGTTTGCATTCGTAAAAACCAATTTGGATCATTGTATACTGGAAATGGCATTTAACATAAAGCTATGTGTGTGATCTATCTGTATAGATAGTGTGTTTTATGTTTATATTTAGATGGCTAGATGTAATAGTTCTATACACCTCCCTCAAAACATTTGTAGGTCGATGATACAACCCCCCTCGCCTTTTATTTATTGGCATCTATTATGTCATTAACTTATATTACCAAGGCAGAGATTGGACCATACTCTGTGTCTGACCATGTTCTCTTCTAGTTGGTATGGCATAATTGTGGGGTTGAAGGTGGGTATAGATGAATCTTGCCACTGGCTCTTATAAAGATCCTAAATTCAAAGAACGTTGAATAGAATGCTGGCAGAACTACCAGCTCACTAATCATACACATGAGGATAACTCTATTTTATATAGGGAAAACGGCGAAAGCTGTACTCCATGGAGAGATAATTAGTTATCATAGTTCTGTTAATAAAGCAAGGGATGGGGAGCTCCTTAGATTGGAACGTCAACTAAAGACAGTTTGTAGACATTATGAGACTTCTGACAGTGCTGTTGATAAGCAACAGCTCCTAGAAACACAAACCACATTAAATTACTTGATCCACCCTGGACCAGATGGTTTTCTTGACAAATTTTATTAGTTATTGGGCAAAGAAGTGGTTGGCACCTTTGCTAATGTATTTAATACAGTAGTGGAAACATCTTAATCTAGCACAAATTATAGCCCTACCAAAGCCAGACCAGGACCCTATTATTCCAGAATAATATCGCCCAATATCCCTCTTGAATTAGGAGGTAAAGCTTGTGGCAAAATCATGACCAATCGATTGGCAAGGGTGTAGCCCTTTGTGTCCATGACTTGCACGTAGGTTTTGCTAAGAACAGGACAACAACTAAAAATATGAGGAAAATTTTGATATCACTGGAATATACGAAGCAGTCTCTGCAAATATCATTATTAATCAGCTTCGAGAAAGAAAAAGCATTTGGCTACATTGGAAATGTGTTGCCACTGTAGACAAATATGGCATTACCGGCCGCTTTATATCTATGGTCAAATCTCTGTACTATATAGCGTATATTTTACCCAATCACAATTATGTAAGTCTGGTAGAATATAGTCTTCTTTCTGTGGTAAATACCTGGGCTCCAAAAATACTGTATCATTCATTTTGGGCATGCCCCAAAATCAGACTCTTTTGGACTTCAGTAGTTCAGTGCAAGTCTTATTATTTCAGGATACATTATTACTAATTCATCGGAACATCTAGTATTAGAATAGGGGCTTGTAGGGGGAAGTCTAAGGGAGATACATTTCTAATTTGTAAAGCATCTGGTAGCCAGGAAATGCATTTTATAGTCATGGACAGTCACTGAACCCCCCACTTATTAGAAATGGAGGAATCAAGTGCATCAGCATCAACTCCTTATTTGGGAGGCATAGGAGGCTTGTGGTTTTCTCAAATGTAGGAAATGATGATTTGGAATAGTTATATTCAAAACATGACACCGAGGGGGTGAAGTCTTATTTTAAATACTTTATAATCTGATTGGAACATGGGCCTAGTAGCAATTAGCTCTCTAGCAATAATCCCTTACCTCGTTCATTAATTTGTTTTTGTTATAATAGCAGGAAGCTATAAGAAACCAGGCTGAAGGTGATAGTAGATTTATTATAATGTTTCTCCTGAAGGACTAGGGATGGTCTGGGTGGGGCAACGAGTCTCCCTGGTACTGAGATGAGCAGTAGGTCAGAGCTGGCAGAATGCTGTACAATGCCCTCTTTCAGCTACATTCAAGGTAAGATCTAATTTCTGTAACGTGGCTAACACGTGAAAGGGATCTAAAACTGGCTTACAAAAATGGCCACTACCTCATGGACTACTGGAAACAAAACAGGGCACACTCTGACCCAGTAAGCAGGGGGAGAAGCACCATGGGAGTAGAGCCTACCAACTACCAACATTGTGAGCATTTGCCACAAGCTAGTGGAATCACAGAGCCCAATACCCTACACCCACCACAATGCATTGCTGATGTGACTCTGCAGTGCGCATATCAAAAAAGGTGTCACACTCACCCGAGAGCCACATCAGAACCAGGGAAAGGCTGTCACAGGGTAGAACACATTCTGCTGTCATGGTGGTATGGCATTTGAGGCTGGCATAGAGGCTGGAAAAAAGTTTGTAAAGTGGGGTTTTTTTGGTAGGAGGGGGTTAGGGACCACTGGGGGAATCCAGGGAGGTCATCCCCGATTCCCTCCAGTGGTCATCTGGTCAGTTGGGGCACTTTTTTGGGACCTGTTCGTGAAAAAAAGAGTCCAAAAAAGTGACCCAAAATCGTGGTAAAAACGCCTTTTTTTTTTCGATTATCAGCTAAAGATGCCCATCTCTCCTCGGCCGATAACCACGCCCCAGTTCTGCCTTCACCACACCTCCAACACGCCCCTGTCAACTTTACCCATTACACCGATTTGGGCGCCCACGGGAGAAAGACGCCCATCTCCCTATTTGGGTCGCAATATAGGCATTTTTCTCTTTCGATTATAAGCTGGTTGGTCTCTGCTTCCACGATAGTATTTCTAAACAATGTCCACACCTGATTTGAAGTCCTAACCTTTTGTGTCTGACCCTTTCAGCTTCTCTTTAACCATTTTCTTCATTTTGTCATAGTCACCCTTTTGAAAATTAAATACTTCTTCAGTAGATTTTAGTGACTTCACTCCAGATAGCTCAAATTTGCTCATGTTACAATCACTGTTTGCCAGTGGATCCAACACCCATTACCTCTTGTACCATGCCCTGCATTCCACTAAGGACTAGATCTAAAATAGCTCTCCCACTTGTCACATCTAGGAATTTTACCTCCCTAGTGCTCCCTGATGTAACATTTCTCCAGTCAATATTGGGGTTATTGAAATCACCCATTATTATAATGTTGCCCAGTTTGCCTGCTTTTCTAATTTCTGTAAACATTTGTAGTACAGCCCTACCAGTATACTGCTTCCCTTCACACATGGAATTTCTATCCACAAGAATTCCACGCTGCTTCATATAGAATATTTATTTTGTTTGACTCGATTCAGTCTTTAACATATAGTGCAATTTCCCCCCCCCCCCCCAATTTGATCCACTCTTATCATTGGGTATAATATATAACCTTATAAGTGTCCCATTGATTGTCCTCCTTCCACCATGCCTCTGAGATGCCTTTTATATCTACCTCTTCATTTAGTTCTGTATTCTCCAACACTCCTAAATTATTTTTCAGACATCTAGCAATTGTATATAGACACTTAAAATTGTGTTTTTTCCCCCCCTACCATCTACAAGCCTCCTTGAAGTTGACGGGGATAATTTTCATCCTTTACTCTGTTCTCTCCTGGCTTTCTTTCACCATTAGTTGCCAGCTTATAGGACCTCCCTTCACAAGTGGTACTTTTAATAGAGAAATATAGTAACATAGTAAATGACGGCAGATAAAGACTTGAACAGTCCATCTAGTCTGCCCAACAGTCATGCTCATTTTTAATTTGTGATTAAATCACACTCATTATCAATTCATGATTAAATCAACAATGACTGTGATTATTATATACTTTATCACAAGTCTTTCTTTGGCGTTTCTGGGACATAGACCTTAGAAGTCTGCCTGGCTCTGTCCTTATGTTCCACATACTGAAGTTGGTGGCAAAGCTCACTCCAGCCTATCCAAATCCATCTTGTCATTTACGGGACCATAGACGTTTGCCCAGCACTGTCTTCAGTTCCAGCTACTGAAGTTGCCATTGAAGCCCTTTCCAGCCTATCCTAAACTGGATTGCCATTTAACTATAAAAATGTAAAAATACAGATATCCCTATTTATTTTTTTCTCTCATGTATTTTGATAATTTACTGATGATGCCTTGTTTTAATGAATCTAGATTAAAAAAAATACTGAGATGCCTTTCCTCATACCTTGGGCCATGTTGCCACTTGTTGCTGTAGCACCAGTAGACTTGTTTGAGTTTGCTATCATGTGGGGCTAGCTGAGGTCTGGTGTGACCCTAGGGAGGGAAGTTGGGGCAGCTCCTACCAGCCTTAAAGAGTGGCACAGATAGATCTTCTTGAAAGAGATGTCTCTTGGGCCTCCTCCAATCCAGTGAGCATTAGCAGTACCATCTCAACATGTTGTCTTTGGGGAAGGGAGTGATTAGAGCCATTTTGTGTTTGTTATATTTATGAATTGAATATGAAAACACTTGAAAACATTCTAAAAAATCAAGACATATCTATTCCATAAACAACATAATACATTTTAAAATGTAAACGGCATGATATTCAGAAACACTTAGGGCAGCAGTACCTGCTACTCAGATAATTGCCACTGACTGGTGCAACACCTGGATTTTCAGTAGCATCTTCCTGATGTTGCTGTCCGGAAGTTGCAGAGTGGTCCAGGAGTAATTTAAGACAGCTCTGCTTTGCCCTGCCCATTTACACTGGATATTGGTACCAAATACCCAGGTGCAACGTAACAACAGCAGCTGGTTGTGTAAAACAGATGCTGACCGCTGCTGCTGAATATTGGTCAAAAATTATATTTGGCTCTTGATATAGCTGTTATATATTCCTGGATGGTCATCAAAGAAACTTCCAGGGACAAACAGCACTGATAAAGAAGGCAAAGAGACTTTGAAAAGAAGATTGCGTTGGAGGCAAAAACACATAGTAAACACTTTTTTAGGTATATTAGAAGCTAGAAGCCGGCAAAAGAATCAGTTGGACTACTAGATGACTGAGGGGTAAAAGAGGCACTCAGGGAAGACAAGGCCATAGCAGAGAGATTAAATCAATTCTTTGTTTCAGTCTTCACCAAAGAAAATGTGGGGGGGGGGGGGGGGGGGGGGATACCAGTGCCAGAAATTGATATTCAGTGCTGACAAGTCAGAGAAACTGAATGAAATCTCTATAAACCTGGAAGATGTAATGGGGCAATTTGACAAATTGAAGAGTAGCAAATTGCCTGGACTGCATGGAATACATCCCAGAGTACTGATAGAATTGAAAAATGAATTTGCAGAACTATTGTTAGTAATGTGTAATCTTTAAAATCAAG
Source organism: Microcaecilia unicolor (assembly GCF_901765095.1). Taxonomy (NCBI): domain Eukaryota; kingdom Metazoa; phylum Chordata; class Amphibia; order Gymnophiona; family Siphonopidae; genus Microcaecilia; species Microcaecilia unicolor. The sequence goes on along the minus strand of NC_044037.1, from coordinate 250,952,789 downwards.
CATGGTTCCAGAAGATTGGAGGGTGGCCAATGTAACGCTGATTTAAAAAAAAAAAAAGTTTGAGGTGATCCGGGAAATTATAGACCAGTGAGCCCGATGTCGGTGCCAGGCAAAATGGTAGAGACTAATATATAAAGAACAAAATTACATGGATTTAGTGAAGGGAAATCTTGCCTCATCAATCTACTACATTTCTTTGAAGGGGTGAACAAACGTGGATAAAGGTGAGCTGGTTGATATTGAGGCATGTTTTCAAAGCACTTAGCCTTCCAAAGTTCCATAGAAACCTATGGAACTTTGGAAGGCTAAGTGCTTTGAAAATATGCGTGTATCTGGATTTTCAAAAGGCATTTGACAGAGTACCTCATTAAAGACTCCCGAGGAAATTGGAGAGTTGTGGGATAGAAGGTAATGTCCTATTGTGGATTAAAAACTGCTGAAAAGATAATTGGAGAGTAGGATTAAATGGTCAGTATTTTCAGTGGAGAAGAGTAGATAGTGGGATTCTCCAGGGGTCTGTTCTGGGACTGCTGATTTTTAACATATTTATAAATGATCTAGAGATGGGAATAACTAATGAGATAATTAATTTTGTTGATGACATAAAGTTCATTCAAAGTTGTTAAATCGCAAGAAGATTATGAAAAAATGCAAGAGGACCTTACGAGACTGGGCATCCAAATGGCGGGTGACATTTAATGTGAGCAAGTGCAAAGTGATGCATGTGGGAAAGAGGAACTGAAACTATATCTACATGATGCAAGGTTCCACATTAGGAGCCACTAACCAGGAATAGGATCTAGGTGTCATCATTGATGCTTTGAAACCTCAGTGTGCAGTGGCGGCTAAGAAAGCAAATAGAATGTTAGGTAATAAGGCTGCTGGGTATCTCACATAGCCAGATGGAATTAAGATTTAGGTAACTAAAGCCTTCAAAGTCTTTATGAAAGTTGAAAAGAATCAGACCTTTCTTCTCATCTACTACCTTCTGCTGACTTGTGCAAACATTAGTCTTATCACAACTGGACTCCTGTAGTGCAGTTTATTTAGGGAACAAGGAATCTCTAACCCAAAAGCTTCAGACTACCCTAAATACAGTTGCTAGAATTGTATTCAAAGTTTCAAAATTTGACAGGGCTTGTCCATTACTCTCCAAATTACATTGGATTTGATAGATCTTCCAGCCCATAATGCATCCATAAGATCAAGAGAATATCTCATGCTACATTTTCCAAGTTACAAAAACAGCAAAGTTAAATCTACATTGTATAGAGGTTTTTCACACATGGGTTCAAAATGGTGGGATTCCATCCTAAGTGAGATAAAATGTATTACCAATTACTTAACATTTCACAAATTTCCCAAAAATAGTTTTGCATTAATTGTTCAACTCACTGAATAGAGAAAAAAATGTTATGATCTTTACTCAATTTGTTAATCTGTAAAGTTCCAATATTGATATTGTTCATGTTGCATGAATCTGTGTACTGTACGAATGTAATATTGTGTTATTGTAAGCCACATAGAACTGAATAATTAGAATTCGGATTATGTGGGATATAAGCACCAATACAATAAAAAAATTAGGAAGGAATGGAAAGCAAAAATGAATGTTTATAATGCCTTTTTATTGCTCCATGGTGTGACTACACCTCAAATACTGTGTAGAATTCTGATCACCACATCTCAAAAAATATATAGTAGAATTAGAAAAGGTACAGAGAAGGGTGATGAAAATGGTAAAGGGGATGGGACTGATAAAAGGGATTGACGACTTCCCTATGAGGAAAGACTAAAGCGGCTAGGGCTCTTCAGCTTGGAGAAGAGATGGCTGAGGAGAGATATGGTAGAGGTCTGTAAAATAATGAGTGGAATGGGGGGACGTGAATTGCTTGTTAACTCTTTTTCCAAAAATACTAGGACTAGGGGGCATGCAATAAAGCTACAAAGTAAATTTTAAACAAATTGGAGAAAATATTTCTTTACTCAGTGTATAATTAAACTCTGGAATTTGTTGTCAGAGAACGTGATAAAAGCAGTTAGCTTAGCAAGGTTTAAAAAAGGTTTGGATAACTTCCTAAAAGTCCAGAAGCCATTGTTAAGATGGACTTGGGGAAAATCCATTGCTTTTTCTTGGATAAGCAGCATAAAATCAATTTTACTGTTTTGGGATCTTGCCAGGTACTTGTAACCTGTATTGGCCACAGTTGGAAGCAGGATACTGGGCTTGATGGACCTTCCGTCTGTCCCAGTATGGCAACACTGTATGTTCAAACTTCTTTCTAATAGATTCTCTCTATTTTCTGGGCAGAGATTGTTTGTTTTTTTCATTCTGTAGCTGCTCTTACTGAAATTGCAAGCCTACTATCTGTTTTCCAGAGGTCCCAGTCTGTGACTGGAATTTGAGGAACTGTCTTCAAAGAACCTGAACTGTCTGAGTTTTAAGGAGACCACACCATTAGCTGCTGTTCATGAAACATGTTGAGATTTGTGTAAAGAATTTGTGCCATTGCCTTCAGGGCTGGCTCAACCACTAGGTGGATTAGGCATCCACCTAGAGTGTCACAACAGTTTTGGTGATTGGGGGGGGGGGGGGGGGGGGTGGCATAGTTGCTGATATAGACATGCTAAGACTTACCACTCAACTTGCCATGTTGATTAAAGTATCCCTTGTCCCTTACCCTACCTAGTTCACGTTGTTAGTTTCTTCCCTCCAACCTACTTCTTTATGCTTGACTAAGCTATTAAGTTTGTACTCTTATTTAATTCTCTGTGAGCCACATTGCGCCTGCATGAGTGGGAAAATGTGGGATATAAGTAATAAATAAATAAATAAATGTTGATTGCTGCATCTTCCCATTCTCCTCTCCAGGTGTTCAGCGGCTTCCCTTCCCTTCTTTACTTCCTCAGCGGTGGTGCCAGCATGTTGGTCAGCTTGGCATACAAAAAACATACGTAATAAAATACAATCTAACAAAGACTAAAACAATACATTTGCAAACACCATTTAAGGTTGTTGCATCCATAAAAGCAATTACATACCATCAGAAGCTTGCTGAAATAAAGTTTTGAGATTTCTTAAAAGCCTCTAGGTTCTTGATTGATCTCATGTTGGCACCTAAGCTGTTCCATTGTTTTGGGCCAGCAGTGTAAAAATTAGAATTTCTTTATTCCTTCAGCTTACCTGAATGAAAAAAAAGGAACGTTCAATAGGTCGTATGTTGCTGACCTGAGAAGTCATGTCTGTTGGCATGTATGCAGACTTGAGGCAATAGTTATTACTAGTGTGTATTGGACAACTTAAAAAAATTAAAAAGAGAATCTTGTAGTGAATTTGTCATTCAGTAGGTAACTAGTGAAGCTTGCTCTGACATGTCCTCTGTACTGTTGTCCTTAACAGGGATGAGGTACAGTACTTCCCTCTTCATCTTGTGTAACATGTTAGGACCAGTGTTCATGGTTCAAGAGATGCTCTGTCTGAACATTTGAGATACACGTATAACAAAAGGGAGTGTGAGCATAGGAGGAAATAACATGGAAAACATAGTATAGATGTTGCCCATGCTATATAAAATAGAGCCAACTGAGATCTACATAAGAACATAAGCGTTGCCATACTGGGACAGACCAAAGGTCCATCAAGCCCAGCATCCTGTTTCCAACAGTGGCCAATCGGTTACATGTACCTGGCAAGATCCCAAAACAGTAAAATTGATTTTATGGTGCTTATCCAAGAAAAAGCAATGGATTTTCCCCAAGTCCATCTTAATAATGGCTTATGGGCTTTTCTTTTAGGAAATTATCCAAACCTTTTTTAAACCCCACTAAGCTAACTGCTTTTACCATATTCTCTGGCAATGAATTCGAGATCTCCTTTTTTTCATCTTAACTTTGTTGTTTTCCAAAATGTGTGGATGTATTGTGTCGAGTGGGCAAGAAAACTGAGCTAACAGGAGTGAATGACAACTACAGTACTTTCCCTATTAATCAGAAAATAATCCTTAATGACATCTTAACACTTTTTTGTGTCACCAGTGTAAAGTAATGTGACAGAGCCCTTGGACTGCTTACACTAATAATCAATGCTCATCTTTTCTATTACTTTAGTAACAAAAATGGCAAGACTCATCTTTATTTTGGAACATTGTGAAAGAAGAAAAACTGGTTTAGAAATCAGCAGTTAAATCTTGTGGTTTGATCATTTCATGAGTAGTTATTAAAAATGCTTTTTAGCATTATTTTTTATGCCAGCTATTTGCCTTTGCCAAATCAGAGCTCAAGACAAGTTATTTCCCTGTCCAAATAGGCTTGCAATCTAAGCAGGTACCTGGGGCAATGGAGAGTGAAGTAACTTACTCACAACCACAAGGAGCAACAGTAGGAAAAGTAGGTTTTAAATTGTGACTTCCCCGGTTCTCTGTTTGTTGAAACTGCCTTTAAGAGCAGCGAATGGGGAGATTATCCATGACTCCAACAGTAGCCGTGCTCCTTTCGCTAGCCATGCACTATATAAAAAGACCTTTAACCGTGTAAAAAAAAAAATCTTGTATGTTTTCATCATTACAAATCATTCAAAACAGTTTAAATTAATTTTTAAATTGCAACACTTCAATAAAAGAAAAAATATATATAGTTGGCACATCCAAAGTACACTAAATTTTCAATGAAACCATCTCAAATAGAGAAAATTGTTGCTCTGTTAAACCTTACCGGAACTGATGGTCTGAATGCAAAATCTTAAATATTCAAACATATGAAGTATCAAGTTCCTAACATGGACCGTGTTTCAAAAAACTACCTCAGGGGACCATCCAAACCAAAATGTCTGGTTTAAACACTTGTCACAGTGAGTTCTGCACCTTATTGAGAGCTACAGTTATAAACTGAGCTTCTGAGAAGAAAGATGTTTTCTGTGACAAATGTTTGAACTAGACGGCTTTGTTTGGATGGTCCCCCCCCCCCCCCCCCAAGTCAGTTTTTTGGAAAAACGGTCCATATCAGGGACCTGATACTTCAAGTTTGAATATTTAAGATTTTGTATTCAGACCATCAGCCCCGATAAATGTTGCTCTGTTGAACATCTTTGGTATTTGAAATGGTTTCATTGAAAACTTGGTGCACTTTGGATGCCTTCTCTATAATTGTTTTTTTTCTTCTTTTTTGAAGTTTTGCAATTTAAAAATGGTTTTGAATGATTTTGTAATGATTCAAAACCTATGAGAGGGCTTTTCTGACACAGTTGGTGCTGTTTTTCCTCTTACCAATTATGAATACTTAAAAAAAACCCCAAACAAACCTTTTTTCGTATTATATTTGATTGCTTCAGTATTGTGTGGGGAATTTTCTTTGACAATCTTGTGATTTTTTTCCCCTACTAATTAGTTTTTTATTATTCCTTGTTATTTGTGGTATATAAAAAAAGGCAGTATAGCAAATATTACACCAGTCCCTAGGATTCAGACATCTTTTATCGGGAAAACACAACAAACATGGGTTTCTATACAGAAACTACATTTTTTTTTGTTACATTTGTACCCCGCGCTTTCCCACTCATGGCAGGCTCAATGCGGCTTACATGGGGCAATGGAGGGTTAAGTGACTTGCCCAGAGTCACAAGGAGCTGCCTGTGCCTGAAGTGGGAATCGAGCTCAGTTCCTCAGGACCAAAGTCCACCACCCTAACCACTAGGCCACTCCTCCACCCTAACCACCTTGGCCAGATATACAGAGAACATGGATATTACATGGCCTTAAAACACCAATATACACCGGAAGTGCCACTTGCTGCTACAGTCTGGCAAGGAGAGCTGCTTTGGGATCAAATTAATGCTACAAAAAGCAAATCTACTTAATGGATTTGTGTCATTCAGAGAAAGCTGACTCAGGCCTGGTTTTACTCTCATTGCACACAGTGGGAGTAAAACCAGGATTGATGACCTCTGGTAGCTCACAAGCTTTTTAGATTTTAAACTCCTAGGATCAGCTAAACAAATTAAGGGCTGCTGGATTGCTTAGTAGTCCAAATAGGACAGATCAAACCTTCCAGAGGCAGAGCATCTATTCGTGGCCTAATGAGAAGAGATTGGTACGTGCCACCTTAAAATAATTCTTTATAGCATTTTAAGACAGTGTAATAATGTTTGTAGCCAGTGTGATGGAGGATATTTTTCAACCCCAAGGTCACAGGTTCAAGGCTAGCTAGCTTGTGCATGACTGGGAAAAAAAACAATAGTGAGACTGTAGTGAGGTATCTCATTGGATGAGAAGGTCATTTTTGGAAGGCAGGAAAATAAAGTGCCCAGTGCATACCAGCTAAAAATAAGCCCTCTAAGTTTCTGCATTAAGATAGTAATTTATTTTGCTGCTGTCCAGGACTGTACATTGAAGACCTCTTTGCTGAACTGTTAACCAAAGATTAGTTTAAGGTATTTGTTTTAATTCAGCAGTTGTTGAAGTCCGTTTTGCATGGAAGACACAGTTAAGAAAAATACAGAATTTGAGTGGGATTCTAGGTTGGCAGCTGTTTTGTCCAAGGCTGGCTCATGTTCAGAGATGGTTCAAGTTCCTGTGCTAAAGTAACCACGAAGGCTTTTCTGAAATTTGTGGTTCGCATGAATGTAGTGCTGAAGCTTTTCAAATGTTCATAGTGTGCTACATGCCTACATGAATGGATTGTGGGGAGGGTGGCATGAATGGAGTGTTTAAAGGTGCTGTAGTGTCTGGAATGCTCTAGAGAATGGGTTATAGAGCCACAGAATCAAAATGCAGGTTGGTATTTAGAAGCGTTGACAGCTTCAAATTCAGTCAACTTTACTGATTTGAAAATTTTTCATGTGCTGCCAAAGGGAGCACATTTAAGGGCTGATTTGTTAACTGTTGTGCAATAAGGGGCTCTTTTACTAAGCTGTGTTAAAATTTACATTTTCTCAGGCTTAATGTGGGACCTTTTACCATGCAATAGCTGAAGATTTAGCACAGCAGCCATTGGGGGGTGTTCCCAGCATTTGCATTTACAGATGCCATATTAACTTCACAGGACCACATGGTGCTGTGCTTGGGATTAGCACAGAAGCATTTAGCGCCTTCTATTTAGGAGGTGGTATATGGTCTCATGTTAACTGCAAAAGTGCCAGTTAGTGCGTGTTATTTGCAACGTGCTAATCACAAAATGCCTTCCATGCCTATTCTTTTCCCCCTGGCACAAAAAAAGCGCTTAACACACAGTTTACTGTGCAGTAACTACAAGGAAAGGGGATGGGACTTGATATACTGCCTTTCTGTGATTTTACAAGTAAAGTGGTTTATATATTATATACAGGTACATATTTTGTACCTGGTGCAGTGGAGGGTTAAGTGACTTTTGCAGAGTCCTTTAATGCGGTTGTGCACGAGCAGTTACTGTGTGGTAAACCACTCAAGGACTAGATTCTATAAATGGGGCACACATTTGAGCGCAAAAAAACAAGCCCCAAGCGTTATTCTGTAAACGGCGCTCCAAGTTGGGCGCCATTTATAGATTAGTGTGTAGCGCCAGGATCTGCAATCAACTTTGGGTGCAAGGATTAATACCATCTGAAACCTGTTGTAAATCCTTGTGCGTAAATTAGGCACAGATCTCCCAAATTCTATAATACTGCGTGCATCTTTAGTGAATGCCGCTGACCCACCCATGCCCCTCCCATGGCTAAGCCCCCTTTTCAGGTACATGCTTAAAGATTTGTGCGCTCATCTTTATAGACTAGCATGTAGTAAGATGCATGGGGAAATCCAAATTGTTGGCAATTAATGCCAATAATTGATAGCACCCAATTGGCTCTTAATGGCTCGTTACTCAAATTGCACACACAGATTGGAAGCGCACCGAAATTTGCACGCATAACTGTGGCAGTGGCGTAGCTACATGGGGCCACGGGGGCCTGGGCCGACGACCCTCTTGACCCCCCTCCCGCCTCCAACCCTACCCTGCCGCTGCCGCCGTTGGCTACCTTTGCTGGCGGGGGACCCCAACCCCTGCCAGCCGAGGTCCTCTTCCAGCGCAAGGCTTCATTCTGTTTCTGCGAGTCTGACGTGCAGGACGTCAGACTCACAGAAACAGAACGAAGCCTTGTGCCAGAAGAAGAGGACCTCGGCTGGCGGGGGTTGGGGTCCCCCGCCAGCAAAGGTAGGCGGTGGGAGGGGGAGTCGAGAGAGTCATCGGCGGGGGGGGGGGGGTTCAAAGTTGGTGGTGGTGGGGGCTAAATTGTGCCACCTCACCTCGGGCTCTGGACCCCCCTCCTGCCGAAGTCTGGCTACACCCCTGAACTGTGGGTACCATATATAGAATCCAGGAGTATGTGCTTAAAGCAGTTGAGTAAAAGGGTACCTAAATGTTAGTAAATGACCCGTTTAGGGGTTAAGGTAAAAAAAAAAAAAAGTCTGATTTTAGGTAGTAGTATAATAGTTTCAGAATCTGTAATAACTGTTTAAGCTTGAGGATGGAATAAAGTTATATTTTTTCACAGATGTATGAAACGGAGATAGACATTGTGACAGAATCAAGAAAGCTTGGGATAAACCCAGGGGATTGCTAGTGTAAAGAAGTGAAGAGGGAAATCCGGAGATATTTTGGAGTCAATTAAACAAAAATGAAATAGGGCAGACTGAATGGGACAAATTGCCATTATCAACTGTCATAGTAGAAATAATTAACCGTCATGAAAAATGTTGAGACATTCCTAACAACGACTTTCAGAAGAAATATGGCAAGCACATAGGATGATTTTTTGCCAGTTTGCGTTAAGGTGTCATGCTAGAACAGAAGCTGTCATAGTACTTTAGCAGGCCTTTTCTAGAAAGCTGCACTTAAAAGCCTTGTATTACATGTTAGTGCTAGTGAGACAAGAAATGTGAAACTTACATTTTTGCAGCAATGTCCAGCTAAGAGGGTAATTTCATAAACCATTTTCGTTTCACATGTGTAAATGAACTTGGGTAAAATTAAGTCTTCCATTATGTAGCTTCCCACTATTCTAGAACCTGTAGGATAGTTATGTCCATCAACCAGCAGGTGGAAATAGAGAACTGAAAACTGTGCTGAGACGCATCTCTCTTGGCATCTAGTCCATCTCAGTATTTTCTATGTCCAGCAGGTAGATGGACTTAAGTACATAAGTATTGCCACACTAGGACAGACCAAAGGTCCATCAAGCCCAGCATCCTGTTTCCAACAGTGGCCAATCCAGGTCACAAATATCTTGCAAGATCCCAAAAAAGTTCAATATATTTTATGCTGCTTATTCCAGAAATAAGCAGTGGATTTTCCCCAAGTCTATTTTAATAATGGCCTATGGACTTTTCCTTTAGGAAGCTGTCCAAACCTTTTTTAAACCCTGTTAAGCTAACTGCATTTACCACATTCTCTGGCAATGAATTCAAGAGTTTAATTACATGTTGAGTGAAGAAAAATTTTCTCTGATTCGTTTTAAATTTACTACTTTGTAGCTTCATTGAATGCCCCCTAGTCCTAGTATTTTTGGAAAGAGTAAACAAACGATTCTTGTCTACCTGTTCCACTCCACTCATTATTTTATAGATGCACTTTTCAGCCTCTAGTTCTGAGTAATTTGCTCCTGGTGCATTTGGCCAACCTGTCCCCCTTGAGCTTTGCAGGTGGCTTGAGTCTGCAGAGTCATATCTGGAGGTCTTCAGATTCCTGTCTCTGGTGCCCCACAAATTTCCAGCACAACAACCTTTATAAAAAAAAAAAAGAAATAAAGGAGAGGTTTACTGGAAAGCATGGGTCAGAGTATCAATCCTGATTTTCTTATCTGTGGTAAGACTTGTGAAGACACTGAGCTTGATGGGGAGCAGCCGGTAGTGATAAGTCTGACTAAAGTTTGACTGAGAACTGTTTGAAGGGTTGCAAGTTCTACTTGGTACAGGGGAGGGATCTTGACTCAGCACTTGGTACTGCATTGTGTTATACTTGTGCCAGTCGGGGTGGATGGCGACTCCGATGGAGGCAGTTAAATGGGACCCATCGTATGGCATCTGAGCGTTGCACTGCGTGCAAGCTGAGAATCCCATGGGTCATGGAAGAAATAGTTGACGGAAGGATGTCTTCAGATTTGGTGCATAATCTGTATATGCCGGGGACTTTGGGCTCTCCGGCAGGGCTGGTACATAGTTTGATGCAGTAGAGCATGTGAATGGGTGCCATTTTGTCAGGGCTGACTGGCAGTGAGGAACATTCTCTGTCTGATCATATGTAGAGCACAGTCACCATTTTACAACCTCTGGGCTTGACAGAACATTTAGCTGCATCAGGATCTCTTTCTCCAGAGATTATATTGCTCTTATACCAGGCTTATTTACTAAAGCATGGACAGTCAAGTTGCTGCAAGGTGCTTCAGTTTCTCGCCCCACTGCCCCCTCCAGCTCCTAAGAAATCTCATTTAGCCTTATCTGTCTACTCCTGTATGCAAGTGGTTGAACTAATATGATGACCAGAGTAATATAATGTCCTACAGTGTTGGACATAAGACCTTTTTACGAAAGGATTTTATCCCTTAATACACGGTTAGCGCATTGCAAACAGGCTATTTTAGAAACTCGTTAAAGTGTTTTGTGGTATTTTATCAAATAATTTAAAAAAATATTTTTGAGAGGTGTGTCATGGGCAGACTGTGGGCATTACTGAGTTATCTAGCTAGTGCGTTATGCTTAGTGCATGCTAACTGGATACCAGAGTTAACGTGAGAGCACTTAGGAGGCAATAAATGCTCCTGCATTAACTCTATGCAGGTACTGTGCACTAATGACATTTAGTTCACAACCTGTAATAAAATAACCCCCATTAAATCTGGGCTTAATGCGCAGTAAAATCCCACATTACCCTGTGTTAAGCCTAGATTCTAGCTTATTTTAGTAAAAGGGCCCTTGAATGTCTCTAGGGTGCAGGGATTATATATTAATTGATGGATAGCGTCTACATTTCACCGTATAGGAAATCAAGCTTGAGATTGTAAGTGCTCCGTGTGCAGTTGGCGCACCAAGTTGAGCAGCATGGCTTATCCATATAAGATTCCAGTGATGAAACCAGCAGTGAAGCCACAGTGGCGTGACCTGTCATTTGGCAGCAGCAAGCAGATTGCTTTGCTTCCTCAGCATGTTGCTAAACTAGAACTGTAAAAAGCCTTTGACCTCTGTGTTGGTTCATTTCACGTGTCAGCCTCTGGCTTTGACCTAGTGTAAAGTGATATTTCTACAGTGTTGAGGAACATAGTTGTCAACAAGTTGGCAGTGTAAAAGTGTTTTATGTCAGCAGTTCTTTCCATTCACATAGGGTCTTGTTCTTGAGGTTTTCTGGATAATCCTAATGAATATTCATGAAGATTTGTATGTCTACTACCTCCCATTTTATGCAAATCTCTCAAATGCATATTTGTTAGGGATATTGTGAAAACCTGACCTTTTGGCAGTCCTTGTGTGGACGTGAAGTCAAAGGATATAGGTAATACAGCAGAGAGGGAACACAGTTAAAATGGAACTTGCTTATGAAAATACTGCATATTAAAAATATCTGTCTAAAAAGAGGTTATTTTTGTTTCCAACAGTTTTTTGCATGGAATAACTTCTGTTAAAAGCATTTTAACATCCTAGGGATGTTTGGGGTCTAGAATGCCACTCAAAGGAGGTGTTTAAATGGTCAGCCTCTGGTCCACAGGTGGATACCAGAGGACACTGTGTTTTTAGCCACAGGTTGAGGACTTATCACCACAGTGACTGGGTGGAGTTGGGTGGGAGATGGGGGAGTTAACAAAAAAGAAAAAAAAATCCAAAAACAAACAAAACAAACCTCTGTACTAGCTCTGAAAGAGGACAGAGTTTGATTCATATGGAAACCCAAAGACGAAGGAGGAAACAGCTAGTCCAAAAAAAAAAAAAAAAAAACCTCTCTCCTATTTTAAATCTATGTTGATTTAATTTCTACCGACAAAGAACCAAATCCAGACTCAGAGCAAATGTCAAAACAAGAGACTGTGTGACAAAAACCTCTTCTATTACTGTTCTTAATTAAGTCCTACAACACTTTAAAAAACATTAGGAAAACGCTTCAATTGGTACTAATGATTTTACTGTTGTTTTGCTTCTCTCTATTAGACTGCTAATCCTTGATATAAGATTTAGCCAGCCATCTATTCTTATTTTTTATTGCATTTTTAAATTTTAATAATAAACGTTGTTATGATAATAGGAAAAACAACAGAAAGAAACAAATATATAGGAAATTCAGTTAAGGAAAATTAGGTCCAAGACATCAGGAAATTTATCTACAACAGATAATATAGAACATGGACCTCCTACCTAATGCCAAAGCCCACTCTTAACTGTGTATTTGGACATTCAGTTCTTCCCTAGCCTGAACCAAAATTAGCTGCTTAGGATAGAAAAACAAATAATTATTGCCCTCATAAATTATCAAACAATTACAAGGAAAACCTAACAAAAAATGGCGGCCAGGGCTTTAGGTTTCAAAGCCATAAACTCCTGTTGCCACTTCTGAGAATTCTTAGCTAAATCAGGAAACATATGAATTTTCAACCTCCAAAACAGCTCATTCATGTAACAAAAGTGAAATAACAGCTAAAGTTGTTCTCTGTATGATGGCATCCAATGAAGATTTTAAAAAGTCTGTTAGGTAGAACAAAGTTGTTGGGATAAATAGATAACTGGCTCTGTCTTGTCCAAGTGTTGATTATGTCTATACATCTCATCTGCACTTGACCCCCTCTGCTGCTTATTAAAGATGTTCCATTGTGTGCAGGAGGCAGGTCTCTTTCGACTGAAAGGAAGCTCTTTAATGAAAGGGCGTAAGATGAATTTGAAGGGGGGGATAGACTCAAAACTAATCTAAGGAAATATTTCTTTATGGAAAGGGTGGTGGATGCGTGGAATGACCGTCTGGTGGAGGTGGTGGAGATGAGGACTGTAGCTGAATACAAGAAAGCATGGGATAGGCATGTGGGATCTTACAGGGGGGGGAAGAACAGATAGCAGATGATATGGATGGGCCAAATGGCCTTAATGTGCCATCATTTTCTGTGTTTTTATGAGCATCACATCTAGGTGCTCTGAATGCTCTATTGCATGCCTGTTAAGGTGTTTTGTGCTGACATCATGTTTATCACATCTGTTACATGACTGCCCTAATATGTTGCTTGTTAAGGGTTTAATTTGTATTGTGCTGACATCATTAGTATTGCATCTATGCTATATGAATGTTTTCTATGCTGTCATGATGTATCATTTGTATTCTGATTACATTTATCATATATTTGTTATAATGTTTTTATTTCTTATACTGTATCATATTAGTGCTTAGCACAGCTTTGTGAAAGAACCCCTTAATGAGGTAATAAACTTAGAACTGGCAAATAAAACCTAGTAATAGGACTAACGCATACTTACTGCAGCAAAAACATTGTAGGACGCACTGAGGCATCCCTCAGTAATTTTGGAATGTGTGCACACTGCCCATGTGATGACGTCGAGGGCGGAGCAAAGGCGTCACACACCGAGGGCGGAGCAATGGCGTACGGTGCGTTCAGGAGGTGCGGAACAATGGCGTCAGAACGATGAAGGGGTCGGGAGGGAGGGAGGGAGAAGGGGGGGTTTTGGGGAGGAAAACCTTGCTAGCGTCCGTTTCATTTGCTCCAGAAACGGGCCTCTTTTACTAGTTCGTTAATAAAACAGGTCTGGACCAAAACGTCCAACTTGTAGTCCTGGATGTTATTGTTTTGTTAGGGCAGGAAAAAAGTGTTAGATTCCACCCTTAACACACCCCTGACACACGCCCCCTTGTGATTTTAATGCACTTATGACAAGTTTCATTAAAAAAACATCTAAAAATTGGTTTTGAAAATACCAATTTAGACGTTTTTGTGAGAAAAACATCCAAATGCGGATTTATGCCCTTTTTTGGACATTTTTCTCTTTTGAAAATGAACACCAAAGTGTATTAAAAATGTATGCCTGTATTTAGGAATTGCATTGGCATATTTTGAATTTTTTTAAAAATAAAAGTACCTTCATTTTAAATATTTGAGCTGTTTTATTGGATGGCATTTTAAGGTCTGAAGGCCAGCAGTTTTGAAAACTCAGTTTTGAGTGAAAATATTTAATGGAACAATTTTTTTTCTATGACTTTTCCAATTGTTAACTCATGAGCCTTGGAAGAAAGATATTGTAAAATATGCCTTTTGTTTCCAGACGGTCATGTCTCTGGCTGCCAGCGTGTTGCTTGCTTTATATCCCTTGTGCCAAATCCTGTGCTTCTAAGCTGAATTGTTCAGTACAACCCTGGTGTGAGACTTAGAAACTTTGACCTTGGAGGCTGGAGTCGCTGTCTGACCTTGAACAAATCATTGAGGAATTTTGTGCATAAACTTCGATTCTGAGCTATTTGAAGCTGGGTTATTGTAACCCAGTGAATTGTGTTACACAATACAGTGCATTCTGTGCCAAATCCTCTGACTGTGTGAAACCAGTTTTGCAAAAGCTGTACTGGTTGCTGGCTCAGAGCAGGGTAATTAAAAACATAAAGCTTTTTTCTTCAGATGCTTAAATAGTCCCTTGAGTAGGGTTACCATACGTCTTTTTAGGACCTGTCCTCCTTTTGGATTTCTTTGGATATGCCCTCCAGATTTTTTTTTTTTTCACTTTTTAGGAAAATTTCATTTTTTTTTTATGTGCCTATGACCAACACACCTACCCACCTAATGAGAGAAACCATCTTTTGCTTATTAGTCAGTCTGGACACATAGGTGCGCTAAAGAGAGAAAAGCATTGCTTGCCTTCTCTGTTTCCCTGCTGGTTGAATCTGCCAAAGGAACTTTTTTTCTTGCAGCACAACTTTAAACATATGTCATGCAAAGACTTTCACATGTATCTCAGAAGTCGGACAAAGTTGTTGAGGGATATCTGTTCTTCTGATAAGTATTTGGACTCAGACTGAGTCAAACTCCAATCTGGAAGTTTTTGAAAAGTAGATAGTGACGGACTTACAGTACAGCAGCAGACAGTTTGACGTGTGTTTATTTTATTTGGTACATTTGTACCCCACATTTTCCCACCTATTTGCAGGCTCAATGTGGCTTACATACTACTATTACTATTAAACATTTCTATAGCGCTACTAGACTTACGCAGTGCTGTACAAATTAACATGAAAAGACAGTCCCTCTCAACAGAGCTTACAATCTAAATTGGACAGACGAACAGACAGTACCGTAGAGGCTATTGCCAATTCGGTTAATAACAGATACAGTGTAATACTGTGATCATATGAGGTAGGTTGGGTCAGGTAGGAGGTGAAGACTATAAATTGTCCAGTACGGTTATGATATGTTGCAGGGTGCTGTGATTTTATGTTGGATCGTTGGGATATGCTTTTTTGAATAGGTGTTATCCTCAGGTAAAAAAATAGTTTTTGAAGTGAAATTTCTCAGCTGTTCAACACTTAGGGGGTTCTTTACTAAAGCTTAGCTTAACTAAAAGCCATTTACACGTGCTACGATTAAATATTTCTTTAGCAAAGAGAGGACACAAAAATGGTGGGTTTTTTTTTTTGATCGTCGCTTATATGGTAACCCTACTCATGAGTACCTATTCCAACTGCTGGTTACTTAACTTTGACAAGCAGATGTTGGTCCTGCAAGCACACCCTTCTGTCCTCCCCACCACTGGCAAGATTAACATACATGAGGCTCTGTACATTCAGCTGCTTTGTACTCAAATACAGAACCAAATATCTCTAGAACTGTACATGGAAACGGCTTACTTTATGCTGACAGAAAAAAAAAAAGGAACCCAGTCTTCCTGTAGACCAGAGGTTTTCAACCCAGTCCTCGTCTCTGCTCAGCTCTGTTAACCATGAGTTCCTTTATTTTAGATTGCACACCAAAACTTATGCATCATTTTTATGCCTGCATATGCCTCATCCTTTGTCAGATCATTCTGCTTTGTTCCTGAATTCCATACTTATACCTGATTATTTATGCAGCATTTTGTACGTAGTCTTTCATGTAATGCACCCTGTGCCTTACCCTAGGAAAAGGTAGCACATCAAACAAATGTAAATGAAAAATATAGAGGTGGATATTCAGCCGCTTTGAGAAAGTATAATTTTGAAATGTCTTGACTTAGATGGTTTCCAAATTATGATATTCAGGAGTGTTATCTCTTTAGGTGATGCCACTGAAAGTTCATGTATAAACTTGAAACGTCCAAATGGGTTACACCTGTTATTTGTGCTGATATTCAGTGCATAGTTAACCTGGCAAAGTTAGAACCATTATATATGTGGTGCAGTATGCTCAGATATGCAGGCATCTGCAGTGAACATGGCCAGCGCCCCACATAACTCCTGCCCCCCCCCCCCCAAACTGCCTCGGCACTAACCAGAGAGTGCCATGGTGATCAGATTGGTTGTCTTGTTAATTTCTGTGATTATTTGTTCCTGGGCTGGTCAGCACAATTTTAACTAGTTTGCTTTGAATATTGACTCCAGAAAACCCAGGTTTAGGAGGTTGGGATTTACACGCTGTATGTGCATATAGCATAGAAATGTGGATAAAAGTGAGTTGGTTGATGTAGTGTATCTAGATTTTCAGAAAACTTTTGACAAAATCCCTTATGATAGACTCCTGAGAAAATGAAAAAGCCATGGAATAGGAGGCAATGTTCTGTTGTATATTGGTAACTGGTTAATAAATAGAAAACAGAGAGGAAGGTTAAATGGCCATTTCTTTCAATGCAGGAAGGCAAATTGTGGAGTACTGGGGCCTGTGGTATTTAACACTTTTATAAATGACTAGTAAAAAAGGCCCATGGCGTTAGCAAGGTTTTCCTGGGAGTGTGTATGTTTGAGAGAGAGAGCCAGAGTGAATGTGCGGGTGTGTGACAGAGTGAGACTGTCTGTGTGACAGTGTGTGTGTGAGAATGAGAGTGTGTGACAGGGCCCCCTCCCCTGTTCCTAATGCCCCTCACCCCGTTCCCTCCCCTCCTTTTCCTCCTCCTTCCCATACTTTGGGTTCCTTAAGGCTTTCAAAAGTCTGTGTACCCCCGTGGCCCTAACGCCCAGTATCCGGATACCCCACCGCTTTCCTCCTCACCCCTCCCCCAAGATGTAATACTTTCACGTCCTTCATTTTATTTTTTTAAAAGTGTCCTATCTACCCTGTGTACAAATGCCCGGCATTCAGATTGTGTTCCTGTTGTAAATTATTTTTCTTTCATTCATTCAGAACTTGCCCCCCCCCGAACACTTTTGGTTCCTTCAGTCTTTTAAAACTCTCCTATGTACCCTGTGTGCTAATGGCCAGCATTGAGATTGTTTTCCTGTCCCAAATGTTCATGTCTTTCAGTCCTTCAGAACTCCTCCCCTCCCCCCATTTAACACTTTCGGTTCCTTCAGTCTTTTAAAACTCTCCTATCAACCCTGTGTCCTAATGGCCAGCACTCAGATTGTTTTGCTTTGCCAAATTGTCTGTCACTGATGTCACTGAGGTCAATGCGTGCCTGCCTAGCAGACCACTTCGGGCAGGCACGGTCCCAAGCACATCCCGTTGGAGGTGAGAATTATTATATAGGATCTGGAAATGGGAATGACAAGTGAGGTGATTAAATTTGCAGAGGACACAAAGCTAACACCCATGTTTACTAAGCGGTGCTATGGGCGTGTTAGCGTTTTTAATGTGCGTAAATGGTGTACACACGTTAAACGCTAACACGCCCATAGAAATGTATGGGCGCATTAGCGTTTAATGTGCCTTAAATATACAGGCGTGTTAAAAATGCTAATGCACCTTAGTAAACATACCCCTAAAATTGTAAAAAAAATGGAGGACTGGGCATTCAATTGGTAGATTAAATTTAGACAAACGGAAAGTGATGCACCCTGGGAAGAATGCTATGTTCCACTTTAAGAATCAGCACCCATGAAAAAGATCTAGGTGTCATTGTGAACAGTATACTGAAATCTTCTGTTCAATGTGAGGTGTCAGCCAAAAAAAGCAAACAGAATGCCAGGAATTATTAGGAAAGGAATAGAAAATAAGACCAAGAATATTATAATGCCTCTGTGTCTCAAAGATATAGTGGAATTAGAAAAGGATCAAAGACGTTTTTCAGCTTGGAAAAGAGATGGCACAGGGGGATATCATAGAGGTCTACAAAATCCTTAGTGGAGTAGAATGGGTAAATTTGAATCAATTATACTTTTTGAGAGAGTAAATAAAGATTAGGAGACACTCAATGACGTTACATGAAAATACTTTTAAAAGGAATAGGAGAAAATTTATTTTTTTATCAAGCTCTGGAACTCATTGAGCTTATTTTGGTTAAAAAGAAGTTTGGACAAGTTCCTGGAGGAAAAGTCCATAATTTGCTATTAAGGTAGACATGGGTGATTGCTTTGCAATACAGAAGTGGCTATCTCCGTCTAATGAGCTAAAGGGAAAGAATTAAAGCACTATTGTGCAGAGCTGGTTTAAAGGAAAAGAACTTTACATGCTGTGTGTATTGTGGCATTGGCTGTAAAATCTAAAAATCTTTATTAATTTAAGGGTTAGAGTATCCCAATATTTTGTTTCCAACTTAAGCAGGTGTGGGAGGGCGTAGAATAGGGAAAAATAATTATCCATTTTTTTTAATTGGGCTAGCTAGTTAGGGAAAACATTTAAGTGTGCCTACAGAAAACGTGTTAAGTGGTTTAGTTAAGTTTAGGGTTTTTATTTGTTGATTTTTAGAAGCTTAGGTTAGTAGGTGTGTCAGTTCCTGAAACCTGCGCTCTGGCCAGAGATCATCACTGCAGTGAGTCATATGGTACCCAACGTGTAAAAGAGGAAAGGAAAGAAGAAGAAGGCGGGAATTGAAGTATCCTTTCACATCTGTGATCCACTGGACTGGAATCATCAAAAAAACAGTAAAGTCAAGAGAGTAAAATAATAAACTTTTATACTTACCTTGTGTAGTTTGGAGAACCTGCAGGAGAGAAGAGAGAGAAAAAAAAACAAAGAATCAGGTCTTAATATTTGACATATGCAGTTTAGAGTTATTTTATGTGTTTAGAATCGCAAGTCAAATAGATACTTAACTGACACTGTTTATTTGCTGGAGGTGGTGTCTGGGAGAGAAGCTGGGGAAAGAAACATAGAATTAAACATAGAATTAGATGATAAAGGTAAAGGTTATCCAAATTTGTAAAAGTCCATGATGTTAAGTTGTAACTATATGCTGAATGTTACTAAGTTGATGTGAATAGCAACCGAGTGATTGCAGTAGGAGTTGCAAAACTTGTGTTCACTGAAGTTAAAAATTTAATACAATAAATTTGTTTTTTCTGAAAAATTCATTCCATCTGAATTAATATTTTTTTTTGTATTCCTCATCTTGCTCCTGAGGAATGTCAGAGTGTCTGGCCAGGCTACATCTCAGAGGCACTCTGAGTTCTTGATTGGAAAGTTTAATTCTCAGGAGAGACGGGGGTTACAAATTTTTGGCGTAGTCAGCAGGATAGTGCCTTCACTTTATCAACAAAGTGAAACAGAGGGGCTGAAATATATGTGTGCATATATGGTGAAAAAATATTTGCTATTTCTGAAGTAATTTGTGTAAAGGTAATTGTTCATCCCGGGTGAGAGAACTATCACAATATTTTGATTGCAAGGGGAGCCACTGCTGTGTGGGGGAAGGGGAATTTTTGTTTCCTTGTTGGGACCACACATCAGGCGACAGGAGAAGAACATGGAAGAACTACTAAGACAAATTGAGGAATTAAGAAATATAGTGGAAAGACCAGAAGAGAAAGCACTAATAATCCAACAAAAGAAATCTTGGAGAGCTGAGAATAGATGGAATGAAAGTTGGGAAGAAAATAGGAGAACATGGGAGAACAAAAAATACAGAGAACCGTCCATGAATCAGTTCAGGAAAAGGGAAAGATTTCATGAAGAGGATGGAAATAATCAGAGGGGATCCTATTGGGGAGCTCAGCAGAAAAAGAGAATCCCTGTTTGCTATCGTTGTGGACAGCTTGGGCATATTAGCAGATATTGTGGCGCCAAACTGGAAATGCAAGAAAACCTGAGTTTTGAGAATATGGAGAGATCCTTGAGTCCGGCAAAGCTTGGTCAAAGAGGCTGGAGCCCGGAAAAAGAGAGAGATAAAAGCCTGAACTCTGGAAAGTGTTATTATATTTGGTACCCGGTACAAACTGTAGAGGAAAACAAAGAGCGGTATGGAGAACAAGAGCAAGTGGTGGAAGAAGGGCAACAGCAATTAGTTAACTTGAATGAACAACTAATAAGTTTGGAAAAGAAGATGGAAGGAAGGGAAGTAAGAATAATAAAAGAGGAAGAGCAAGTAATGGAAGGGCGAAAGGAAGAAAACAGGATACAAGAAAAAGAAACAAAGGAGAAAGAAGAAGAGAAGGAGCCAAGCAGCAAGAGCAATGAAGGTGAATTCTGCAGCGATGAGGAGGAAGACGAAGCAAAAGCTGATGAAAAGGGGACTGAAAACTCGGAAGGGAGTGCAGAAGGTTCAGGAACAGCTGCCGCAGTGGGGGATAGAGTGAAGTTAGAGATTCCAGAGGCTGGGATAGAGGTGGAAGAAACTACCACGGAACCAGCTACAGTGGAAGAAATACAACAGATGGAGACTCTGACAAAATTAAGGTTTCCATTAACTGTTAAAGACAAGAGAAGGAAAAGGAAGAAACAGGGTAAATCACAGGGAAATGGTGTGATTAAAGAAGCAATGGAAGAAATATCTTTAACCTGGTATCAATAGCATGGAATCTTGCTACTATTTGGGATTCTTCTAGGTACTTATGACTTGGATTGGCTACTGTTGGAAGCAGAAAACTGGACTAGATGGATCATCAGTGTGACTCTGTGTTTAGGAAAGGGTAATTTTTATTTTTTGTCTTAGAAGCTATTTTTATTTGTGTAAAAACGTCTCTTATCACCTCTCCGTTGCATCTTGGCACCTTGCTAATCTGGGGTCCAGTGTAAATATTTGTTTTTCTGTCTTTTTTTTTTGGGGGGGGGGGGGGGGGGGGAAGTAAATTTGGACCTTTGATTTCATGCACTGGATATATAAATAGGTGCAATAATATAATAGGACTGATCGAATATTCGATTCAGCCCCGAATGCATTATCCGTAGTCGGCTGAATAGTGACTTCAATTCGAATATGAATAATCCGGGGTTCTATTGTGTTCAATCCTACCGAAATAAGCACTTGATCTCTGATTTCACGTCGCTTCTTTTATTTATTGTGGTAAAACTCAATGCCCATCATTCATATTTGGCCAAATGGTAAAATATGCTATTCGGTACAGCTCTATAAATATACCCGTAAAACAGTGCCATTAACTGAAGTTCATACTAATGGTGTCTCCATTGTCAAAGGAGATATGTCTGGTATGTAAGTTAATTTATGAATAACAAAAATTTATATGTATGGTACTTTGAAAGTTCAGAGAGTTACATTTCATTATAGACATCTGGTGTTGTCTGACACAGTTGAGATTGTTTTGTTATGAAGTACAGAAACTCCAGCGCTCTCCCTTAAGGCTCTCTAAACTGTTCTGGACAACACTGTCATGAGTATGTGTGACATGGAGTGATTCCATCACCTTGGGTGGAATTGTGAAGGTTTTGTTCAGCATTCTCAGCCAAGCCAAAATCATTTGGCTTTGAAATATGTTGAGCCTGGGATACTTTTTTTATTTTATTTTTATTGTTTGATATGCAAAAATCTACAAGTATAAATATTCAGTACAACGTTCAGTTCTAAAAAAAAAAAAAGGATATCATACCATTCAAATTGTTTCAAACCTCAAGACAATCTGCTACTTGAGGCAAGGGATGAGATGCTGAACTCCCCCCCCACCCCCGAAGGAACATAAAAGGGAGGGCCCCCTCACCTCTGGTCAGGGAGTGAGGTCCCCTCAATTAGAATTCAGTTGCCCCAGAAACAAGAGCACAACTTATATTCCCAGGCTTTGTAATCACTGATTATACTCAGCCAAAACTGTGGAGCCAATATTCAGAGAAAGGTAGCCAGGCTGGCTCCTGAGGTCAGCGCTGAGCCTTGGATATTCAATGCTGGGCCATTTTTGGTGACTGGTATTGATTATCCGGTTTATTTTTGGCCTGTTCAAACGTAACCAGCCAATCTGATACTCAGCGCTGGCCAGTTAAGTTGGAACTGGGCAAAAATAGGTCTGCTATTGATGTAGCCAAATTTGGCCAGCGATGCACTAAAAATTGGCGGTTAGCCAGTTATATCATGCGATAAAACCGGCGATCTGCTAGGTGCTAACCGGCAATATTCAGTGGGAGACAGCCAGCTATCTCCCACTGAATATCGCTGGATAGCCAGCTAAGTACCATTTAACCGGCCAGATGCTGTTCCTGGCCAGTTAAATAGTTTTGAATATCGGGGGGGGGGGGGGGGGTAAAACTGTTAAATTGTATAGCATGGAAATCAACACAAATATTGACCCTTGACCCCTGCACACTGGATCATCACAATGTTAAATATATATTCTGCACCCACAGAACCCCCCCCCCCCCCCCCCCCCCGCCTAACAGTAGATACAGAACTAAGACATTTCCTCACAGAACTCAACCAATTTAAAACACCTCATTCTGGTATTAGAACCAGGCATATTGTCAAGCAATACAAAACTCTACAAAAGTTACTCAGGGCCGAGCATCAACTCCCAAAACACACACAAGGACTATCTAGAAAAGGCATCACTGTAAATATTGCAGCGGACAGTAGCATATCCGTACACTCGCTAAGCAGGCCGGACTACTACAGATCCTTCCAAAGAAAGCACAGCAGAAATTTGAAAGGGGGCACTAAAAATCCATTGACAGGCTGTGTCCTCTTTAGTTTTTGGCAGGGATAGGCCTCCACTCTATGATATAAGGATCCAGGGAAGTTGCCCGGTAGCACTACCTCAAATGCCAGACTTACACAAAAACTTACATACAAAGAACACAGACAGACCCTCACCAAGTACAGAATAAGTTACTGCAAGCTAAAAGTAGAACTATAGAGACAAAAATTACACTGAAACCCCAAGCAGTCAGACTGCATGCAGTGTAGCTACAGAGAAATAGGAAGAGAGGTGTTTCCTGCACAGTACAATATATAAAGATAACAGACATAAATTCCCAAACATGAGCTTTTCCAGTCATGCAAACAGGTAAAAATTCTAGTCCTTCAGAGCTCATCATTTCTACCTTAAAAACAAACATGCTGATCAGAGGTATATTGAGACTTTTTTTTTTTTTTTGCAGATTTCTGCACTAATAATTTCTGCAAGAACATAAACAGAAATGCGCTTAAAAAAAACAAATGTATTAGTCTTGTGCATCTTAGAAAAATAAACTGGTATAGTGAGTATTATACTCATTGTATTTTTAAATATACATACAATTTGTGTGCTCTGTGTGGTAAAGAGTTAGGGTGCCCTTACCCTCAGATTTTCGTATAAAATTAAGAAATGGTAAAAAGAGAGCATAGGAAATAACAGACAAAATGCAGCCTATAGAGTTTTTTTCCCCCAACTGGTTGTGGCTTACAAATGCATTTCTTTTTAAAACATCCAAGCACAACTTGTAGCTGGACAGGGTGCGGTATACTTAGAAATTAATTTGTTAGTTTGAAGATATTTAAAACACTCAGAATTATCTAGACTTGAACCTGAGTAAATGATCTTAAAAAAATGTGATACCTAAAGAATAATGTGTTTGCAGTGGTAAGTAAAGGAGTTGAATTTCACTATCTCATACTGAGATTTAATACATAACACAAAGCTCTGTTTACATTTAGTTTTTCAAGAGCTTTTTTTTTTTTCTTCAGTAGCTGGACTTTTTTACATGCTAAGATTAGATGAGAATTTTATTGCTCTGGCATAGTTCCAAAAGCCTATAGCTTGCTTGGAATTGGATAATGCTGCTGTGAAAGGCTGACGTATTTGCACTGGGAATGAATAGATTAAGTGTACCGGATTTAGCCTACCCAGTTCCTGTGCGTAGGTTGGGTTGTGGTCTTCAGTCTTGATACATAATCTTTGGTCCTCCTCATAGGTACTGGATGTGTTTACTTGTTTTTCTTAACTTCATTTGGACCAAATGTCAGCTGTAAGTTAGTTCCATTTTGAAGGATTGTACCCTGAGCACTGTGAATGTCCTGCAGGGGTAATTCTTAACTTTCTAAATGGAGGTGATATAATACAGTAGGCGTTGCCTTTGGGTGACTCAACTACATAATCATCTCAAAGCAATATGCTACCTCAGGTAAGGGATGAGATGGTCTCCCCACCTCAAGGCACCCAAAAGGGAGGGCCCCTTCAAATGTCTGGTCAGGGAGTGGGGTGGGGGTTCCCTCGCTGGTTAGATAGTTACCTCAAAAAAGAAAAGAATGCAGGGCGGATCCAAGATGGCCGCATATGCTTGTTGGTGAAAGCCACAAATTTCTTACCTGAAAACTTTCCTCCTTTTTTAACAATGGAATTGAAAGGGTTTCCAGTCAGCTAAAGGTTCTAAGGTTCATCGTCTGCTGGCCTGATAAAAGCCTTCGTCGTTCATGAGGGAAGCATGAAAACTTCTGGAGCAGAAGAGATCCACTGGCACTGTCTGCCTTGGGAGGTGGTGAGACTTGCTCTGTTGGGTCTATTACATCTTTGAGCCAAGATGATAGGTCACTTCCTCCACAACTGGTAACAGCTATTTCTCTTTTCATGGGTAGCATCATTGGGTGCCTGGGGTGGCAGCAGACGCTGCCAAGCTGAAGTTTGAGCAGCAGAGAGGATTCACTGGTGCCTTGCCAACTGCAGAAGATCAACTTACAGTGGAGAGTGTGAATTTTCCCTAAGATCCTTCTGGCATCAACAAGCCTCTGGAGGTGGTAGCTACCAATATATCTTGTGCTTACTTCTTTATTGAAAAACCAACAGAAATGACTTTAGACACAATTTCATCACTTCCTAATTTCTCATAATTGTACCTCAGGAATTCTCTAAACAGTAGATCACATCAGTCCTAAGATATTTCAATACAATTGCTATATTCCCACAGGACCTCAGTGGCACCACTCTGAGCTCAAAACATCTCACAGCCACTAAGCTGACGTCATTGGTCCTTATCAATTAGCTTCATCATAATATTTTTACTCTGTGTATAAACATGAATTTTAAGCTTTATATATCATTTTAATACTTCACTTAAAATTTGAATGTTCCAGTTGGCCAGGGGAATCTCCGTCCAACATGCTTCTCCAGATTGGCTTTTACAAGAACCATCCCCAAAGAATGCCGATAATATCTCTTCTCCAGGGCTTTGGGGTAATGGAAAAAGTGTGTATTTAGGTCTTATCTTCCTGGCCTAGGAAAGAAGGTGGAATGAAGTCTATAGTTAGTGGCTTGCCAGGATTGATAGTCACAGGCAGGACAGTGCTTCCTGGAGTGCTTAACTCTGTGTTGTGTGGAAAATGTTTAAAATTTGTTCTGGAGAAGAAGACACAAGAGAAGCAACTGAGTCCTATAAAAGAAGCACATGTTATTTTGAATATTGCTGACAGCGCTATAGAAATGCTAAGTAGTAGTAGTAGTAAAGTGGGCAATAATATTGCATTCCCATTATATATATTGATAATGGTTTCTAAAAATTCACAGCTTGAAGAAAGAGTCAGCGAGAACTTTAGAATTTTGAGAAAGTTCAATACCATCAGTGTCTTCGGGGCTGTTTTATGAATGTGCAGCAAAGTTTTGCAGTTAGTATACGGTAAGGATCCAAATGATCACATGGGTAGCTGCAAAGCTGAAAAGCCCCTGTAGTAACTGTTAGGAGCGTTCCCAGCACTTGCCCATAAAGTTGCCACAGACGAAAAAACCATTACCACATGTTAACAGCAATGAAAGACCAGATGCACTTACCACCTCCTAAATGGAAGCAATTTTTGGTGGTCAGAATTGATAAAAATGTACCGACTCTGACTCCAGCTTCAAAATAAAAATGTATAGCATTAAAATATATGGTAAATTTATCATTTATACTTAATTTTTTGTGGTCTATTAGATATAATTTTCTACTTAAATATCCCTTGTTTCTGTAATTATCTAAATTTAGATTTACTATACATAATAGGTTTCAGAGTTGGGGGTCGGACAGAGGAAAATTAGAAGAGTCAGAGTTGAAGGTTTGGTATACCTAGGGTTACCATACCTCCAGATTCCCCTGGACATGCCCTCTTCTTCAGGGAACTGTTGGGGGCCCACGTGGTTTTTACTGGGCTGGCTAATGAGTGGGCCTTCTGTCTCCCCTGCCTGAATGTACTGTAATGTGCCCTGGTGGTCTAGTGGCCTCTTCAGAGCAGAAAGAACCCCACTCTTTCCTGCCTACTACCCCTGCTTCTTTAAAATGGCTGCCGAGACGTCAAGCGGTGGCCTCGCGAGACCACCAGGACTGTAAGGTAGGCCAGGGGAGGGGGAAGGGGGTTGATAATGCTGCACATGGATGGGAGGGAGATAAGGGGGACAAACTGCTCATGGATAGGAAGGAGAGAAGGGGGAAGAGCTGCACATGGATGGGAGGGAGTGAATGGAGAGCAAGCTGCATGGGAAGGGAGAGGAGAGGGGGAAGGAAAAAAAGGGGGAAATGCAGCACATGGATAGAAGGGGATGGAGAGGAGAGGGGCTCATGGATGGGAGGGAAAGAAAAGGGGGGACATGCAGCTTATGGATGCTTGCTTTTTTGGAAATGTATATCTTTTCTAATTTTATATTTTGCAGAGTATAGAAGAAAATGTATTTCTTTTACTTTTACCAGTATTTTCACCGCTTGTGGAATCTGGCTTTCTTAGGGGGGTTTAAGGTGACTGTGTGGCAGGGTGCGGGGCTGGGGACTAGGTAGAATTTTATTTTTTGTGTCCTCTTATTTGTCTCTGCAAATATGGTAACCCTAGGTATACCAACTCTACAGCCCCATGTGCTAATTGAAAGGCACAATCCATGCCAGTGCCCTCATTTTAAACTGCCTATTTCCCACCCTATTCCACAGTTACCATGTAAATTAGCACTTAGCTGCGGTAACCATTACTGCTTTGTCATGGCGGCATGTTCTAATTCATATGGTAACTGCATGCCACAATTTAGCAAAAGGCTCCTTTAGTTATTTTTCTAGAATATGAGTTGAATTATTTCTGCTTATCCATGTCATAATTCTGACTCATTGCCCATACAGAGTGGATGACCCAAGTCTCCCAATTTCATATATGGTAGTCTAAAGTAAATCTCTTTGGAAGTCGTATAGGCTGGAGCTCAGTCACTTTGTTGTGGAACCCTTAGATGATCTTCTCTGGAAGCATAAGAATTCTTGACTGTAACAATGCTGTGCTTGGAGAACTGGGAAATAATCTCTCCAATGTAAACCAATTTTTTTTTTTTTTAAGATAATGTTTAAAAGTAGTAAAACTTCTATCGGAGTAAAATGGATCAAAAAAACATTTGCTTCCACTTCTGTATAATTTGGAAAGGATAGTGGGAGGAAAGACTAAATTATTTTTTGACAGTTAAGAAAACAGCATGTAATTCATAATCCATTTATTACATTATTTTAGACTTTAGTCAGCACATGGGTTTGCATTCCATTTTCTGCAAGCATCTCAGGATCTGAGTAGTACTCTTTAACTGGTTTTCTGAGAGGTCATATTGCTTTTGAGTCAGCTGTCCTCTGATATTGCACACAGAAATAGTTCTTGTCTGACTGATATTATATTATCAAACATATAAACGGCGAGTGACCGTACTCACTGCAAATGCGCAGTAGAGACTTCCCTCTCTGTCCCGCCCCCGCGTCAATACGTGATGACGGGGGGGGGGGGGGGCGGGACAGAGAGGGAAACTGCGCCGCCGACGTTGCTACCGCTCCCCCCCCACTCGGAGTCGCCGCCGCCACCCCTCCACCCGGCCCGGGCCCTCTCTTCCCTTCTGAACTTACAGATCCATTCGCCGAACGCAGCAACGCACATCAGCTGAGCTGCAGTGAGCCCTTCCTTCTTTGCCTGTGGCCCCGCCCTCCTGTGACGTAACGTCAGCGAGGGCGGGACACACACAGGCAGAGAAGGAAGGGGCAGCTCAGCTGATGTGTGTTGCTGCGTTCGGCGAATGGATCTGTAAGTTCAGAAGGGAAGAGAGGGCCCGGGCCGGGTGGAGGGGTGGCGGCGGCGACGACTTCGAGGGGGGGGGAGCGGTGGCGACTTCGCGGGGGGGAGGGGAGCGGTGGTGACCGCGGGGGGAGGAAAACCTCTATACCAGCCCGTTTTTACGGGCTCAACGGCTAGTAACTAGTATAAAAGGCCCGTTTCGGTAGGCAATGACACGGGCGCTAGCAAGGTGACCCCCTCCCCACCAACCCTCCTCTGCCCCTGCAGCCACGCATGTGCAGCGGCCCTCCTCTCTCCCCTGCTCCCCCTGCAGCCACCCATGTCCAGCGACCCTCCTCTCCCCCTGCAGCCACCCATGTCCAATGACCCTCCTCTCCTTTCCCCTTGCCCCCCCTCTAGCCACCCATGTCCAGCAACCCACCTCTCTCCCCTGCCCCCCCTGCAGCCACCCATGTCCAGTGACCCTCCTCTCCCCCGCCCCCCTGCAGCATCCCTTCTGCCTCCCCTGCCCTCCCCTGCAGCCACCCATCTGGTCTCAGGACCCCCTCCCCACCTCCCTCTTCCCTGCCCCCCCCTGCAGCCATCCATGTCCAGCGACCCTCCTCTCCCCCTGCAGCCACCCATGTCCAGTGACCCTCCCCTCCCCCCCCTCGGCGCATCACCCAAGCCCCAACCCCCTCGCCACCCGCAGCCACCAATACTAACGCTGTCCGGCCGCTGCTGCGTCTCCTGTTGAGCAGCAGTGGCCGGTACAAAAAGAAAAAAGCCAAAAAAAGATTTTAACCCTGAAACACGGCTCCGTAGACAACCATCTGGCATTGGCTGTCATCTCTGCGGCCGCTCCTCCTTTCCCCTCTGACGTCGCTGTGCTCCTCCGGGGTCTTCCTGCAGGGGCAGTGACGTGGAGGGGAGAGGAGGAGCGGCTGCAGTGACGACAGCCAATGCCAGATGGCTGTTTACGGAGCCGCGTTTCAGGTTAAAAATCTTTTTTTGGCTTTTTTCTTTTTGAACCGGCCGCTGCTGCTCCACAGGAGAAGCAGCAGTGGCTGGACAGCGTTAGTATTGGCGGCTGCGGGTGGCAAGGGAGTTGATGTGCCCGAGAGGGGGGTAGGAGCTTTGGTGATGCGCCGGGGGGAGGGTCTTGGGTGATGCGTCGAGGGGGGGGGGGGTAGGGGCTTGGGTGCTGTGCCGGGGCGGAGGGGCTTGGGTGTTGCGCCGAGGGGTTTTGCAGGGCAGGGGCTTGGGTGTTGCGCCGAGGGGGGGGCACTGACAGCTGTTTCCCAGACAGGGGGAGGAGTAGGGAAACACGCGGAGCGTGTTTCCCTACTCCTCCCCTTGCCTTGGAATCAGCTGTCAGTGACATCACTGATATCAGTGCATTCTAAACTGCCTAGCAGACCACCTCCGAGGGAGCCATGGTACCAGGCACACTAGAATGTTGGAGGTGAGAATTATTATATAGGACTAGTAAAAGAGGCCCGTTTCGAACAGAAAGGAAATGGGCGCTAGCAAGGTTCCAAGGCCCCACCCCCTCTTCTCCCTCCATCCTCCCGCTCTCTCCCCACCCTCTCTTCCTTTCCTCCTCCCCTCTCTTGTCTCAGGACCCCCCTCTATCCGCGCCCCCCTCTCCTCCGATTTCCACCGCCCAGCGCCTCCCTCCCTCTGTGTCTGTGGCCTGCAAGTGCAAGGAGGACATGTGCTGTTTAAAATGTTTTACCTCCTGCTTGGCTGCCAACACTGAAGTGCAGCAAGTACAGACGCTGCTTCAGACAGGCTGTGGTTTCAGCTGTTCCTCTGGTCCCGCCCTCATTTCCTGTTTGCAGAAACAGAGCAATTGCGATTTCCTGTGGTTGGTCCCTTCTCCTTTTGACGTCGCGTTTCTTTCCCTGGCAACTATACAGAGTTCCCTCGAGGGCGGGGCAGTGATTGGGAGTGCGATTACGAACCCTACGAACCCTTCACAGCTTCAGAACGTTGGAGGTGCGAATTATTATATTAGACTAGTAAAAAAGGCCCGTTTCTGTAAGAAATGAAATGGGCGCTAGCAAGGTTGTCCTCTAATGGCAATTATGTTTTTAAGGGAACTGTTAGGAGAGAGTATGGGGGTGAGTGAGTACATAAGTACATAAGTACATAAGTAGTGCCATACTGGGAAAGACCAAAGGTCCATCTAGCCCAGCATCCTGTCACCGACAGTGGCCAATCCAGGTCAAGGGCACCTGGCACGCTCCCCAAACGTAAAAACATTCCAGACAAGTTATACCTAAAAATGAGGAATTTTTCCAGTCCATTTAATAGCGGTCTATGGACTTGTCCTTTAGGAATCTATCTAACCCCTTTTTAAACTCCGTCAAGCTAACCGCCCGTACCACGTTCTCCGGCAATGAATTCCAGAGTCTAATTACACGTTGGGTGAAGAAAAATTTTCTCCGATTCGTTTTAAATTTACCACACTGTAGCTTCAACTCATGCCCTCTAGTCCTAGTATTTTTGGATAGCGTGAACAGTCGCTTCACATCCACCCGATCCATTCCACTCATTATTTTATACACTTCTATCATATCTCCCCTCAGCCGTCTCTTCTCCAAGCTGAAAAGCCCTAGCCTTCTCAGCCTCTCTTCATAGGAAAGTCGTCCCATCCCCACTATCATTTTCGTCGCCCTTCGCTGTACCTTTTCCAATTCTACTATATCTTTTTTGAGATACGGAGACCAGTACTGAACACAATACTCCAGGTGCGGTCGCACCATGGAGCGATACAACGGCATTATAACATGGGTGAGAGAGTGAATGAGTATGTGTGAGAGAGAGACAGTGTGTGATTGAGAGGCAGAATGTGTGTGTCTGTGTGAGTGAGAGAGTGTAGTGTGTATCCCGTGTGCACCAATTATGCTGTTTCCCTTATATTCATCCATATGCAGGATCTCTCCCCTGCCCCCTCCATCCATCATGGTGCAGCAATTCTCACACACCTCCCCCCACCACCTCCCATTTCCATTCCTTCCCAGTTCCAGGCCCTCCTCCCTCCCTCCCTTCCTCCCTTCCTCCCTCCCCTCCCTCTCCTTTCCCTCCCTCCCTCCCAGTTCCAGGGTCCTTGCCCCCCTCCCTCCCTCCTTCCCAGTTCCATGGTCCTTCCCCCCCCCTCCCAGTTCCAGGCCCCCTCCCTCCAATTTTTAAAACTGATCTTCACTCACCACGTCGGCGTTACGACAGCAGCGGTACAACGCACACAGGCTCGGCCCGTCTCTCTGTCTTAGCTCTGGTCCTGCCCTTTTGGAAACAGGAAATGAGGACGGGATCAGAGCTAAGACAGAGAGACGGGCCGAGCCTGTGTGCGTTGTACCGCTGCTGTCGTAACGCCGATGTGGTGAGTGAAGATCAGTTTTAAAAATCGGAGGGAGGGAGGGGGGCATGGAAGGGGAACGGTCAGTGAAGTGGCTCTGAAGTGGCTCCCGCTCTTCTTTTTTTCCGGTGCCGTTCTGTGAGCAACGTCTCTGGCCGCTCTTCTTTTTGCCGGTCGCACGCTTCCTGCGTCTCTCACTGGGATCGTAACCACCTCCTGATCGCAGGCAAGCAGGGTTCTAGTGCTGGCCAGTGACGTCAGCAGGTGGTTACGATCCCAGTGAGACACATTCGAACGTTCAAGGAGCAAATTATTAATTAGATAATGGTTCCCTGCCTTCTGGAGTCCAGTTGAGTTGTCAGGATTACCACAATGAATATGCATGAAATAGTTTTGCATACCTCAGGTCTCTACTGTAGTTTATGCATATTCACTGAGACCTTGACAACCCCACTGGCTAGCTGCCCCTGTTAAATACAATTTAGGAGTGGAGGAGTGGCCTAGTGCTTGCAATCCAGAGGTGGCTAGTTCAACCCCACTGCTGCTCCTTGTGATCTTGGGCAAGTGACTTTAACCCTCCATTGCCTCAGCTACAAACTTAAATTGTGAGCCCTCCTGGGACAGAGAAATATCCAGTGTACCTGAATGTAACTCACCTTGAGCTACTACTGAAATAGGTGCAAGTAAAATCTAAATAAATAAGATACAAGATGAGGGTGTGACTTCTGCTCTATAGCAAACTATTCAGACTTTTTTTTTTTAAATAAATGTCACATTGAATATGAGAAATGAAAGTTTTAGTTTGGGTGTAATTCACTGTTCTTATATTCAATGAAACATTTAGGGACCCTTTTACGAAAGTACTTTTTACTTGTTTAATGTACAAGTACTGTGTAGTAAGTATCGCACACTAACTGCAGTGTGCAGTCCACGCTCAGGTTCCGCTCCCAAACAAAGCATGCAGTTAACACAGAAATTAGCACACGCTGTCGTGCCACACAGTAACAGTTACTGTGCTAATGCAGTAGCAGCACATGCTAATTTGTACATTAACGGGGGAATTCTATATATGGTGCCTAATCTTAGGCGCTACTTCTGTGTTGAGCTTTTGGCGCGGAAAAACATTCTAATGGATGCAGGGGTGCCGAAATGGGGCAGAAACGGCAAATTCTCACGAAAACACACTTATGCACCCATTTATAAGAATAGCACAAGCATTCCCACACGGATTTGCAAAGGGGATGTAATAATGGGAAGGGATATGGGCGGGTCAGGGGCGTTCCCTTAAGATGCGCGCAGTGTTGTATAATAGTGCAGATCCATTCCCAGCTTACGCTCCGGGATTTACACCTGCTTTCAGTTGGTATAACTCCTTGCACCCAAAGTTGAGCGTGGATCCCGGCGCCTCACACTATTCTATAAAGGGTGCCCATCCCAGAATGCCCGTGTTAGGTTATTGTTCAGCGCTGAATTATTATTATTTTTTTTAAGCACCGAACTTTGAGCGCCGTTTACTGAATTCAGCCTTAACTGCTTAACACGTTAGTAAAAAGGCGCTTTAGTACCGTTCTGTATGTCTGGCTTCATTTTTAACCGTTCCGTAATATCTTTTATAGTAAGTTTTTCCCATCTGCTATGCAATTAAATTCTGTTACTAAACGTTGTGGCTGCATAGCATATGGAAAGGAAACCCCATTTGGCAGTTAGAGAAAGATGTAAGTAAGTTTGGAAATTGTGTTCTATGAACTGACAGGTTTGTACTGAAGGAACATAGCTTGTTATGGTTTTGTGTTTCAGCCACAGAGAAACTATAGTTGTACATAAGTGCATTTAGAAAATTAAGGGGCCCTTTTACAACGCCACAGTAGAGCTAACTTGATGTTGGCGTACGCCAGTCCGGCACTACCGCTGGCCTGCGGGAGCCATTCCCATTGCGTGCCATTTCCAGTGTGACGGGAAATTGTTTTACTTTTTTAGCTCCGGAGGCTTATGCGGTGGTAATCGGGCAGCACCATGTACAGCTCGGTAACCGGGTTCCCCCAGGAAATGGCTGCATGGCAAGTGTGCATATTCAACATGCAAGAAGGGATCAGGTTCTGGCAGTTTGAAATTAGCATCCCAGGAAGTGTGTATATTTATATATAATTACATATTTATTTAGTTATTTTAAAAAAATTATGTTCTGCACAGTCCTATAACTCTGTTTATCAAAGCATAACATATATATTATTAGATATAGTTTAAAATAGTTTAATAGTTGAAAAGTCTTGATATACTACCCTTCCAATACAAGTCGGTGGTCTTATGATAGAAATGCACACTTCTGATCCCTTCTTGCATCTTGTGTATAGGAATTCTGCTTTCAAGATCCATTTTGCTGTCCAAGTCCATCTTTCTAAATATATAAATGTGATGCATTTCTTGTCGGGGAGAATAGTTTATCGTTTATTCATTTACTAGACCGTCGCTTATTACAGGAGTAAATCAGAACGGTTTACAATATAAAATCACATTAAAATAGAGAATGAACAACACACTGAAATCCATTTATGATAGGAAAGCACTGCAAAAGTACAAACAGATTTCATGGCAATAGCTATAAAACATTAATAAAACATAAAGCTAAATGATTTGATTAATAGTATAGAATGGGACCTGTGGCAGTGCACTTGAGTGTGGGACTGTATTGGAAGGCCCCGTGCCACTACAGAGCACCTTTGGAGCAGTGCTAGAACAGATAGGCTGGCAGCGGCCACATGGAGAAGGGAAGGAGGAGAAGATGCTGCCCAGGACCAGGAAGGGAATGGGATATGTGATGCTGGATCAGGGGAGGGCATAGTGAGGGGGAGGGGTGGGAAGGGAAGGGGATATGCTGGCCATGTGGCTTGGCTTGGATATTGGTTGCCTCCATAACTTTTGTTTTACAAATTTTTAATACATTTTGTGATCTACCTGAGAATATGTGTGTATCTCTCTATCTCACTTGCATCACTGCTTATTGAGTGGAGTGTTGAGGAGTAGCCTAGTGGCTGGAGCACCAATCTTGACAACCAGAAATAGCCAGTTTAAGTCCCACTGCTGCTCCTTGTGATCTTGGGCAAGTCACTTAACCCTCCATTGCCTCGGGTACAAAATTTAGATTGTGAGCCCTCCATGGACAGAGAAATATCCAGTGTACCTGAATGTAACTCACCTTGAGCTACTACTGAAAAAGGTGTGAGCAAAATCCAAATAAATAAAATAAATAAATCAAAATAGTTTCTATAATTTGGAAGGACTAACTAGCTAGTTCTAGAGGCCCACAGAAAACCCTTGTTGCCATGGGGGGGGGGGGGGGGGGGGGGTGATGTTTCATTTACTGTGTGGTTTATCCTATAGTGACCCAGCCTGTGCCAGTGTTTGGGACGTTGTGCAGCATGCTTAAAATGGCAACCCAGAAGTCAGACATTGAAGAGAGTACACCACAGACTTTGCAGAATAGCCACTTGGGGATCATTCTATATGGTGATTTTATATGTTTTAAGTTTTTATGATCCCTAATGTAGACAAGATGCCAAAAAACGTGAGTCTTTCATGAGATGTATGTATTAATAAAGCTTTTAATCAGGACTGGGGAGTCAGTACACCAAACAGACTCTGATGTCTCTGTTTTTCTATTGTCCAGCTCTGCATATATTAGGCTTTAAATTTATGGATCTAAAGTATTGGTAAATATAACTTACCAGTACTTTAGATCCAGGACAAAGATAGATCTATCGATCTATATGTATGTATATGAAAATTGTAAAGTTAAATTATTCTGAGGTAATAACATCTGGAAACAAAATGGAGGCATCACACAGTGGCTAAAGAAAAGAGCAGTGGAGCCCTACAGAAGCGGTATCATGATAAATTTAAGAGCAGTCCTTTCATTCTGTGATGGTGAGCCTTCAGCCATAGGCCTAGCAATAAGCTTATGGCTTACATAAATGATCTGTTCTGCCTGTCCTGTCATATTCTATTGCTTAACTGTTCCTTGTTCCAAGGACAGATCAGCTCATGAGATTTTCATTCTAGCCTCCAGAATCAGCTGTGCACAACCTTGGTTTGACAGCTCCTACAGCAAGAGATGGTCATGGCTGTAAAGTCTTAGCTGTTAAAAAAAAAAAAAAAAAAAAGAAAGACTTGTTTCTGTTCTGTGTAGTGAGTTTATTGGCTTTTATGTACTTGAAATATAGAGCACCACAGTTTGTGCAAAAGCCAAGCCACTCTGCTTTGTTTTAAATACATTTATTATAATAAAGCAAAATCAAGTGATGGATTTTCATGACTGATTTTCTTTTACTTTTATTGGATTAAAAATTTTTCACTAGAGCATTTTGATGAATCTGGAAAAAAATCAAGAAATATCAGGCTTATTTTCGAAAGAGAAGGGTGCCCATATTTTGACCCAAATTCAGGAGATGGGCGTCCTTCTCTCAGGGTCGCCCAAATCGGCATAACCGAAAGCCGATTTTGGGCGTCCCCAACTGCTTCCTGTTGCAGGGACGACCAAAGTTCCCGGGGGCGTGTTGGAGGCGTAGCAAAGGCGGGACTGGGGCGTGCCTAACAGATGGGTGCCCTCGAGCGATAATGTAAAAAAAGAAGGGCTTGGGCGACTTTACTTGGTCCATTTTTTCTTATAACCAAGCCTCAAAAAGGTGCCCGAACTGACCAGATGACCACCGGAGGGGATCGGGGATGACCTCCCCTGACTCCCCCAGTGGTGACTAATCCCCTCCCACCCTGAGAAAAATAACTTTAAAAACTTTTTTTGCCAGCCTCAAATATCATGCTCAGGTCCATTGCAGCAGTATGCAGGTCCCGGGGGGGGGGGGGGGGGGGGGGAGGTGTGTGTGTGTCAGCGGAGGCATAGCGAAGGCGTGGACATCCTTTTTTTCAAACATTTTGGACATCCTGAACTGTCCCCCCCCCCCCCCCCAGGGACGGCCAAATTTCAAGGGAGTGGAGTGGAGGCGTAGCCTAGTGATTAGAGCACTGGTCTTGCAATCCAGAGGTGGCCGGTTCAAATCCCACTGCTGCTACTTGTGATCCAAAATCCAAATAAATAAATAAAGGGATGTCTGAGGCATAACAAAGGCATGGACGTCCTTCTAACAGAAACATCCACATTTTGGATGTCCTCAACTGCCCGTCGCAGGGACGGAGGCATAGCGAAGGTGCCTAACACTGGATGTCCTTCACTCATACTCAAAAAAAAAAAAAAGAAAAAGACATCCCTGACGAGCACTTGGACATTTTCACCTGGACTTGTGCTTTTTTAAGGTTGTAGAGGGCTATTACACACGCAGCTTGTCTGCGTTTATGAAGCCGTCTTTGGCATGCGCAGAGCAGCTACGCACAACGCTTGGCTGTTCTGCACTGGCTTCCCTTCCTGAGGAAGGAAATCATGTGCGAATGAGCTAACAACGAGCAGCTCATTTGCATGAGATTTCCTTCATGCATGCCCATTCCTTTCCGAATCGCTAAGCGATCGGTAAGGGAAGGGCTTTTTCTGTTCAGTTAGTGCATCAGTTAGTCCACTGCCGTGCCCCCTAGGGTGCTCGGTTGGTGTCCTGGCATGGGACCAGTGCACTACGAATGCTGGCTCCTCCCACGACCAAATGAGTTGGATTTGGTCGTTTTTGAGATGGGCATCCTTGGTTTCCATTATCGCTGAAAACAGGGGACGACCATCTCTAAGGTCGACCATCTCAGCATTTAGGTCAACCATCTCTAAGGTCGACCTAAAGGTTGAGATTTGGGTGTCCACGACCGTATTATCGAAATGAAAGATGGCCGCCCATCTTGTTTCGATACCCCTTCGCGGGGACGTCCTGTGAGGACGCCCTCAGGAAAACTTTGGGCGCGCCCCGTTCGATTATGCCCCTCTATGTGTTTTAAAGTTTTTAGGGCACTGTTTACTAAGTAGCACTAAGGGCATGCTTATTCCCACGTCCATTCAATAACATTATATGGCCTTTTCCTCCAGGAAGCCGTCCAAACCTTTTTTTAAAGTCCGCTAGGTCAACTGCCTTAATCACTTTTTCCGGCAACGAATTCCAGAGTCTAACTACGCGTTGAGTGAAGAAACATTTCCTCTGATTCGTTTTAAATTTACTACACTGTAGCTAAAAATGCGTATGCTAAAAATGCTGCACCTTTTAGTAAACCGGGCCCTTAGTAAGCTGCCTTTTTTTTTTTTTTTTTTTTTTTTACAGGGTATTGGGCAGTATTATGAAAGATCATGTCAGCTTTTTTTTTCTGAAATATTTTTGGAGGTTTACCCTTTGCACTGCAGGTCAGTGGTGCTGATACTGTAAACCAGTTTGATACATGTGAGACTTGTAGTATTCTAGCTGATGTAGAGAATCAAGGGTCTAGGGCCCTGATGGCGAACCTATGACACGCGTGTCAGTACTGACACGCGTAGCCATTTTCAGTGACACGCGGCCGCATGTGGCCGCATACAGAGAAGCAGCGGAGTTCCTTGCTGACACCCGGGGCGGATCGCCGATGCGCCCCCCCTCCCCCCGGTGCAGCGCGACCTCCCCCCCGGCGAAATCACCCGGTGCATGTTTACCCGCTGGGGGTGTGCCGTGTGCGCTCCTATTGGCTCCCTCCCTGCTGCTCCCTCTGCCCCGGCTCCTCACTTCCGGCCGGCGGAGCAGAGAGCAGCGGAATGCCGTGGGGGACGCATCTCTGAGGGCCCTGTGATCACCATTACCAGCAACCATCATCCAATCTACTGTTCTGGGGTGTCGTGGATTTGTAATTGACCACCATTACTGAGATAGGTGAGGGGGAGGCTGGGAGAGGCGAGGGCATGTGCTATGGGTGCCGTTTCCCGCCATTAGAAAGAGCGGCAGCCATCTTAATTTACATAAGGTGGTCAGTTAGGCTAGTTAGGGCTAACAGGCTATCTATAATTCTATCTTCTGTCTCTGCCCCCCTGATGGAGAACTCAAAAAATAAAAACCAAGGTTAAGTAAGGAAGTGGTAGTAGCAGTAGCCGACCCTTTCAAGAGACATGGACCGAGATGTATGGCATTATAGAAAAAAATGGCAAATCATTTTGCGTTCTATGTACTGAAACTGTAGTAAGCAGAACGTGGAATATAAATAGACATTTTGAAACTAATCATTCCCAGCTCTTGAAAAAAAGTGAGGATGAACGGAAGGAATACATTTCCAGGCAGCTACACTTTTATAAGAGCCAATCTAAGTCCATCCTTAAATTTGTAAAAGGTTCTACAAATTTAACATCTGCAAGTTTGAGCATTGCTCACTCCATAGCTCAGCATGGAAAAGCACTCAGTGAGGGAGAATTTATTAAAGAAACTCTCCTAAGATGTGCACCAGTTCTATTTCACGATATGCAGAATAAAGATGCAATTATTAAGAGAATATCT
Source organism: Microcaecilia unicolor (assembly GCF_901765095.1). Taxonomy (NCBI): domain Eukaryota; kingdom Metazoa; phylum Chordata; class Amphibia; order Gymnophiona; family Siphonopidae; genus Microcaecilia; species Microcaecilia unicolor. Next base: position 250,913,793 of record NC_044037.1, on the reverse strand, counting down.
GAGTTACCAGGAAATTTGGAGTGCCTGGATCCGATTACCAGACACTTTTAGCACCCTGAAAAATATAGCAATGGCTTTACTCACAATTTTTCCCTCTACGTACTTTTGTGAAACCTTATTCTCAGCGTTAAATAATATCAAAACCACAAAAGAAACAGATTGACAGATGAAGTTAGTAGCGCTTGCTTGGGCTTGAAGTGTACAAAATACCAACCTTCAATTGAAGATTTAGCCAATGAAATTCAGCAACAAAAAAGTCACTAATAGGCAGATTAGTTAAAGAATTCCCCCTCCCCCTCACTTATCTTAGTTCATGGCACCCCACACAAGTTAAATAATATCAAGACCAACAAAAGAAACCGACTGACAGATGAACAAAGAAGTCACTAAGTAGGTAAGTTAAATAATTAGTTTTTGGTTTATTAAATACAGTTTTATATTACAATTATACATTTTTGTTATTTAAACTATAAATATCGCGAAATTATGGTTTTTTTCTCGAAGTGACACACCACCCGAGTTATGCTCGGTTTTTTGGCGAATTTTGACACACCAAGCTCAAAAGGTTGCCCATCACTGGTCTAGGGTCTGCAAGGAAGTTGCATATCTCCTCCCCTGTATTCTTCTCTACCTTTTCGAGGTCATCCCAATTCCCCCCCCCCCCCCCCCCACTCTCCTAGTTGTGCTGCCTGTATATTCTGATATCTCTTGCTGAGAATATGGCATGAAATTTATAGTCGAAACAACAACCAACAGGTCAGGGTAAGAAAGCCCCCACGTGTAGTCCACAACTGTTGCAAGAAAGTAGGGGTGGACCAAGCAAACTCTCCAACCGATGGTATATTGAAGTAACTTTATTCAGCACCAAGTGTATACAAAACACTGGAGAGTTGCTTCATCCACCCCTACTTTCTTGCACCTGTAATTTATAGTGCCATCTATAGTTTTCAAAGAGCTTACATACTTGTTGGTCACTACAGGGAGTTCTGTAGCAGAGTTCTGAAAAAAGCCCATGGGAACACTGGGAGTTGTAGTGTGTGGGAGTCCTGAGTTGACAGGAAGTAAGCTCTCAAAGGAAAGCACTTTGGCATCTGTAGTGGGAGAATAGCAAGGTCTCAGCTTAAGTAGTCAGCTGGTGCAGGCAACAAAAAGCCAGACTGTTTGCAGAGAGGCAGACAGACAAAGGAAGACAAGGAGAGAGAAGCTCAAACACCAGAGCTGCTTCAATCAAGTCAGGAAGATGGTTTTAGGAGGAAAACACTGAGGAGAAATGCCTAAGGCTTAGTTGTCAGAATCTGAAATACTGTAGGAACATTTAGGCTTATTTTTAAGGAATGTAGAAACTCAGTGCTCTGGAGTAGTGTCCTAGGAAAGTATATAATACTGTGTGTGGAGTAGTGTCCTAGGAAAGTATATAATACTGTGTGTGGAGTAGTGTCCTAGGAAAGTATATAATACTGTGTGTGTAGTAGTCTAACTAGGGAAGTGTTTATCTGGGGCACAGGGTGGAATCCCCTCCTAATTAGAATAAATATTATAGCCACAGGGCTGTACAAGGAAGAGGCACATTAGCTAAGAGGAGCTGGGAAGACTTTTTTTTTTAAAATTTAATTTCAACATTAACAAGCAAGAAACAAACTTGCAATTGGAAATAGGTACTTCTAGGCTGCCATACAAATCAAAACAGAATATTCCAATAATACCTGATAATCATCCAAATAGAAACAACTCTTGTAGTCCACAAGTGTGTGTGTGTGTGTGTGTGTGTGTGTGTGTATAGGGGGAGTGGGGGGGACTAAGCCATATAAACTAGAGCAAGAAAAAAAAGGGAGGGTTAAAAAAAGGAATAAGGCAGCTACATATGATATTATCATCCTCCAACTCTAATCCTATTAAGAAAATGTAATTGTTTAGGTAACTCCCCCCCCCCCCCCCATATCTAACTCCACAATATTTAAGCAGACATTTAGAGGGAAAATCATAAGAACAATTCAGCACCTAAATTAAGAACTTCCTGCTGCATTTGCAGAAACTGCTTAATGCTTGCAGAAGTCGGCAAAACATATGTAAAGACTAACCCCCAAAACAAAGCATTTCTAGATCTAAAGTAAAGTTTCATTATTAAAGATTTCTTTTTATGTGAAAACAAAGGAGACTTGTAGAATGGTCTGCTGCTGAATCTCCTCCCCAGATTGCTCCATTGTGAGGTCCAAACTGTTTGTAGAAACTTGAGATGGACAAATAACAGTATTGCAAACAAAGGCATTTACTTACTGTAAATTAGTAAATAGACATTCTTAGGGGACTATAGGTGTATGTCGTCAGCTGAGCATTTTGATTATTTTAGACCAGTCTTTTTGTGGCTGTGACCCTATGATTGTAGCCAAATAAAATTGTGTGACCCCCCCCCGCCCCCTGGAGGTGCAGAATAGTAATGCACCAGTGGAGAGCTCACTTGGGGCTCCTTTAAAAAACTGGTGCTACTGATTAGCGGTGTTCTGAATGTGACGAAGCCCATTCAAGTCTCATTGGCTTCTTTGCATTCAGCACATGCTAATTGGTAGCGCCACTTTTTAAAAGGAGCCATTAGGTTGTGACCCCCATTGGGGGTGCCAACCCACAGTTTGGGAAGCTCTCTCAGACTTTTCATTAGATAATTTGCACCATCCATTAATATAATTATTGACTTGAGACAAGACTGGAGAGTATAATCAAGGTTTTTGTAGGTTTTAAGAGATTAAGGGGCATAGTTATCAGTGTGGGCTACCAGTAAGATTTGTTATTTTATCATTAACTTGTGCTATTTTAGCACAGGTCTCATTTTACGTAGCGAAATCTAGTTACTAATAACTGGGGTTAACAGTAAAATAACACATCTTATTGGTAGCCCATTTTTGATAAGTTCTCCCTTTAAATGATGGTGGGGAAAAATTTAAAGCATGTTCACTGAATAAATATCAGAAAAACACTGCCCACTACTACTACTACTACTACTACTACTACTATTTAGCATTTCTATAGCGCTACAAGGCGTACGCAGCGCTGCGCAAACATAGAAGAAAGACAGTCCCTGCGCAAAGAGCTTACAATCTAATAGTACTCTCTACCCCTCACCCTCAGCCCTCCATAGACCTGCTGCTCTGTCTTTGCATATTCTCTGCTGAATAGATTGTAAGCCCTGTTGAGCAGGGGTTGTCTCTTACGTGTTTGTGCACAGCACTGCATACATCCAGTAGTGCTACCAAAATAAATAGTAGTAGTAGCAGTGTTGACAGCAGCTCAGTTGTACAAATTCTTACCTACTAGTGGGTTTCTATCTCTTCCTTCTCCCACTGGTTTTGGAATACCCCAAAAACTGCAGATGTTGTGTTATCAGTATTTTTGAAACAGCGGTTTCCTCCTTCTCCTTTTTACTTCCATTTGGACTTTGGGCAGAGACGTGGTGCCATGAGCCTTCATTTGCAATTGCTGAGGGACTTCTCCCCTCCACCATATAATATCGTCCTAAAATACCTGGTCAGGTGTTTGGCCAGGGTCTATGTACAAACCACCTTCCAGAGCCCTGCAGTTGTGCATACTGAATTTAGACAGTAAGTGGCAGATTCAGTAAATGGCACTCAAATTTAGGTGCGGGGGAAAATCTGCGCTAAGCGCTGTTCTATAAAAGGAATTCTTGGCGGAGCGCCCTTCGTAGAATAGCGCTTAAGAATGGTGTAAATCCTGGAGCACAAGTTGGGCATGTAACTCAAGTATTCTATAACACTGCATCTAATCATTTGGAATGCCCTTGATCCTCCCAGGCACCTTCCATGGCCACACCTCCATTTGGGTTGTGTGCAAGACATTTTGGGTGTGTAGCTTATAGAATAGTGTGTAGACAGATGCGCTTGCAAATCCAAATTAATGCAAATTATGTGCCAATCAAACAGTTGGTTGTTGGCACCCAGTTGACTAGTTTTGTGTGCACATCTGGGCTCCATGCCCAACTTTGGGCAACTTGTATACAATCCAGGAGTAAGTATCATCATCTTTTTAGCTACAACCACAACTTCTTCCCCATAGAGTCTGCAAATGCTGTCTCCCACAGTGTTTTTAATTTAGACTTTGCTATGTATAATAAGCATTCTAGACTGCTTGATAGTCAAGTCATACATAATCTTAGGTTTTCCCATCTGGCTCGATTTTCAATCCGTTATCACATCTTGCTGCTGTTAACATTACTGTGCGTTCCACTTTATTAGGTTTCCTTACTCTATCTAAAATATAAATATACACAATATATCACAGCTGTATGTATGTATAGATTTAATGGAGCAATTCTGTTTTTAAGCATTTAATGTTGACCTCCTGCACAGACATCACATTTTATTAGATTTGGCAGGGGAAATTCAGGACGATTGACAGGTGTCTTCAGAAACAGAAGCCGGCAAAAATAGATATTTTTGAATTATAGAGCTTGTCTTCAGGCAAGCCTCGCTTAATAAAGTGTGTGGGTTGATATTTTTTTGTGGAATGGTTTAGATTAAGTGTCTAGACGAAAAATTGAAAGCAAACCAAGTAAGCCCAGTAATATTTTCTTGGTGTATCTTGCTCACTGTGTTGCATCATTTGAAGGCTTTTTGTTTTCGCTTTGCAGAATGCAATGAACCTGCCACCTGACAAAGCTAGACTGCTACGCCAGTATGACAATGAAAAGAAATGGGAATTGATCTGTGACCAGGTAATTATAACGTAAGAGACTATTGCATGTATAGAGTTTAAACACGGAGTGCATTTCTATGGCTGCATGCCTGTTCCATAAAGGAACAGAGACACCTACTTTCTTTTATAGAATACTTGTATAATCGCTTAAATAGATACTTAAAAATTAGACGCCAGCATAGAGTAGGTATAAATGTCGGTGCCTAAATGCATGTAATTTTGAGCCCTGCCCTTATGTACACCCTCCTTGCAAATAGCACATTAAGGGGCCCTTTTACTGAAGCTTAGTGCATGCCAAATGCTAAGAAGACCATTTTAGATCTGTGGGTTTCTTAGCATTTAGGACCAAATTCTTTAAATAGTGAAAAATTGTGTCTCTGAAAAAATAATGCACTAAGCGCTATTCTTAAGTTAGGTGCTGTTTGTAGAATATGCTTAGGGCCAGGTTCTATATATGGCGCCTGAAAAATCTGCGTGGAAAACATTTCCGCCTAAGCGTATTCTATAAGTGGCACCTAGATTTAGCGTGATATTTAGAATACACTTAGTTGATATCCTAGCACCTAAAACTACAAGCCTCCATTTATACCAACAAAAATGTGGCGTAAATCCTGGCGCATAGGTTTAGACGCAGAGGGCCATAGTCCATAATGATTTGCATACATTTTGAAATGCCCACAACCGCGCCCCTTTTTGCCTGTGCACATTAAAATATAGGCGCAGTGTGTTACAGAATATGTTTAAGGAGTTGTGCTCGTCAATTCTAATTATTGCCAATTAGTGTTCATTATTGCTCAAGTTTTGTTAATTGGCTTGTTAAGCCAATTAAGTTACGTGCGTTGTTATAGAATATGTCCGGATTTCAGCGCTGAACATTAGGTGCGCTATATAGAATCCAGGGGTTAGTGCCTAACTTTGGACTGAGGTTTTACACCAAGTAAATCCTTGTGTCTAAATATGCACGGATCCACCTTATTATCATTTATTTATTTACTATACTGTTACTTCTTACATAGCAAATCAGACCGGTTTACGTCTTTAAAATATAAATAACAAACTTACTTACTTATTGAAAAACCGGAGTCACACAGTTATAACTTATCACACTAAGACTCCCGTAGTATATTTTTACAAAAACACCTTTTATTACATTTATGTGCCCTTACAAATCGATTGACACAAATAATCCATAAAAGCATTCATTCATCACCACTCATCCACCACTCAACCATTACACCTAATTCGTTGACTTAAATATCAGTAATCATCCTATGTATGCTTAAGTATATCATAAATATGAAAACCCAACGCTATACTCGTTACCGGTCACAAATGTCCACAAAGTGAACTACTGTATATCTTGATTAGCAGTGTGCGCTCTATAAATCATTGTCCAATGCAGCTAGTCCATGAATCAAACATCAAAAAGCGTGACATTTATCACAACGCCAGTTGGCTTCTGTCGATTGAGATGTCATCAACGCTCAAATTGGATACTGCTGCAAATGTAATCAACTGTAGCTCATGGAAGAGAGGTGCTTAAACCACCTTCAGGACAGATGTACTTCTCCTACTTTTGAGTTTGGCGCTAAGTGCTATTTTATAAAGGTTACACAACCTATATAGAATAGCACTTAGTGACGGCTCTGGGCACCAGATTTACCCCTGCTGAAACCTGTTGCCCGAGTTGGCCTTGGAGAATCCAGTATTCTATAATACTGTGTGCAACATTTTGGAACACCCGTGACCACCCATGCCCCTCCTATGGCCATGCCCCCTTTTCAGTTGCATGCTACGGGATTTAGGCGCCCAGTGTTATATTTCACGAAGCCAGATGGGTGTGCAAATCCCAACTGGTGCCAATTAATGTAACTAATTGGTTGTTAGCATCCAATTATTGATGGCTAACAGCTCATTAGCCAATCAAGTGTGCCCAAATTTGGGCACCACATGTAGAATCTAGGGGAGTGTGATTGAAGGCTTTAGTTCTAAACTTGAACTCTTGTCACACTGCAGATATTCAGTGATAAGAAAATGACAAAAATGAGAATTTATGGAGCGCATTTAATCCATCAGTTCCCTGCTATACCTTGGGATTAAATGTAGGCAGGCATGAACATGTACCCCTCCATGTGGTATAATGTTTGACTACCAGCATAATGGCCTTTCTAAAGAGGTGCTGAGGCTTACTTTAGTACGGTTCATTGGAAAACATTTCTGATACGACATTTGGGTTTTCCAAACTTCATTTTGTTTTTAAGTGCAGATTCATGTGGTTATTATTTCCAAGTTCCCTGTGTAAAAACTACCCACAAGCCTGCGGCTATGGGGGCAGTTTATTACCCTCAGTAAAATGCCTGAAAAAGCTTGTTGCTTCCATTTCTTGGCCTACCGAGAGGGAGCTCATGCTGCCAAGATGCATCAGTTTGCCCACATGTGGATAACTATTGACATTTATGTGGTCTTGCAAAGCAATGGTTGGACTCCTTCCACCTGGGTCGTCTGAAGCTAGGAATGCTGTGGAGGCATCGTTCACATCCCCTGGGGGGAAGACAAGGTGAGGGTCTCCGCCTCAGCTCAGTGGTGGTATTGAGTGGCCAGATTTAAGGTTCATAATGGCTGAAGGCAGCTGGGAAGGGTATAGAGAAAAAAAAACACAGTTGTGAATGAAGACATATTACTAGAGTAACAATGTGCATTCATTAGCACACATTCTGTTTGCTTACACGCTTTAAATAAATTTAGTGCATCCTAAATTCATAGGTTAATGCACATTATATTAATTATGTAAAGTCAATTAGAGCTCCTTTTACAAAGCTACACTAGCGATTTCCGGCGTGGCAGATGCGACGAAGCCCGTAGGAATTGAATAGGCTTCGTTGCATTTGCTACACCAGAATCACTAGCGTGGCTTTGTAAAAGGAGCCTTTAGTGAATTTATTTTTTAAATGAACATGTGAAATAAACCAAAAATGTCTGCCTGGAAATCAGAAAAATCTTAAATGCATTAAATAATATTTGCACTTGTACATCCGTTACCAGGGGCGTAGCCAGACTTCGGCGGGAGGGGGGTCCAGAGCCCGAGGTGAGGGGGCACATTTTAGCCCCCCCCCCCCCCGGCGCTGCTGACACCGCCCCCACCATTGCTGACTTTGTCCCCCCCCCCCCCTCCCGCCGCCAACCCGCTGTCGCCTACCTTTGCTGGCAGGGGACCCCAACCCCCGCCAGCCGAGGTCCTCTTCTTCTCGCAAAAGGCTTCCTTCTGTTTCTGACGTCTCTCTGATGTTAAGATGCACCAGGGGAGGATTTGCTGTTTTTCTTCAGTGGGTTTCTGGAAAATCTTTTCTCTTTCAAAGGTTTCCAATCGGCTGAAATCTATTGCCATTGAGTTCATTTTAAAAATAGTTCACATATTCCTACTCCTGGATTCAAGATTGCTCATATGAGTAATGTCATTGTGGAATATACTGTAGCTTGGTCTGGAATCAAATTTATAAGTGGATTTTTTAGGCTGTGGGATAGACAAGCATATATGTACCCCTCTCCTGATCCACTGCTCTCTGTTTACATCCTTCTTTTGTTATTCCCAGTCCCTTTTTTTTTACTCGCTTCTCTTCCTCCATATCCTGGATGGTAGGAGGACAGTGGCACTCCTGCCTTGTCATCCCTGCCAGCCTTTTTCCAGCATCTTGGGCTGCTGCCCCTCTAGCTTACTGTAGTTACAGCATTGCTTGGATTTTCTCTGTCAGGACTGGTGGGATGGAACTGAGAAAGGCGGTGATCACTGCTAGTGGTGCACAGTAACATGGCAGAGGTCAGTTTCCAAGAAGGCTCAGCATGCGGCTGTCTTGGCAGTGTGCAGGCTTGGGTTGTATTAAGACTGTTCCCTTGGGAAGGGATTGTGGGTAGGAGTTGTCAGATAAAAAGAAAAAAAACCCAAGGTCTAAAAAGCATCCTATTTATGACCAGATAACATAACTATAAAACCTATTTGTTAATTTACCCAGCAGTAAATCTGGTTTAGTCACTAAATGAGAGCTATAAATTGGCAACAATTTGTGTAACCGTTCGTATAAAGGAAGATTTTAGAAAGAAAGTACAAATCAGAATTGAGGCGTCAAGGTCAGGACTTGTCAATTTTCCAGTAGTATTTAGAAAAGTATCTGCCAACACAGAGCTGCCTTCTAAGATACATGCGGGGGGTGGACATGTATACATCAGCCACATTCAGTGACATCATCCATTTTGCAATAGTTTAACATCTAAAATATCAAAGGGTCAGCATGACGTGTTATGGGCCAGCACATATGTGTATGTCTGCTGTTTTTAGAAACATAGTAACATATATAGTAACATAGTAGATGACGGCAGAAAAAGACCTGCACGGTCCATCCAGTCTGCCCAACAAGATAAACTGACATGTGCCATTTTTTGTGTATACCTTACCTTGATTTGTACCTGTCTTTTTCAGGGCACAGACCGTAGACGTTTGCCCAGCACTATCCCCACCTCCCAACCACCAGCCCTGCCTCCCACCACCGACTAAGCTTCTGGGGATCCCTTCCTTCTGAGCAGGATTCTCCCTCAGTGGTCACTGACCCCTTTCCATCCGCCAAAGATACGATATACCAGCCTGTATGACAGCTTCAGATGTTATGACCAATCCTTTTAGAGCAGCAAGCAGGTCCCCTGGAGAAGCCTCGTGGTCAGTGCAATGCACTGTGGAGAAGGGGACCCAGGCCCATATCCCACTGTACCAGTGGCGTAGCTACGTGGGGCCTGAGGGGGCCGGGGCCCCCGCAGATTCACCCCAGGACCTCCCTCCCGGCGAACCCGCCCCCGCCACAGCCTACCTTTACTTTTGCTGGCGGGGGATCCCACTCCCTGCCAGCCGACGTCTTCTCAGTCCTTCCTGCTCTTCAATTTGTTTGCTGACGTCCTGCACGTAATTGTACGTGCAGGACGTCAGACTCAGAGAACAGTTCTGTTCTCTGAGTCTGACGTCCTGCACGTACAACGTGCAGGACGTCAGCAAACAAATTGAAGAGCAGGAAGCGACTGAGAAGAAGACGTCGGCTGGCGGGGAGTGGGATCCCCCGCCAGCAAAAGTAAAGGTAGGCTGCGGCGGGTTCGCGGCGGGAGGGGGGGGGGCGGCAATGTCGGCGGTGGGGGGGGGGGCGGCGCCGGGGGGAGGGCTAAAATGTGCCCCCCTCCCCCGGGCTCTAGACCCCTCCCCCACGGAAGGCTGGCTACGCCCCACAGTGACCCCCACCAAAAACCTACTGTACCTACATATAGGTAGTGGTGTACAGTTGGGCACAGTAGGTTTTTGGAGGGGGTGTACAGTTGGGTACAGTAGGTTTCTGGAGGGCTCACCATATAATGGGGTAATGGTGAGATGTGTACCTGAGACCTTTTATATGAAGTCCACTGGAGTGTCCCCTAGGGTGCCCCACTGCTCTGCTGGGACATCTGTGTGGCCAGTCTGCTAAGAATTCTGACACCCCATATATCCCAACGGCTTGTTTTTGTGCACTTTTCCCATGGATAGTTTTTTTTTTTTTCTGAAAATGGTCCTAAAAGATAGAGACACTGAGCACAAAAACATCTATCAAATGGACATTTTCAAAACATCTGTTTCCCCAAGCTGCTGGTACTGATGGGGGGGGGGGGGGGACAAAAACACTGGGGGATTTAAAGGGGTGACCTCCCCCTCATCTCTGAAGTAGAGCGCTGCATAGCATGAGTACCTTTTAAAATAACTGATGTCCCCTGGAGCAGGCGTAAATCCTGATGTTGTTCTTGAGGGACATAAATGTAAATTAATCTTCTTAAATGGGGAATGTACTTGTATAATTTGGTCTCGTCCAAAACATGCGGAGGCCGCCAGTGGTGTACCTACGTTCGTTGCCAGCCAGGGCGGAGCACCCCCCTCCAAGCAAGGGGGTGCGTGGAGCTGTCACACGGCTGCTGGCTCTGCCTGTCCCCTGTCCTGGAACAGGAACTTGACATCAGAGGGGGAAGGGGACCAGCAAAGCTGGCAGCTGTATGACTGCTCTGCGTACCTCCTTGCTGTTTGCATTCGGGGCAGACCGCTCACACCGCCCTGCCCTAGGTATGCTAGAGCAGACCAAACCACTTGCAGTAGGCATGCATTTGTAATTTGGATGTGCGTATTCTGGATTTCTAAAAGATGTATATGCAATATACATGTCTAAATGCCAGTTCATGTACATCCAAATCGTGACTAGGTCTTCTAAAGTAAACACTATGGACCTGATAGTCAAAAGGATTTAACTGGGCAGCAGAGGCTTCTGTTCAGTTAGACCCTGCTGAGCTGGCCAACTGCCAGTATTCAGCAGCGCTTAAGCAGGTAGTGTCACAGAATATTGCTTCTGACTGCCACAGCACTGTCCAGGTAATGCTGGGGGCAGAGCTTGAGCAGAGCTGGCATTTAATCAGTTAGCTAGTTGAATTGTTTCATACACTATCTGATAGCATGGCAGACTTGCATTTTTAAAGCACGTTCTGTATTTTGGGCATTTAGTTATTTATGTCTTAGTGTGTAGTACAATCTCTAACTTTAAGACATAAATAACTAAATGCCCAAAATACAGAACGTGCTTTAAAAATGCAAGTCTGCCATGCTATCAGATAGTGTATAGCACAATCTCTAACTTTATCTGATTTTTCTTGTTGTAGATTGACCCCTGACACAGGCGCAGTGTCATCGAATCATGGCCCGTGTCGGGTCTTTGAATAAAGCACATATGTTTGACCTTATCTTGGAAGCCCTTTATTCCATTTCTTTTGCTTCATTGTTCTGTGTACTTTGACACTCTCCGTTGTAGTAGGGATACCATATTTGCCCCCCCCCCCCCAAAAAAAAAAGAAGACACATGCCTGCCCCCTTTCACCCCACCACCCCCTGTCACATATCCCCCCCCCCCCAGTCAAACCCCCATAAGGTTGTCCTAGCCTCCTCTCCCCTTACCTTACTCTACTGCCCTGGTGGTCTAGTGACTTCTTTGGGGCAGGAAAGAGCCCCCTCTTCTTTCCTGCCCAGAGCGCTGCCCTGCATTCTGTTCCTCTTGCAATGCTGAGTGCTGATGGTCCCGACGCCGATTCAAAATGGCTGCCGAGAGTTGAAGCAGAAGTCTCGCAAGGCCGCTTCAATTCTTGGTGGCCATTTTGAATCGGCGCCATGACCGTCAGCATTGCAAGGGGAACAGAATGCAGGGCAGGAAAGAGGGGGCTCTTTTTTGCCCCAAAGAGGTCACTAGACTACCAGGGCAGTAGAGTAAGGTGAGGGGACTCGGGGATAAGACACCATTAGGCCCGCTTGCCAGCCTGCCCGTTTGTCTGGAAATCCGGACAAGCTAGCAAAACCTGCCCGGTTGCCCGGCCATGTCCTCAAAAATAGGACATGTCTGGGTAAAACCGGACATATGGTAATCCTATGTAGGCACTTCCACTAGATACCATCTTTGATTATGTTGTAGTCTGAGAGGTGATAGACAGCATTAGTGTAGAGTCCTGGTTAGTGTTTAACAGGTAACTTTATCTCTTGCAAACTGATGATTGGTGTCTGGAAGGTCAGTTTAGATAACAAATTGTTTGAAGAGGGTATTTCTTGTAGTTTGATTTCAGCTCTAATAGACTGAGTAGGGATCTATTTAGCTAGAACAGTACTGCTGGCAGGTAAGTTAAGGCAGTGCGATTTCTTTGCAAGAATATCATATTGAATATTTGAAATAGTAGCTGAGTTAGGGGAGAAACTGCTGTTCAGACATTATGAAGGAAGAAGAGATGGGTTTGAAAAATGCCTTTATGTGACATGCCATCAAACGCTCCTATTAGATTCCCTGCTACCAGATTTTTTTGGCAGTACATACAGTCATACTGGGTCAGACCAATGGTCCATCTAGCCCAGTATCCTACTTCCAGCAGTGGTTAATCCAGGTCACAAATACCTGGCAGAAACCCAAATAGTAGCAACATTCCATGTTACCAATCCCAGGGCAAACAGTGACTTCCCCATGACTGTCTCAATAGTAGACTGTAGACTTTTCCTCTAGAAACTTGTCCAAACCTTTTTTAAACCTAGATACGCTAACTACTGTTACCACATTCTCCAGTTATCCACCCTCGGCTGTCTCTTTTCCAAGCCGAAGAGCCCTAACCTCTTTAGCCTTTCTTCATATGAGAGGAGTTCCATTCCCTTTATCATTTAGGTCGCTCTTCTTTGATCCTTTTCTAATTCAGTTGTATCTTTTTTTTTTTTTTTTTTTTAGTAGATCCATTTGAGTCTGTCTTCTCATGTCCTAAGATACTGTAATTAGGGAGAGAAGATTTGGGGTATTTTATTTTCCTGTGATAGTCTGAAGTGTTAACTCTCCATTTGTCTTTGTGCAGTGCAATTCTACAGTCTTCCAAAGCTCCAGTCAGAGTAGCTAGCTCGCAGTAGGTGCTGCAGACTCTCACTTTGGGGATAGCTTTGTTTTTGAAATAAATCATCGCTGCGCTTGACTGTCTGTCTTAAAGCATTCCTAGCATTGTCTGCATTCTCTATACAGCTTTGAACATTAAGGACTTTATGGAGTACTTTTTTGTTTGATACTTATAGCTGAATTTATTACCAACCAGGGTTTTAAATTTTCTCTTATCTTCGGTATCGATCGTTTCCTCTTATCCTTCCTCCTCCTTCATGTCCACACTCTATCTTCCCCATCTTAGCTTTCAGTTTTACTCCTACCGCCATTACAGCCTTGTCTACTCCTTGTTATCTTACATCCCCTTTGCCCCATATTAATTGTGCCCACCGAACTGCATGGGCAGAATGGCTGAATTCAACTGAGTGGATTTTCAGCAGGCTACAAGCATTCACATCGTTCCACAGTGTGTAGATGTGTAGAAATCTTTCCAAGTACTTTAGTGAGAGAAATCCCTATGTACTTTTAATGTTAAAACCAGCAGACACATTTTCACACCTGTTGGTGATGACTGGCTTTTTATAATTGAGCAGTTTGTTGAGGTGATGGCTTTCCATACAAAGTGAATTAAAATCTACATAACGACCTGATTTCCAAACATGGCCAGGGGTGTAGCCATGGGGGCACCTAGGGAGCCTGGGCCCCTCACTTTGAGTTCAAGCCTCCTTCAAAATTGCAACACCAATGTAATGGCTCATGGGGATGCCGGAGTCTTGTCCATGCTGCCCAAGTTCTGTCTGTGTTGTCTGAATGTCGCTTAAGTTAGCAGAGTGCTTTAGCTGCTGATGCCAGCATTCTTATGTATGCTCAGTTTGGCAACTAAACCGAGCACTCACGGGAGTGCTGGCTACAGCGTCTGAAACATGCCGCTGACTTTTGCGCAGCTCAGGCAGCATGGGCGGGACTTGAGCAGTGTACCTCTTTGGCTGGCAGGGTTTGGACATCCCTGCCAGCAAAGGTACAGTTTAAACATGGAAGGAAGGTGGGGAAGGAAGAGCTGAGAGGAAATACGTGACCCCCCCCCCCCCCCTAAAATGGACTTCTGGCTACGCCGTTGTTGCATTTGAAAATCAGGCTGGTTTGTGTGGACTGAAAGGTACAATTATACTTTGTCAGGCAGCTTATTAATGTACCCTATATTTTTTAAATACAAACATTGTGATTAGGGAATGTAAGTTATATGCAAATACATTTAACTGACCCAAAGCATTATCCAGAATGTTTAAAATTGGGCCAGGGAATTTTCTAGGGGGTATCTTATCATGCTCTCCATAAAGAACTGCTTCCTTTCCTGTGAATCTCCCTCTCCTCTAGTTTCACGTCATATAAACAGAGAGACATATCCCCGATATTCAGCTGGTGTCTGGCTGCGCGATGGCTGCCCGATGCTGGCGGTCAGACCAGATATTCAATGCCGGGCCATATCCAGTGACTGGCATTGAATATGCGGTTTCATTTTTGACTGTGGCAACTTAACCAGTTAAGCCGATATTCAGCGCTAGCCAGTTAATTGCTTAGTGGTTTAGGTGTTACTTTAAGGTGTGTTTCTACAGTTTTGAGAATTGTAAAATGCCCTTGAAATAGGCATTTAATATGCCGAAATACATTGGGCTTTTTTAACATTTGAAAGAACTTGATTTCTTCGACTCACTCCACAGTGGAAGGTTGTTTTGTTTTAATAAAGTTATTTTAATTATTGGTCACGTGCTAGCATGTTGCTGATGTGAGTTCTAGTCTTGCTACTGTGCAGCACGTTTTGCCTCTTCTTTTGCTGACCTGATAAAATATTGCCATTCTGGGACAGACCGAAGGTCTATCAAGCCCAGTATCCTATTTCCAACAGTGGCCAATCCAGGTCGTAAGTACCTGGTAAGGTCCCAAAAGAGTAAAACAGGTTTTAATGCTACTTATCCCACTTAATGCTACTTATCCCACAGGTTGCTGTGGGGATGGGGGGGGGGAATGCCAGGGAAGGCAGGCAGAATGCAAATTATGGGCCGGGTAATGTCCATAGACTGAGCTGGCCCTGTTCAGGAGAGTAACAACTTATATTGCATCAGTTACCGAAATAGGTGAGGACATAACAGTAGGAATCGATGGAGTCCTTGCTTCCAGAAAATTCTTTAGGTGACTCGGGTCCATAAGCACAGTTCTTAGACTCAGTCTTTACAACACACTTGCATGGATATTGAAGGAAAAATATTAGCTGAGATAAGTTTTATGCATCTGTTCTGACTTCAAGTGCAGTTTTTCCTTAGGTGAGTCGCACTTGTTTTCTATCCATCTTCTGTTACACTAATTTCTGTCTATATATTCCACTTTTGCTTACACCTTTTATTGTCTGTTAAGATGTTTTATTTGTATTGTGTTGACATTGTAATAAGCATACTATGCCATAATGTGTACTGCTGTAATTGTATATTGCCTAGTTTGGTTTATTTTTGCAGTACACCGCCTTGGGTGAATTTCTTCAAAAAGATAGTAAATCCTAATAAATACTACAAGTTAAAAGGACATAGAGGGGCATAATTGAACAAAAACGTCTATCTCAATGGGCGTTTATCTCCGAGAACGGGTCCGTGAAGGGGCGGACCGAACCGTATTTTCGAAAAAAATAGACATCTATGTTGTATTCGACAATTTGTGAGCTGGGCGTTTTTGTTTTTCAGTGATAATGGAAAATGAAAGCGCCCAGCTCAAAAATGAATAAATCCAAGGCATTTGTTCGTGGGAGGGGCCAGGATTCGTAGTGCACATGCCAGGACACCAACCGGGCACCCTAGGGGGCACTTTTACAAAAAAAAAAAAAAGGTAAAAGAGCTCCCAGGTGCATAGCACCCTTCCCTTGGGTGTTGAGCCCCCCAAATCCCCCTCAAAACCCACCGCCCACAAGTCTACACCATTACTATAGCCCTAAGGGGTGAAGGGGGGCACCTACATGTGGGTACAGTAGGTTTGGGGGGCGGTGTGGAGGGCTCCCATTTACCAGCACAAGTGTAACAGGTGGGGGGGGGATGGGCCTGGGTCTACCTGCCTGACGTCCACTGCACCCCCTAATAACTGCTCCAGTGACCTGCATACTGCTGCCAGGGAGGTGGGTATGACATTTGAGGGTGAACATAAAAGTTGTGAAACGGCATATTTTTGTGGTGGGAAGGGGTTTGTGACCACTGGGGGAGTCAGGGGGGGTCATCCCCGACTCTCTCCAGTGGTCATCTGGTCATTTAGGGCACTTTTTGGGGCCCTATTCATGGAAAAACAGGGTCCAGGAAAAGTGCCCTAAATTCTCGCTAAAAACGCATATTTTTTTTCCATTATCGGCGAAAGGCGCCTATCTCTGATCGGCCGATAACCACGCCCCAGTTCCGCCTTTGACACGCCCCCATCAACTTTGTCCGCATCCGCGACGGAGTGCAGTTGAAAACGTCCAAATTCGGCTTTCGATTATACCGCTTTATTCGTTTTTGTGAGATAAACGTCTATCTCCCGATTTGGGTCGCAATATAGGCGTTTTTCTTTTTCAATTATAAGCTGGATAGTGTTCTATCCCATGGCTACTTAATTTCCTCAGGAGTCTCTCATGAGGTACTTAATATATCTGGATTTTCAGAAAGAATTTGACCATCAACTGACTTACCTTTCCCTACATGTTTATTGACACCTTCAAAAAAATATGTAACTGATTGATTGGTAAAGCAAGACTTCCCTTGGCTAAATCGTGGTTGACTTTGTTCCATTAAATCATGATTATAACACCAGGCCAAATGAAACCCTTTCTAAAAATTGGTGTTATGTTAGCCATTTCAGGTACCATAGACAGTTTTAATGATAGTTTACAAATGACTAATAGTAGGTCTGCAATTTCATTTTTGAGTTTTTTCAACACTCAGGGGTGTACACCATCTGGTCCAGAGGATTTGGTGTTCTTTAATTAGTTAGGGGTCCTTTTTTTCTGAGCTGTGGGAAAAAGGGCCCTACAGTAGTGGTGGGAGCCATCTTCCCTGCTAGCCAGTACCCTTTTTACCAGGTAAATGCCCCCCCCCCCCCATATAAAATGGCCACATACTAAGATAACTCTTACCGTGTGGCCATGCGGCAGAAAGCACTTACCACCACCCATTGTGGTGACAGTAAGGGCACCTGCGGTAACTGCAGCGCACATCGATGCCCAATTTACCACCGGGTTAGCATCGCACTATAAAAATGTTTTTTCCCCGGCGCACTGGAACTACTGCTGGCGGCCGCGTTGGGCCAGTGGTTGTTCCGGGATAGTGTGTGGTTTGCCCACATTGAGCTTACCGCTGCTTTGTAAAAGACCCTCCAAGTTTTTCAGTTTGCTCTATTACCTCTTCAAGTTCAGTGATATTTGTTTCAGTTCCTTCAAATTGCCACCATTAAATACCATGCCTTTATTTGTATCTGTCTTGCATCTTCCTCACTAAAGTCTAAAGCAAAAAATTGGTTCTCTTTGCTATGGCCGCATCCTTCCTGAGTGCTACTTATACCCCTTAATCATCAAATGGTAATTCCCACCTTAAGTAATTCCCTTATCCCTTATTTGTCCTGTTTGCCTTGATTAGGATGTATCTCTGTCAAGCAGGGCCTGTGTCTTTTATATGTTCAGTGTACAGCGCTGTGTACATCTAGGAGCACTATAGAAATAAGTAGTAGTAGTAGTAGTAAATGGTCTAGACTTCTTACCAGAAAAAGTTTATATTTAAAGTTTTTTTTCTTCTGTGGCAAGCTTCTTTTCCAATTCCAGCGTTTTGCTTCTAACTTGCTGATGCATGTTTGGCAGTGGCGTAGGAAGGGGGGTGGGCGGTGGGGCGGTCCGCCCCGGGTGCACACCGCTGGGGGGGTGTTGGCTCCGCTGGTTCCCTGCTCCCTCTGCCCCGGAACAGGTTACTTCCTGTTCTGGGGCAGAGAGAGCAAGGAACCAGCGGAGCCGACGCAGCTCCCAGCGACGTGCACTCGGGGGCAGATTGGCCCTCTCGCCCACCCCTCGCTTCCTAATTCATGTAAGAATGCGCTCCGGGGGTGTGTGTGTGCGCTCCAGAGGGTGTGCGCCGAGGGGGGGGAGCTGCGCAGCAGCGACCTGCCCCAGGTGTCAGTCGCCCTCGCTATGGCACTGATGTTTGGTAATGGTGAGGATGTAAAAAGGTTGCCTAAGTTAGGACAGAGATAGGCACCTGAAAATCCTGACTGCATCCTTGGAACAGAAAGGCTACAACCCCAAAATAATCTCCAAGAATATTGCCTCCTCCCTCAAAACACCCAGGGAAAATCTGCTACAATACAAAGAAAAGAAAGCCACAGACAGAACCCCCCTTATAGTGACATACAACCCAGAGCTGGAAAAACTGAGGAAAATCATAAGAGATCTGCAGCCACTACTCCAGGAGGATGAATTACGGAGAGAGAGATTCCCATCCCCACCAGTGCTGGCATTCCGACAGCCACCCAATTTAAAACACAAGCTAGTGAGAAGCAAGCTCTCAACAGAGACCCATAAAGAAGAGAATGGCACACATCCTTGCAATGTATCCAGCTGCAAACTATGCCAAAACACTTCACAAGACCCCACGGTCATTCACAAAGGAAAAATATTCAACGTAAAGGAATCTCTTCACATGCTCATCTTCCAATGTAGTATGTGTCAACCAGTGTAAAAAATGTGACGAAGGATGCTATATTAGAGAAACAAGCCAGATGCTGAAGAAGAGATTTAATTTACATAGACATCTTATGAAAAATGCCAGTGCCAACCAGGATATTACCTCTGTGGGACAGCACTTCACAAGACCAGAACACTGTATTAATGATTTTATGGTGAGAATACTTAAGGGAAACTTTAAAACAATACAGGAATGCAAGACCTTTGAAGTCAATATGATTAGATATTTTGACACCCACCAGACAGGACTTAACAAAGATCTGGGTTTTCTAGCCCATTATAAACCATGAAATTTCACTGCTTTGTCACCCTCTGATAACCATGCATATCTCCCTGTCCCCCCATCCTCTCAGCCCTCTCCGTTTCTCACCTAGCCCACCCCTCCCTCATCCTTTCAGACTGTCACTGAAATACTTTGATGTTTCACTTATATGTGGTTACAGTCAAAGCGAGTTACATATTATACACAGGTACTTATTTTGTACTTGGGAGCAATGGAAGTTTATGTGACTTGCTCAGAGTTACAAGGAACTGCAGTGGGACTTGAACCCAGATTCTCAGGCTGCTGCACTAACCACTAGGCTATGAATGTGGATACAAAACTACCTCATCAGACTTGGCCTTTTTTATATCCTATAGCATAATAAATGACGACAGAGAGAGACCAAAATGGCCCATCCAGTCTTCCTATCCTTTTTTAGTATATGTGCGTGCAAAATTCACAATTCTCACACTTGCCCATGACTTTAACCTGACTTCTCAAACCCCCTCTATTGCAAGCATGCTCAAAATCCATCACCATTGGCTTCTCAGTGCTTTCTTGGTGCTCTGATGCAGTCATTCCACTACTGTTTAGGATTATAACTGCCACTTACTACAGGTTACCGCAATGTCCTCTTGCCATTGTAGGTCCCCTGTGTCTACCTTGTGTTCTTTTGAATTCTTCCACTGTGTCTCCACCAAATCCTTTGGAAATAATATTCCAGGAATCTACAACACCTTCTATTAATGAATAAATAAATTTTTTGACATTCTGAGACCTAACTGTCAGAGCTTCATGCCATGACTCCCAGTTCTGCTATTTCTCTTCCATTGATAAAGGTTTGCCTTGTGGACACCACTAATACATTTCAGGTATTTAAACATCTGTATCTTATCCCTTTCTGTCTATCCTCTCCTCTCATCTAAGAGATATAGGGGGGGAATTTAGCAGCAAGAGGAGGGAAATATTTTCTTTTAATCTTAGCCACTTGGCCACTACCTTTAAAAAAAAAAGTATAAAATCTGTATTTGTGAAGCTCTGCCTGTCCAGTTTGTTTATTTGTTTGTTTAGATTTTTGATTGATCACCAACTCATGACAAAGCCAAATCTTAGCAATTCACAATTTTTTGTTTTAACGCATAAAACTTAAAACCAGACAAAGAAAAGGAACGCCAAGCAATAAATGCCAAGAAAGGCAGCAATGAGTAAAAGATCTAGCACTGATACACACAGAAACAAATCTAGTACCACTGAAACTAGCTCTGAGACTGACCATCGTCATCACACAGAGACCATGCTAATTACAAATTAAAGGCCAAGGTAAACAGGTGAGTTTTCAAATTAATTTTAAATTGTTTCAAGGAGGGCTCCGACTGTAAGGTCAGAGGCAAATTGTTCCAAAGATTTGGGACAAGAAAATAAAAGGCCAAAGTGCGGGTAATTTCCCAACATGCCTGTGCTGGGGAAGGAAGCACCAAACTATGATCATTAAGGGATTGTAGACATCTTGCAGGAACATAAGGAATGGTACAGTGTGATAGATTATCAGGAGTACCCTCTGGTAATGCCCTGAAGGCTAATACCAAAACCTTAACTTGTACACAAAATTGTACCTGCAACCAATGTAAAAGTAGAAAAAGAGGAGTCACTGAATCTCGACGTTTGGCTCTGCGGAGAAAGCGTGAAGCGTTCTGCAGAGATCTCTTAAGACTAGAAGATGGAAGACCGGCATGTAAAACATTGCACTGTTAAATAAGCATGATAAGAGTACGCAAGGCTGCCTTATCTAAGAAATCATGAACTGACCATAACCTACATAGATGATAAAGGCCTGAATGAAGTACAAATGAAGTATGTTGAGTAAATGATAAATGTGAATCAATGATGACCCCCAGATAACGAAATGAGGCCACCGGAGCAATGGATACTCCTGAGAGAACTAATAATGGAGGAGCAGTATGGTAGTTTAACATCTCATCTTAAATGCTGATAAAACTGTATGTTGGCTGTCAAAGGGTTATAGTTTTTTAACAGTGTTCATATGAACCTCTGGCTTCACCTTTTTAGTACTGCCTATGAAAACCTCTTGGAGGAATTAAGTTGAGTTCAGTCACTGCTCAGGAAGCACAGCTTAGTAACTGAAATATTGTGCTGAATGTCATTTATTCCAAGCAGGCTTAGTTATTGTTAACTGACACATGCATAATTCATCTCCAGTGCTAGGATTTGCTGCAATGCACTGTGTCAGGCAGTAGTACCTACTGCTCTTGGCAGTCTAAAAACAGGACTGGTCCAGACAGCATTGTCGGCCTATCAAATGTTGCACTCTGTTTTCTCAAACTTCTGTGTAACCAAAGTCCTAATTTCTTTGAGAAAACAAACTCCTACTTTCTGATGGTAGCTGCCTGTGACATGCAAAATTAGGCTCCTTAGCATTCTGTGATTGTTTTGTCTTTTCTTTAAGTTGTTAGGTTGATTGAGTACAGTACTAATTTTTCTCTAATAATTAGTCTTCATTTCTTTATGTAATGAGAGACTTTTTAAGAAACTCTGTTGAAACCTTGGTTGTCTTTTTTTTCCTTTCATAGTGTCAGCTCACTGTTCTGCACCAATGGGTTGTTATCTCCACCTACCAGCAGATGGAGGTAGAAAAAACGGAGTTTTGCAGTGACCTCACTGGTGTAAGACTGGTGATGCTCCCTGGAAGATCCAGTATTTTTCTCTGCCTTCTAGCAGGTGGTAGGTCTTTCTGTTGATGCTCGGTCCCTGGCATATCTTCCTGCTCTGGTGGCCAAGGCTGCACAACATGGTCGAGCCTAATGGCTGCTCCCAGATTCACAGTCACAGACCATACCTGAGCTCGGAGTCTGTCTTCACAAACCTCAGTCGCACCTCTTAGTGCCTCTGGGTGAGTCTTTGGCTTGGTGGTGAGGTACCTCGCCTGAGGGATGTGGGTCCACATCCCCTTATCAGTCTTGCTCATTCAGCCTGATTGGGTGTGCCCCCTATGGGCTCCCTCTGCAGCTCTCAGTGCCTAAATTCTCCCCCCCCCCCCCCCATATTGTCCAGGGCAGCAGCATTCCCTGTTTTAGGGAATAAGGCTTTTTGCTGCTGCTTCTGCATCAAAACCCCCCCAAAACAAACCCAGAGCCCAGTGCAGGGGAATCTGTTATTGCAATTAAGGGATTTCCCAGCTTAAAGTACCTCTGGCGAGCCCAGACTGAGGCAGGTCTGAACAGTATGTGGTCAGGGATGCCGGTAGGGAAACGCTGCACTATGTGCAAGAGCTAACAGCTCACTACTACTGCTAGTTCTGTCTGCCCACATTGTGACGGGCCGTTTTTGATTTTGGAAACGGCCCAGAGGGAAGTTGGGGGGGCTCAGCATCTTTCCTCCCTTCCCACCAAGACACCAGGACCTGTGGTCCTGTTTTTTGAGGCATGGTGGCCATTTTTTTCTCCATCGCTGATTTCTTCTCCTGCTGCTTCTTGGCATCGGGGCTCAGGGGGATGGGGTGGGTCTTCCTCCCTTCAGGTCTATTTGGGGGGGGGGGGGGGTCCCGATGGGGCCTCTGGAGCCAAAAGTCTCCTTGGACACCAAGTAAGCCTCAAGTGCTTCCCAGAGTTTGATGCAGTTGGTTGACAGCAGTTGCAGTAAGATTGGGGGTTCTTCTTTGGGACCCCTTGGGTTTCTGGCTTGGGTTCCAAGTGAAGGTGGACCAAGGGGAGGGTGCCTGCCATGCCAGTTCCCTCAGAGAAGATGGGAGAGGACTCAGAGTCTCCACTTTTCATCTTGGGCGCCAGCGGAAGAGCACTCCCATGTGATCCATCTCTTCTGTCTTGTCTTATTGGCAAGGTTACTAGGACCCTCTCTATGTTTACGTATCTGGCTTCCACTGCTGGAGGGTCTTTCTGGGCCATCTAAGCATTTGCCCATTCACAAGGCTCTTATCCCCATGATGTTGTTGGAGTGGAAAAATCCGGATGGTCCCCTCTGGGGAGCCTGAGCTCTGGATCTCCTTCATATTTTCGCTCTGGAGGAGGTTGAAAAGTATTGGATCTTCTCTAACGTGTACGCTGTGGTCACAGCGGTCACTATTCCATTTCAGGGGGTTTTGGCCCTTAAGAAGCTCCATGACAAAAAGGTGGAGCAGCAGCTCCGCCTTACCTTTTCGGTAGGGACATCTAGCATTCAAGTCACCATCTGTAGTGGTTATGTGGCCAGAGCCATGCTATGCTGGTTGCAGCAGTCCTGGAGTCCTCAGAGGTGGCGTGCCTGGTTTTTGGGACAGCCTTTTTAACAGATGTTCTTCATGATCTAGTCTGCTTGGCTTTCTGCTCAGTTGCTGCTTCGGTGGTCAGGTGCCAGTGGTTGTAGCTTTTGCCACTGGGTGGCAGATGCTGCTTCCAAGAAGCTGTTGAGTCAGCTGCCCTATAGAGAGGGTGATTGCTTTTTAGAGAGGATCTGGAGAAGCTTGTGAAGGACATGGGAGAGGCACGGCCTCTCAGACGCCTGGAGCTGAGGCAGAAGGGGGTTCAGCACCCCATTGTTGCCTGGGTGTGATCCAAGATGGGCTGTTTTTGATCTGTGCATCACTCTTGGCTCAGGGTGACCAAAGCAGGTCCTTCAAGCAGGGCTCCTTTCATGGCCCCAAATGAGCCAGTTCTCTGGGTTTCTCTGGTGGAACAGCAGCCAACTATCATGCCCATTAAGGGTGCGCAGGGTCCCTCGGTGATCCTGGTGAAGGGGCAGGTTGTCTCTTTTCCAGGACAAGTGGGCCCATGTTACCTTGGATCAGTGTATCCTAGAGGTGATCAAAAAGGGGTACTCTTTGGAGTTTGCCTGTCCAGTTCCCAACGCCTTCATGGTCAATGTAAAGACTGATTTTCTCAGCCACTTTCTCCTGGAACCAGGAGAATGTGAGCAGGCCCAGTAGGCCTTGCAGCTCATTCTGTACCATTGGGGCTTCCCCCCTCCCCTCCAGTTTGACTTGATAGCATCTAGGGTCAGTGCAAAGGTGGGACGCTTTTTCAGTCAATGGAGGGGCCCCAACCTCTCAGAGGATAGATATCCTGATGCAGCCTTGACCGGTGTTGGAGTCTCTCTTTCCTCTGTGGTCTCTGGTAGGCTGCTTGTGGCGCAGGATTGCACGTCATCATCTGATCTTGCTGGTTGTGCTGGATTGGCTTCACAGACCTTGTGCCTGCTAGTGGAGGACCCTCTGTCTGTGCCCAGAGGTCAGGGTCTTTTCAGACAGGGACCAGTAGAAATGGAAGATATGGATCCCTTTTTATTACAGTATGGCCATTGAGAAGGTTTTCTCCCATGGTCATTTCTACACTGTTCCGCTCCAGGAAGTCCTTCGTGGCTTATATCAGGGTCTGGTGTGTTTGTGAGCCCTGATATGGGGAACTGTCCTTATCTCCTTGGAGGGCCTGGACTCTCAAGGAGCTCAACACCAGCACAGCCTGGATCAGGGGCTGGCATTGAGCTCCCTGAGGGTCCAGGCGGCTGTGCTGATCAGTTTTGGGGGGAAGTGAAGGACTTCTTTCTGGCTCTGCATAGAGAGGTGGCCTAGTTCCTAAAGGGGGTGGCACATTTGCGTCCCCTGCTTTGTTTTCCTTCCCTTTGTGGGATCTTAATTTGGTCCTGCGGGCGCTGTCTGAGGCTTCTTTTGTGCTCAGCTTCTATTAAAAACCAAAATCTTAAGACAGTTTTTCTGGTGGCCATTACTTCTGCCCTATGTGTCAGGACCCATATCTCTCCTTGGAGGATTCAGTCTCTTGCATCTGGTCCCATCCTTTCTGCCAGAGGTGATGTCATTCCATTTGAATCAGGAGGTCTGATTGCCCTCCTTGTGGCAGGGGGGTTTAACTCCTGCAGACTATAGGCTTCACAGGCTGGATGTCTGAAGGACATCGCTTCAATAGCTTCAGGAGACAAATGGGTTTTGTCTCTCAGACCACCTCTTTGTGCTTGTTCATGGCCTTCAGATGGGTCAGTTGGTCTCTAAGGCCTCCATTTCTAGGTGGATCAAGGCAGCTATTGAGTCTGCTTACATCTTCAGGAATTATCCAGTGCCTCAGGGGCTGAAGGCTCATTCTACAAAGGCGCATAGCCAGGCAGTCTCCCTTGAGGAGATTTATAGGGTGACGACTTGGTTGTTGCTCCATTCCTTTGCTAAGCACTACAGGTTGGATGTCTTGGCCAGAGCCTGTTTGGTTTGGTTGAGCTGTCATTCAGGAGGCCTTGTCTTTCCTAACCCAGTCGATCTGCTTCACTACATCCATTTTGGTTCAAAATGGTAAACTGATTCTAAGAAAGGAGAAATTATCCCTTACATTATGGGTTTTCTTTTCTTTAGTCAGTGAAACTACTCGGCAATCCCACTCTTGGAAGACCTTGGCCTGGGGTTCTAGGTGTTGCTCTGTTTACCTTCTGGTTATTTGCAAAAAAAAAAAAAAAAGAAAATTTGACTAATTCTGATTGTGATTAGCAGCCATATGGAGTTCCCTTGATATGGCTATTCCCTGGTACATCAGGATAGTGAGTGCCACTCTGTGGTGATTTGCTTGCTTGCTTATCATTGCAGCTGCACTGGTTGATGTGGCTGGGTGTGTTTTGAAAGGGATCTTCTGCTGCTTGGGCAGTTGCATACTGGATATTTCCATGGAGCAGTTCAAGGAGAAGGGAGTAGGACAGGTAGGTTCTATCTAAACCAAGGAAGACGTGTCGATTTCAAAAATATTTATTGGACAACATTCAAAATGACTTGACACAGCTGCCGTGTTTCGGTGCCTAAAGCGCCTGCATCAGGAGTCTACAAAATAATAAAACACATATAATATACAAATATAATAAAAGAAATAAAATTATATAAATATATGAATAGGTGATTTCAGGGAGCACCACCAGTCTTATAGGTCACTGGTAAAACTCAGTTTTCTCTACCTCCATCTGCCGGTAGGAGGTCATAACGACCCATTTGTGCAGAATGGTTTTGCAGACTAAAGAAAAGAAAATTCAGGTAAGGCATAATTTCTCCTTAGTCTGTGCTGGTCTAACTGCTCAGATGTTGCTTTTGCTAGTCCAGGTACTGTGGGCTTTGGAAACTGCTATCCTGATGTTTTCATCTCCAGACCAGTTGCAAGTTAGGAAATGTTCAGGTTTTCTTTCTTTGGGTAGAGCATGTGATTATGAAATACTGTGATCTATGTGTTTTGTCTAACAATCTGTGCTGGCATTTATACAATGTCTGGCTGTGCTCGTTCCTAAAATATAAGCACACATTTGACCTATCACGCTAGTATTCTATAAAGAAAAGTAGACGCCTATGTTTCTTTATAGAATAGGCTTCACCCAAAAATAGGTTCCCCTTTATAGAATTACTCTCCACTTGTCTATATGGCAAATAGTAAATGTCATCTCAAGGGATGTAGCTAATTGCATTTTGTGTATCTTCCGTGCTTAATGGATGGCAGTCCTCTCTGAAATACTGGGAATGCTTCCATCATATACCACAGAGGTTTTGCAGTTGATGTTAATTTCGTCTGTTCCTGTGTGGTAACAGCAAAACCTTGCCACACTTTTGTAAGTAGGGTCCTAAAATAATTTAGTGTGCATTGCATTAGCTTTTTTGGAAACGTACACTGAAATGAAACAAAAAGGAAAATATTGAAATACATTTTTTGTCTGCACGTCTCTAATGCTGGGTGGACTGAGAGAGAGAATATGGCAGGGCAGATGAGGTAGACAGTAAATTGGTAAATGCAGTAGAAGTTTGCAATAAAAGAAGTGGACTGTGGAACGGTAAATGTATTAGACAAAAACAAGTTTGCAATAAAAATAGATGTATATTTTTTTGAATATACACTTGTTCTAAAATGGAAAGTGAATTGGATTAGAGGCAAAATATTTTGTTTGCAATTTTTTTTATCAAAAAATTTACATAATTGATTTAATGCCTATAGAAGTTGACCAAAGCTTAGGGTTTCATTTTGTGTTGGTTTTTCATTGTACCTCTCTTTAGAAATGCATGTATTTGTGCAATTTGGAGGCCCTGCATCTAGTAGTAGGTTTCTTTTATTTTTGTTCTTTATTTATGATTTTTGTTCTTTGAGGCCTTACATTTTCTAGAGATTTCTTTTCATTCTTTTTAGGTTCTTAATTATGTAAAATTTCCAGAAGTAGCAGACATTCCTTATAAATTGTGGTAAAAACCTCAGTGGAAAATATTTGCTCCTATCCATATGTTTTGAGCCTCAATTTGGCGTTGAGGTCCTAACCATATTTTTGTACATCATGCCAAGAATGAGATCAAGACAAATTGAACAAAAGATCTTCTGTCTTGTGCAATGGTTCATTAAGATTTTATATTGTGGCTCTAAATCAGATGCTAGCTGCTATGATTTATGATCCTTAAACTAAACCTTGCTATAATGGATAGTTCTTTACAGTGGAATTACTCTGTTTTTTTACAGGAAAGATTCCAAGTGAAGAATCCACCACATACTTATATCCAGAAACTAAAGGGTTACCTTGATCCTGCAGTAACTAGGAAGGTAAGAAGATCTTCAATTTTTTTGAGAGGTGTTTATATACATATGTCTATATAGAGATTTAGGTATATCTATCTATGAATATCTATATCTATAAAATTGAAGTAGCATTCTTGGTTGGGGATATCATTCTTCCATCTAAGCTTGTAAGAATTTGGTGATAGAATGTCCAGTTTTTGATAGAAGACATATGGGATTGAAAAAACCGAGAAGAAGCAAACATTGGTGTTCACTACGTGAAGCACACTGACTCATTTCCTCTAGTACTAATGTCCTGTTTTAAATTTTTTAAAACTTTTTGGGTGTTTTTCTTGCTCGTCATCCTTTCTGTCTTGGTCTAATCCTGACCTGCTGCTTGTTTGTGACTGAAGCTTTGTGTTTCACACCTAAACAATGAATTTGACATCTTTCATCTCAGTGGTTTCAAAATTTACCCAAAGGGCAGCAGCAACAACAAATTTTGTAGATGTTTGTAAGTAATGCAGTTTAATAGTATATGACCAGTGTAAGGCCTATGTCAGCTCTGAGTGCAATATTTGTTTCGTTTAACTGCCAAAATAAAATTGAATTTCCACTATATAATCTGAAATTTATCAGAATACTGAAACGTGGAATTAAACATACAGTGCTTCCCACCCCACCCCGTCAATTTTTCAAATTACAATAACGTATTATATATCTAGTCCTTTTGACAGTTCTTTCAATATTCAATTCTTCTAATATATAAAGTGCAATAATTTTACAATATTTTCAATTTCTTTCAATTTTTGGTTATCAATAGAAATCAAACAAAATAAAACATGGAAAAGAAAATAAGATGATACCTTTTTTATTGGACATAACTTAATACATTTCTTGATTAGCTTTCGAAGGTTGCCCTTCTTCGTCAGATCGGAAATAAGCATTGAATATAACCGGGAGCATGAATAAACTAAAGGCACACTTATCTTCTCACTTTCCCAGCGGGGCTCCATTTCGCCCGTGGCTTTGTCAAGGGATGATCTGTGCACCCACGCTGTCCAAGTTCATCTCTCAGATGTATGCCATTCAACAATTATGCTCTTATGTGTTCCATTTGCAATACGCACTAATTAGCTTTTCATTTCATGTATACGGTGCTCTGTTTCAAACCAGCGTAGCTTCCAAAACGCTGTATATATGAAATTGAAAGCTGATTAACGGGTATTGCAAGCGGAGTATATAGGAGCATGACTGTTGAATGGCATACATCTGAGAGATGAACTTGGACAGCGTGGGTGCACAGATCATCCTTTGACAAAGCCATGGGTGAAATGGGACCCTGCTGGGAGTGAGAAGATAAGTGTGTCTTTAGGTTTTTTTTTCATGCTCTCGTTATATTCAATGCAGATATGATTGAAATTGAAGATTCTTAATAAAGTTTACATTGAAAGAACTTGGGCTACATATATTGCAGAAATTGAAAATATTGTACATAAGTACATAAGTACATAAGTAGTGCCATACTGGGAAAGACCAAAGGTCCATCTAGCCCAGCATCCTGTCACCGACAGTGGCCAATCCAGGTCAAGGGCACCTGGCACGCTCCCCAAACGTAAAAACATTCCAGACAAGTTATACCTAAAAATGCGGAATTTTTCCAAGTCCATTTAATAGCGGTCTATGGACTTGTCCTTTAGGAATCTATCTAACCCCTTTTTAAACTCCGTCAAGCTAACCGCCCGTACCACGTTCTCCGGCAACGAATTCCAGAGTCTAATTACACGTTGGGTGAAGAAAAATTTTCTCCGATTCGTTTTAAATTTACCACACTGTAGCTTCAACTCATGCCCTCTAGTCCTAGTATTTTTGGATAGCGTGAACAGTCGCTTCACATCCACCCGATCCATTCCACTCATTATTTTATACACTTCTATCATATCTCCCCTCAGCCGTCTCTTCTCCAAGCTGAAAAGCCCTAGCCTTCTCAGCCTCTCTTCATAGGAAAGTCGTCCCATCCCCACTATCATTTTCGTCGCCCTTCGCTGTACCTTTTCCAATTCTACTATATCTTTTTTGAGATACGGAGACCAGTACTGAACACAATACTCCAGGTGCGGTCGCACCATGGAGCGATACAACGGCAATTGTACTTTCCATTACGTTCATTCCCACTGTTCCAGGACAAGTGGGTAGTTATGTCCATCGACCAGCAGGTGGAGATAGAAAATACAGAACTGAGCACCACTACATAGCTCCCTGCTAGCAGCTCAGCTCCTCAGTGTCTTCTATCTCCAGCAGGTGGATGGACAGACTTCCTCTGTCTCTGATTCTGAGGCCTTGCTCCTGGTCCAGTTGGTCAACTGGTTCCCAGTTGAGCAGAGTGAGCAGTTGAGCAGACATACCTGGTGGTGCTGGGTCCCTGTCGTGCCTTCCTCCTGGGATGTTCGGCGCCTTTTCCCTGTTTTCCCTCTGTGTGAGAGCCTGCTCAGCAACCAGTCTGCTCAGAAGATGAGGAGTCGCAGGCAACACATTGAGTCTGGCAGGCCGGTGCTGCTGCTGTGCCCTGCTCTGAAAGCGAGGGGGGTGACTGTGTCCCTGGGTAGTGTGGACCCAGGGTGGTGGATCTTTTCTGCTGTGCTTCAGGCCTTGGGACATCGATGGGAGCACTGTGTGTCGGCGCTACAATAAATAAATAAAACCATGGAGGAAGTGGAGGAGCAGTTTAATGATTAGATCAGTGGAGTGAGAACCAGGGAAGCATGGTTGAAATCTCATAACTGCTCCTTGAGGTCTTTGGCAGATACAGACAGACTGTGATTCCTCTGAAGACAGAAAACTGCCTAATCTACCTAAATGTAAATAAAAAATGACATATTTTTGCTTTTGTGCTGTGCGCAGTTTTAAAAAAAAAAGGCGGGTGTGTAGCGCGGTGTGCCACATGTTTTCCCCGCGCAACGGCAGTCTCTGGCCATGGCAACCCCTACTTAGTGTGTGACATGCTGCCTGTCTTGCAAAGAGCGGTGTTCCTCCTTGGGCTGCTGCACGGTGTGCAGTCCGGTTCCCCAGTGGAGGAGCTGATTCGGGGCTCACACATACAGAGCACGCTCGGTCACAGCAGCATGTTTCTTTCGGCTCTGGTCCCCGGTGCAGGGCCTTGGTGTTTCGCCTCAGAAGGAGGCGGGAATTGTGGCCATTTTGTTTTTTTTGGCAGAAGCGAAGCCCCTGCGCAGGCAGCTGTGTAGATGGGGGTCCCTTCATCTGCTTGACCGGGCCTTGGGCTGATGCTAGGAGCCTGTTCTCCAGCAGGCCTGGCAGCTCCGGGGGGAGAGAGGAGATGGGGATCTCCCTGCCTGTTCCCAGGGGATCGCGACTGCTGCCCCGTGGAGACTTAGTCTCAGATTTTGCTGCAGTTGGGCGAGGTGGCCCCCTGATTTCAGAGGCACTTGCAGCGCTCCCTTGGGGAGTTTCCGGAAGGTAGTCAGACGGCTAGCCTAATGAAGGTCCTCAGTAGACCATCCAGGGTATTTCTCCATTCACCTGGACATTTGGGTCCTGCTTGCCGCAAGGTGGAGTGCGTCTGACACAGGCCTGCAGGTTGGGAGGACCTTGGCCCATCCATTTTCTCTGGTGCCAGAGGAGGAGATGTTCCCTTACCTAAGTTGGACTTAGTGTCTGCAGTCACCTACAGTACTACCCTCCCGATGGTTGGCGGCCTTGCCTTGAGGGATCTGCTAGATAGGAAGCCGAAACGGGCTTTTCAGCACACCTTGAGGTGACTGCTTTGGAGCTGCAGGCTTCTATTTGTAGCCCTTTGGTGGCACAGGCCTGTTTGCAGTGACATCAGCAGTCCTTTTTCCCGGGGCAGTCTCGGGCTGCCTGGATGGAGGCGGGCTTAGCCTGTCTGATGGCCACTGTTTATGTCAGTTTTTCAGCCACAGGCAAGTCTTTCTTCAGTTCTGGCTGCGGGCGTGGGTGGCCATTGCCACTTCAAAGGCCTGCATGGTCAGGTTACCCTTTTGAGACACATTTCTTTTTGGAATGACCTCGGCAATTTGGTTCAGGAGCTGGGTGAGCGGGCTCCAGAAGACGTTCCTTGTTCCTCTGCTTGCCTTGTGGGCTCAGCAGGTGCCCTGTTTCATGACAGCTCCTTGTGTAGGTCTGGTCATGACCTTTGGCCAGAGGGCTCAGTTTCGGGCTCGGCAACCTTCCTTCCAGGGGACGGAGAGCCGGCAGGGCGCTCAGAGTGAGTGGCTGCTGTCTCCCGGCAATCCCAATATAGCCAGGCCAGATGGTCCCTCCGGGCCTACAGGGGGCCGCTTCAGGCCTTTTGGGACGTGTGGTCTACCTTTTCCTCAGCTCTGGCGCTGGTTATTCTGGG
Organism: Microcaecilia unicolor; assembly: GCF_901765095.1. NCBI lineage: Eukaryota > Metazoa > Chordata > Amphibia > Gymnophiona > Siphonopidae > Microcaecilia > Microcaecilia unicolor. Next base: position 250,881,767 of record NC_044037.1, on the reverse strand, counting down.
TAATGGCTTCCAGTTGGAGTTCTCCCCTCCGGTAGCTCCTCTCTTCTTACAGTCTCCTTGTCGGGGGGGGGGGGGGGGGGGGGGCCTCTGGCAGCTCAGAGCACAAACTCAGTTGAGGTGCTGCTGGCCCTTTGGGCCATTGTTCCCATCCCTCCCGCCGAGCGCGGTCTGGTCGGTTCTCCTCCTATTTTGAGGTTCCTATGAAGATGAGAGCAGTGCAACCCAATTGGGATCTCTAGGGGTCCACCGATGTCCGTTTTAAGATGGTGACCCTGAGGTCTGTGCTCCCGTCCGTTCAGAGAGGAAGTTGTCTCTGCTCTTGAGACCAGGGAGGCGTAATTACCTTCCCCTCTTGGGGCTGCTTCTACAGTTCTTTTCCAATTCCAGTCCTGACCATTTGTTCTCCTCACGGGCCCGGGGACCTTTTCCTAGGTCGTGCGTGTAGTGGTCTTTCTGCGGAGATGGAGGTTTCGTTTCCTCCTGCACTTGTTATCAATAGAAATCAAACAAAATAAAACATGGAAAAGAAAATAAGATGATAGCTTTTTTATTGGACATAACTTAATACATTTCTTGATTAGCTTTCGAAGGTTGCCCTTCTTTGTCAGATCGGAAATAAGCAAATGTGGTAGCAGATAGTATATATAAGAGAAACATCAAAGCATTACTTTGACAGTCTGACAGAGTGGGAGGGTGGGGGTATGCATGGGGACATCAAAGCATTTCATTGATATTCTAACAGGATGGTTGTGGGTAGGTGAGAGGAGGGTGATAAACAGAGAAATACAACTTTATGGTTTATAATGGGCTAGAAAACCCAGATCCTTATTAAGTCCTGTCTGTTGGGTGTCAAAATATTCAATCATTCTGACTTCAAAGGTCTTACGCACTTGGACAGCTGGCTAATCCGAGCCTCCTCTTCCCAAGCCTGTGTAGAGGCTCCTTCAACAATGGTTCGCCTCCTGTTCTGTTTTTTGTTTTCTTGTTTGGGTGTTCAATTTCAGTGTGTGTGTGTGTGGGGGGGGGGGGGGGGGGGGGGGGGAGGGCGGCTGGCGCCAGCACACCAACTTGGAGCATCATAGGTGTTCTTTTAGATTCCCTGTGAGCTTGAGTGTTTCTCACAGAGGGATGGCGTTTTAAGTTAGCACACTGGATTCTTCGCTTCTGCTTCGTTCCCAGCTTCCAGCCTGGGATTTTGTGCAGCTCCTTGGTTGTGTGACAGTGGCCCTGGAAGTGGTACCTTGCCCTTGGATGCGGCCAATTTATAGAGCTCTGTTCAGCTCCTGGTCTCCGTTTTCAGAGGGTTATAACCTCTGGTTTCTTTGCCCCTTGCAGTCAGACAGATCTGAGGTGGTTGTGGCTTCACCAGTCATTGATCCGAATGAGGCCCTCCCCGCTGCTGCCTTGGGAAGTGGGGTCTACGGTTGACAGTTTCTTGGTCTGGGGGGGGGGGGCCCTTTGCAGGGGTCCCCTGGCACAGCTCTTGGTTTCCAGTAGAGGCACATCGGCCCTCTGGAGCTGTGAGGGGTGCGCTAAGCTCTGGAGGCTTTTGCCCCGCTGTTGGGAATGCTTTGGTTTGGGCCTTTTCGGACATTGCTATGGCACTAGCCTCTTCTACTAGCTAAGGGGGGACTCCTGGCAGTCTGCTGGCTCTGGAGCACAACTGGTTAATGGCCGGGACAGAGAGACACCTGTTGTGCCTTTCGGCGGTTTTGAGGGGTCCCTTTCGTGGGGACTGACCTTAGCAGGCACGCTCGGACTTCCAGCGATTGGGAGCTGTTGGTCGAGCCATTACAGCTGCTGATGTGTCGATGGGGCTTGGTTCTCTTGACCTATTCCTATGTCACTGTTCCGCGGTTCTTCAGCCGTCACAGGGAAGAGGACTCTCTCTGGGTCTGGACACCCTGCTGCGTTTGTGTTTGAGAGAGGGACTCCCATATGCCTTCCCCCGTGCCGAAGTTAGGCTGGGAGTGGGAGACCTTCGGGATACAGTGCTCCTGTTCTCCAGCCTGGACACGGCTCCAGTGCTATGCAGATCTTTTGGAACTCCTAGTTGGGGAGCTAATGCGATTCCCTCAAGTTCAAGGTTCTTCTGTTGGGGCCTGGTGGTCATGGAGGATTCTTCTCCCTTTGGTCTTACGACCTGGCCCTTGAGAGGGCTCGGCTGAGGAAGAAGGATTATTGGTTTCAGTCCTGGCTTCCCTGCTGCAGGCTAGGAAACACTCTTCTTCCTTGGCGCCTGCCAGTACTTTGCTTCCTCCCTGGGCCATTTCCTGGCATTTTTGTGGGAGGGAGTATCAAGGGCTAGCACTGGGTTCCTTGTGGGTTCCAGTGGCAGCCCTGGCTTGCTTTCAGGGTCATTGGCAGACCTCTTCTTTAGCGGCTCTTCTGGTTGTGATTCGTTTTCAGAGAGGTGTGGGTCGCTTATGCTGCCCTTTGTGTGCCTTTTCCAAATGGGATTTTATGCTGGTCCTTCGGGTGATGCAGCACTCTCCATTTGTGCCCCATCGCTAGTTGATCCTGATAGTTCTCACGTAGAACTCAGTGTTATTAGGGCGCTTCTGTTGGCCTATTGCTTCTTGCAACTTCAGGCTCCTTCTTAGGACCCTTTCTCCATCTTTGTTTTGGAGGCAGGGTCTCGTTTCGGGCAGTACAGTCCTTCTTGCCCGAGTGATTGTTGGTTTCTTTTTATTTAGTCATTTATATGAACTTTCACAGGGCTCTCTTGTGTTTTTTCGAGGTTCCCGATGTCTTCCGCCTTTCGTATAGACCTTTTGTGCAGTTTGGTAAACAGCAGTTGGGTCTCATGGCTTCCAAGGCTTCCTTTGTCTGGTGGGTGAAGGTGGCCATGGTCTCTGCTTGTATTCTGGGAGGGTCTTCTCCTCCTCGTGTTGGAAGGCACACTCTCCTGGGCGTGTGACTACGTCTCGGGCAAAGGCTTCTTTGTCTTCTCTGATGGATATTTGTAGGGCAGAGGCATGAGCTTCTCTGCTTTCCTTCAGTAGCATGATGGTGTAGTGGGGGCCACGCAGGCAGCGGCTGCATTTGGGGTGTCAATTCTGCTTGTGGCAGGTTCGGCTTCCCACCCTCGTAGGGATAGCTTTTGAACATCCCACTCATCCTGGAATAGTGGGAATGAATGTAATGGAAGGAGAAATTAGGCCTCACCTGATAATTTTCTTTCCATTAGTTCTTCACACTATTCCAGAAGCCCTCCTGTGGTTCGATGCCCTGATTGGTGACTCTATGCACGGTCTTTGCATCCTGTTTTTGAGGGATCTTGTATTCGGATGGTTCTTGGGGCTAGATGTGTTGGTTGCTGACCATGCGCCTGATTGGGCGTTCTTTCTTCCTTGCTTGAGGACTGATACTGAGGAGCTGAGCTGCTAGCAGGGAGCTATGTAGTGGTGCTCAGTTCTGTATTTTCTATCTCCACCTGCTGGTCGATGGACATAACTACCCACTCGTCCTGGAATAATGTGAAGAACTAATGGAAAGAAAATTATCAGGTAAGTCCTAATTTCTCCTTATATATTGGAAGAATTGAATATTGAAAGAACTGTCAGAAGGACTGAAGGTTTATGACTAATGATGACGAGTCCGTTTGGTGTTTATATATCAACAAAGTTCTGTGAAAACACCATGGGGTTTTATTGAGGTCTTTTCCTCCACTGAAGAGAAATTTGATATAGATTTAGAGAGATAGATATATATATTGAAATTTGAAAAATTGATGGGATGTGAGGCACTTTCTTCCAGATTCTACATAGCGTGCCTAGAGCTCTGCACCGAAATCCAAGTGCACTAGTTGACAATAATTAGAAGTTCAGTGTACTTCATTACAGAATATGCTTAGCGAGCTATGCACCTAAATTCTAATACGTGCAGGCAAAAAGGGGCATGGTTATAGGCGGGGAAATGGGCATTTTTGTGAGCGTTCCGAAATGTATGCGCATAGTTATAGAATGTTACTCAGTATAAATCTACGTGCTGGGATTTATGCCACATTTTCGTTCGTGTAAATGGATGCACATAGTTTTAGATGCTGAGATATCAATTAAGCATATTCTATATTCAGCACCTAAGTTTAGGCGCCACTTATAGAATATGCTTAGTCAGTACTGATTTCCATGCCAATTATTTAGGCACCATATATAGAATCTTCCCCTTTATGTTTAATTCCATGTTTCAGTTTGATTCCTTTCTGTCCACACTAGACTTTGAGCCCGTAAAAACGGGCTATTATAGGAAGGGGGGGTTGAAAGGCCCGCCCCCACTGCCAAGTTCGCCGCTGCCCCTCCCCCTCCGAGTTCGCGCCCCCACCACCGAGCCGTCACCACCCACCTTCCACCCGGCCGGGCCCTCGCTCCGCTATTGAAACAGCGAGGGTCCGGGAACGCAGCACTGAGCTCTGCTGAGCTGCCGACGTCGGCCTTCGTTCTTCTTCTCTGCCTGCAGCTGCCTGTCCCGCCCTCGTGTGACGTAACGTCGTCTAGGGCGGGACAGAGGCAGAGAAGAAGAAGGAAGGGCGATGTCGGCAGCTCAGCAGAGCTCAGTGCTGCGTTCCCGGACCCTCGCTGTTTCAATAGTGGAGCGAGGGCCCGACCGGGTAGAAGGTGGGTGGCGGCGGCGACTCGGGTGGGGGGAGCGTTAGACGGCGGTGTCCCTCCCTCAGCAATGCGCAGTACAGACCCTCTGTGTTCCGCCCCCCGTCATCACGTATTGACGTGGGGGCGGGGCAGAGAAGGTCTCTACTGCACATTTGCGAGTGAGTACGGTCACTCGCCGTTTATATGTTTGATTAGTAAGCTCCACTCCGTTATCCCAAAGGAGGTAAAAAAAAAAAAATTTTAATAGGAAGCAGTGAAAATCAGGTACATTTTTTTGAGGTTATGCTTTGTGAATTGTAACACTAATCATATCCAAAGTTTTCTAATGGATAAAGGCTACTATGACATACTCGATATGATATTCAGCTTTACTTATGTAGATATGGGGTTCTTATGATACAACGCAGCAATATTTTTTAGAACACTTTCTTAATTCCCCCAAGCATTTTCTCCAAAATGTTTTTGATTGTGAAACACATGTCTTCAGACTTCACTTACTTTCAGTCTTCCATTGTACCAGAAGGCCTTTCAGCATTTTGGACTTCAGCTTGGTGATTTGTGCTGAATACTATGGCCTCTTGAGCAAAGATGGATGGGTAATAAGTTATTCTTATTTACTTAAACCAATACAAACACATGTGCGCACACATGCAGAGAAGTTGGAAAGAATTCCATGAAATGTGCTCTGCATGCCTTCCCATCTTTATTTATTTGATTGTATAGAATTTTAAGAGATGCTGTCATGCATTCATGCATATGTGGGTTGAACTCATGCCAAGGACCAGCTGTTTTTAAAAAGCATAACATTTTTATCTACATTATTTTTATGGAACTTCAGGAGGCTGCCCTAGATAATCTTAAACTATCTTGGATGATATGTAAAATGAATCTACTTTGTGATCAGATATTGGTGTTTGTCACCTTGTCACTTTGTGTGAAGAGAAAGGCCAAATTGTTTTTCAACAGTTTTCTCTATATAGCTTTGATGAAGCACATTTCTTTCAACTTGCTACAGCCAGCAAAAGCAACATGAGACACTGCCAGTTTGACATCATCTCAAAAGCTGTTGCACAAAAGGATGTGGTCTATTAATTTTGCACCAAAATAGCCATGGAAAATCTTATCCTTGCTGCAGTTCTCTTTGGAAAATATCATTTTTAAGCATGTGACACTGACAAGATTTCACATAGCTAAAACATAAGAGTAGCTATATTGGGTCAGACCAATGGTCCATCTAGCCCAGAGTCCTGTTTCTAGCAGTGGCCAATCCAGGTCACAAGTACCTGGCAGAAACCCAAATTGTGGCAACATTCCATGCTACAAATCTCAGAGCAAGCAGTTGGTTCCCCATGTCTGTCTCAATAGCAGACTGTGCACTTTCCCTCCAGGAACTTATCCAAAAATTAGTTCTTGCTCCAAGACTTGACTGTAGTTGCTTACCTTTTTTTTTTTTTTTTTTCTTTTGCGTAAATTTGTTTTATCTTGTAGAGAATGTTAGCTTAGCTGTTGCAGATGTAGCCCCGACAGTTTGATTGTTTGGATGCAGGTCTCAAATAGTGATAAAGTAAGCAGGGCTGCTGCAAGTGGTAAGCATTGCAGAAGGTGCCAGGCAGGAACAGAGCCTCCCTCCCCTGCCAGTTCTTATTTTCTATAGTGGTGCCAGGGCCGCACTCAAGCCCTGCTACATTCCTGGCCTGTGCTGGAAGGTCCTGTGCCACGCTAGTTTATTCTGGCCCAGGCAAAGATTGGGTTGCAGCAGCAAGTTGGGGTCGGAGAGTTAGGAAAGAAGTGATGAGATGCTGGACCTATAGTTGGCCTTAGTGCCATACCTAAAAGGAAGATTATTGTTTTCACTATTTTTAACAGCTAACTGGTCAAGGATGGTGTTGTGGCTTTTAACCTGGATACAAGAAATGAGTGATGTCTGCAGTAGATGAAAAGCATTGCTTCGAGTTGTACATTCAGAAGTAGAACGAAAATGCTTACTAAAGAGGTGTGTATTGGGAGGGGAAGGTAGGGGGGGGGGATCTCCACATAGAACAATCAAACTTTTTTTCTTTAAGAAACCCAGATGTGCTCATATCCTGTGTTGCACGTTTTATCGCTATTTTTTATTTTTTTTAAACTGGTCGAGGAGAGAAGGTCCGTTCATATTCCTGACTCGTTCTCTCCTCTTTAGCAAGAAGAATCGTTGCTTTGTGTTGCTATACAGTTGTTAGATCACTGGCCTGTAAGCAGCTCTGCAGGCTGGCACATTCCTTCTTCCTTTCTCTGCCCCAGTAAAGTCCTTGGTGAAGAAGGACACACAGACAGATGTTAGAAATGTCTTCCTGTTGACCTTCAGTGTAACATCCTGTCAAACTCTAACTGCAGTCAGGTTTCTCAGGTTTTGTTGCTTCTTTTTGGTTATCTTATTCTTGGGTCTTCTTTCCCTTATTTCTTCTAATTTGTCTTATTTTTGGAGAATAAAGGTATGCACCACCTGTCTGCAGTGGAAATGCATCATCCGTTTGTTGTCTCCTGATTAAAAGCCACAACACTATCCTTGTCCGGTTGCAGAATACTGCTACTAATATTTTAGGGATACAGAGGTGGGAAAGAGCTTCTTTTCTTAAGCTCTCACATTGGCTTCCAGTGGAGGTATGAGTAGATTTTTAACATTCTCTGTTTAACTTTCAAGGTGGTGAATGGAATCTGCTCTTCTGATTCAGAATTACTAGGTTTGGTTTAAAATTAATGCAGTCGTTACATCCCTATCAATTTTAAATTCCCGGCAACTTTTGTGGTCAAGTGGAGGTTGACACAAAAGAGATTATTCTGTTCTGTCATTTCCAGTTTATGGCATTCTATGCCGCTCTCTCTTAGAGACTGATTATTTAAAATTTCAAAGAGGGATGAAAACTTGGTGGTTTGATAAATATCTTCTTAAGTGTTAGACAATATACTGCTTCATTTTATTGTCATGTATGCATTGTATAACTTGTGTAATTTTTATATATCTCTTTACTTTTTATTGTAAAATGTTCTGAACTTTGTGTGAGAATGAATAATAAGTCTACTCTTCATCTATTCGTTGTCCTGGGTGATTTGTCAGCTGGGTATTTCTGTAATTATTTAAAAATATTTATAACCTGCCCATCTTTAGCAGTTCTATGCAGTGTACATTAAACATTCGAATAATCTTATCCCAAACGTGAACAAAAACCAGTAGAATACATTAAAAGCACAAGAAACATCGTGTTCACAAAAGAACTCTAAATAGTGAACTAAAAATCATAAAACGCTTGTCTAGAATAAAAATAAACAGGGTAATCCTAGAAAGTGGGCACTAACATTTACACATCAACTGCATGTGTAAATCATTAGAATAATGACCTGTATATGCCAAAATTCTGCCTAAACTCTATTCTGTAAATACACATGTATCTCCCAAAGGGCGCATTTTACAGTAGGTGTACACATAGGTGGATTCTGGGTGGACTGTTGGCTGCACTCGCACCTGTGCACGTAACTTATGGAATACAACTGTGCCTGTATCTCTGGACTTGCACCTAACTTTTACATGCATATTGAAGCGCTTATGTTTCCAAGTTATTTAGAGAGGTGTGGTAGCCGTGTTAGTACACTTTTATAGGTAATCAGTAGAAATAAAACATGGAAAAGAAAATAAGATGATACCTTTTTTTATTGGACATAACTTAATACATTTTTTGATTAGCTTTCGAAGGTTGCCCTTCTTCGTCAGGTCTGAAATAAGCAAATATTGGTAGATGACAGTATATATGAGTGAAACATCAAAGCAGTTCAGTGACAGACTAACAGGATGGGGGTGGATAGGTGAGAGTTAGGGAGACAAGAAGGTGACAGAGCAATACAATTTTATGCTTTATAATGGTCTAGAAAACCCAGATCTTTAAGTCCTGTCTGGTGGGTGTCAAAATTGACTACTCCTCAGAAAAAGTCAACTTTTTGGACAGCACAGTCTCAATCAGCGATGGCTATAATCAAACATCCATATACAAGAAACCCACAGACAAATGCAGCTAACTCCACAACTCCAGCTTCCACCATTCACATACAAAAAGATCCATTATTTACAGCCAAGCCACAAGATACCAGCGTGTCTGCTCTGACCCAGGGGACAGATACCTCAAACCCCCTGAGTGCATCCTTCAAACAGGCTACAACCCCAAAATAATCTCCAAGAATATTGCCTCCTCCCTCAAAACACCCAGGGAAAATCTGCTACAGTACAAAGAAAAAAAAAAGCCACAGACAGAACCCCCCCTTATAGTGACATACAACCCAGAGCTAGAAAAATCATAAGAGACCTGCAGCCTCTACTCCAGGAGGATGAATTACTGAAAGAGATATTCCCATCCCCACCAGTGCTGGCCTTCCGACAGCCACCCAACTTAAAACACAAGCTAGAAGTAAGCTCCCTACACATACTCAAAAAGAAAAGAATGGCGTACATCCTTGCAATATATCCAGCTGCAAACTATGCCAAAATATCTCACAGGATCCCACAGTCATTCACAAAGGAAAAATATTCAGCATTAAGGAATGTTTCACATGCTCATCTTCCAATGTGGTATATATCATTCAGTGTAAAAAAATGCGATGAAGGCTGCTACATTGGAGAAACAAGTCAGATGCTAAAGAAGAGATTTAATTTACATAGACATCATATGAAAAATGCCAGTACCAACAAATATGTCACGCCTGTGGGACAGCACTTTACAAAACCAGAACACTGTACCAGTGATTTTATGGTAAGGATCCTGAAAGGGAACTTTAAAACAATACAGGAACGTAAGACCTTTGAAGTCAGAATGATCAAATATTTTGACACCCACCAGACAGGATTTAACAAAGATCTGGGTTTTCTAGCCCATTGTAAAGCATAAAATTGTATTGCTCTGTCACCTTCCTGTCTCCCTGACACTCACCTATCCACCCCCATCCTGTTAGACTGTCACTGAAATGCTTTGATGTTTCACTCAAGATATACTATAGTAAAAATTGGGAAACTAGTTTCCAACAAAGGTAGATCCTATATATATAAACACTTGGAAACCGATAATACTGTAAGAACATACAACCTTGTGTAAGGAGGAAAACCTCAAGAAGCACCTTTTCCGACTAACAAGGCGGGCAAAAGGGCTAGGGCTTCTTCATCATCGGAAAAACCTCCTAGGGTTCATAGTATCAAAACATCTCAAAATTCTTAACTCGCAACTTATTTGAGCTTATTCAGATGTTTAAAAAAAATAATAACAGAGGTACTTAGCTTAACTGTAAAGACCTCAGTCTTCTCTACGGCTCCTTCGTTACTCAGACCGGTGTCATCGTTTCGCCACTGCTGCATCAGAACCTCCGATCTAGTATTCTGTCAGAAGACAAAAAATATATATAAGTCAACAGGAACCCTTATTCATAAACCACATCGCAAAAGTTTTCTTAACAGCTTACACTGAGTGTTCAGACTGCCGTTCAGCAGTGGCGAAACGTTGACCACGTTGAAGAGGATGCTAGGATTCTGTAAAGGAAAGTAGGTGCCTTTGTTCCTTTGTAGAATAGGCACATAATTATAGTTGCACAGTTAAAGAGCTATCGTATATATAACTGCAATAAGAGTATTGCCAGAAATCATAAATTAAGAGAGATAATGAGAACCTATGCATTTTAATTTTGTGAATTTTTATAACTCAGCCTGTCTGCCAGTACTTTTTACTATCATGTTCTAGTTCCCACACCCTTCATAAGTGAGCCATCATTCACAAGTTTAGAGGTGTTTTCCATAGCTGTTCCAGTGATGGTGTGTGGTCTGGGGGCTTGCACAGTTTCTTTTCAGTGCACTGTGCAGATGCACTGTTGTGCAAACCAGCAGGTGCTGCCAGTGAAGTGGCAGCCTAGCTCCATCCCTGTGTGAGAGATGTAGATGTTACCTCTGCATTGCTCCAGCCAGCCTGAGGATCAAACATCTGAGCCCAGGATTTGAACTTGGATCTTCGGTATAGATGTCCACAAAGCCCAGGGACCTGATATTCAACCGGCATTAAACCTGGAAATTTAATGCCGGGGCCATGTCTGGACACCGGCATTGAATTTCCATGTTTTCGGAGCCAGCTAACACATAGACGACTAAGTGTGATATTTGTTTATTAAAACATTTAATATACCACTTAGCTAATCAAAAGACTAAAGCGGTTTACAATAAAATATGGAAAACACCTAAACAAATTTGAAAATGAACTCCAATTTTAGATAGTAAATGGGTGTATTTTCAAAGCACTTAGACTTGCAAAGTTACATGGTTAACCTATGGAAATTCGTAAGTCTAAGTGCTTTGAAAATGAGCCCCAAAGTCTCCACTCAACCGAGAAAACCAAGAGAAAAGAAAAACATGACATTCTATCCAGATATATCCAGTGGCCTAATTGGTTAGTGCAACGGATTGTGGACTGGGTTCAATTCCCACTGCTTCCTGATGGTCAACAGTGGGTTGAAATCCTGGAGAACCAGGTTGAATTCCCTCTGCAGCTCCGTGTGACCCCGGGCAAGTTTAGCCCTCCATTGCCCCAAGTACAGATTGTGAGCCCATTAGGGACAGTGCAAAGTGCCTATAATGGAAATTATAAACTGCATAGTCGCCTCAGGGATCACTTGCAGTATATCAAGTGCTGAAAAAAAAATCCACCAAATTTAAATGCTAACTTAAAATTCTTTAAAGATTCCTCATTCATAAAGCAATAGTTAAGCTAATCCAAAATGCTGGGGCCAGTCAGAAAAATGCACTCTCCTTGGTTGTTGCCAGACATGCTTTAGAAGCATGGGGTATGACCATCCTATTATCATTCAACGATCTAAGAAACCTACTGGGAACATATGGGACTACTCAAGAAGATAAATAAAGTGGAGTAAGTTCAAACAACGCCCTATGGGCTAACATAAGTATCTTAAATTCAACTTGATAGTTCACTGGAAACAAATGAAACCTCAAGAATAATGGAGTAACATAGGCCCCAAAATACACTTTACCTAATAGATGAATGGTTGCATTTTGAACATTTTGGAGTCTCTTTAACTTATCTATTGAGTGCTCTGCATAAACTGGCTATGGATTACCACATAAAGACAGGACTGACTTTACTCTTGCCAGAATTCTGTGTGATTGCGGAGTGCAGAATTTGTGCAGAAGTCAACATTCCACTGCAGAATATGCAGATATGACCCCCCCCCCCCCCCGCCTGCTTGCCCAACTCTCCGCCCGACCTACCTGTGCATTCCCTGGTGGTCTAGTGGCCTCTTTGAGGGGAGCAGGAAAGAACCCCACTCTTTCCTGCCCTGCTGTTTTGCTGGTGCTGCGCTTTTACAAAATGGTCGCCGAGACTTCAAGTGGTAATCTCATGAAACTACTGCTTGAAGTCTTGGTGGCCATTTTGAAAAAGCATGGCACCAGCAAGTGAGCGGCGGCAGCGGGTCAGGAAAGAGTGGGGTTCTTTCCTGTCCCTGAAGAAGTACTCCTGTTGCAGCTCCTACTCCTCCTACCTTAGGTGAGTTCGAGGATGTCTGAAGAGAAAAGCTGAAAAAAAGGGGGATTCTGTGGGTGGGTAGGAGTGGGCTGCAAAAGAAAAAGGGGGATTCTGTGGGTGGGTGGGAAGGAGGGGGCTGCAAAAACTTTTGTGTGCAGAATTTGCAAACGTGTGCAGAACTTTGAAATTTTTTGCTCAGAATTTTAAATTTTTTGGTGCAGAATTCCTACAGGAGTATGACTATTTATGTAGTTATCCTGACCGGTTAAGTGACAACTCTGCTGCCAGAAACCTCCAAATATAGCCAGTTTTCAGTTGACTCTTAACTGGTTATTTTCAGCTGCAGTAACCTGTTAAGTGCAGCTGAAAGCAATTAGCCGCAAACAGGCAATTTAACCGGCCAGGAGCTGTTTCTGGCCGGTTAAATGGCTTTGAATGCTGACCCCCCCCCCCCCCCAGGTTTTTATGGTTTTGCTTTCAATAGGAAAAGGTTTTTTTTTAGTGTGCAGGAGATTCCATGCTGTATCTTAATGTGTTTTATGAAGTTATTACTAGATATTAAGAAACGTGGGTTGGGGGGAGGACAAGGAGAGGGGGAGGTATGATCTTATTTCATGTCACCCTGTGTTTTCATAGCAGTTAAGATGAGCACAAGAATGTTTGGAAATTTCCTGTTTGAAATAAATGTCTGTAGCACCCTGTTGATGAATCTTTGGGAATGCATTATCTGTCACTGCAATGGATTATTCAAAATATTTCACTCACCACTGTGAAGGGAAAAGAAATATGTCATCTGAGTAAAAACTTTTTTGGCAGCGATGCATTTGTATTCTTCCCTTTCTGGTTGCTTTTGTGAGTTTAAATGAGACACCAAAGTCATTGACAATTCGCAAACCCTATTCTGGGTCAGTTTTCACTAAAATGTCTTGAGAATTGTTGGAAATATCTAATCTAAACACTTCAAATTAAACCTATATTCAGCGGAGTAGGATTAAATGATGAATGGAGAAGCGTAAATAGTGGGGTTCCTCAAGGATCTTTGCTGGGTCAGCTGCTTTTTAACATATTTATAAATGATCTGGAAACAGAAATCATAAGTGAGGAGATTAAATTTGCTGATGACACAAAGTTATTGAAAGTTGTTAAATCACTAGAGGATTGTGAAAACTTACAAGAGAACCTTGAGACTGGGCATCCAAATGGGTGATAATGTTTAATGTGCACAAGTGTAAAGTGATGCTTGGAGGAACGAGGAACCCGAATTGTAACTGCACGATACAAGGTTCCATATTACGAGTTACCATCCATGGGAAGGATCTAGGTGTCATTCTTGATGCGTTGAAATCTTCTGCGTAGTGTTGGGAAAGGAATAGACTGTGAGTCCACTAGGGACAGAGAAACGTACCTGTATATAATATGTAAACCACCTTATTTGTTCTAAGAAAGGCAATAGATCAAATCCATGGTCCTTTACACATTTACCCTTGTATCACTCCATGGTGTGAACATAGCTCAAACATTGATGCAGATAGAATGTGCTACAACTGTCCTTGGGGTGCCGAAATAGGCACCAGTTATTAGTGCCTGTGGTAGTGTGAGCAGGGTTGGAGTGGGAGGCCTAAAATACAGCCAGACAAAGAAAAAGAATGAAACAAATTAAACAAATACTGAACCCTGTTACCTCACAGGTATAGTAAATAAAGAATAAGAGGGGGTCTTTTCCTTAAGCTTAGCTTGAGTTATCTGCAGCAGGGCCCATAGGTATGGCATTGTGTGTGTGTGGGGGGGGGGGGGGGCCTTGAGAGATTTATTTCTTGGGGGGGGGGGGGGATCAGGAGGGGAGAGGTAGGGAGGACAAGCAGACATCCTTTGCAGCTGCCTGTGTTTGTGTTTTCTTCCTGTCCAACAGCTCCAGAGCTGCTGTAAAATCTAGCTCCTTGAAGGTAGGCATTGTGGAGTTGTGCATGGCATGGAATGCTCATTGTAATACTAATGAGCTTGTAATACATTTGCCTAGGGTTCTTGGTAGCTGCTAACAGCACATTTTAGAGCCACAGAAAACCCCTTTGTGCATTATTCACTAAATAATGTTTGCTTTAGACTGGCTACGACCAGTCTAAAGCAAATGTTGACAGCCAGGTAAGCTTTGTGCAATGGTCCCTAAGTAAGAGTCAATCAGAAATGTGAATTGCTGGGCAAATTGTGCTAGTAGTTAATGAATACTTTTTTTAAATATAGAAATTCAGACGACGGGTCCAAGAATCTACACAAGTGTTGCGAGAACTGGAAATTTCTCTGAGAACGAATCATATTGGGTAAGTATTATTTTTGAAGGAAAAAAATTGATTGATTGATTTCCGTATGTATTTAATATGAATGGGAAAGAGCATGGCTTTACAATGTAGGGCTAGGCCAAGATTTAGTGGACAGCACTGTCAGGATCAGTCAGGGGACCTAGGTTTGATTCATGGGCAAGACCACCTTCTTCCAGGGAAGGTCAGACCCTGGAGATAACGTGGAGGCAGCTTTCACAGCCCTTTTTTTTTTGGGGGGGGGGGGGGGGGGGGGAGTAAATGATGTTAGTGACCAGACTTTTGACTTACATTTGTAGGTTCTGGAAGAAGCCATGGATTGTAACTTCTGACTAGGGAGTGTGGCTGTGATGGCTAGACAGAGTCGGGGTGAGAGATAATTAATTGGAAAAAATAAACCCAACAGTACATGAAGACTGATGCTGTAGTAGCCAAAGGAGCAGGGTAAAGTTGCCAGGCCAAAAGAAGTAAATACTGTTTCAGTGTTATGTGGAGGAAGAGATGTCTGTACTGCAATGGTTTGCCTGCTAGCTCAGTGGTAGTGCTGGGTGCAAGCTTAATTCCTGCTTGCAAGCTCACTAAGTGTATCAGTGGCAGAAGTGGGATTGGAACTCTGGCCTCCCTTGTTCTGAACCACTAGCCTACTCTTTTCACTATACAAAATCCCCCAAATTCTATAAGTGGCGCTCAAAATTGAATGTTCAAATTTGGGCACATGCTCAATTTGTGAGCCCAATTTAATTAAGCAGTGAGCCAATTAGCGCCAATAATTGGACACCAACAATTATTGACGTTAATTGACGACAATTCGGATTTGCACATGCATCTTGCTAAGCACTATTCTATAAAGATGTGTGCACAAATCCTGTAGTATGCAACTGAAAAGGGGGCATGGCCATGGGGAGGAGCATAGGCGGGTCAGGTGCATTCCTAAAGATGCATGCAGTATTATAGAGTTTTGGGGACCTCCACCTAATTTTGGCACAAGGATTTACACCAGGTTTCAGTTGGTGTAAATCATGCCTAAAAGTTGGGCACAGATCCTGTCGCTACACAGTACTCTATAAACAGCCAACTCAGAGTGCTATTTATTTTATTTCCAAAACTTTCTATACACTCTAGCTGATAGGCAGAACAGAGAGGTGTACAGGCTAACACAGGAAACAAGAAAGGAACTCCATTAATGTAAAGGAAAGCAAGATAGTTAAGTTTAAAGAGGGGCGAAGCAAACTAAACACACACAAAGAAAAGCAAGGTTAAGAGGGTAACACTGGTAGTTTCAATCAGATTGTTTCTCCAAAAGCTGATCAGAAAAGCCAGGTTTTCAGTTCAGTTTTAAAGTCCTTTGTAATAGTGCTTGGTGTGTGTTTTTTCAGCGCCCAAATTTGGATTCCATTTACTGAATCTAGACCAATATGCTTTGATTAGCTGCAACTACTACTGAAAACCTAAGTTTTCCTTGACATGAGAAGTCCCTTTTTTGTCTAGATCGACTAACATTTTGTGCCTGTGCGATCGACTCATGATAAGCCAGGCCGAAAGCACCTTGCTCCTCATTAATTGAATGTATCCTCATACCTCCTTGACTTAAAAAGTACATTATAGTGTGCCAGCACTGAAGCACTGCCATGATACCCAGACCAGGAGGCAACTGCAGACCTCTTTCTGTAGTATGCACACTCTGAGAAGATTCAGTGGAAGCATAATGGACACTGTAGAAAATCTAATTAACAATAGAAATGTAAGTAGCATTGCTTGCAGAGAGGTTCCTTCTAGGTCATTTTCTATAGTTCCCTGAGGAGCAGAATTCTTTTTCCTGGTTCCATACATGTAATTTCCATTTCCTGTTGTAAACAGCAATTTGAAAGATAAAGAATTTGACCAGAGATGACACTTAAAAGCTTCAGGAATGTGCTTGACTTGTGAGGTTTATGGAGAAGGGTAATGGGATTTGAAATACTGCCTTTCTGTGGGACAATCAAAGTGGTTTACATTTATTATGTGCAGGTACTTCCACTGGCCCTAGTGGGCTCATAATCTAAGCATTGTACCTGGGGCAATGGAGGGTTAAGTGACTTGCCAAGAGTCACAAGGAGCTGCAGTGGGAATGGAACCCAGGTTCTCGGCCCACTACACTAACCGCTGGGCTGTGTAATGTTGCCTTTGCACCATTCTTGGCACTGTATAGGGAGCAGATGTAGCAGTTTGGGATTAACTAGGGACCTTCCACATTGTTGTATGAAGCACTTAACCATGTGAGTCACTGGGCCAACTTTCTCCCTCACCCTTAAGTTATCCTGGAAGAAGAGAGGTGGTGCAAATTTCAACAATTTGAGAAGCGGCAGTATTTGGATCCTCAGAAAATGATTCTCTGCTCTGTCTGAGTAAGAAGGAGGGGAGGAATGTGTTGGATTTGAGGTCGCTCTGTGTTGGATCAAGCTGATGAAGCAGGAGACACTGCTGCTTTAATGCATTTTAATGTCTGTTGTGGATCTCCCTCTAAATTACATGTTGTACTATAAATTAATAGCTACTGCGACAGCTCTTCCATGGAGTGGGAGCTGGAGAGATGTTAAACACAGCCAAATGGGTCTGGTCTCTGGAGCTGCATCAAATTAGTAATTTACAGGATTAAGGCTAGCATTATCAGTAACCATTAACGCATTTAAAATATATATTTATTTTGTTTTATTTATTAGTATTTATTTACTGCCTTTTTGAAGAATTCACTCAAGGCGTTGTACTATCAGCAGACATTTAGAGAAATATATCTAGATCATTTCTATTAATTTATATCAATTTATGTACCCTCTCTTTAGCAAAAGCCCATCAAGATGGCTCACGGCTCCATTAAAACAATGAAAGGCACCTAATTAGGCTCCTTATTAAAATAGACAATCTTTCATCCATTGGAAGAAGGAATAAGAAATGACGTTAAAACTACTGTATAAACATTTACGTATCCAAGAGAGAGAAAAGATAAAGAAACATAGGTGACCCACGTCAAACCTGGTGGTATTTGCGGAATGCAAGAGTATTTGAAGCAGAACACCAGCACAATCGAGTTGCAACATATCATAAACCCTGCATCTGTAGCTGCCTCTTAATTCATATTAAGTCAGTACATCTTGGTGTATCGGTGTTCCCCATTGCCAGATCAGACTTCTAGTGTTTAGGAATGTCCACTAATGTCTGGTGTGTTAGAAAACATATTTGTTACAAAATTTGACACGATGTTTGTAAAGAAAGCGAAAGAAAGATCCAGCTCCAAAAGCAGAAACCTCATAAAGGGTGATATTTGAACCTGGTAGTGAGCATTTTATTTTTAAAGACTAGGTGCAGTTGTAAAAGAAAAAAAAAAAGATACAAACATAAAGCACAACTATATGGATAAGTGAGAATACTGCATATACATTCAAAGTGCTCGCTATCAGTCATGTGAGTCATCCCTCCAATTTTGGGGGTCCAGAGGTGGACTGAGGGAGCAACATATTCTCTCCTCCCACCCCTTGGCATTAAAAATACTTTTTCTGGCAGGGATGCCGAAGCCTCGCCAGCCAAAGAAATTTACTGTTGAGCCGTTGCCCTCTTTATGGTCCTGCAGTAACCCGGAAGTTGGCAGGGTGCCTTCAGCTGCTGATGCCAGGACTCATCGCACATGCTCCTGTGAATCACTGCCACTGCCCTGAGCGCTCTATGGAGAAACGCTATTGTGAGGTGGGGGGAGTTTCGGAGACCGGAGGACATGCTGGGTTGGGGACCCTAGGAGCATGGGGGGGGGGGGCCCTGTGCAGTTGTCCCTGACGCCCTTGCTTAAGGTCAGCCCTGTGCAGGAATGCCGGCTGCAGTGGCAGTGTCCTATTGTTACCGGTCTGAGGAACACTTGGCTATCCCGGGCTGCTGTGCTTGGCAGTCTAAAGAGCAGACACCCTTTACCAGGTTCCTTTTTATGTTCAGCACTGTTTGAAAGTTTGCTGGAGGCCACAAAGAAATCGGAGCTCGAGCCACAAGCCTGAATGTTCGCTCACATCTTCCTGCTCTAGAAATGCTGTAGTTTTACTGTTTTCCGTACCCAGAAGCATATGTTTGATTTTTTTTTTCTGCTTTGGTATGACAGAGTGGATTTAATGGTTGTATTTATTTTATTAAAATGGACCTTTCTTGGAAAAATAAGAAAATGACATAGCTTAAAAAATTGAAATAAGGCAATTCACTCCTGCTGTGTATTTTTTCTTGGCAGATGGGTAAGGGAGTTCTTGAATGAAGAAAACAAAGGCCTGGATGTTTTGGTGGAATATCTGTCATTTGCACAATACGCAGTCACGTAAGTTGTTTGACGTTTGTCTGTCCCCCTGTCCCCTCTGCCCCATCTTTAGGCCTTACCCTCCTCCATGCATAGTCCTAACAAAAACCTATTGCCTATAACTTTTTGGAGGTTCTTTTATTTCTACACATTTTATAGTAAAAAAAAAATAAAATCAAATCAAAAACCCCACAATGAAGAAACCAAATAACAGTGGTTCTTTAGGCGAAGGTATTGTGACCTGTTCAAGCCCTCTCTCTAGGTCAGCCTTTTTCCTTTGTCACCCTTTTTTTTTTCCTACTTGTGTGTGTGTGTGTATATATATATATATATATATATATATATATATATATATATATAACGTTACTATATATATATGCATTACTAGAATGCAGCCTAATCCTATGTCTTTTTCAATTAACTGTTTGGTTTCTTTCAAGACAGAAGTTTTGTGCAGCCGAGCAGCTTTTTAATCTTAATTGCTTTCATGGCAGGAAGCCACAACTGGTAGTGAACTAAGGACAAAACCTTTTAGCTGCCCGTAGGTTACTTATGGGCCAAATACAATAACATGAGCATTTGCGATCAGCATCTGCTATACCAAAAACTCCCGTAAGTGATAATCTTAAAGCATGTTTTGTTTTCCACTGTGACAAATGTTAACAGCTGGCAAGCCTGTTTGGGAAGCAGATGTGTTATCAGAATAAACCTTTTCTGTGCTGTTGTAGAAAAAACAGCTACTGTCCTGTTCTAGTCTGCCTATGCTAGGTAGAGACCATGTGGTTTAATGAGGAAGTAAAATGCATGTGAGCCTCCTGTCCACAAGAAGCATTGTTCACTTGTTGATGTTTGGAAGTATTCGGAGGTGTTAATTAGTGGATCTTTCTAGGGAGGGCACTTCTGTGAATGGCATTACTTTTGCTTGAGTGAGTTTATGTGAAATTTGGTCACGAGCTTGTCGTCTGGGAAAATCTCTGTGGCGGAGGAGGAGGTGCAATGGTGCAGGAAATGGAATATCTGAGTTTGGAGAATGGAAAATCAGGAAAGAGGATCTGAAGAGAAAATAGCTTTATTTGAATTCAGAACAACAAAGTTTTGTTACTGAAGTTAAGAAACAGCATAGCATGGTTTAATGCACTTGATATACCACACTTATAAAATTAGAGTGATTTACAATAAAATATTTATAAAATCAGAAAGAATGCCAAATAAAAATAAGAAAGACATAAACACTTTTGTAAGGAAAACATACACTTCATCACCATCTTGCAGATCAGGAAAAATACCTGCCCAAGTCAGTAGCCCTGCCCAAATGCTTTCAGAAAAAAAGTTTTCAGCTTTAGCTTAAAAAATTTAAGACACTTCCCCCCCCCCCCCCCCTCCTCAAATCCTGGGAAAGCTGGTTCCAAAGACATGGGATTGCTAAAAAAAAAAAAAAAAAAATGCAATGTTGAGTCACCTGCAAATGAGTCTGACTGTATCTGGCAAGGTCAAAAACTGTGCTGAAACTGACCGCAAGAATCCCGCACTGGAGTTTTAAGGACTAACCATAGGCACAAAATCAGGGGCACCCTGATATAAAACTTTGAGTTGTGGTTAACACTTTCTATAGGGACCTATATCCCACCAGTAGCCAATGATGACAAATATATGCTCACCCCAGCCCACATCCTCCAGTAAGCTCATTGCTGCATTTTGTAAGGTCCTCACCTTACAAAATGTAGGAGTAGCCTAGTGGTTAGTGCAGTGGACTTTGATCCTGGGGAACTGAGTTCGATTCCCACTGCAGCTCCTTGTGACTCTGGGCAAGTCACTTAACCCTCCATTGCCCCTGGTACAAAAATAAGTACCTGAATATATGTAAACCGCTTTGAATGTAATTGCAAAAACCTCAGAAAGGCGGTATATCAAGTCCCATTTCCCCTTTCCCTTAAAGAGTAGTGTATCATCCCTATATAAATTAGATTAGCGTAATCTAATCTAGAAATGACTAAGGCATGCAAAAAAACATGCACGTTGGACTGATCAAAATAAGGCTTTACTGCCTTTAGCATCTGCAAGGTACCAAAACCCAAACGAAGTGCCTGAGATATCTGTCACTCAAAATGCAACCCTGAGTCCAAGATGACTCCCAAATAACAAAATTCCTCACAGAGCTGGATTTACCCATCCAGATACTTTGGCAATACATTTGTTCTAGATCAATGGCCACTAAGCCAACAGGTTCTGGTCTTTGCCACATTCAGAATCAAATTTGTCAAGTCAAGCCTCATATGTCACTACTTAGTTTACATGAAGATATTAACACTAACCCACTAAAGTTGTCAGGCAGATTAGGATGTAGGCTAGGCTGATGAAGGGCAATTCTATGAGAGGGCAGGCACATTTACATGCCGTTTGGGCGCTAAGTGTACAGAATACCATCACTTTTGTGGGTAATTATAAACTTACATAGAAAAATGTAGGCAGATAAAGACCATATGGTCTATCCAATCTGCACATTCATGCCATCTACTCTCCACAGCACTCTTAGAGAACCTATGTACTTTCCCAGACTTGCTTGAATTCAGATATAGTCTTCGTCTCCACCACGTCCACGAATTTTCCGCCCATTCCATGAAGAAGTATTTCCTCAGGTTACTTCTGAGTCTGTCCTCTTTCACCTTCATCCTATGCCCCTCGTTCCAGAGCTTCCTTTCAGTTGAAAGAGACTCACCTCCTGTGCATTTGTCACGCAGGTATTTAAATGTCTATCCTATCTTTCCTCTCCTGCCATTCTTCCAAAGTATACATATTGAGATCTTTAATTCGTCTCCAGTGCCTGCAAAACAATTAAGTGTTGTTTGGTAAGGGCCTGCTTAAGGAGCATAGTGTGTAAATGCAAGGGGGGTATTCGCGTGGGAGGAACATGGGGGGGCTGCCATTTATTCACGCAGCTTAGAATAAGTTACATGTGATCTTGCTGCATTTGGGTGTCCACAGTTACACCAGATTGGTGAAACTGCAGGTGCATAAATGTAAGGATCAATGTGAGCCCTTGAGGTCTGCAGCGCAGTTGGATTTTCAGGATTTCCCCAATGAATATGCATGAGATCTGTTGACATCAGATGGAGGCAGTGCTTGCAGATAGATCTCATGCATATTCACTGGGGAAATCCTGAGAACACAACTGGGTCGCAGACCCCGAGAACTCACATTGAGCACCCCTGGACTAGTGGAAGAGTATGTGCCGTTCTTTGATACTAGGCATGTGCAGGGGTGGAGTGTGGGCAGAGCAAAAGGGCTGGTGTAAGTGATCATGCCTTAATGTACTCTGCTAGGGGCACACCTACTTTTCTTTAGGCTCAAAATAGACACCATACTTAGAGGCAGATGCACTAAACGTTTTTCATCGTTAAATGAGCCCTCGGGGAAGAATTTCCGATCCTTTCCATGCACTTAAGCCTATTTTCCGACGACAGTAGCAGCTAACGAAAACGGAATGGAGATGAGCAATTAGTGTGAAAACCCCATTGAAACGGCATGCACTAACCTTTTCCGATTGCCTTTACGCAGGAAAAAGGCAGGAAAACTAACGAGAGGTCTGGACCTCTCGTTAGGACAGCTCTGTGCCAGGAAAAAGTGTTAAGTGAAAAAATAAACAAACTTTGAGCCAATCCCAGCGCATTAGCAGAGCTAAAAGCGCTGTGATTGGTCCAAAGGACCTCAGAAAACACATAAAAAATAAAACTAAAAAAAGGATCGGGAGGGGGCAAGGGCGCTCATCAGGAGCGTCCTGTACGGACGGCCTTGCCCCCCCCCCCCGCCGCTGCTCCCCACTTTCCGCCGCTCCCCCCACCCCGAAAAAGCAAAATTGTAGCAGCCCCTGCCCCCCTCCCTTCCTCACTACTCTCAGCTCCGCCTCCCGACATCCTCCGTCTGTGCCCCGCCCCCTTTGGGGGTCGTCGCCGCCATTCCCCTTCTCCATCGGGCCCCCCTCCCTCTTACCGGGCCCGTGCAGCGCCTCTTTCCTCTGTCCGAAGGCGCTGCACGGGCAAGAAGAACGCTGAATCAGCTGATGCCTGCCTTCGCGATGGCGCGTCTTTCTCCTGCTGCGCCCGCCCCTGTCTGACGTCAGTTACTGACGTCAGACAGGGGCGGGCCCAGGAGGAGAAAGACGCTCTATCGCGAAGGCAGGCATCAGCTGATTCAGCGTTCTTCTTGCCCGTGCAGCGCCTTCGGACAGAGGAAAGAGGCGCTGCACGGGCCCGGTAAGAGGGAGGGGGGCCCGATGGAGAAGGGGAATGGCGGCGACGACCCCCAAAGGGGGCGGGGCACAGACGGAGGATGTCGGGAGGCGGAGCTGAGAGTAGTGAGGAAGGGAGGGGGGCAGGGGCTGCTACAATTTTGCTTTTTCGGGGTGGGGGGAGCGGCGGAAAGTGGGGAGCAGCGGCGGGGGGGGGGGGGGGGGCAAGGCCGTCCGTACAGGACGCTCCTGATGAGCGCCCTTGCCCCCTCCCGATCCTTTTTTTAGTTTTATTTTTTTATGTGTCAATTCAATTTGCCATGTGCTTGTGATTTGACTGTTTGTGGCATGCGCAGAGCAGCTAACATAACGCTTGGCTGCTCTGCGCATGATTTGGGGGCCGATTAACGATGTGTATTGTGATTCTTTGATACATTCTACGTTTCAATACCGATTCCAGCATGTGTGACTTTTTTTTTGGTGCATTTTTCGTTATTTTAAAATCGTTAGGGACTTTAACGATTTAGATTTTTTTACGTTTGGTTGCTGCATCTGCCTCTTAGCGTCTGTAGTGGACACCCTGTTAAAGAGTTATCTCCAAACACTTGAATGAAAAGGAAAATTCTGTAGCAATCCAGTTGTCTCGAGTTGTTGCTAGAAATTTCTTTTTCCTCTTAGGTTTGACTTTGAAAGCTTGGAGAACAATGTGGAGAACTCGATGGACAAGTCAAAACCATGGAGCCGGTCCATTGAAGACTTGCACAGAGGAAGTAATTTACCATCTCCAGTTGGCAATAGCATATCCCGCACCGGCAGGCATTCAACTCTACGGTAAGCAGTAGGAAAGGAACAGCACTCTGTAGATTGCACTAGATTTTAAATTTTTATGAAGACAGAGCTATTTTCTAACCAGCAAAGGTAACCAATAATAAACCTAGTACACAAAGGAAGGTTTTCTGTTCTACATATACAACACATAACCACAGTGACTTTGCTTTTACCATCCATCTGCAGAAGGACTTGTTGAAAGCAGGCACTGTGCAATGATGTGCAGTATTCATCTCTACATATGTGATTAAATTACCTTCAGATATTTATTTGTATTGGATAATGGTGGAGTGGGTAAAAATATGAAATTGTTTTTATGCTGAGCAGGATATACATGAACAGTGTCTGAGCAATGGTTTCCCAAAGTAATAATTAGTGCTAATGTGAAGTGTAGATGTAGAACAACTTTGTTATTGTTAAATGCTTTTATTGGTGTCCTGCTATGTTTTATTAGAGGCTGCTGGTTTTGCATCCTGTGCTATGGGTTTAAGTGGGCAGGAAGAACGGAAGGAGTTGGGGAGGAGCTGGGAGTTATGCAGGATCCGGACGTGAGAGGAGGAGGGGTTTGAGAGAAAGAGGGAGCAGTATTGCACTTGCTGGGGGGAGGGGGAGGGGTTGAGGGAAGAAGAGGAGGCGGTGCTGGACCTACAGGGGGAGGGGGACAGGAGAGATGCCATACTATGGGTGAGGGATCTGGGGAGAGAGGAGGAAGATGGTGGACCATTAGGGGAGGGTGCTGAGCAGAGGGAGAGATAGATCTTGGGGGGAGGGGCGTCAGCATGCAAGGAAGAAGAAGACTTTTCTCTGCCAGTGCCGCTGCGTTCTACAGGAGAGGACGTTGGCTGGCGGGGAGTGGGGTCCCCCGCCAGCAAAACGGAAGGTGGGCGGGTTCGCCGGGAGGGGGGTCCCCACTGAAATCTACGGGGGCCCAGGCCCCCTCAGGCCCCACGTAGCTACGCCACTGGGATATAATAAAGGAATAGAAGAAAGGAGGAAAGTGGGGAAAGGACATATGACTGCACTCACTGGAAAGAGAGTAGAAGACAGACAAGAAAACAGAAAAAAGATTCTGGGATCAACATGCTTAGAAAAATAAAGTGCCCAGACAACAAAGGTAGAAAAGTGTTTTATTTTGAATTTATTTGGTGGAATATGTTAGCTTTGGAACATGTGCATCATGGATGTCTTTGTATTTTGTTTGGTTCAAGAGATTATGCATTTCTGTTTTTATTTCTCCATTGTTGTGGGACATGCCTAGTTTGACTTCTGAGGTTCCCAGTTCAATTTTTGTCTTTATATTTGTAGTTTGTGATCCCTTGTTCTATATTTGGTGTGGGTTTGTCTGTGCTTTGTTGTGTGATGGAGGTGTTACTGTGTTTGCAGGTAGTTTCTGCATAGAACTCTGTAGCAGTTCCACTTCTGTTTTACCAGTAGTAGGTGTATTGGTGTTCTAGGGCCTTGTGTGATATTTGTAGTGCTGTCTGTTCTTAAGTAGGGTTCTTGTTTAAATCATAGGAATCAATACTACTGTTCTATGATAGATTTGCTTAAATGTATGTTGGGATTTTTTTCAGGTCTTATGTTATTTCACAATGTGCCTGGTAGTGGAGAGAATTATTTTGCTATTACTGAGATGATGTGAGAATCGGAAATTTTTTTTGTTGTTGTTGGTGGTGGTAATCACTAGTTAAGATTTGCATCTGTTGTTGGTGGGAGATAAGTGAAAACATGTCCTGCATCCACAAAAACCCTCAAATATAAGAACTGACGATACTGTATCAAGCTAAAGGTCCATAAGGGTCAAGTGTACAGTGTATCACGGATGCAAGCATCGCCATTAGGTGTGTCCCGACTGGAAAAAGGTTGAGAACCACTGATCTAGGTTCAGACGTTTACATCTTCTTGAGAGCAGGTGTGCCTGTCAAGATCTTTAAGGTAGGCATGTCTTCTGCTGCTTCTACTAGTATGTTATAGAGAAATAATGTGTGTTTTTGTAAAACAGCACCTATATAGGCACCCTGTTATAAAATTCACCTCCAGTAGTCCCTATTGCATGATGCCTAGGACTTCTTTCCTTGAGTCGGCTTAAGGCATCAGACAAGTGAGGCACTGGCTCAGGATGCCAAAGCACAAGGGTGCTAAAAGCCTGTTTCATCAGTTCATAGCGGCCAGAGTATGCTGTTCTGCGCTCGCCATTTTGCTGTCCTCTTTGCGCTACTGCTGGTACAATTACAGTTTTAAACCCGAGAAACAAGTACTTCCTGTTCTCGCATTTAAATCTGTGGCAGTGCCAGCAGCAGCAAAAGGAATTGGAGGTCCTTCGGAATTACCTTCCTTGGGGGGGGGGGGGGGGACCTCAAATCCTTGGAGGTGCAGTGGGCCCAACACAACCCCCAAAGCTCTGATACAGGGCTAAAGTCTGAACCCCTTCCCGTTCCCCCAACCCCATCACCCTCTCCATCACCCTGACTCAGCCTAAGCGTTCAGGGACGATGGGGGCAAGAGCGATCTCCACTCACTTTTGCCTTAGTGCCTGCTGGCCCACCTGACTCCTACAGGTAGACTAATGTTCAAGCTTTTTTGCCTTATGTGATAGCTTGAACCTCCTATCAGTAATACTGTGGGACTACAGCTTAGGCTCAACCGTGCCATCATAAAGACAGCTGGTGAGGTAGGAGAAAGTTGGGATCGTGCCTGGCCCCTGTCATCCCCAGGATTTCTGGGTGAGTTGGGGTTATGTGAGTGGGTGAGGGGGTGGGGGCTGCTTGGAAGGGAGCTGATGTAGGCAGCAGGTTGGAGAGGATGCTGACCAGAAAAGTTTCTGGTGTGGGTGAGAGTTAAGAGAGTAGAAGTTGGCTGGCTAAGAGCTGAGCATAAAACAAGAGGGGGGTGCCATAGCCCCAAGCAGCCTGGCTATGGAGTAGTAATCTAAGCCAGGAATCAAACTGTAGGGTGCCGGCCCTTGTCATAATGTTGAAAAGGTTCTCATAATATATTAGCTGGTTGGCCTGATAATAGAAAAAAAGGTTTGCCACCACTGCTGTAGAGTATGTGTAAACTGCATGTGTGGTTGCCTGAATAAGAAAATTGGTCTTGTTGCATTTTTTAGTTTAGTATGTGGTGGGTGTTGTGGAAAGACCTATAGAGAAAACGTGTTTCAAACTACTGATTTGGTTATGGAAACAGCTCACACTCCTTCTCGGTGGAAACGATGCTTTGAGTGCGCTGCATTAAATTTGAGGGAGAAATATAGAACTGATAGATCTTTAAGGGGGTTTGGGACATTGATGTATTACATAGTATTTTTTTTTTTTTTAATTACATATGTAGGTTTTGGTACTGTTCCAATCATAATTAAAGCCAGTTTCTTAAAGTCTGCATGGCATGAGGCACATTTTACGTTTAAAACAAATCACTCATTTTCTTTTCCCTTTACTAATAATGTCTTATCTGTAGATTTTGTGATGGCTATAGGCATTCCTGTTTAGTGTATAATTATAAATACACACAGAGTATTTTCAAAGCACTTAGACTTGCAAAGTTACATAGTAACATATGGAACTTTGTAAGTCTAAGTGCTTTGAAAATGAACCCCATTGAACATGATGGCAGACAGGGGCTGACTGACCATTCGGGCAACCAGGCAGTGCCCAGGGACCCAGTACCTCTCTTCCCTCTATCCTCAGGTCTGGCACTCCTCCTCAAAAGTTTACCTCTCTGCTACAGCCTGTCCCTTTCTGATGTAACTTCCCGATTCTGGTTAGCAACAGACAGACTATGCTGTGGATAAAAAGTTAGCGTGCCTACAGCATGGCTTAATAAACAGGGCCCTAAGCTATTTGGAGAAATCCCCGCCTTGCTTTTAGCGGGGTTAAGAAGGTGCATTTTCAGCACTTCATTAGTTTGGGATTTTCCAAACCTGTACACTATTTTACTATACCCTGGCTGCCCACACAGGTTTTACCTTACACTAACTAGCTAACTTGAAAATTGGCTCCAGAAGCTTGGATGGTAAAAGTACCTGTGGATTTGCAGTGATGCAGTCTACTAAAGAATTGTCCTTTACATTCTATTTCTTGGAACTTCTGTTACAGGTTCTCTGAATAATTTTGTAAGCCATTCTCTGTATTGACTTTGCTTTGTTTCTACCGTTTTGGAGATTCAACACTTAAGCTGATTCCTCAAATCCAAGCAACCTCCAGAAGCTGCTGCTATCAACTGCAACAACCACGTTGTCCCTCTCCACATATTGAGAAAACAAGTCTTTTCACAATGGTTCACGCTATTGTAACATCAAGACTGGATTACTGTAATGTGTTCTATACTGTTTTGACTGCAACGGGTTTGCACCAGTTCCTATTGATTCAGAGCGCTGCAGCAAGGCTGATAGAATGCTATAAGCAACGAGACAACACCATGCTATTTCTGCAGATTCTTCACTGGCTACCAGTACAATACAGGGCTAAATTTAAAACTCTGATCTTCAAGGCCCTTAAAGGAAATGGGCCAGAGTAGTTGAACAGGATCTCCCTCTACACACTTCCAAAGATTCTCCCAAGGAATATCCTTAACCTTAGTTGAACAGGATCTCCCTCTGCACACTTCCAAGGTCTCTAAGATCCTCCCAAGGAATATCCTTAACCTCACCCTCAAAGGACATCACACTATGTGACATCTACAAAAGAGGCTTCTCCAGAGTAGCCCACACACTCTGGAAATCACTCCCTTTAAGGCTTAGCCCAAGGCAAGACTGTCTCTACTTTAGAAGCAGGTCAAAGCTTGGCTCTTCTCCTAAGCCTCTAATGGAAGAAGCAACTAACTTGTTAGTCTCACACAAATGAGGGCTAACACTAGCTTTGCATACTGTAGCAGACCTTGCTTATCCACTCCTACCTCGGCTGAGATCATATTCGCATACCTTTCTGACGTCACGTGCAACTTTCTTTGTTAGTCCCTCTACTATGTGTAACTCGGGTTACTCTGTCTTTTCTGTCTATATGTTCCACCTCCGCTTACAGCCTGTGCTGTCTATTATTTATTATGTATTATCTTGACTTTGTAAGTAGCATACTATGCCATAATATGTACTGTTGTTTGAATATCTGTTTTTTGTTACAATAAATTTTTATTCAGTTTTCAATGCGATTAGGTAGGTAAGAGATAGTTGCTAAAATACACACAATTACAGAAGAGCAAACCATCCTAATGTATTTTTTTATAATCTTAAACTTTATAAAATGTGAGCATAGTTACAAATATAAAAAGAATATACATATTCAAAATAAAAAATATTGATCAGGAATATTATTTCGAAAATTGCAGGTAGCAAGTAGAAATCCATAACAATTTACAAAATAGAAAATCTTATGAGCAATGCTGAGAAGAAAATTGAATGAATGAAATGAAATTATTCCTGATGAAGTATTGGAAAGATATTCATCAAATTTAAGCCATTTGCGACTATGTTTACATTTTACACATGATTTGTGCATAATGCTTTCATAATCTTTTAATGCAGAACACTGCTAAGCAAACCTCTCCCCCCTAGCTCAAAGAAATCAGAAAGAGTTCGACAAATAATATAGGTCAACTAGTGGTTCCTTCAGGCTGACCACTTGCCAGTCAACCTACCCTACCCACCCCCTTCCTCCAAGCATTTGCTCCAAGAGAGTCCATTCCTTCGCCACTGGGCCGTAGTTTGAATATTTTTTTTCTGCTGAAATTGTCTCTGTCCAGATTGTTCCTGCTGTACACCACTTTGGATGAATTTCTTCAAAAAGATGGTTAATAAATCCTAACGAATGAATACATAAATAAATAGATTAAAGAAATGTTGCCAGCTTATTGCACCCTACAGCCAGTTGAGTTTTCAACATATCCTTAGTTTGCCTTTATTGGAGACTTCCTGCATAGTTGTTATACATAAATTGAAACCCTGACTATGGGTTCATCAACATAGGAGCCAACTTTCCAAAATTATTGAGGGTGCTAAACTCAACAGAAATTACCTCGCTCTGAACACAGTCAAGGAGTTTGTTCAATGTTGGGTGTGCTCAAGCACCCACAGAGCTGGCTCCTATGGTCACCAAAACAGGTTTGGGAAATGCTTGAGTAAATTGAAGAGAGAAGCATGTATAGTTTCACTGGGGTCACTTTTTCTGGAGTTTTTCAAGATAGTTGCTGAAAGCTTTTTTTTTTTTTCCAGTTCTAAGAAATCAGATGCTAACTTCTTTTGCTTAGTCAGCCTTTACACTGGTCTTGGATGTTGCTTCAGAAGCAACCATTTTGAAACTCGGAATGGGGCGAACCCCAGGGGAGACATTAAAATTGTTAGGAGATGCTGTGGTCAGTTGACATTTCCCAAGAACTAAATTAATTCTGAGAATGTGTAGCCTCAAGAGAGAGCGAGCTCAGGAAAACATTCCAGTTATATTTGTAGTGAATGAAGAGATGTGCTTCTTCAAGTCCTCCCACTTAGCCATCTATCCCCCCTTCAATCTGTTCAGAACTCTGCTGCACGTCTCATATTCCGCCAGAACTGATATAATCATATCACCCCTCTCCTCAGGTCACTTCACTGGCTTCCGATCAGATACCGCATTCAATTCAAGCTTCTCCTTCTTACCTACAAATGCACTCAGTCTGCTGCCCCTCACTATCTTTCTACCCTCATCTCCCCTTATGTTCCCGCCCGTAACCTCCGTTCACAGGATAAATCCCTCCTCTCAGTACCCTTCTCCACCACCGCCAACTCCAGGCTCCGCTCATTCTGCCTTGCCTCACCCTATGCTTGGAACCATTAGAATGAACTAGGCCTCACTTGTTCGGTTGGGTAGGGACTGCTGGAGGCTGGGATTACTTTTCCATTTGGGAGTTGTGAACTGCACTATTCCTAATGCCAGGCATGGAAAATGTGTAGAAAAGTTAGGTGCCAGCAAATATTTTTAGAAGGCAGGGAACTGCATGTAGTTTATTTATTAGGATGGAGCAAAACCAAAACTAGATGAACCTGTTTTGTGGCTTCTTAGTTGTTGCATTTCTTTTTAGCAACTTTTATAGAATTTGGGGGAATGCACTTAGCTGGAGTCGACTGTAATTTCAAAGTTGCCACTTTTATTGACTCCCCCCCACTTAAATCTGGTAATTTGGTTTAGCTAAAACGTGTTGTATTGTAGTTCATTCAAAATAAACAAAAAATCTTTGATAGAATAGCCTTCAAGAAAGACTGAATTCCAGAATATACAAAAAGAATTCAAAAAAAGAATTCAATAAGATAAATATACTAAATAATAAATAAAGAGGAGGAAAAAGGACCTCCACATTCAAACCCTGAAGCAACTGTTTTTTTTGGGTAAATAGCTTTTTAATCACAGGTCTAAAAAACTCCTTCACCATTCATACCAAAAAAGCCAATACTTCATCATAAACGAACCAAACTTTAGTGCTAACAGTCAGAAATAAGATTAACTTTTTCATTCCCATCCCACAAAAGCTCAACGGAGGACTTTATTTTGCAGATAAGTACTGCTGCATCAGGGGCAAACTGATAATGCCTCCCCTGAGGTAGTAGCTTAGAGGTTTGAACACAGTTCTTGTTTTTTCTTTATTATTTATCTTTTTGAATTATTCTTTCTTGCTTGTGGATATCTCAGGCTTTCTGAGTGTGTGTCTAGAGCCAGATAATACAGCATAGTGAGAGCAGTAGAAAAAAAAAAGGGATGACAAAGAAGCACTTACAGACTTTCTCTCTGCATTATTTGCTTTGCTGTTAATGTGTGATAGCAATTGTTGCTCGGTGTTAACTGCACGATTGCCTTCCCCAGAGTGCCTGGAACACTGCTTACAGTTGCTGTTTACTGTGCATGTGAGTTTTAACAGCAGTGGGCATATGTGTGGAGCTTATATAAGTATACACATATGTATTTACTGGGATTTACATGGCATGTTGCAATTTATATGCAGCGGAGGAGTAGTCTAATGGTTAGAGCAGTGAGTTGAGGACTATAAGAGCCCAGTTCAAATCCTACTGCTGATTCTTCTGATCTTGGGCAAGTCACTTAACTCTCCATTGTCTTAGTTACAGACTTACTACTACTACTACTACTTGCCACTTCTGTAGCGCTACAAGGCAAACGCAGCTTGTTTACTAAGTTGTGCTAGCGGCTGTCTGTGTTCTAATGCTGACACAGCCCATTCACATTGAATGGGCTATGTCGGTATTGCTGTGTGGCAGCCACAGCGCAGCTTAGTAAATAGAGGGGTTAGACTGCAAGCCCTCCAGGGACAAGGAAATACCTAGCGTACCTGTATGTAACTCGCCTTGAGCTCTTCAACTTACAGAAGAGACAGTTGAGGCCTATACAAAAAAAAAAAAAACCCAACAACTGAATGGAGTGGAATTGCACTTACCCATTCCACGCCATTCATTTTTTTTTAATAGACCTCTATCATATCTACCCTCAACTGTCTCTTCTGTAAGTTGAAGAGCTTAAAGTGAGTTACATATAGGCATACTAGATATTTCCCTGTGGCTTTCCTTGGTTTTTCTTAGTAACAGTTTATAGACTTTTCCTCCAGGAATTTGTGCAAAATGTTTTTTAAAAGCAGCTACATTAACAGTTTTTTTTTTCCACTTATTCCTGCAATGACTTCCACAGCTTCATACTATCTTCAGTGAAAAATATTTTCTCCTATTTTAAATGTGCTATTATGTAACTTAATGGAGCATCCCCTAGTCCAATGATGGCGAACCTATGGCACGTGCGCCGTGGCTGGTCCGCCCACCCTTCCTCCGTCCCTCCGAGCACCAGGCCGGCCTCCCTCCCTCCCACCAAGCCGCCCTCCCTCCAAGCACCAGGCCGCCCGCCCGCCCTCCCTCCCAGCACCAGGGCCCCCCTCCTCCGAAATTTAAAAGGCGTACCTCGTGGTTAAGGCGGCATCAGCGAAAAGTGTGTTCTTTGCTCGGCGCGCCTTCGGCCTTCCCTTCTGTCTCTCAAGCGCTGGGCCCACCCTCATTTCCTGTTTCCGCAAGGGCGGGACCAGCGCTTGAGAGACAGAAGGGAAGGCCGAAGGCGCGCCGAGCAAAGAACATGCTTTTCGCTGCCGACGCCGCCTTAACTCCGAGGTACGCCTTTTAAATTTTGGAGGAGGGAGGGAGGCCTGATGCTGGGTGGGAGGGAGGGAGGCCTGCCTGGTGCTGGGAGGGCGGGCGGGAGGGCAGGGGGGAGAGGAGGGTAGCTGGCCATGGGTGGCTGGAGGGGAAGGCAGGGGGGAGAGGAGGGTGGCTGGACATGGGTGGCTGGAGGGGAGAGGAGGGTGGCTGGACATTTGTGGCTGGAGGGGAGAGGAAGGTTGCTGGACATGGATGGAGGGCAAAAAATGAAGAAGAAAGGAGGAAAGTAAAATAAATGGAAAGGAAGCCCTGGAAACAGAGTTAAGAGAACAGATAGAGAGCAGCAGAATCAGAGACTAGGACCAATATGGATAGAAAAACAAAATTACCAAAGGTAGAAAAAAATCATTTTATTTTCATTTTAGTGTTTGGAATATGTCCAATTTGAGAATTTACATCAGCTGTCTTATTTTGCACTGGGTATACTGGAGCTGTAACAGCTTACAGAAATGATTTATAATGAAAAAAAAATCGTTATTTTTTTCTCCTATAATAGTATAATATTTTCAGTGATGTCTGTTTATATGCGCCATGACTGGTGTAAGGGGTGTGGCTATCATAGGGGTGGAGTCATATGTGGTGACCCTGCCCATAATGAGTACCGGCACTTTGCGATAAATAATTAGATTTTGGGTTGCTGTTTGGGCATTCGTTCTCTGAAAGGTTCGCCATCACTGCCCTAGTCATTGTACTTTTTAATAAATTCAGTTATATAAAATCTGCCTGGTGCTTCTGTACAGAACTGTAGAAAAAGTAATCCTTTAATGACAGTATCTTGTCCTGTGCCATTTTGTTTGTGATTTGTGGAGTACTAATGTTATTCTTTAGGTATAGTTGCAGTTGCTATCTAAACAATGTGTGATTCCTTATTCTCGCTTACACAAATTAGAATGACTCAGGTTTAGAAAGTGTAGGAAACCCTCAGGGAATTCCATTGCTATGACAGATGAGAACTCATGAAATAAATTTTTATTATGTTTGGTTTTCAAACAAATCTAACTGAGAACCTTATGGAAGTGGTTCAGACATGTTTGTAACTGAGCAAAAGATGGTGAAATCTTTTCAGACCACACCCTTAGCACTAGACAGAAAGCATGTTCTGAAATTACAGAAAAAATTTCTTGTAACAAGAATCATGTAGGCAATGGAATGCAAAAGATATTGTAACTCAACGTAAGCACTTTAACTTCAGTAAGTCTGTTCTCGCAGATCCCCAGAGAACAGACTTACTGAAGTTGCTTCCATAGCATAAAACTTTATATAATTAGTAATTTAAGAGTACTGTATTAATAAAAACTTATAGAGAATACCATCAGTTAAAACAGAAAAAGAAGTAAAAACAAAATACAAAATAAAATAATATATGTCACAGAGACCAATGAGGCTTGGAGGAGTGACGACTTAAAACTATATAGTGCCCCATGACTCTGGTAACTGAGGTCTTCTAAGATTATTCCAAAAATTGTATCACAAGGCTATATACTGTGAGCGTTTATTATTGCTGGGTCTTGTGCTATTGAAGAGGGAAAGGGAGAGGGAAATGGGATTTGATATACCGCCTTTCTGAGGTTTTTGCAACAACATTCAAAGCGGTTTACATATATTCAGGTACTTATTTTGTACCAGGTGCAATAGAGGGTTAAGTGACTTGCCCAGAGTCACAAGGAGCCTTAAGGGAGCCTTGAGTTAATGTTGCCTTTAGGGCATAACTATTAGAAAGATCTACTACAGGAGCATTAGGTGGTAAGGGCTTGCGTGGTAATGTGGACCTGCAAACTGGTTAGTGCAGGAACACCTACTCTCCGCTCCCAGACATGCCCTTAAAAAAAAATGTTGAAATTTTTTTTTTTGTGTGTATGGGTAGTATGCATAGATTTACTTACAGGATGCCTGCGTGCATCCCAGGGTAAGCCATTTTAAGTTGCAGTAAATGCTTTCTAGTGCTTACCACTAGAAAGGACCCCTTAGTTATTAGAAATGTAATAAATGAAAACAAATACAATAAATGCAAACCTTGTACTAACTAGAAATCCTAGTGCAAATGTACGGACTCATTTAACAGAGTCTGTCTGGCATGCTGTACAAGGTACATTGGAGGCTCACTAGTAGTGCAATCTATTTGCAGTGTGGTATAGTAACTGAGG
This sequence comes from Microcaecilia unicolor, assembly GCF_901765095.1. Taxonomy (NCBI): domain Eukaryota; kingdom Metazoa; phylum Chordata; class Amphibia; order Gymnophiona; family Siphonopidae; genus Microcaecilia; species Microcaecilia unicolor. Next base: position 250,846,635 of record NC_044037.1, on the reverse strand, counting down.
GGGGCTTTTACTAAAGGTTAGCTTGAATTATCTGCATTAGGCCCTGTTTTATTCCTATGGGCCTTGCTGCAGATTACTTGAGCTAATCTTTAGTAAAAGACCCCCTAAGTAAAAGTAACTGATTACTGTACTTAAGTAAAAGGTTTGCCCCTTTTACTTGTAAAGAAGTACAGGAAACATTTGCTACTTTTACCAAAGTAATAATCTCACCAATTTTGTACTGCATTTACTCAGTTACATCTGATCAGTGACGTAGCCACAGGTGGGCCTGGGTGGGCCAAGGCTCACCCATTTAGGGCTCAGGCCCACCCAAAAGCAGCACATGTTTAGCGGTAGCTGGTGGGGATCCCAAGCTTGGCCAACTACTCTCCACGATACCAGCACCTAAGCATGCTCACTTTTCAGTGCATGCCTGCTGCAGACTGCCAAGGTGGAAAGAAACGTTTTCCCATCAGTTGAGATATTATTTTGGTGGTGGTTGGGGGGAACAACACTTGATGCCCACCCACTTCTTGCCTAGGCCCACCCAAAATCTGTTGTCTGGCTACGCCCCTGCATCTGATGCTTGCAATCTAAAAGTTAAAAGTAAAATGTAAAAGTGGAAGTGAGCTGTAAACTTAATGGAGCTGCAAAAAATGTAACACAAACAGTAGATCACCTTATCTTAAATTTTGCTGTTCAGGGAATACAACCTGTGAGAATGGTGGAGTTGCCTGTGTGTGTTACTGGTTCTGGTCTCCAGTCAAATAGAACAGTGAAGTTGGAACATGGTGAAGCAGAGATGAAGCTGAAACTGGTTACAGTTCTTGAACAGACATATGTCTCTACCACAATAGACTGGTGATCATTCTGTGGAAAATTTTACGTTGGAATGATTGCCCACTTCCTGCCAATGCAGCTGTTGAACACCTTTATAGTTGTGCTGGATCAATAATGATTCACAGGCACACCTGCATGAGTGGCAGTAATTTTTACTAAAAGAAAATAAGTGGATTGATTGTAAAGCAATAAAGTTTTTGTGATTAAAACATTAACAGTAGCTGTAGTCGCAGTACTTTCATGTTTACACTTAGTATTATATCAGGCAATAACTTTTACTTTAACTTAAGTAAACTTTTAACTGTGATTTTCACTGTATTTCTAACTTAAAGTATTAAAACATGCATTTAGTACTTTTGAGCAACACTGGCTATTTAGTTAACTGTGAAGACAGAATATAGCTAATAACTCATTCTGTCTGGCAAACTGCAAGTACCTACAGCGGTTTTTTCAACATGAAAATTGTGTGGACATTTCCTTTGCAAATTTGTACAGTTTGAGGGTGCAAAGTACCCCAGGATTTTGTTCTTGGGCAGGCTGTTTCCAAAATTGCTTTTAAAATGGTATTTCTGCTTATTTCTGGATCTACATATTAAGCTGAAAAGATGGTAAAAGTAAAGCCAATTAGTATAAGATGTTAAGCTGTCATTAAGTGCATAAATTGTTCTCTCTGTGGTATGAAGCTAATTTGCTAGAATTTTCCCACTATCCTATTTTTGTATATAAAAGAAACCAGATTCCTCAGCCCTCTAGGGCATTCATTCCTTGTTATTCAGCTTCTAACCAGTCTCTTGAGGAAGCTTTGCTAAAATTTGTAGGTTATCTGTAGCCTGTCTTAATGAAGTGTCTCAGTGGCTTGGGGAGAATTATCTAAAATTTGAATCCTTCTAAATGCTCTGCTATGTGGATCTCAGGCTGGATTTCTTCCCCTACTGTTACCCAATTTTTAGTAGGCTGCTGTCTTCATCTTTGCAACTCAATAAAAGTAATGGGATTTATTTTAGACCCCAAACTTAAATTTGAAGCTCAGATTTCTGTGGTGTCAAAAGCATGCGTTTTTCATCTACGCCATATTAAATCAGTTGGCTTGTTCCTATATGGAGACCCTGCTCGTATTTGTCCATGCATTGATTGAGTAGACTAGACTATTGTAATGTTCTCTATAATAGATTAACTTCCTTAAATAGGCTTCTAATAGTTCAGAACATTGTATTGAGACTTATCCAATGAGCCCAGAAGTTTTTCTATCACCCATTTGTTTATAGACAGTCACTGATCTCTTATGGCTATCAAATTAAATTCAAAATTTTTAGTTTGGCCATTTAAGGTTTTGAATATTGGTCTACCATTAGCGAGTGCTCTTAGATTTATTTATGCTCTGTGTACCCATTTGTACTTTCGCAAGTACACAGGTTGTCTACTGTTCTTTCTCCTTGTGTCTGCGTCTCAGCTGTACTCTGAATCGGCGTTTTATACTTTGCCCCCCCCCCATCCCACCCTTATCTTTACTTGTTTAATTCTCTCCCTCAGTTTCTAAGGTTAAAAACATCTCACTAAAAATTTTAAAGCAAATGTAAAGGTGTATTACTTTTGTATTAATGTTTAGTTTGGGCTGAAGTTCTTGAAGTTGGGAGGAGCCCTGCACAGATGTTTCCTTATTTTTCACAGCTTTTTACTTTTACTTTGTGTTACTTTGCTTTTTTTTTTTTTTAAGTTTTTCCCCTTTCATCGTTTTGACTCTGCATTTGATGTTATAAACCACTCTGATGTATGTATGAAGGGTGGTGCAGCATATACAGAAATAAACATAAACACTTTGTTGGTTAAGTGGACTTAAAAGCCAAGTTAGAATAGATGAGATTAGATCAGAGTTTGTGTAGAGATCAAAAGAATTTTTGTGTGAGTGAAAGGAGTTTGAGGATGTAATAGACAAAGCTTTTTGCTTATTTCCCTACTTCAAAAAGGGATGCCACTGGACAAGATTCTTTATGGTGAGAGCACTTAGGTGATGTTTGACATCAACCATTTTGGGATAGTTGTTGCTTCTTATCTGCTTATCTTATTTTGAAAATCTCTTTAGTGAGCATTTCCAAAACAACATGAATACACAATACAAAATTTCGTAATAGTGTTTCAAGAATTTAAGAAATAAATGAACTGGAGAAAAAAAGGCACACCAATTTCTATCCTATCCCACCCCCTTCCAATCTATCCCCCCTCCCCCATATAGAAGGAAGTAATGGTTCTGTGGAAAAACAAGATTAAGTATTAAGTAGTCTGCTTTGGGCCAGTGGTATGAGAGTATTCCAAAAAGGCTCCCAAATAGCTTGAAAAGCTACACTGCCCCGGGAAGTCCAGTCCTGTATCCTGCGCCTTTCAAGTGAAAGTAAAGTTATCATATTGAAACGCCAAACTTGTTCAGAGGCTGCCTGTGAAGAAATCCAAAATAACAAAATCGCTTTCAATGCAATCAAAATAGACCATGCTAAAGTCAATAACCCTTCCCACAGGGGACGAGACTTAGAAGGAACAAGCTGGGATGTGGCCATATCTGTACCTTCCAAATGTTGAAATTGAAGGCCAGGATGAGTTACCAAAATGTTTAAACCAAAGTACCGTTCCAAAACATATGCCCTAAAGTGGCTTCTGAATTACTTCACCAGGGACAATTAGTGTTAGGGCATAATTTCAACAAATGCGCCTTTTTTGGAGAAACAGTCGCATAGAAATTTTCTATTGCGTTTCCCAATGTGATATATTGTCTGTGTGAGTGTGAAGTCTTCTTAGTCCAGCAGGAAGCAAACCGTCCTCCAGCTGCACTGTGCTATAGCTTTTTGTAATCCTATGTTAACAGTGTTGGTTTAGGACCAAACCCTGGCACAGCATAGCGAAACATGTAAATGTGGCATGGGTCCGAGTCAGTGAAATATCTACATAATTGATTAAGATAAGTGATTTTAAGAAATTCATTTAAGGATATTCATTAAAGATTGTTGATTGAGAAATAATTTTCTGTGACATGTTGTGAAACTAATGATGATATTGGTGAGTTGTTGGGGCAGTGATCCCAGCATGAAAGGAGTCACTGCTGAGGTCTCTCGGTTTTTTTCATACTTTAACTTTGCTTACCTTCACTTTGTTACTATTGCTCTGGGGTTTTTTTTCCCCCTTTTTTCAGTGGGCTTGTGGTCATGACGTCTCCAGTCTACTGAAGTAGCCACCTAGATGCAGATTGGGAGGGAAATGGCAGCTAATCTTGGTATGAAAGCCCTCAGGAGTTATGGTTTGTTTGGAATGCTAAATTGTTGTCAAGGTCACACTCTTATTAGAAAGTGCATAAATATGTTTGTAATTGAGGAATGATGGTCTCAGAGGATGACTCCCTGTTCCCTTTAGAGTTGTAATTATATATTGGAATTGCACTTGGTAAACATTCTGTTTGCATAAATTCCTCCTGTCTTCAACTATCAACTTTCTAGTGTTTTTTGTTTTCTATGAAAGCAATAAAATACAGAACAAACTGCAGTTTAGGAAGATTTTAGCTTCTAAGTGTACAGGAAACTGAAATCATTTCAGAAGTGCGATCTACCAGCACTTTACAAGTAAATTGATGGTTTTCTAACATGGAAGTCTACTTGACTGTGGATGTAACAATACAACAAATTGTTGACCACGAAAGAATCCATTTTAATACTTCTTCGTCACAATAGGGCTGTTACTAGTAGAGGAGCAAAGAAGAGAAGCCAGCCAAACCAAAGCAAAGAAGCCCCAGACTGTGTAGAATCTTCCACCATTAACTGGGATGTATACAGCATCTCTAGGAAGTCTTAATCTCCTTTTAAAATACTCACATTTCCATATATCCACATATCCTGCCCGCAGCAGCCAAATTAAAAAATATGTTCCAGAAATCCTTATAAAATAAAGTAGGAAAAAAAATGGAACTGCTTGGTTGGATAAGTGTTGAGCCTTCTTGTACTTTTGTAGCATTCCTAAGTACTTTAATATTTGGTGTATCAATTGTCTTTGAAAGCACTCCAGGGGAATCCATTCCAAGCTAATAAATAGAAGTTTAACCCCTGGATTCTATATGTGGCGCCTGAAAATCCTTACGGAAACTGAAGTGTATTCTATAACAATGCGCTTAACTTAATTTAACTAGCTAATCGGTGCTGTTAATTGGATGGTAAACAATTATCAGCACTAATTGGTATTGAGATTTATGTGCCCAGCTCACTAAGTGTATTATCTAACTTGCTGCATCTAAATTCTAAGTTGCATAATTGAAAAGGGGGCATGGCCATGCGCGGGGTGTGGATGTTTCTAAAATCTATGCACATTATTGTAGAATACACCCGATCTACGCCTAATTTAGACGTCTGGATTTACACCAAGTAAAACATGGCCTAAATGAACCTGACCAAATCTGGTCATGTGTTAAGACGCTCAACATATTCTATTTACTGTGTGTAAATTTAAGTCTATTCTATAAAATTTAAAGAATATGCCTAGGTGTAATTTTTTTCCCGCATGGACGCCGTATATAGAATGTAGTCCTAAATATTTTGAACATCCCAGTCAGAGGTCCAGCTTCAATTCGATTGAAAATCTATATCATGACTTGAAGATTAGAAAGAGTGCTGATGGACAGCAAAGAGCATAGCAAAGACTGAAAAGAATGATCTAATACTGACAGATTCTAGTGTGTGAAGATTTATGCAATTGTATTTCAGGGTTTTTTTTTTTTTTTTTTTTGGTTTATCCTCTGTCCCCCAAGAAAATGTCCCTTCCCATCTTACTTCTTATTTTGGGCACTGCTTACAATAGTGTCAGTGAACTGCTCTATTACTGAATTACAGTTTTCAAGTTGCCCAATTCAACTTTTCATAGGAAAAAAAATCCCGTTCTTGCCTTGATGAACAGTGTTTTTTTTAATTTTATAGGTATAACACTTTGCCAAGCAGACGAACGCTCAAGAATTCAAGATTAGTGAGTAAGAAGGATGACGTCCATGTCTGCATCATGTGTTTACGGGCCATAATGAATTACCAGGTATGTCCAGAATTTGATGCATGAGAATCATGAATAATTAAAATCAAACTGGCCTAACACAGTGGGGGAATTCATTTGACAAAGAAGCCATTAAGGGACCCTACATACAATTCTGACTTCTATAATTTAATTCTGGTGAGGAGATGCTGGTCCAGTTTTATGAAGGCATCCCTCCATATATCTAAGGAAATCAAGACAATTGTGCTAATCTTCAGCAGGAACCCTATGTAGGCACTATGCCAATATATTTTATTTCTGTTTATTAACCTTTAAAGTGGGCTAACAAGCCATCATGCTGCTTTATCCATTATGTTTAAAGTGGGAGTGAAACCATGAGCTTCGGATTTTGTATTTTTTAGTATATGAGGTATATTAATAATTAAAATAAAAATACAGTTTAGAAATATAATGCTGTCCATTCAGAGGACTTGGTGATGGATAAACAGGAAGCAGCAGTTTTAGAATCCCACCCTGATTACTAGCGTCTTTTCATTCCACATTATGCCTTCCGGATGCTGCTTGTACCTGGCCTTCACAAGCTCTGAGTTCTTAAGTTGTCATCTTCCATGTTTACTGCTGACCGGACCCGGAGGAAAGTATAGAAGGTTCTCACAATTCAGAAGTTTATTTTCATTCTTTGTAACACGTGCTCATTTATGGCTGGAAGGGCCTTCAACTCCCTTGTTAATAATAAAATGAATTTTTGAACCCATCCATTGTTTTTGTTGCTTCAGAGCCAAGCTGTTTCCCTTTTTGTTTTGCATTTCAGTACGGCTTCAACATGGTCATGTCACATCCGCACGCTGTTAATGAAATTGCACTAAGTTTGAATAACAAGAATCCCAGGTAAGGTGCCCTCCTGCACCCTGACTAATCATGGGGCATGTGTCAGCCTCCTGAAGAATGTAGTGCAGATTTGGTGGCTGGTGTCTTTGTATTAAAAGAAAACACAACAAACTAGCCTTTGTAAAATTAAGATGTGGCCTGAAGTTAAACAATTGGATATATCTGGTTAGGTAGTACTTCTTATTGTGGAGTAAAATTATATTGGCAAGTTGGGACGTGAGGATCATAAGGTGAACAGCTGTGACAACTCATCTTACAAGAGGTTACATAAGAGACATCACACAACATACTGAGTCTTGGGTAGTATATCTTGATTTTGATGTGTGGTAAAAGTGTCAGCCAGTGTAGTAATTTGATGCACTGCATGCTGTGACAGGTGTTTTTATGATCCCATTTCCTTCAGGATCTTAATCATCCAGAGTACTTTTTAGTTACAGAAAGGAAACAAAAGGTCCTTGTTGAATCATATATTTGATTGTCTTCTTGTTGCTAGCGTTGCTCATTTTGGACTCCATAGAAACTTTAGGAGGCCTGCAGTTGAGGTGTAATCAAGTGTCATCGTTGTATGGTGATCGGAGTACAAATCCGCTTTCAGCAATTGTCTATCACCAGGACTGTATTTCCACTCGAAAGCTTTAGTTTTAAGTCATAAATATCTATCGTACAAACCAGTTATACGCTCCCTCATTTTATAACTTGGTGCCTAAAGTTAAGCACCATTCCATTTCATCATGCAGATCAATCCATAGACTGGTGGGTTGTGTCCATCTACCAGCAGGTGGAGATAGGGAGCAATCTTTTGCCTCCCTATATGTGGTCATGTGCTGCCGGAAGCTCCTCAGTATGTTCTCTATCTCAGCAGGTGTGTGGTCGCACAGCAGCAGCTCTGGCTAGGTCTCCAAGCCTAATTGTTTAGATTTTGTTGAGTACCTGGGGTTGAGGGCTCTTTATGAGCAAGTGCAAACCTGGTGGTGCCAGGTCCCTCCTTTTCTCCCCCCTCCCGCTGGCTCCGTTTAAAAAAAAAAAAACAAACAAACAAAAAAAACAGAAAAATAGACGTCCTTGAGCGAAAGATGTCCTTGTTTGCAGCTACTCACTGGGACTCCAACTCGTTGCAGCTCGGAGCAAGAAGCAGGTAATTTTACCTTTTACTAGTGGGCAGGGGGTTCCCCGAACGGTCTCCACGTGGCTATGGCCTCGGATGGCAAGGGTGCGAAAAGACACTCCCCGGAACGCGTTCGCGCGCCTAGCAAGGAAGCGGGGGGCTCAAAGGCAGAGTCGCCTTTTTGGGCGCCCTTTAGAAGTCAGGAGAGTTCCCCGGTTTTTCCTCCGGTGCGGCGGCCTTTCTCGCCTTAGGCGCCCATCCTCCGCTGGCCGCCCTCCCGGTTGTGGCCGGCCACGCTGCTCGGACGGCTTCTTCTTGGGCCGCCCTCGAGGGGGGAGACGTTCACAGCTTGGTCGACGGTAAAAAGTTGGCGAAATTAAAGCGCCATTCTTCCCGCGCGGCTCCTTCTCAGAGTTTCGCGCCGGATGTCATTTTGGACGTGCAACGCGCCTCTCCCCTGCTCTTGGGAGCGCAGATTGAGGGCGTCTCTAGGGCCGCGGCACAGGCTGCAGAAATGCACAGGATGGGGGGGTTTCTCCCCTGAGTTCATTTTGCTGCTGCATCAGGCCTTTCTTACGCAGAACGCTGCCCCTGCTCCCCTCTCTGATAAGGGTGATGAGGTTTCTATGCTCAAACGCCCTCGGGTGGATCTTCAACCCCTAGGCGACTCGGTCTCCTCTGAGGTGGATGACGACAGCGTGTCTGAGTTCTCTCAGAGATCCTTAGCGGACTCTATGGAAGAGACTGATCCTCGCTTGGATGGAGCGGATGACCCCTCTGCAGCGTGGCTTTTTCGCTCAGAGGATTTGCCCAACCTGCTTGTGCAGGCCATGAGCATTTTGAAGATTGCCTCTCTGGAGGAAGGCCCTCTCTCAGCCTCTACTGGCTCCGCCATTATGCTGGGAACGAAGCACCTGCCTAGAACCTTCCACGTTCATGAAGCCATGCAGACCTTAATTTCAGTGCAATGGAATGCCCCTGAAGAGAGCCTGAAAGTTGCCAGGGCTATGTCCCGTCTGTACCCCTTGCCAGAGGGGGTACGGGAAGCCTTTGTCTGGCCCACGGTAGATTCCCTAATCACTGCCGTGACTAAGAAAACGGCTCTGCCGGTGGAAGGTGGCACTGCCCTGAAAGACGCTCAGGATAGGAGAATGGAGGCGGCCTTAAAGTCGTCCTTTGATGCGGCTGCTCTGAGTTTGCAAGCCTCGGTTTGCGGCTCCTACATGGCTAGGGCGTGCCTGACGGTTTTGCAGCGGACTTCCCCCTCAGACCCTTCCTGGAGGGCGGAATGGCCGACCCTGGAGTCGGGTTTGGCCTACTTGGCAGACTTACTGTATGATGTTTTGAGAGCCTCGGCCAAAGGTATGGCTCAGACGGTCTCTGCGCGGCGGTGGCTCTGGCTTAAGCACTGGTCTGCTGACCATGCCTCTAACTCTCGCCTAGCCAAGTTGCCTTTTAAAGGCAAGCTGCTCTTTGGGGACGAGCTGGACAAGATCGTGATGGAGCTTGGCACGTCCAAGGGCAAGAGGTTGCCAGAGGTCAGGACTCGGGCCAGTAGTGCTCGCCCTTGTTCCTCTAAGGGCCGATTCCAAGAAGCCCATTGGTATCGCCCGAGCAAGTCGGGCTCCTCTGCCTCCTCTTCCTTCAAAAGGAATTCCTCCCCCAAGCAGCATTCCTTTCGCAGGGACAACTGGCCCGGAGGTTCATCCTCCGGATCACCCCCAGGGTCCCGTACCCAATGACGGGGACCTGGTCCATGGCCCAGTGCAGATAGGAGGAAGGTTGTCCTCATTCCTGGGTGAGTGGACCAGGGTAACTTCAGACGCTTGGGCTCTGGAAGTCATCAGAGATGGCTACAAGCTGGAGTTCTGCCGGCCCTTGCGAGACGGGTTTGTAAACTCTCCCTGCAAGTCCCAGGCCAAACAGCTGCCGTGCAGCAGACTTTGAACAACCTGATCCGCCTGGGCGCGGTGGTCCCTGTGCCAGTAGATCAACTTGGCAAGGGACGCTACTCCATTTACTTTGTGGTACCAAAGAAAGAAGGTTCTGCTCGGCCTATTCTCGACCTCAAGAGAGTCAATCGGGCCTTGAAAGTTCGGCACTTCCAGATGGAGACTCTCCGCTCCGTAATAGCTGCGGTGAAGAAAGGAGAATTCCTGGCATCCTTGGACATCAAGGAAGCTTACTTACATATTCCCATCTGGCCTCCTCATCAGCGCTTCCAGGCTTCGCAGTCCTGGGCCAACACTTCCAATTCAGAGCCCTCCCTTTCGGGTTGGCTCCGGCTCCGCGAACCTTCTCCAAAGTGATGGTGGTCATTGCGGCTTACCTCCGCAAGGAAGGAGTACAAGTCCATCCCTATCTGGACGACTGGTTGATCCGAGCCCCCTCTTATGCAGAGTGTGGGAAGGCTATGGACAGGGTGATTGCTCTTCTGAGCTCCCTGGGATGGGTCATCAATTGGGAGAAAAGTCAGCTGCACCCGACTCAGTCCCTGGAGTACTTGGGAGTTCGATTCGACACCCTAGTAGGCAGAGTGTTCCTGCCGGACAACTGGAGCGGCAAGCTTTGGGCCCAGGTGGACCAGTTCCTGACAGCCTCCACTCTTCGAGCTTTGGACTATGTGCAGCTCTTGGGCTCCATGATGGCCATGATGGAATGAGTGCCCTGGGCCAGGGCCCATATGAGACCTCTACAGCACTCCCTGCTGCGGCAGTGGACTCCAGTATCGGAAGATTACGCTGTACACCTTCCCTTGGATCCAACGAGGTGCTGGGTTGGTGGCTGAGGCCAGACAAAGCTGTCTGCAGGAATGCCTATCACGACACCGGAGTGGGTGGTCGTCACGACGGACGCCTGCTTGACGGGCTGGGGAGCCCACTGCCTGGGAAGGACAGCTCCAGGGGCTCTGGTCGCCTGCAGAGGCGAAGCGGTCTATCAACCTCCTGGAACTCTGAGCCATTCGACTGGCGCTTCTGGAGTTTCTCCCGGTCCTGGTGCTGAGGCCAGTACGGGTCCTGTCGGACAATGCCACGGCAGTGGCATATGTCAATCGCCAGGGAGGTACCAGGAGCGCCCCTCCAGACAAGGAGGCCTCAAAGTTATGCCTGTGGGCGGAAGCGAACCTGGAACAGCTGTCGGTGGCCCACATTGCGGGAGTCATGAATGTCAAGGCGGACTTCCTCAGTCGCCATACTTTGGACCCCAGAGAGTGGGCGTTCTCGGACATCACGAGGCGCTGGGGCCAGCCGAGCCTGGATCTGATGGCGTCCTCAGCCAATTGCCAAGTGCAGCGGTTCTTCAGCAGAGGACGGGACCCTCGATCTCTGGGAGTCGATGCTCTTCTCCAGCAGTGGCCGGCACAGGAGCTTCTCTACGTGTTCCCGCCCTGGCCCATGTAGGGGCAGGGTGCTAGGCCAGGTGGCAAAGCATCCGGCCCTGGTGATCCTAGTGGGTCCGGACTGGCCCAGACGTCCCTGGTATGCAGACTTAATCAGGCTCTCAGTGGATGGACCTCTGCCAGCGGAGCGGGGCCTCTTGCGTCAGGGTCCCGTGGTGATGGAGGATTCCTCCCCCTTTGGTATTACGGCCTGGCACTTGAGCTGAAGCAGCTGAAGAAGGGTTTCTCAGACAAGGTCATCGCCACTATGCTGAGAGCGAGGAAGCGCTCTACTTCTACTGCTTACGCCAGGATTTGGCGTACCTTTGCATCGTGGTGCAATGCAGGCGCTCTATCACCCTCCACTGCTCCAATATCTTCAGTGCTGGTATTCCTGCAAGAAGGTCAGGAGAAAGGCCTGTCTCTCAGTTCACTGAAAGTCCAGGTGGCGGCTCTGGCTTGCTTCAGGAGCCGTCTGAAGGGTGCTTCCCTGGCGTCACAGCCGGATGTGGTGCGCTTTCTCAAAGGAGTTAATCACCTGCGCCCTCCTCGGCACTCGATAGTGCCTACTTGGAATCTCAGTTTGGTGCTATGGGCCTTGCAGAAACCACCCTTCGAGCCTTTGTCGAGGGCATCGCTGAAGGACCTGATGTTGAAAGCGGTCTTTTTGGTAGCCATCACTTCAGCCAGAAGAGTTTCTGAGATCCAGGCACTCTCGTGCCGAGAACCGTTCCTGCGGTTCACTGAGGCAGGAGTATCGATTCGTCCAGTGCCTTCCTTTCTGCCCAAGCTTGTTTCTCGCTTCCACGTGAGTCAGCAGCTCTGTCTACCCTCCTTTCGTAGGGAGGACTACCCAAAGGAGTACCCTGCACTCAAATATCTGGATGTGAGACGAGTCATCATCAGATACTTGGAAGTGACCAATGACTTCCGGAAGTCAGATCACCTGTTCGTGCTGTTCGCAGGCCCTCGTAAGGGTCTGCAGGCATCTAAACCTGCCGTGGCTTGTTGGGTCAAGGAGACGATAACAGCAGCTTATGTGGCTGTAGGGAAGCCTCCGCCTATTCAGCTGAAGGCGCACTCTACTAGAGCACAGGCCGCATCGATGGCAGAGTCCAGATCTGTCTCCTTGGAAGAGATTTGTAGAGCGGCAACGTGGGCGTCGGTTCATACCTTCTCATGACATTGCCACCTGGATGTGGCTGCTCGGGCCGAGGCCCAGTTTGGAGCTTCAGTGTTGCGTTCAGGAATTTCTATATCCCGCCCTGGGTGAGTACTGCTTCGGTACATCCCACCAGTCTATGGATTGATTTGCATGATGAAATGGAAGGTAAAATTATGTACCATACCTGATAATTTTCTTTCCATTAATCATAGCAGATCAATCTATAGCCCCGCCCAGACATCTGTATTGTTTTTTGTTCTGGTTATATTTCAGGTTCCAGTTTAATCTTCAGTTCCTGTTCAGGAAGACTTCGTGTTCAAGTTCTTCCAACTGGATTTTCCTCGAGGTGGAACGATTTTGTGTTACAGTGAGCTGCTGCATTCCTCTCCCCCTGTTTCGGCGGTGGCTGGATTGATAGCTAAATTATGCCGACGCTCCCTCTCGCTACGTGCGGCAGTAGGGTAGCTTTGTATCCCTCCCGCTTCGGTGGTGTTGGGGTAAGCCAGCTCCTCCCGCGGTTGCGGTAGCAGGATAAGCCAGATCCCCCCCGCATCGGCGGGTGTGGTGTCCCTCCCCCGCTTCACGGGGATGAGCTGGACGGATTCCCCTCCCCCGCTTCGGCAGTGGTGAGCTGGGCAGAGTGTCCCTTTGTGGGTGTAATTCTCTAAGTGCTGAGTCCTGCGGATGGAGCTTTGATATCGACATACTGAGGAGTTTCCGGCAGCACATGACCACATATAGGGAGGCAAAAGGATTGCTCTCTATCTCCACCTGCTGGTAGATGGACACAACCCACCAGTCTATGGATTGATCTGCTATGATTAATAGAAAATTATCAGGTATGATACATAATTTTACCTTTTCTCATAGGTGACAGCTCGGTTCTATGCTATAAAGGATGCACACAACTTACTTTGGGGTCCTTTTACTAAGCTGCAGTAAGCACTAACATGTGCTTACTGCAGCTTAAAATGCTTTACCGCGTGGTGAGCTCAGATTTTTGCCTTTAGATGCATTCATGCTTTATTGTGCATTCTACTTGAATAAATAATCTTTCAGACTACTGATGCAGGCTCTTTAGCCAAAGCATGGCCTGAGTCAAGTGAAGCTTTTCAATAAAGGACAATGGAGCACTTTGTTGTCCTTTGTCTGCACTGTTTATTTTGCTTTTAACATTTATGCACCAATTATGTGTGTAAATATTTAGAATACTATATGATTTTAATTGAGTTATTTTTTTATTAGCTATTACTCCTGATGCAGCCTGATGGCGAAACATGGGCCAATTTGGGTTACTGTTCGAATAAATACAGCACCTCAGAACTGTTGGTTTGCAAGGGTTGTATACAGTGGCAGAGTGTGGATGGGGCTTCCATTTACATACGTAACCAGTGGTATGCTGGATCCAGCTTGCATCGACTCATGAGAGCCGTTTAAGTTTTTAAGAATTTTGGTAGCCAGTTGTTAAAGTATAGGCCCCCTGTAGCTACTTTAACAACTAGCTCCCAAAATTTGGGCTCAGGCCTTCTCCTGAACACCCTTTTACTTTGCCAGGAGTTCTCGAGCATTCTGCTCAGAGCTGGAAACAAGCAGCAGGGAGCGGTGGCAGCCCATGTATTTGACTGGCGGGGCTTGGCATCCATGGGAGGGGGAAGGAAGAGGAATGCATTAATCCCCCCCCCCCCCCCCCAAAAAAAAAAAAAAAAAATTGCAGGGCTGGCTATGCCCAGAGAGAGAACCCATTGTTAAAAATTTACCAGCACACCACAGCATGTAACTTATAGTATACTGCAAGTTACATATATTTTTACTGCACTCCGGCTCTTGTACTTGCACATCAGCTCTATGGCTGGCATAAGTACAGGTGCCTAAATGTTAGGTGCTTCAACATCAGGTTACACTCATGTTCTATAATGGAACTTAGGTGCCTAGATTCCTTTATAGAATGGACTCCTTCCACACTTACCCTCTAGTTCTATATATAGTGCTAAAAATTGAGCACACAATTTAATTACATAATGAGCCAATTAGTGCCGATTACTAACAATTATCGGTGCTAATTGGCAATAATTTAAATTTACACGTGTCTTTTAATTACTATCCTATAAAGATGCGTGAGTAAATTTTTACGCATGGATTCAAAAAGGGGGCATAACCATGGGAGGGGCATTTGTGGGTCAGGGGAGTTCCTGGAATTTCCAAGCAGTGTACAGAATTAGGCAGATCTGCATTTAATTTAGGCACGAGGAGTTACACCAAATTTCAGTTGGTGTAAGTCCTTTTTGGCATGGATCCTGGCACCAAATGCTATTCTATAAACAACGCCCAACTTGAAGTGCCATTTATAAATAGTGCTAAGAGCTCATCTTTTTCGGCATTGATTTTTTTTTTTGTGCATATACAGAATTGTTCACATAGCTTTCCAGTATAACCATGACGTTTGATCTTACCTGCTCATCCATTTATCCATATCAATTGTTCACAAAAAGCTAAAATACATGATTCCATAATTTCAGAATTCATTCAGTAGTCTTCAGTGATTTTCACAGCTCTTTGGATGGAAAACACATTGCACGTTATTAAATCTATCTCACTGAAGTATTTAAATCTCACATGTGTACCTAGTGATTGACTAATTAAGCTATTGAAGTGACTTGGGCCAGTAATTCTATTCAGTGGTTTCACATCCATTGTACATGGGAAACAGATGCAACTTCATTACATTATTGTCGTTCATTTTTGTCTGTTTTCTTTACAGAACAAAAGCCCTGGTCTTGGAACTATTAGCAGCTGTTTGTCTTGTCAGAGGAGGGCATGAAATAATTTTATCAGCCTTTGATAATTTTAAGGAGGTAGGATAATCTATATTACCACATATCTTACTACTGTTGACTTAAGAGGAGCAGAGACAGTTGTGTTCCAATGGATATATTCCTCAAGATCCTGAAAAACAGAAGGTTTGTGATTTTTTTTTTTTGAGTGATTACAGTAGTGGTTTATGCTGTTTTCCAAACATGGGTCATTATTAAGTTGAGAAAGCCACTGCTAAAAATTTTAGTAGAGATGTTCAAGTTTACAATTCTCCATCCAACTTGAAACCTTGAATTGAGAAGTGTGTGTTGAATTTTTTTTGTTGTTGTAGTAATTTATAATTAAATGGCACCTTTTATGTGACTAGTTGTAGTGAAATGTGATGAAAAAATATTTACTTTTTCATAAATTCTTTAATTTTGGTGTGATAACCTACAAAATTAAGATTGTATAATTGTCTCAAAACACTTGGCCACACACCTGGGCCTACCCCGTGGCCACTTAGAGGATCTATCCCCAGCACTGCTCAGGTCCGCCTGCACCTGCCACTTGTGCTCTACACTAGCACCCTCCTCCCACCGATTGGGCAACCGCCTCTGGGCGAGTCTCCTCTCAAATTATCCCCAGTGATTTCTAGGTTACTAGGGGCCATAATCCTAGCGGTCCCAAGGTTCCTGGAAAGCACTCACAGACCCAACAATAAACTTAAAATGTTTATTGTCATGAAAAACATATGCCTGGAATAGGCTTCCTGAGCCATTACGTCTAGCTCCATCCCTGGCTGCCTTCAAATCCGGGCTAAAGGCCTACCTGTTTGATGCTATTTTTGACTGTATGTCTGAATCATGTTTCTCAAGTGATAGCTACTTCTTTTGCCAACCTGAAGTCAGCCAACGTGATGATTAAGCCTTATATTCAAAACTTTTTATTGTCCTGATATTCCCTCACACTTAAATTTGAGATTTAACTTATCTGTCCTGCAAAGTCTTGCTCAATGTTATTTATTATTATTATTATTTATTTATTGCATTTGTACCCCACATTATCCCACCTTTTTGCAGGCTCAATGTGGCTTACAGGGTGTTAATTTGGTATGATCATTACATAGTATTAGATACAGTCGGTAATAAATTGGAAGTAAGAGGAATTAATTAGAAGGTAATGTTATCCTCCAGGGCCCTTTTAATTGGTTTCTAGGGTTGTTTCATTTCCTTTGCGGAAAAAAACAAACCAATCCAACCCCCCCCCCCCCCCCCCAAAAAAAAAAAAAAAGAAAAAAATTGGATTTTCTGGCAAAAAATAATTTTGGATTCTAGCCCATAGTGTATGTTGCCATCATTATCTCCCTTTTCATATTTGTTATTAGCAAAGTAAAATTATTTGCTCAAACAGCCGCTAAATAGATTCACATAACCCTTCTACCTTCCCTATTTGGGACTCGTTCTTTAATATTGCTGTCTTTGCTCATTAAGGGTTAGTAGGTCCATTGTCATGTGATCCTCCTGCTTATTATGTATCTGAAAGCAATTTCTGGAAAACTCTGGATGTTCCTCTGATGAAGCATTTGTCTGGGTCAGGTGATATTTGTGGTTCCATTTAGCTGCTGTTATCAATGAATGAACATTATAGGTAACTAATTTCAGTTTAATATCCTTTTTCTTTTTCTGTTTCCATTGAGTTTCATTTGCTACATCAGCTATTGCACTGAAGCACATCCAGTCATCTTCAGGCAGAGGTAACTGGAAAGTGTGTAGTGGGCAGGCAGAATGGTGATAATGCACAAAAATGTTACTCGGGAGGATCATAAATTATCTCAGACTGGTTAATAAGATCGGTGAAGGCATTACTCTTGCAACCCGGCATTAACTTTATCTGTGCCTCCATTCATAAGCTGCCTTGGAAATTTATTAGCTGACATGTTGCAGGATTACTGGCTGTGGCCCACATGTTTGAAGCATTTCTCCCAAGGACAAGCAGGCATATTTTCACGTGAGTGACGTCATCCACAGAGCCTAGTTCAGACACTGCCAAGTGCACCATTACTTTAAATCTTTGAGGCCGTGCCCCCACTGCGCATGTGTAGGTATCTTCCCGTCTGACGCTCAACGCTGCATAGTGCGAGTTCAGCCGCAATGGGTCCGGTTTAAAAAGCTCTAACCCCCTCCTTTTTGGAAGAGTCTCATTCTATTTTATTTTTTTTATATATAGTTACTCCTGCAAGCTGGGAAAGATTGAACTAGAAATATAATCTTTAGCTGCTCACCACCATCAAAATTTGTGAACGGTGTAAATAACCAAACCTCTGAAGAATAAACAAAAACAAACCATCCTTTTTGCCTTTTTTATTTTTTTTGGTTTACTCTGAGCAGTATGGGGGTAATTTTTGTGAAGAAGGTG
Organism: Microcaecilia unicolor; assembly: GCF_901765095.1. NCBI lineage: Eukaryota > Metazoa > Chordata > Amphibia > Gymnophiona > Siphonopidae > Microcaecilia > Microcaecilia unicolor. The sequence goes on along the minus strand of NC_044037.1, from coordinate 250,829,061 downwards.
TTAACATTGATGCACCCATACGTGTATAAATGATCAGAAAACCAGCATTTACTCATGCATGCACGTACGTGTGTAAATGTGCCGAAGCGCTGTTTAATATGTGCATGTCTTACACAGCGTTTATTTGACCGGTGGGTGGAGTATGAGCAGAAAATGGGCAGGACACACAGCCCCAGCGTCAAGGTGCCAGCATGTACACCAGCTTTATGGCTGGTCTTAGTGATCTTGATTAAATTATACATGCAAATTTAACTTGTTATGCTAGTATTCTATAAAGAAAAGTAGGCACCTATATAGAATAAGCTTCTAATAGTTGCCCTCTAGGAACCTAAATCTAGGAGCCCCTCTATAGACTTGTCCTCCGTGCAGTGTTTCACGAGCGTGGCTGTGTTGTGTTGACCCACTATCTAGTGATGCTTGGTCCAAAGTATTTGTTTTTTTCTCATGCTGCAGAGAAGATCTTTGATCTGTATTGTAACTTTTGGCACGTCTTTGAATGTGCTCTCGGTGATTTAATCAGAGCCTATGCAAATTCAACCCAGTATAATTCGAATAGAATTCCCTCAGATTATTAAATATTCAGTTTATTATACGTATATAGCACAAAGCAGAGGTGTTTGTTGCAGCTAGCACACATTTTGATAATGTTATATTGCTTCTTAGGCCTATGGGGACAAAGGATCCAGCACTGAAAAACACATTCTTTATTAGAATTTGTGGCATGTGGCTGCTGACCTGAAACAGTGCTCTCACATTAAAAATAGCCCGTAAATTTGTTTGTGTACAGACCCTATTTATTTCTTCCAAGAGTGGCAGGTAATATATTAATATGATGACTGAGAATTGCTCAGTTCATTAAATGAATCTGTTTTTTTTGTTTGTTTGTTTGGCTTAATTCTTTCTGTTGTTAAGATGATTGGTAGTAATATGTTTTTCTGCTAACATGTGCAAATAATGACTTGGAAGGCTCCTAAACAGGATTCGCAGCATTTGCTTGGAGGAGCAGGAGCTGAATTGGACATAGCTACAAGGGCACAGAAGCACCAAATGTAATGAAAGATGTGGACCATGTAGCTCATTTAGGGTCCTGCTTACTAAGGTGCGCTAGCGTTTTTAGCGCATGCTAGAAATAACCGTTTAGATGCCCATAGGAATATTATGGGCATCTACACAGCGTGCGCTTAAAATGCTAACTCGCCTCTAACACGGCTTAGTAAACAGGGCTCTTAGTCTACAGTTTGCTTCCATTTGCAATGTTGTAGGCTCCGGTTCATCTCTGATTTTCTTCTTTTATTTTCATAGTTAAGGGTCCTCTTTTCCTATCCCACGCAGTCTCACTTTCTCTTATTATTCTTGCCTCCACCAGGAGGCCATTCCACGTATCCACTACTCTTTCCATGAAGAAATATTTTATGATAAATCTTTTTTTACTGCTTTTAAATGCCCTCTTTTTCTACCATTTCCATTCCACTAAAGAAGGTTCGCTTCTTGTGCGTTATTTCTACCTTTGAAAGTGTTAGAGGGGATACAGTAGAGGCACTCAGCTTCTTCTCTCCTCTAGGGTAAACAAAATTAAGCCCTTAAAATACTTTGGCATGCAGTCTTGTCCCTAAGTTCACTAACGGTATTGGTACATTAACTGTTCTGTAAAATATATTTGTCCTGTTGACTGTTGTAGTTTGTGTGGTGCTATAAAGTCTCAAACACTGTTAAAGCTTTGCTTGGTATGTATTAGGGTTTGCCATTTGGAGTTCCTCAAGAATCTGTCCTTGGACCCCTTCTTTTTCAATTTACACCTCTTCCCTGGGCTCCCTGATCTCATCTCATGGTTTCCAATATCATCTTTATGCTGATGACACCCAGCTTTATCTCTCTACACCAGACATCACTGCGGAAACCCAGGCCAAAGTATCGGCCTGCTTATCTGACATTGCTGCCTGGATGTCCAACCGCCACCTGAAACTGAACATGGCCAAGACAGAGCTCATTGTCTTTCCACCCAAACCCACTTCTCCTCTCCCTCCACTCTCTATTTTAGTCGATAACAACCTCATCCTCCCCGTCTCATCTGCCCGCAACCTCGGAGTCATCTTCGACTCCTCCCTCTCCTTCTCTGCCCATATCCAGCAGACAGCAAAGACCTGTCGCTTCTTTCTCTATAACATCAGCAAAATTCACCCCTTCCTCTCCGAGCACACCACCCAAACTCTCATGCACTCTCTCATCACCTCTCGCCTTGACTACTGCAACCTACTCCTCACTGGCCTCCCACTTTGCCATCTATCCCCCCTTCAGTCCTTTGAGCAGGGACTGTCCTTTTTTGTTAAACTGTACAGCGCTGCGTAACCCTAGTAGCGCTCTAGAAATGTCAAGTAGTAGTAATATACGATCTGGAATATTTCTGTAATAAGCCCTTGTCGGCAAGTGTTTCTGTATGATCTTAAAAGCACTTGCGCTATTATTCAGCTCTGTAAATTGACATAGAAGAGTAACTGGCTCTGGCAGATCATGCTGTAGGCCATGGCTATGCGGATTCTGTTTATCAAGTAGAAAATCTCTCTCTTTTTTTTTTTTTTTTTTTTTTAAAGGGGCTAAAATAAGAAATCTGTCTAAAGTGCATGAATTGTATGAATCGGTGTCAATCAGGAGGTGAGATTGTGACCTGGGAGCAGAAATTTGGGTTTCCGTTTTGGCTCTTCAATCACAATTTACAGCTATAATTTTTTTTTTTTAATTCTTTATTTATCTTTTTAAAGTTAATACAAAGATACATTCTTTGAACAGATACACCCATTTTAGATACATAAAAATTAAGGAAATATTTTACAAAGAAAGTCTTTTCCAAATTGGGTTTATAGTCCTCTAGAAGAATGGATTCAAGATGGTTATAACCAAGGGAAGTTGGTGTAGTAAGAAATAATATATAACAAAAATCAAACAGTGGTTCCCTTTAATACATTTGCAGGACTCTTATTTGAATTAAGGTCTAGTCACTTTTCTTATCAAGGAATGATCTCAATTGTTCAGGTTCAAAATATATATATTTCTTCTCCTTGAATATCAAAATACACTTACAAGGAAAACGTAGTTGGAAAACAGCCCCTAAGCTAACAGATTCCTGTTTCATATCCAGGAATTTCTTCCGCCTCTGTTGGGTCCAACGGGCAATATCTGGAAACACTGAGACTTTGCTTCCTTTAAATACCGGGTGAACATTACAGCTATAATTTTAAAAATTGACTTGACAGGCCGCACAAGACAAGCTTGAGGAATGCCGTAGAGCAGTAGTCTTCAAACCTGGCCTGAGGGGACCCCAGCCAGGTTTTCAAGATATTCAAAGTGAATATTCGTGAAAGAGATTTGCATGCACTGCCTCCTTTTGCGTGCAGATTTATCTCATAAATATTCATTTGGAATATACGGAAAACCCTACTGGCTGGGGGTCCTCCAGGACAGGTTTAAATAGGGAGACAGTGCCACCCCAGCCCCACCCAAGCCACACAGTTACCTTGACCCCCAAGAAAGCCAGATTCTATAAGCAGTGAAAATACTGGTAAAAGTAACAGAAATTCATTTTCTTTTGTACTCTGCTAAAAGTGCCGAAGCGCATTAGAAAAGATGTATGTTTCCAAAAAAGCAAACATCCATGAGCAGCATGTCCCCTTTTCCTTTCCCTCCCCTCCCATCTATGGGCAGCTTGTCCCCCTGTCCTCTCCACCACTTTTGTATCCATGTGCTGTATTTCCCCCTTTTCCCTTCCCCCTCCTCCATGTACTTGTCCCTCACCAATCTTTTTTATAGCCTCCCTTCCTGCACCCGCACTCCATCCACCTTTTACACATCCCCCCTCATTCTCTTTCTCCACCCACATGACTCCATCCCTCCACCCACACAACTCCATCTATCCATCCACCAACTCTCCTCCCCTCCAGCCCTGTCAGGGTGCCCTCCCCGAACCTACTTTAACGCACCCTGGTGGTCTATTGGTCTGTCTTCGGGGCAGGAAAGAACCCCACTCTTTCCTGCCTGCTGCCACTGATCTGCTCACTGCAGCCACTTCTTCGAAATGACTTCAAGAGGTGGCCTTGCAAGACTTCAAGTCTCGGCAGCCATTTTGAAGAAGCAGCAGCAGTGAACAGATCAACGGCAGCAGGAAGGAGTGGGGTTCTTGCCTGCTCTGAAGAGAGGCCACTAGACCACCAGGGTGCATTAAGGTAGGTTCAGGGAGGGCACCCTGAGGCTTGGGTTGGGGGGGGGTGGAGCCAGCCAGCCCAGAAACCTAGACAAATGGGCAGGCTTGAAAAAAACCCGCCTGGACCCCTGACAGTTCCCTGAAAAGGAGGACATGTCCAGGGAAACCTGGACATACTTTAATCCTAGGTTTAAAAAACACTGATCCAGAGTTTGGCAGCAAAGATTGAATGCCCAAAATACTGGTTCATGCATTTCAGTTTCAAATACAGGCCAACTGAATTTCAGATTCGGCACTGAAACGGACCCGAAATCCAGGTTCAGGTTTCACCTGGAAATGCCAAGTAACTTTCAACTGAAAGTTCTTCCCCCCCCCCCCCCCCCAACCATCAATGGACCTTTCCCAGGCCTACGTTAACAAGCCCTGGTGATCTAGTGGCCTCATCTGAGGCAGGAAAGAGCACCAGTCTTCTGAATTCTGCTCTGCCTGTTGCCGCTGCAGCTTTAAAATGACTGCTGAGAGTTCCCGCAGCAGCTTCACAAGACTGCAGCAGGAGGTCTCAGCAGCCTTATTGAGATTGCTCTTACTTATGCTGGTGCCAGTCTCAACATGGCTTCTGGGACCTCCCATGGCAGTCTTGGCAGCCATTTGAAAGTGGTGGTGGTGGTGGTGGTGGCAGTAGCAGCAACGGGCAGAGCAGTGGTCAGGAGAGAGTGGGTTGTTTCTTGCCCCTAAAGAGGCCACTAGACCACCAGAGCTCATTAAAGTTAGGCCTTGGGAGGGCCTAAGCAGCCCACAGGAATCCATTCTCTGTTGGGGGGCGCAAGGGGCTGAATTTTGCACCAGGGTGGCGGAGGTGTGGTGAGCAGGCACAACTTTTCGATTTTAACTTTGATTCCAGTCAAAACCGAGCCACAGATTTTGGTCGCAGATTCAGTTTCAGCTGGAACCAAAACCACCAGCTTTGGTCGGCCTCTAGTTAAAAAAAAAAAAAAAAAAAGGTGTATCAATTCTGTGCACAGAATAAGAGTGGAGATCCGAGGTGGTTCATATACTACTACTACTACTACTTAACATTTCTAGAGTGCTACTAGGGTTACGCAGCGCTGTTAACAAAGAAGGACAGTCCCCGCTCAATGAAGCTTACAATCTAAAGGACAAAATGTCAAGTTGGGGCAGTCTAGATTTCCTGAATAGAGGTATGGTGGTTAGGTGCTGATGATCTTGAGGTTGCCAAACAAGGAAACATCAAAAACTAAGAAGATGCTTTGCTATATAAGGAGAGAAATATATTTGCGTGTAGGAAAAGAGGGGATAGTGCCTTTGGTATATCTCTGAGACCTCTTTTGAAACACTGAGAGGATGATGCTCAAAGCCAGGCGTTAAAACCCTCAATGCAAGAGCAGCGCAAAAAAAAAAAATAGCTAAGCAATACTTGAAGGAAAACATATGCACAGTAAATTTACGCTAGTAAACTGAAAGTAGGGGGGAGGAATGAGCCTAGCATGTGCACACAAAGCTTTAGCAGTAAGCATGCCTAGACAAAACCCAGAAGAACATGTACATATTGGTGCTGTTCTTTTGTGCTATTAATATGAGCCTTTCAAAAATTGTTTGCACTTTTTGAAAGGCTCGTATTTAAGCACAGGTAAATAAGCTCACCCATGTGTGCTTCAACTTTGTTTTGATTGAACACACACACATGTTGGTTACTCACTATCTGCACTTTAAACTTCCATGGACTTTGGCTTGTGAAATAAGACAAAATCTGCAGTTCAATGTGAGATTTTGCCATAATTAGGGCCATAAGTGTGCATGGATGAGAAAGCTACAAAAAAAAAAAACCCCTCAACAAAATTTTAGTCTTAAATAGCATTACATAGAATTTTGCATTGAATATTTGCACATCATTCATATAAGTCCTTTTTATTTTTTTCAGGTTTGTGGAGAAAAACAGCGTTTTGAAAAATTGATGGAACATTTCAGAAATGAAGATAATAATATAGACTTTATGGTAAGTGCCAGGTATGGCTGTTGCCGTTTACATATGTCAGTGGTATGCATCGTGTGTTAATTGAAATCTGAATATTCTTGTGAAGCAGATTGCTGGGTTTGGACAGAGAGGGCTTAATGTTAATGTCTCATTAGAGTCCAGAATTACTCAGTTTTCTTTGAACATCAGTGTGTTTGGGAAGTTGTTAGTCCTGTCTAAGACCTGAATTTGCTTACAAGTGAGGGAAAGAAAATTCTTATTAAAAAAAAAAAACCACACAAAAAGCATTTGTACATGTTCACTTGTGCTGTTTTGTTTTTTTTTTTTGGAGAGGAAGATTGTTTCTCGGTGATCATGCAAGCTATAGTAGGGCAGGGGTTTTGTTTAATATCCCATATTGTATAGGTAACTTTTTCTTTTTCTTTTTTGGGGGGGCAGGCATCAATAGCATGTGTGCAGCAGTGGCGTAGCTACGTGGGGCCACGGGGGCCTGGGCCTCCGTAGATTTGGCCCTGGACCCCCCTGCTGCCGACATTCTTGATTCCCCCCCTCTCGCAGCCAAGCCTCCCCCGCCAGCCGAGGTCCTCTTCTTCCCGCGCAAGGCTTCGTTCTGTTTCTGTGAGTCTGACGTCCTGCACGTACAATGTGCAACGAAGCCTTGCACGGGAAGAAAAGGACCTCTGCTGGCGGGGATTGGGTTCCCACGCCAGCAAAGGTAGGCGACGGGGGGGGGGGGGGGGTCGAGAGGGGGGGTCAAAGTTCTTGTTGGTGGCGGCGGGGGGGGGGGCTAAATGTGCCCCCTCACCTCGGGCTCTGGACCCCCCTCCCGCCAAAGTCTGGCTATGCCCCTGGTGTGCAGTAGTCTATTACCATGCTGTCATCATTAGCACGCACACAATTGACACAAAATGGGCAGTGGTCTTGCTGTAGAGTTTTTTGGGGGTTCTGACTCCTTCTTTACTATGGAACATCAAGTAAACAATCTTTTCAAAATTTTCAAAAAGATGCATTTCAGGCTTAAACAACTAAGAGCCATTCACATTTTTTTAAATTCAGATTTTCACTCTAGTTGTACAACAGCTAATTCTCTCCTGTTTAGATTATTGCAACACATTATATTGTGGAATTTCAACTAAGCTTCTTAGGAAGCTACAGCTTCTGCAAAATACTGCTCTCAAGTTGATTTTTGGTTTGAAAAAAAAATATTACTCCTTTTGATACAGTTGCATTGTTCAATTTTAAGTTGTTTCTTAACATATTGTGCTACTGAATTGTGATCTCACTCGCTTTCTAGAGGTCATACATTACTTAACTTTCCTATTGTTACAAGAGTGAAATGTAAACAAATTTTGGAAATTTCTTTTAATTATCCGTCAGCTCTTAAATGGAATTTTTTGGCTCTGTATATTAGACAATCATCTTACAGTTCTTTTTCATAATTAGCTCAAGATGTCCTTATTTCAGAAGTACCTTACTTAAGATCCATAACTGCTACAATTAAGGCTTGTTATTAATTGAAATTTTTTGTTCTTCCCAGTGTTTATAGGGGTCTCTTCTTTGTTATTCACTTTGGACCTTGACAGGGAGAAGGTGGAATAGAAATGCATAAGATAAAATAATTATCATGCTTTTCAGTTACTACCCTTAAGGGTCTTGCATGGATTGGAGCAGGGTCAGGTCCTGTGTCTGGGTGCTCAGACTAGGCCATGCATGAGTTGGGAATTGCCTAGCAGTTAGGAGCTACACTTCATAGACACAAGCCCTGGAATTTAATAAAAGCTGGTCCGGGATTGGAGTCAGAAATGAAGTCAGTAGCAGGTAATATGGCTGGAGCAAGGACTTAGAAATATACCAGAGCTATAGGTTCTGGCTCTAGGCTTCAGAAAGCAACTAATGAAGGAGGCTGACCAACGAGGGCTCAGCATGCAGGAGGCTTAGTAGCAGCCAGGTAGATTTATCCTTCAGGTGGCTGTGGACCTCTTCCTGCTTCTCAGCAATCATCTCTGAGCCCTAGCGGATCCCTGGTGTCTAGGGGTGTAGCCATGGGTTGTCTTTTCAGATGGTTTAGGTTAGGATCAGGGTCATGGATTTGTTAATGATACACTGCCTTTCTGTGGTACAACAATTTCAATAGTAGCCCAAGGTGAGTTACATTCAGGTACACTAAATATTTCCCTGTCCTTTGAGGGCATACAATGGAAGTTTGTACTTGGTACTTTTCAATAGAGTTTGCCATTCTTCAAGATCAGAAGGTACTTTCAAGTAGAATTAGTCAGCTATAGCGCTTACCAAAACAGCCAGGCATACTCTCCTCCAGTGGCTCTATCGCCCAACATAGTAGCATAGTAAATATCAGATAAGACCAAAATGGCCCATTCAATCTGCCAGTTCAGATTTGTCCACTTTGGAAAGATGTGCCTATAAATTCCCATATGCTACCTAACACTAGTTCCCCCTCCCCTATTTTTTTTTTTACATGACCTGGGATGGAGTAGAGGAATAGTTTTAATATGGAAAGAAGACTTCTAGCGGTAGTACCTCAAGACTATCACTAGGGGTTGCTGGCACCACTTTAGATCCTGGGGCCAGTGAAGGCAGAAGCAACAGAGAATTGCATCTGCCACCCACTTAGACCTGGAATTTTTAAGGTACTGGGGGGGGGGGGCTTTCAGGTAGGGAGGTCACACCTTTGAGGGGGGGCATTCTGGTAGATTGGTTTTGGGAGGACTTGATTGGGGGCCCACATCAAGGGCTTTTATTAGGGAAGGGGGGCATGTGGGAGACTAACTTTACATGTTGCTGGCCTATTTTGAGACTGCTTAGAAGCATCAAACTATAGTGTGGCGGCCAGATGCTCCTGGGCTGACGGACTACACTGCTTTCGAGGTGGATCTCGAGCAGTGTTGGTCCTTCACCGTGGGAGTTGGGGTACTTGAAGCTTCATAGGTTGGTGATTCCTGTAGTAAATCAAGATGCTGTAAAAGCCAACTTTTTATTTACTTTAATATCTTCATCTTTAAATCTCAAAAGTCTATCAGTCCTTTTTCTACTACTTCCTTCCACATGTGACCAAGGCATGCCCCCAAACTGTTCCAACAACGGCCTTGCCATCTTCAACCTTGTTGCTACAAGACCAGTTCTTAAGCTATCACTTGGGCCCTCTGTGATAATTTGCATAGCCATTAAGGTTAGTGATGATGTTTAAAAAAAAAAAAATCCGAAAGGTCTCTCCATGCTCACTGAATTTGGATTTGGAGACTAGTCCATGTTGATCACCTCAATTTGCTTGTATCACTTTTGTTTAAGCTTGTAAATGCTGCTCTGTGCCGGTTACCTCAATTAGAGGCCTCCTGCTACTGCTGTTTGTTATTGTCTCTTAAATACTAATTTAATACATTTAAGCACAGGTACTGAGGAGTTTTGGACCTCCTCACTTCTCAGAACTGTGCTTCAGAGATCCATTTAGACTATGTACAAGCTCATAGACAGCCTAGCTAATCCTGTGCTCCTCCATGCGGCCAGTTGTTTGTCCCCTGTTTGCAGCACTGAAATATTTGCAATGGTTTAACCCTTTGGGCTGCAGGTCTTATGCAGGATACTCCCTCACACCAAAGTCTACATAAACTGAATTGGAATTTCAATATATTCTAATGAAAAGAATATAGGGAGGAAAGGAATAGTAGTGTTATTGTTGCAAGTTTATAGCAGCTCTTTGTTATTAACCCTAGAACGCATATTGGGGGCCTTTTAGGCCCCCATGCTTACATTTTTGCTATTATCTGCAAAATTACTTTAGTTAGAATTTTGAAACTCAAGGTATTACTCAAGTATGTCATTGTTGATAATATCCAGTTGTTCATATACGTTTTTTTCATAGGCATTATGGTGTAACAATGCTTGTTTGGTGAAAACTACATCTGTACGAATTGGGGGCCTTTTAGGCCCCCGCTGTTTTTATCATGTTCTCAGAAGTGTTTGTGTCTCAAGTTACTTTATTTGTACTCAGTAATGCTGGTGGAGGGGCCAGGGTGTGGATAATAACATGTGAGGTTGTCATGTGATTTTTGGAGGGAGTGATAAGGCCATGACATCACCTCAGGTCCTCTGAACACTGAGGACAGTATACACTGTGAGCTAATTGCTGAAGGACCTGTGATAAGATAAGCTGTTGAGAGGAAATCTGTTTCATTTTCTAACATCTAGTCAGCAATGGCACAGTCTTCCTCCAAGTGTCTGACTGACCAAGAGATTGAAGCGATTATGTTTCAAAGCGATGATGAAAGTGAACTATCTTTGTCTGATGAAGAATATCTGCCACCAGCTAATCAAACATCCTCATCCAGTGATTCTTCTGATGATGAAGAAGTGAATCTAGTGGATCCTCAAGAAGTGATAAGTAGAACATCCAAAACGAATGTTTTTTGGGACAGTAATCCTACATTAGTCGGACGTACTCCAATACACAATATTGTGAGACAGGCTCAAGGAGCTGTGGGAAGTCCCAGTTACTTTACCCCTAAAGATGTATTCTGTACTTATTTTTCTGACAATATTGCAGAAGAGGTCCTATTATGTTCAAACCTAGAAGGAAGACGTATCGCTTCAGCAAAAAATAAGTCCTGGAAAAATATCTCAAAAGAGGAACTTTATGCATATATTGGACTTTTCCTGCTGGCAGGGAGTCAAAAATCGTATGATGTCCCAATACGAGAATTATTTCTGGACCCACTTTCTGATCCACACTATAAGGCGACAATGTCAGTGGGCAGATATGAGGAAATTAGAAGGATCATTTGCTTTGATGATAAGCGAACTCGTGCAGCGAGGTTTGAAACAGACAAATTAGCCCCTATCAGTTATATCTGGAACATATTTATCAAAAATTGCACAAAACTTTACAATCCTAGTACTAATGTTACTGTAGATGAGCAACTTGTACCGTTCAGAGGACGCTGCAAATTCATACAATACATGCCCAGCAAGCCAGCCAAGTACGGTATAAAAATCTTCTGGATGTGTGATTCTGCAAATTATTATGGCATAAATGGCGTAATCTACTGTGGCAAAGAGGTTGGTGCACCAGTACAGAAGGATCTGGGGTCTGAAATAGTCAAAACTCTTGCTGTTCCAATATTCAATTCAGGTAGAAACATCACCATGGACAATTATTTCATCAATGTTGAACTAGGCAATTTTCTGCTTGCAAAAGCTATTACACTTGTTGGTACTATAAAGCAAAACAGACGAGAAATTCCAGCAGCACTCAAACACAATCGTCAGCGAGCACTTTATGAGAGTGTCTTTGGATTCAATAACAAAGCGACTTTGGTATCTTACAAGGCAAAGAAGGAGAAATCTGTAATTTTACTCAGTACCATGCATCACGATTGCAGTGTTGACAGCAATAACCAAAAATTGAAACCAGAAATCATCCTGCATTACAATGCAACAAAAGGAGGTGTAGATAAAATGGATGAGATGGTGGGAGAATATTCGTGTAAGAGGCAAACAAAACGATGGCCTGTAGTACTATTTTCAAATATGCTTGATGTAGCAGCCCTAAATTCATTCATTATTTATACAGAAACTCATCCTGAATTTCATGCACAGAGGAAGGACAGGAGACGCTTATTCTTGAAGGACCTTTGTCATGAACTTGTAATACCTCACATGATAGAGCGAAGCGACTTGAAATGCTTGCCAAAGAAAACTAAAGAAGCAATGAAACGGTGTGGCGTACAGTTTCAGATTACTCCAGAGCCAGGAGAAAGAAAACGAAAGCGTTGTTTCATGTGTCCAAGAAACATAGAGAGGAAAACTGAGCGATATTGTTCCACTTGTAAGGAAACTGTTTGCAAAGAACACTCTTCTGAAAAAATAACATGTCAGAATTGTTTGGAAGACTAATATAATAGAAAAGAAAGTTAGAATAAAAATGTAGCTGCAGCTAGTTTGCTATAGATTTCTATGCATTTTTGTGTGTTTTCATGTCTTTGCGTGAAATTTGGGAAAAAAAAGATTTTTTGGTGTTTTCTGTGAAAAATTATAATTAAAATGTCCACTATTCATATTTTATTGAGCAATTTTGAAATAAACTTGTGAAAGTTATTTAAGTGTGTTTTTCTACATTATGTGCATGGGGGCCTAAAAGGCCCCCATGACGTTAATATGTATATTTTTAACGTCATGCGTTCTAGGGTTAATAAAACAATCGTAATTTTCCAGTTTGGCTCTTCAGAAACAAAATAAACCAATAAATTCAATACATTGGCTTTCCTTTAAATGTAATAATTACAGAAACCTTTGACAGCGTCTTTGCATACTGCATTTCTATGTTGGCAGATGAAAGCACAGAATGTCAAACACTTAGGTTCCCTTGAACGTCTTTCTTTGCTGTCTTACCTTACCTCCATCCTGTTGCATGGTGTTTGTGACAGACTGCAGAGGTAAAGTACACTAGGTAAAGAAATGTGAATGCTGAGAAACCTTTGGCGTATTACTACTGAGTCATCTGTAATGTGTCAGGACTTGGTTTCATAATATCTCTCTAAGATTCATTAATGAAATACTCAGTCGAGGCAAGATAAACAGGGTATATTGCCAAGATGCGTTACTAAAAACAGGTGTAATTCAAGTGGTTACATCTGTTTAAAAAAAAAAAAAGACATACTTTACTTTCTGCTAAAGAGATGACAGCAGCTATGGAGGTTAAAGATTAGTTATTAAAGCCAAGTGAATTCCAGCCAACGCTTATTCATCCAGAATATTTTAACCCTTCAGAGAGAGATGCAGTGCATTGGAAGTCGTCACACGCTTCTATATTTTTCACATTTTGCTGTCTAAAAATGCTTTAAAGTGGCTGTTTGTTTCACTAATTTACATAACATACTCGGCACTTTCAACATGAAAGAACAGTTGTAAATATTGAAGCAGGAAAAAAAAATGTTTTGATTACGCGAGTCTTCACATCCTTTGTCACAACAAACTCAAATTAGCTGTTTCGAAAAAGTGCCTCAGCAAGGCCTATAATGAGTTATTTTAATATTTTTGGAAGAAGTTCAAGCTTTTTATATTGTGCCAAGTGAATTTGAAGCAAAGGTGTAAACTGAAGAAACTCTGGGATAGTTATCTAAAAGTACATTATGTTTGAATATTCCTTAATGCACTGTCGGGGTCTATCATTGTAAAGTAGAAACAGTTTTGTAGTACTGAGAAGACTGCCTTGACCATTCAGTCTCTTCCTCCAAAGATGGTAGCCAGGGGAAAGGTCACTGAGAGGCATAGAGATTGCTTTAATGGAACTATAGAAATCTCTGGCTGAGGGAAAATGTTGACTTAACAATTTTAAGATTGCTACAAAGAACATGGCCTGTATGGGAGGGTGGCAAGAAGGAAGCAACAGATGAAGTAAAATCATATGATGGTGCCACATTGTGTGGGAGAAGGATTTGAGGTCTGATGAGACCAAAGTGGAAATTTTAGATCTTAAGTGTTATTTGTATTTGCGGTGTAATACAAACAGAGCCCATCACGCTGCTGAAACTGTGCCATAGTAGTGGCAAAATTGGGGACAGAAGAGCTTGTGAAGATCGAAGGGAAGATGGGTGGAGCAAAGTACAGGCAGATCGTGGAAGAAAACATGTTCAGCCTGCCACAAATGTGGGATTGTGGAGAAAGAATGATCCTAAGCTTAAGAGTTTTGCAGGGAAGGGGCTAGGTAGGGGGAGGGGAGATAAAATGGGGTTTGTTGTAGGGATAAATTAAGGTGATGGATAATTGAAGATAACAGTGTTATGAATCTAGCTACAAATGGTAGGTACGATGTTTATCCTGTGAAAATTGTGTTGGCTAATTTGTTTTTCCATGCCTATTATTTCAATAAAAAAGTAATGTTAAAAAAAAAAGAATGATCCTAAGCAAAAAGTAACAAGACTGTGCCACAAGAAAGTGATTGCTCCCTAGTAGCCTAGTCAAAGCCCAGACTAAATGAGATAGAAAATCTAGGGAGGGATTTTGGATTTATTATTATTAATTTGGATTTAGCTCCCACTTTTTCAGTTGTAACTTAAGCTGAGTTACATTCGGGTACAATAGATATTTCCTTGTTTTTGGCGGGCTCATAATCCAAGTTTATACCGAAGACAATGGAGGAATAAGTGACTAGCCCCAGATCAGAGTCACAGTGGGATCTGAACCAGGCTTCCCTGGTTCTCAGCCTACTGCTTTAGCCGTTAGGCTACTCCTCCACTTGGACAACCCTCTGCCAACTTGAGAGAGCTTGAGCTACTTCTCCCAAGAATGGATAAAAACTGCATCACCTCAGTGTGCAAAGCTGGTAGACAACAGCTGTTATTGCTGCAAAAGGGGCTTCAAAGGGTGTGAAGACTTAAGCAATCAATACTTTTCGGTTTCTTATTGTTAGATTTTTAATTAGGTCTTTTTTTAATGTTAAAAGTATAGCATGTGTTGGATACACTAGGGAAAAAACTACTACATTAATTCATTTTGAATTGTTCTTTTTAGATGGCAGCTTGTAAAAAAAAATGTACACGGGTGTAAAAACTTTTACAAAATACTGTACTTCATTCTGACAGAAAATGAAAGTTTCACTTTGAAGTTTATATAAAAAATAGGCGTGCTACAAAGTGGGATAACTAGGAAATGAAAGGTCAAATTTGACAGAAATTCATTAAGTTGGTCTTCCATCTTGTGCTCTAAAGGATTAGATTTAGAATTTGATAAAACTGAATATATGAAACTAATTCTATTAAATTGGATGAGATTAATTTAGAAATTGTTATTATTACCTGGGGGAAGCATTATGGCAACATTAAATCTCATCTTCCCTTGCTTAACTCTGCTCTTCAATAACAACTCACATTTCACCCAGTCACTGTTATTAATCAGATGGATGGCACACGCCAAATAAACACAGTGCTGAACCGAGAAACATCGGATTTTATTTATTTCATTTCTAGCCTGCCTGTTTAATAAGCAGCTATCGATAAACATACACAGTAAAAATCAACAAACAGGCTGTACTGAGTTCTTGGTAATGAAACTGCTGTCATGTCAGCAAGATGCTTGCATAATAAAAAAAAAAAAAGAAAAGCAACGGCTGATATGAGGAGGGTGGAAGTGCGGTGATGTACACACCATGGGGTCATGGGGTAGATATTCAGACCGTGGAAGTTAGACCGGCTAACTCCTGCTGTTGGTGCTGAGTTTGGATATTCAGTGCTGGACCGTTTCTGGTGACCAGCTTTGAATATCCAGTTTATTTTTGGCCGGTTTAAAGATATCCGGTTAAGTCAATATTCAGACGTAGCTGGTTATCTTTAAACAGGCCACAGATATCTCACCTTTTCACACTGGCAAATATGGCTGCTTAAACCGGCTTTAAAAATAGGCGGATAACCGGTTATATCGGGTGATATAACCAGCTATCGGCTAGCTGCTGTTCGAGGATATTCAGTGGGGGATAGCCGGTTAAGCGCTATTTAAACCGGTCAGCAGCCGTTCTGACTAGCTAAATAGTGCTGAATATCGGGGGGGGGGGGGGGGTGCATGTGTCTGGTATGCATTCAGTAGAAAAGTCAGGTGGGCCAGCCAAAGACTAAAATAGCTTTTTTTTTTTCCCCCAGTGAATAAGCTAAACTTTATACATCAGAAAATCAGATTTCTTCAATTCTGGTGCACAGTTGAGTAAAGATTTGTGTTTGAATTTAGGAGAGCTTCACTCATTTCTGTCTAAAATTTGACTTAAATTTACTAAGTTAATCCAAGTCAGTTTCATCTAATTTGAATTCAGTCCCAATTATATTCCGATATCTGAATGTATTGCAATATTTTACAGCTGGTTATTGAATTACCATTGCAGTGACTGTAGAATCACTGGCTGATTGTCTTTTGCCTTGTTTTTTTTATTGTTGTCTGTGGTCTGATTTTGTGTGGAATGTTTTATTATATATGTTATTTCATACTCCGCTTTGGACAAAAGTGGAATATAAATTGAAATAAATGAAATGAAAAAAATCTCTCCACATTCTTACAACTCTGGACTAAAAATGTGTCCGCAGGCTATATTCCCACCATCCTCACCTTAAGACATCCCTTAAGATAAAACATTCCACTAAAGAAATTACAGGCAAAGTGCTTGGAAATTTCCAGATAAGACCCACCGATGGAATTGCAGCATCAGAAACACGTCAGCACCAGACTGTGAAAAAGTTTTCACCACACTTGTCGGTCCTTGAGGAGCAGTGTTTAATAATGTACCTGTATCTGAATTTAAAATTCTAAACATTTTTCCTGCATGGACGAGCAGAACTAATAAATCTTCACTCACAGGTGAGGCCACTGACAAAGCCTAGCGTGGGAAGAACTACTCTGTTTCCAGAAGCTTTTCAGCAGGTTCACTGTGCATGTGCACCTGTTCCCGCTCACTGCTGGCACATGGTACCTCCTCAGTCTTACCACCGAGATGATTGGAATCTTTTTTTGTTTTGTTTGTTTTGCTTTATGGTAACCTTGGCATCCAATTTTTTAAAATAATGTGTTTTTTTTTATTTTTTCTTGTAAGTCCAAACAGGGATTCGTGGCATAGAAAAGCATTGGCTGCCCTGAACTTGCCTGACAACATCTCATGTCTTGCTGGCTGCCAGAAAGAAAGTATATGGGTTTAAATGGAAGCGTTTTGCTGTCTCATGCCCCACACAAAAACTGCTAGAATACTTTTTACGTCTGTCAGAGGCAGGTCTCAAGACCAACTCTGTTATAGTTCATCTCAGTGCAATTGGAGCATATCATGTAGAAGGTAATCCCAAATCGGGACAGCCTTTAGTTGTTTGTTTTAGGCAGGGCTTGATTCTACTGAAGCATCCTGTTAGGCCGCCTGCTGTGTCATGGGACCTCAGCGTTGTATTACGCAGTTGATGAAAGCTCCATTTCAGTCACTAGATACCTGCTATTTGAAGTACCTGAACTAGAAGGTTGTATTTTTGATGGAGGTTACTTAAGCTCAGGGAATTTAGTGATATCTAGGCCTTAGTAACTATTCCAATTTACACTATGTTTCAACAATTGAGTTTTCTGCCCACCCAGTTGACCGAAGTTGTTTTTGAATGTTGTGGCAGAGTTTGTCTTATCCAGTCATTAGGCCTTCCAACCCTTTTTCTTAAATCTCTTGCCCACGAAGGTGAAAGGGCACCACATACCTTGAACTGCAAGAGAGCTTTGCCCTTCTGTTTGGAGTGAAGTAAAGCCCATAGAAAGTCCTCCCAGCTTTTTTATTCTTTTGATCCAAATATTATAGGAGCTGCCAATGGCAAACGCACACTTTCCAATTGGCCAGCAGATTGTATCACTTTCACTTATGCCCAGGTTGGGCTGACTCTAGAGGGTCATTTCACAGCTCTTAATGTCAGCCTCTATAGAAGATTTACAAGGCTGCAACTTGGACTTCTGTCCATACGTTCACATTACATTATTGCCTAGAACAAGAGACAAATGTGACAGTAGGTTTGGCCAGACGGTCCTCCAGAAGCATTTTTGGGTTTATCATCCGGCTCCTTCCCCTCTAGGCCCTTTTCTTTCGGTTCCAGGCTGTCTTCAGAATAAAAAGTAAATAACATTTTAAGTTTGCCACCAAAAATTGCTGAGGCGTCTGCTAGTTGAAAACACTAGTTCATTTTTTTAAATTCCTCCGTAGACTGTAGCTGTGTGAGGATTAATTAGTCCTGCTTTCCTCAAACAAATTATAGGATGTGTTCTCGCGGGACAGCAAGACATGAATCCTTGCAACCCTCCACCTCCTAAAGGAGTTGTGTTCCTATATGTTTGTAATAGACTGAGGAGGTCCTGCATAACAGTGGCAGATGGGAACGGCATGTATGTGTGGTGAGCCTGCTCAAAAGCTTTTGGAAATAGTTATGGAGTAGTTCTTCCTTTGCTGGGCTCCTTTGTTGACATTATCAATGAGTGAGGATTTATGGCCCGCTGTCCTTGGAGAACATCTGCTACAGGTAAGTAACTTTGTTTTTCTTGCATTCTGTGTGACCAATACATGTTATATCTCGAATGCTGATAATTAGAAAAGTCCAATTTGTAATGAGCACAGGCAGATGAAGAATGTTTATATGTTCTTGTAGGTAATTAAAAATGATTGCATTGAACTTTTATTTTTCAGGTATCACCCAATTAAAATATGGTCAAGGCTAGTAGTATAGCTGGGTTTAAAAAAGACTTGCATAAATTTTAGGAGGACAGGTCCATACCACTTATGTTAGATAGACTTGGGTGTCTCTCAGAATCTCTTATGTTCTGGGCTTATTATGAAACACTTCACTATAGGAGTCGGCCTGAGGCAGGATGTTGGACTCCATGGACCGATCTGATCCAGTATGGCGCATCTTATAGGAAAAGATTAAGATTTCACTTTGGCAGAAGCTGGGTCATATTATAGTTTATTTTTTAGGCCACTATGAGAGCACAATATGGGAGGCGATATTACATGAACAGAATAGGATCTGGGATGCTTTACTGTATTGATTGGAAGTGTAGCAACTGTGGATTGATGTGTTCATGGGATTACGTACAGAGAACAGACATTTTCTTAGCAACATTTTGAAAGAGAATTAAGCAGGTTTAGAATCTGTCATTGCTTCACTTTGGGGCTCATTTTCAAAGCACTTGGCCTTACAAAGTTCCATAGATTACAATGTAACTTTGTAAGTCTAAGTGCTTTGAAAATACACCTCTTTGTGGTCTTTGTTAAACCAGATACCTTTATGTTTTAAATGATTGATTATATACATGAATATATGATTAATGTATGATTGAGCCTATGAGTAGTGATCTTTTATTTTAGTTTTAATTAATGTTCAACCACTAGTGCCCTTGCATTAGAAATTAGGTCCATAAAAACTGGAAATAAAGGTAATAATTCATCATAACAAATGGAAACCGAAGACCTCCTCAGAAAGGAAACTTGGAGATCCAAGATGCAGAAATCAGCATATGGAAATAACATTACAGCCCAGTTTTTAGACTTTCCCCCCATTGAACAGAAAAAAAGTTACAGGAAATTCAAGCAAAATGAGAAGTGTCTTCAGCATGCACCCAGCTTAGTGCCATCCTCATCATTTTTACTATTTGACCATATTAGCTGCAGTAATGCCATATTTTTCCTGTAATATTGTATTATGTGGTCATTGATGCTAAAGGAAACTATAACTAATGAGTAATGTTACCAAGTTTACCCCCCCCCCCACCCCCGAAACAAAAGTTCTATTCCTGTTTGCAGAAAAGTGTTCGCCATCAATCAATAGAAATATTACTTGGGTTTGCACACTGACAAATTGCCGTTAATTTTTTTTTCAGGTGGCGTGCATGCAGTTCATTAATATTGTCGTTCACTCTGTAGAAGATATGAACTTCCGAGTGCATCTCCAATTTGAATTCACCAAACTAAGTCTAGATGAATATCTGGATGTGAGTATAGACTGCATTTCCCTTAACGACTCCAAGTGTTGTAGGTGTAATGGCCTGTGCCAAAAGGGAAGGCCCACAAGCTGTTTACCGTCATGTTAAATGTCACTGTATTGTGGCTTAGATATGTCAGATGGAAAAAAAAACCACATGGCTCTTTCTTACAGCTGGAAAGTTGTCATTTGACAATGTGTAGTCTGTAGTACTAATTTGGGAAGTGGAAAGTCCAAGTGAGCAAAGAGTCATTTGTTAAAAATAAGAACTTAAATTACAACAGAAGATACTCCTCTTTATAGCTGAAGCATTAAATTCCTGCCAGAAATCTATAATAATCCATGTATTCTTGTAATTAGAGGTGCCTTTTTTTGGTTAATGTATCGTTTGCCACATAGTTGAGTTAACTGCATTGCTCCTGATCAGATTGTGGCAACAAGTTCCAGAGCACCTCATTTGGGTCCTTGCTACTGCTATCAATTTGATTATAAAGGTCAATTTCCAAACAATGCTCAGGCTACTAAAATTTTGTTTTCAGTTGAAATGTCACCTACATTTAGGATCTGCTTCATACTGTAGTTCTTTGGCCTTAAGTTCAAGTTTCAAATTGATTAAATGAGTACATAACACGTAACAATAACAACTAATCAAATCCAGTAAGTAATATTGGATTATACGTAGAGTATCTAGGTCAGAAATGGAATGTCCAAGTCAGGATGTTCACACTTTCCAGCCTACTTTATAAAAGGTCTGCTGAATATGGAGCCTTTCGTACAGTAAATATAGGGATGAGCAGGAGTAATGTGTATTTGTTGGCACATATAAAGGAAATGACCATTTTACAAGGACATGTTAAAAAAAATACAGTGTGACTTGGCAGCTTGTACGTGCGATTGCTAGCATTTACATGTCTTAATTCTGATTTTTGCAACATGCACATGTACATTACTAGCTCTTTTATATATGTAAGTCATAGATTTCACAAAACTATGTGTATAGCAGATGCCAATTAGAAAGCCATCCTCATGGAAAGTAATGCTATAATAGGGTGTAGGATAAGAGAGGGTAAGTAGGCTCTTACTTTTCTCTATAAAGTAGTAGCACAAGGGGTAGAAAACGTGCTTGCATTTAAAGTGTGACTATTTATACTGGCCCTATAGCTGATGTAAATGCCTATGCTTAGAGGTTAGCCAGAACACACATACATTATGCAATATTGTAATTTACTTGCATATTTGTGTGTCCCGCCCAAACTCCGCCTGTGCACACACCCAACAAAGAGGGGGTAGACATAGTAAGGGGGGGAGGGTTGGGGGTAGGATAGTGATAGGGGCAATAAATGGATGGATGTGCTTCTCCTGCTTGGTGGCCAATAAAAATGTCGACTTGCTGAATCATAACGCAGGGTGGGGTGGAGCTGGAGCTCAATGTAGCAGGGCAGTAACAAATAACGGCTAAAATGTTTGGTTCACAGTTCATCCTTTATTTGGAATCTTGCCGAATAATACATATGTTGTAATTGGGTACATTCTTAGAATTTAATATATAAGTATATTGGCGGTTGTAATACACAGAATTTCTAAATGTACAAGAATGGGTTTACCCATATGTAAGAGGGGGGGAGGGAAGGAATTTAGATACAACAATAATAATAAATACCGCACAATATGAGGTATAAGTTGAATTTAACATTTTATTTTGCTGCTCATTTAAAGATACAAATGTAAACATTTTGGTTATAGTGAAATGGTTGGAGGGGAGGGAGAGAGAAAAGGATAAAATATTGATGATAGACTTTAATGATGTATATATACAAGGATGATGTATCATTTAAAATGTCAAATTTAACGGCTATGTTTAAAATGTTGAATCGTCAATAAAAACTGTTGAAACATAGAGATATTCTGCATCTCATTGCTGCATATACCATACTGGCTGGAAAAACGGGCCTCATTACCTCGTCCTGCCCCCCCCCCCCCCCCCCCCCAGGGTTGGCTCTGCATTGAGTACAACATCTTTTTTTCCTAGAAAAACAGCATTGGTTATATGACAGAAGCTCTGGTATAGTGCAAGCTTTCTTATATTGTTTGTCCTAATTTGGCTTACTTTTAAAGTAGCATTGAATAACCCATCTTTTCCATTAATTCTCCGTCCGCTGAGAGTTTGCAGAAACCAGTGTCATTGTATACATCTGTAAAACATTTATATACAAATCTGGCTTATATCATGAAGAATTAGAAGACCATATGAAAAGATGCGTTACAGTTGTTAACTTTTTGTCGTACTGTTTGCCCTGGAAGGTTGCTGCTTACCACACACAGCTGAAGTGACACAGTTTGGCATATTGTAAGACTTAACATTTGGAATATATTTGCCAGTAACTTTATTTTAGCAACGTGAACTGACAAATCAAATAGTGCTTCACCATTTGTTCTGATTCTCAATAATATTTTAAGTGTCATATTTTACCCAATCCATTGCTCAGGGTAATGGAAACCAGTTAAATCGTAAGGACCGCGGAACTCCTTTTCCCTGACACAATGATTGAAAAATGTCTTCATTCTTGTGTACGCCTTTTTTGTTATCAATTTTTTCAGAAGCTGAAACACACGGAGAGTGACAAGCTGCAAGTGCAGATTCAGGCCTACCTGGACAACGTGTTTGATGTGGGAGCTTTGCTTGAAGATGCCGAAACCAAGAATGCTGCCTTGGAAAGGGTGGAAGAACTGGAAGAAAATATTTCTCATGTAAATATGAAGCAGAACATTTTTTTAAAAAATTATTAGCATAGATCTGCAGTCTGAAATGTGTCTATGTGCACTGTACAGTTGCCAACGGCATCATTTTCAGTAGGTGTTATCTTATTTGCAACTAATTGATTTTATTTTCAGGGAACTTCAGTGACTCCCTTGGTTACAAAGTAAAGATGGTTTTTATCTTGCTATGACCTGTGAAGGGTAGCTCTATAACAGAGTGCTTGATAGGGACCCTATTTTATAAAGAAAAATAGATGCCTATTTTCCTTTATAGAATGCTAGGCTAACCAGTTATATAAGCGTGCGTATGCGCTTAGGCGCAAGAGCTGGATTGGATTTACTAGCTTGATATCTTGCTTAATACAAAAGTTTTAAAGCAGTGTATATTAGTTGTAAGCATAGGAGCCAACTTTTCAAAATTATTGGGGGTGTTAAGCCTAATGGAAATAATCCCTCCCTGGACACATACAAGGAATTTGCTCAATATTGGGGGTGCTCAAGCACCCACAGCACCCACAGAGTCGGCTCCTGTGATTGTAAGAACAGCCATACTTAATGCTTGGCAATTAAAATTCAATGCAAAGAAGTTCAAAGCGATGCACTTAAGGAGTAGAAATCTATGGGAGTTGTATGTGTTAGGCAGTGAGATGCTGATATGCACAGACAGGAATAGAGATCTTGAGGCAGCGGCGTAGTGAGGCCGGCTGACACCCGGGGTGGATCGCCGCTGCGCACCCCCCCCCCCCCCCCGGGTGCAGCACGGTGCACCCCCCCCCCCCCCCCCGGCGCGCGCGCGCCCCCCTCGGCACACGCAACCTCCCCCCCCCCCCCCGGAGTGCATCTTTACCGCTGGGGCTCCGCCCCGCCGAGTGCATGTCGTCTCTGGGAGCTGCATTGGCTCCGTTGGTTCCCTGCTTTCTCTGCCCCGGAACAGGAAGTAACCTGTTCCGGGGCAGAGAGAGCAGGTAACCAGCGGCGCTGACATCCCCCCAGCGCGTGCACCCGGGGTGAACCGCCCCACCGCCCACCCTCCTTCCTACGCCACTGTCTTGAGGTGATAGTATCTGAGGATTTGAAGGCGATGAAACAGTGTGATAAGGCGGTGGCCATAGCCAGAAGGATGCTAGGCTGTATAGTGAGAGGTGTAACCAGCAGAAGAACGGAGGTGTTGGTGAGGCCCCACCTGGGGTATTGTGTTCAGTTTTGGAGCCTTTATCTTGCTAAAGATGTAAGAAGGCATGAAGCAGTCCAGAGGAAGGCAACAAAAGCGATATGGGGCTTGCACCAAAAGTCGTATGAGAAGAGACTGGAAGACCTGAATATGTATACCCTAGAGGAGAGGAAGGACAGGGGAGATATGATACAGACGTTTAAATACTTGAAAGGTATTAATATAGAAACAAATATTTTCCAGAGAAGGGAAAATGGTAAAACTAAAGGACATGAATTGAGGTTGTGGGGTGATAGACTTAGGAGTAATGTCAGAAAAAAATTTTTCACGGAGAGGGTGGTTGATGCCTGGAATGCCTTCCCAAGGGGGAGGTGGTAGAGAAAAAAAAAAACTATGGCAGAATTCAAAAAGACATGGGTTGAACACAGAGGATCTCAAATTTTAAAAATGTATGGTATAATAAACAAAACTTAGGGTTGCATATGTGTTTGCATGTCAAGTGGTGCTTAGATGCTAACTCTGGATGTATTGACTAAGGCCAGTGCTGGGCTTGGCTTATACGGTCTAGTCCCACATATTGCAATCTGGTTGTAGGAGAGAGCTTCGACAGAAACTCCAGTAGTGTTGAACATGAGGACAGTGCCTGGCAGACTTTTATGATCTGTGTACCGCAAATGACAAGATGGATTTGGATAGGCTGAAGTCAGCTTTGACGGCAGCTCCAGTAGTTAGAACATAACAGAACTGGGCGGACTTCTACAGTCTGTCCCAGAAACACTAAAGAAAGACCGTGATCAAGTATATAATATCTCATTCATTGTTGATTTTAATCTTGACTTGATAATGAATGTGACTGTTGGGCAGACTGGATGGGACTGTTCAGGTTTTTATCTGCAGTCAGTCACTATGTTACATGATCAGTTCTTCTACCTTAAACTACCATACGTGTGGCAGTGTAACTGTTCGTTCGTTAATGTCATATACTTGCAGTATTTTACAAGAACATAAGACTAGCCATATTAAGTCAGACCAATGGTCCATCTAGCTCAGTATCCTGTTTACAACAGTAGCCAATCCAGGTGACAAGTACCTGACACAGACCCAAATAGTAGCAAGATTCCATGCTATCAGTCCCAGAGCATGCAGTGGATTCTCCATGTCTGTTTCAATAGCAGACCATGGACTTTTCCTCCAAGAACTTATCCAAAGCTTTTTTAAACCCATTTATGTGCAAACCCTGCCCATGTGTATGCACCCTTACAAATTTGTTATGTATAAGTTTAAGTGCATATTTACAGAATAGCACTTGGATTGAATGTGGGCATGTATGCATATTCAGTGTGTGCCAGTATTTTTCACAGTCACGTAACATGTTTACTAATGCTAGTGCCTGTATTAGTATTGCCCCCTTAGGGCTTGATCAACTAAACATTTTTTCTTTTTTGAATGTAAAATGGGAGAACAGCCTTTGTGAATCAGGCCCTTGAGGTTCATTGAGCGGAGTAACAGGGAGTCTATTGTCACCTTCCTAAAGTTGGCGTTATCTCTTGTTGCATCAGACACCTTGGTGATTTAGGTGATTTCATGCTAGGCTCAGTGCTTAGTGATAATAACTCCTTATGAGTTCACAGTTGAATTATTGTACCAGCTGCCTCTGTTTAACAGATGCAGCCATAATGGGGCATTTTATGAACTGCAAAAGCTGATCATCCTACAAATTAATTCCTTACAAATGGAGCAGGGAAAATGTGCTATTGAATGAATATTTAATATTGGTGACATTCAGGTCGAGGCCAGGGTATGTGATAATGTAGGCAGGGTAGGTTTGAGTGTGCCTATGTAAGGCAAAGGTTGCTTCATGTGTTAATTCTGTACAGCAGGCATTATGGTGAGCAACAGCGATAACAGGTAAGCATTTAAGGGGTCATTCATCCATACAGTTATTGTGCTGACAGATATATCTTTATTCAGAAAATGTTTAAAGATATACCTTTTCATCCAGGCATTTAATTTTTATGTAATAGATCATCACACTAGCATCTAAGAACCTGGCGTTGAGAATGTAGCAGAGATTTATGTAGTTTTATATAGTCAATGTTTTTATGTTTAACTTTAATTGTAATTGGTTTGGTTAGGTCTGTTTGTTAATATATGTCAATTTTATTATTATTGGTTGTAATTATATATGTTTTACATTGTAAGCTGCTTAGGTTTTTAAGTGAGATAGAAGTGAATGAATAAATGTATCTGCCACAGGGCCCACTGCATTAAAATGAGCCCTTTGATAGATAAAGGATATTGTTTTATATCTTATTTTCTAGACATAGCACATGAGGCATTAATGGGCCCTTTTACAGAGTGGCGGTAAGCCCAACACAGGCTTACTGCTTGCTCTTCTGGGACTACCGCCAGCCCAACGTGGCTGCCGGCAGCGGTCATGCCCCGAGTGTGCGCCATTTCCAGGGGAAAAAGAAAAACTCCAGAAATGGCTTGCAAGGCGGTAACTTGGTGGTAGTCAGGCATCGGTGCACGCTGCCCAGTTACCCCACTGGGTTAGCACGAGAGTGGGTGGCAGTAAGGGCTCTCCACCTCATGGCCACTCGGTAAACGTTCTTTCACTGTGTGGCCATTTTTTTTTTTTTTTTAGTCTTTACCGGCTGCAGAAAAAAGGGCCCTGGTTCACGGTAAAAACATTCTCCACTGCCACCGCAGGGCCTTTTCCCAAAGCTTAGTAAAAGGACCCCTAAGTATGAAATTAATTGAACCCCCTGCCTGTGTTAATTATAGTTATCGGAAAAGCTGCAGGACACCGAGAACGAGGCAATGGCAAAGATTGTGGAACTGGAAAAACAGCTTATGCAGAGAAATAAGGAACTGGAAGTTGTGAGAGTAAGTTTGTTGTTCTTAATCTATTTTGGGAATATGAATCTGTCGTTCCTGTAGATGTAACTGATGGATTTTAACCTACCTTTTGAAGGGAAGAAACTTCGTGAGAACACTAAGTTTGCGTGTTCACCTTTCCCCCAATAACTTTGAGGTTTAGTGTCCCATCCAAACCAGGTTTTCAGTACTTGCCAAGGAAGTGGCATAGCCACAAGTGAGAAGAAGCCCACCACTTTGAGTTTAGGCCCACCCAACAGCAGCACACATCCTCTGTGTAGCGGGCGGGGATCACCAAGTCCTGTCAGCTAAAGACATCCTGTGGAACATCTGAATACTGAAGTCAGCATCACACACTAACCACCAACACAGGCACACCCCACACATGCTTAGTTCATACGTATGAACTGAGCATGTTTGAGAGGGGGCCAGTATTGACGGCTGGAAGTACACTGACTTTACCATTGTTCAGATAGTCCACAGAGGTCTTCAGCTGGTGGAGCTTGTGGATCTCCGCCAGCCAAAGTGTTAATTTTTAATGTGAGGTGGGGTGTGGGGTGTAGGTCTGGGGAGGGAATGCACGGACCCACCTAGAAATTTACTTCTGACTACACAACTGTTCTGTGGTATTTTTCATGCTTTTGGATGTTTGTGTTTTCTGCAGGAAGTTTACAAAGACGCCAACACGCAGGTTCATACGTTACGGAAAATGGTCAAGGAAAAAGAGGAAGCAATCCAGAGGCAGTCAACCCTGGAGAGAAAGATTCATGAACTGGAAAAACAAGGGAGCATTAAGATTCAGAAAAAAGGGGATGGGGACATTGCAATCCTGCCAGTTGTGGCTTCTGGGGCATTGCCTTCGGGTTCTGAGGCCAGTGCAGGTACTTCGTTGGGACCAGTAATTGGAGTTCTGCCATCGGTAGTATTGCCACCACCTCCACCACCATTACCCCTCACGTCTGGCGCAGGTAATGCATCTGATGTACACAAGCCAATCTAAACATGAACATTTGTGGTAAAGGATTCACTTAGAAAAGCATTAGCCCTGCGTTTGGTGGTATTGAAGGGTAGACAACTGTCTATTCTTCACCTCCATTATATTGTGAGAGTGAGTCTAGATTTCTTCTGAGGTCAGAAGAGCTTGTTCAGAGGAGTAATAGTCATGAGTACTTTCCCTACTGAGGGTTTTCTGTTTTTAGATTTTGTACATTGGGGGATGGGAGGGATGTTATTTCATAACAGAGGATCTATGTGAAATGCCAAAACAAGAGCCTATTTGTGACCATCTCTGGGAAAAGATAACTGAAGTCTCCAGAAACAAAAAATGAGATTTTAATACCATCTCTCTGACCTCATGTTCAACTTTCTTTTAAATTAGTCACCTTACTTTCTAACTCTTCTTACTCTCTTACCTATCTATATGTTCCATCTTTGCTTATAGCCTTCCCTGTCAATTAAAATGTTTCTACTACGTATTGTGTTGACATTGTAAGTAGTATACTATGTCATACTTTGTACTGTTGTTTGAATATTTTTACGTCAGTAATTGCCTATTGCTCATATGTGATCTATTCTTACTGTACACCGCCTTGAGTGAATTCCTTCAAAAAGGCAGTAAATAGATCCTAATAAATAATGAATTCTTTTAGAGCAAACAGTTTGTAATACAAGAGTCTAGACCCCCATCCTTTTATGTGAAAAAAAGTTACAGAAGTTCAAACAGGTAACTTTTTCAGACTGCTTATGGATCCATGACATTTAAAATCAGCTGTTTTAGTCCTGTTTTCCCTCAGATGGTCACATTTTATAAAGGCAGCATGAAGTACCCATGACCCCTTTTAGCACACGCATTCTCACCTCCAAAGATGAGCAAGTTGAATATTAGCACATTTGTGCATGAACGTAACATTAATGCTTGTAAGTGTTATCCTTCGGAGTCTACAGTGGTGGAAATAAGTATTTGATCCCTTGCTGATTTTGTAAGTTTGCCCACTGACAAAGACATGAGCAGCCCATAATTGAAGGGTAGGTTATTGGTAACAGTGAGAGATAGCACATCACAAATTAAATCCGGAAAATCACATTGTGGAAAGTATATGAATTTATTTGCATTCTGCAGAGGGAAATAAGTATTTGATCCCCCACCAACCAGTAAGAGATCTGGCCCCTACAGACCAGGTAGATGCTCCAAATCAACTCGTTACCTGCATGACAGACAGCTGTCGGCAATGGTCACCTGTATGAAAGACACCTGTCCACAGACTCAGTGAATCAGTCAGACTCTAACCTCTACAAAATGGCCAAGAGCAAGGAGCTGTCTAAGGATGTCAGGGACAAGATCATACACCTGCACAAGGCTGGAATGGGCTACAAAACCATCAGTAAGACGCTGGGCGAGAAGGAGACAACTGTTGGTGCCATAGTAAGAAAATGGAAGAAGTACAAAATGACTGTCAATCGACAAAGATCTGGGGCTCCACGCAAAATCTCACCTCGTGGGGTATCCTTGATCATGAGGAAGGTTAGAAATCAGCCTACAACTACAAGGGGGGAACTTGTCAATGATCTCAAGGCAGCTGGGACCACTGTCACCACGAAAACCATTGGTAACACATTACGACATAACGGATTGCAATCCTGCAGTGCCCGCAAGGTCCCCCTGCTCCGGAAGGCACATGTGACGGCCCGTCTGAAGTTTGCCAGTGAACACCTGGATGATGCCGAGAGTGATTGGGAGAAGGTGCTGTGGTCAGATGAGACAAAAATTGAGCTCTTTGGCATGAACTCAACTCGCCGTGTTTGGTGGAAGAGAAATGCTGCCTATGACCCAAAGAACACCGTCCCCACTGTCAAGCATGGAGGTGGAAATGTTATGTTTTGGGGGTGTTTCTCTGCTAATGGCACAGGACTACTTCACCGCATCAATGGGAGAATGGATGGGGCCATGTACCGTACAATTCTGAGTGACAACCTCCTTCCCTCCGCAGGGCCTTAAAAATGGGTCGTGGCTGGGTCTTCCAGCACGACAATGACCCAAAACATACAGCCAAGGCAACAAAGGAGTGGCTCAGGAAGAAGCACATTAGGGTCATGGAGTGGCCTAGCCAGTCACCAGACCTTAATCCCATTGAAAACTTATGGAGGGAGCTGAAGCTGCGAGTTGCCAAGCGACAGCCCAGAACTCTTAATGATTTAGAGATGATCTGCAAAGAGGAGTGGACCAAAATTCCTCCTGACATGTGTGCAAACCTCATCATCAACTACAGAAGACGTCTGACCGCTGTGCTTGCCAACAAGGGTTTTGCCACCAAGTATTAGGTCTTGTTTGCCAGAGGGATTAAATACTTATTTCCCTCTGCAGAATGCAAATAAATTCATATACTTTCCACAATGTGATTTTCCGGATTTAATTTGTGATGTGCTATCTCTCACTGTTACCAATAACCTACCCTTCAATTATGGGCTGCTCATGTCTTTGTCAGTGGGCAAACTTACAAAATCAGCAAGGGATCAAATACTTATTTCCACCACTGTATGTGGAGGAGGGGGAGCAGATTTGTATACACAAATAAACGAATAATGAGCCCTTAACTACCAATAACTGGGTGCTGACAACCAATTATAAAAGTTAATTGGCACTCATTAAAATTTGCACATGTATCTGGCTGCTTGTATTCTATAATGCGTAGTACCTAACTCTACTAGCATGTGACTCAAAAGGGGGCGTGGCCATGGGCATGTCAGGGACATTCTGAAAAGTTGCGTGTGGAATTGTAGAATATGGCCTCAGCCACCTAACTTGGGTGCCAACATTTACACCAGGTTTCAGCAGGCGTAAGTGGTGCCTAAAGTTAGGCGTGGAAATAAGCATTAAGTGCCCTTTCTGTAAAGAGCGAACAACCTTTATATGATAGCGCTTAGTGCCAGTTTTTTGCAGCACCATTTATAGAATTTCACCCTATGTGTATACCCAGCCACACCTATATGGTAAAACGTCTGCATACTCTTTTGGAAAGGGCACAGAAATTCACAGAAACTTCCCAATGTGCATTTTTTTAGGTGTTTTAAAAGCAGTTTGGATAAGATATATGATGATTAGGAGTGTGCAGCTCAAAAACATTAGTGCTGTGTTTATGTGAATGTTTTTCGTGGGTTTTTTTTGGCATTTTTTTTTCTTATGGGAGCAATGTCATTAAGAATGTGCACTCTTTTCAAAGTGCTTGCACTCTTTTCTGATTCTAGACTTGGTCCTTAGTGGAGCGCATGATCTGGTGAGGGACGTTATGGTACTGGGGCCGCTTGATAACAGTGACCATAATATGATCAGTTTTGATATCGACCTTGAAGTAACTGTACACAGAAAGTCAAATACGTTAGCGTTTAACTTTAAAAAAGGAGACTATGATAAAATGAGAAGAACGGTAAAAAAATAACTTAGGGGGGCAACTGAGAGAGTAAAAACTGTACAACAGGCGTGGAAGCTGTTCAAAAATACCATCCTGGAGGCCCAGGCCATACATATTCCGCGAATTAGAAAAGAAAGACGGAACTCCAAAAGACAGCCGGCCTGGTTGAAAAGTGAGGTGAAGGAAGCTATTAGGGCTAAAAGAAACGCCTTCAGAAAATGGAAGAAGGAACCGTCTGAAAATAACAAAAAGCAGCATAAGGAGTGTCAAAGCAAATGCAAGGCACAGATAAAGAAGGCCAAGAGGGATTACGAAAAAAAGATAGCATTAGAGGCAAAAAAACATAGTAAAAACTTTTTTCGGTATATTAAAAGCAGGAAGCCGGCAAAAGAATCGGTTGGGCCGCTGGATGACCGAGGGGTAAAAGGGGCGATCAAGGAAGACAAAGATGTAGCGGAGAGACTGAATGAATTCTTTGCTTCGGTCTTCACCGAGGAAGATTTGGGTGGGATACCGGTGTATTGCTCCATGGTGCGACCGCACCTTGAGTATTGTGTTCAATTCTGGTCGCCGCATCTCAAGAAAGATATAGTAGAATTGGAAAAGATGCAGCGAAGGGTGACTAAAATGATAGCGGGGATGGGACGACTTCCCTATGAAGAAAGACTAAGGAGGCTAGGGCTATTCAGCTTGGAGAAGAGACGGCTGAGGGGAGACATGATAGAGGTATATAAAATAATGAGTGGAGTGGAAGAGGTGGATGTGAAGCATCTGTTCACGCTTTCCAAAAATACTAGGACTAGGGGGCATGCGATTAAACTACAGTGTAGTAAATTTAAAACAAATCGGAGAAAATATTTCTTCACCCAACGTGTGATTAAACTCTGGAATTCATTGCCGGAAAATGTGGTGAAGGCGGTTAGCTTAGCAGAGTTTAAAAAGGGGTTGGACGGTTTCCTAAAGGACAAGTCCATAAACCGCTACTAAACGGACTTGGAAAAATCCAAAATCCCAGGAATAACATGTATAGAATGTTTGTACGTTTGGGAAGCTTGCCAGGTGCCCTTGACCTGGATTGGCCGCTGTCGTGGACAAGATGCTGGGCTCGATGGACCCTTGGTCTTTTCCCAGTATGGCATTACTTATGTACTTATGTGAGCACACGTGCACACTATTTATACATGCACACACTATCGGGAAAGAGTGCACTCTGTTAACGCACAAAAACCCCACATAAGTTTGTTTTCTTCCTGTCATTTTCATCTTCATTTGAAAACGACATGGAACAACCCGGGGAATGTCCTTAACATTTTCAATGTTGTTTCAAATGAAATAAGTTTCTATTTTAATAATTTGTTCTAATCTAAAGGTTCAAAGAAACAAGTTGACGGGACTTTGTAGACTGAAAAACTACACTTGATTGAAATAAGTAATTGGTAACTTTGCTTATGGACACTTTTTCAAATAAAGTTATGGGAGGTTTTTATGCCGATGACTGTTCAGTGTCAATACAGGTTTTTACCTGGGTGTTCTGAGAATTTTTGGGCTCATTTTCAAAACAGAAAAATTATCTAAAAAGTGGCATAAAGCAGCATTTGGACGTTTTTCTCACAAAAACGTCCAAATCAGTATTTTCAAAACCTATTTTTAGACGTTTTTCTTTGACGTCTGTCAGACGTGCGTCCAAATCTCAAGGGGGTATATCAGGGGGCGTGTTCAGGGCGGGACTTGGGCGTTTTTGAGACTTAGATATTTTTCAGCCATAATGGAAGAAAACAAAAAGGTCCAAGACTAAAACTAAGATGTTTTGAGCGAGACCTGTTTTTATAACGAATAAGGCACAAAAAAAGTACCCTTAACCAGATGACCACTGGAGGGAATTATTTTTTATTTATTTTTTTATTTTTGTTACATTTGTACCCCGTGCTTTCCCCCCCAGTGGTCACTAATCTCCTCCCACCCCCCCAAAAGTGTGATGAAAAACATTACTTGCCAGCCTCTGATGTTGTACTCAGGTCTATTAGAACAGCATGCAGGTCCCTGGAGTAGTCTAGTGGTGGGTGCAGTGCACTGCAGACAGTTGGACCCAGGCTTCTACCTCCCCCTACCTGTTACACTTGTGGAGGAAACTGTGAGCCCTCCAGAACTCGCCAGAAACCTACTGTCCCCACACATAGGTGCCGCCTTCACTTGTAAGGGCTATGATAGTGGTGTACAGTTTGGGGGTAGTAGGCTTTGAGTGGGTTTTGGGGGGGCTCAGCAGACAAGGTAAGATAGCAATGGTGAGATGTGTACCTGGGAGCATTTTACAGTGTCCACTGCAGTGACCCCTAGGGTGCCCTATTGCTTTCCTGGGATGTCAGGGGGACCAGTGTACTAAAAATGCTGACTCCAAAAAATGCTGACTCCTCCTACATCCCAATGGCTTGATTTTGTACGTTTTGCACTTGGACTTTTTTTTTTTCTTTTGAAAATGGACCAAAAGATAAAACGTCCAAATCACAAAACCTTCGATTTTTCGAAAACAAAAGATAGACGTTTTTCTTTTTTGAAAATGACCTTCTTTGCTATTCAGATTTTGGATGTTTTTTGCAAAACGTCCAAAGTTGAACTTAGATGTCATATCGAAAATGCCGCTTTTTGCCTCCTAAAATTACATTGTTGCTGTGAAACGAATGCACATCCCTAATTGCAGATAGTCGTCCTCCTATTCTTGCACTTGTGCAGAGAGCAAGTACATAGGCACTTTTGTACCCACTTAAGACTACTTATGTGGTGTTTCTTTGAAAATTCACTGCAAATTCTGCAGGCACAGGTGCACTTGTGTATTGTGCAGCTACTGTGGCTCTTAACGAAAATTACCTCCAGCTTTGAGCATAGGGAGGGCAACTGGCTTTCTGAAGGTTGCGCAGTAAATGGTGGTGCGCAGAACTGAAGAAAAATCTCCAGCTACTATACGATATTTTTAATGTTAGCCCCAGTAAACCTAAAAGTCCAATATGTTTTAAGAGTGATCAGTGAATGCAAGTTCTGTTTACTTTTATGAGCGATGTGATGAGGTGACCTGAATCTGTATTTTAAATTGCTGTTACCCTCTAAAAACTAATTTTGCTAATTTTTCATTATTTCTAGTGCAAAATGGCCCTTTGACTGCAGCTGCGCCTCCACCCCCCGCCTCCTCCCCCACCCCCACCTCCCGGTCCCACCATAGAAACACCACCAGCTCCTCCGCCCCCACCTCCACCTCCGCCAGGGGCCCCTCCTCTTCCAGGAACGGCCTCCCCTACAGTGATCTTCAACTCAGGGTTAGCAGGTAAGAAGACCAAATTTAGGTTAAGAGATGCAAGGTGCACCTAACATTTCAGAGCAGAGAAGTTTAGAAATGCTTTAGCAAGACAGAGAATGAGACTTGTGCAGTATATTTAAAAATGTTTTAAATGCATCAGAGTGTCATGCATGTGATTATTTCAGAAGGTGAGCTCAACTGAATATTTATTGACATTTTCTGAAGAAAACATCATTTCAAATCCGTGAGCGTTTTAATTGTGAAGTCACTGAACGTATTAACAGGGGCTTCTAACTAGTCAAATGAGCAGATGTCATTCATAAGGGTAATTTTTTAAAGGCCATTTTGCAGGTATAATACAGTGTATAAACCTCCTGTTTCTATAAAGGTCGCCAAAAATCGTGCACCCAAATTTAGGCATGTTCCCGATTTGCACAAACAATGTAAGTGAATGACAAGCCAAACAGTGCCAATAATTGGCTTTTTAACAATTATTGGCACCAATTAGATATAATTAGGACCAATATGTATAAAGGTAGGCGCAGGATCCTTGCCTAAAATTTATGCGTGGTCCAAAAAAGGGGCGCTTAAAAGGGAGGGTCATTGGTATTTTGAGGTGAAACAGGGTGTGGCTTGAGTTACAGAATAATAGTGCTCCGTGCATAAATTTAGTCATAGGCATTTGTACCATGTTTTTGTTGGTGCAAATGGCCATGCCTAAATTTGTGTACGACTTCCTGCTTAAAGCGTGTATTCTATACACTGTGCTGAACTTTAGGCGTGGCTTATAGAATACTGTTTATGCGGGTACTTTTCAGCTCTGCATTTTTTTTAAGGCACTATATATGTAGAATCTAGCCCAAAATGCTAGTATCCCCCACTCTTCCTTCTAAACGGAGTGGGAGTCCTCCACCTACAGTCCTGCCAGTGCTGGGAGCTCTTTCACTATCACACTTTCAGTAGTGAGGGACAGACAAGCTCTGCAGCACTTCAGGTAACCAGCCTGTCCCTAGCAATTTAAGTGCTCCTTTTACTCAGCCATGGTAGTGATTCCCACATGGCAAGTGTGGGAATCACTACCAAGGCTAGTGTAGAAAATAAATCTCACCCTCTGGCTCTCCTCCCCCAACCCCACGGGAAGAAAAACGTAAATTTCAACTGAAATATCTGGGAGACAAAGGGCTTGCATGCTCAGTCTCCTTTTCCTGCACTCTCCACCCTTTTCATGCCTCAGATTAACATCATTAATAGTGCAATTTGCCTTCCAGAGCAGCTCTAAATTTTCCAGTGAGCAGGACGTGTGCTGAAGTCAGCTCAGATCTCAATAGACATTCTTCAAATACTGGTACTTGTTAGAGTTAACCCACCTGTGCAGCTGCAGGAGCCAGGTCTGTGGGTGCTGTGGGGTGCTTGAGCACCCCCAATATTGAACACATTTCTTGACTGTGTGCTGGTAGAGAGAATTTCCATTGGGTTTAGCACCCCCAGTAATTTTTGAGTTGGCTCCCATGTGTGCAGCTCTCCATACGGTGGGCTGCTTAAGGACAGGGTGAGCTGTAGCAAGTTAGATGAGCATGGCGACAGACCTGCGAGAGCAGAAGAGGACAGCTAGGTATGTTTCCATAGGCGCAGGATCCTTGTCTAAAATTTATGCGCGGTCCAAAAAACGCAATTTAAAAGCGCAAAACCCCTCAGCAAAAAACTACATTTGCTCCTAATCAAACAACGCATTACCTTCAAAATCTGCACCCTGGTCCACAAAACTATCTATGGTGAAGCCCCGGAATACATGACAGACTTAATCGACCTACCATCTAGAAACACATCAGAATCGACACGATCATACCTAAATCTGCACTACCCAAGCTGCAAAGGACTTAAATACAAATCAACTTATACATCCAGCTTTTCCTACATAAGCACACAACTGTGGAACGCATTACCAAAAGCCTTGAAAACGACTTACGACCACCTAAACTTCCGGAAATCACTAAAAACCAACCTGTTCAAAAAGGCTTACCCTACCGATCCTACTTAAAGTATGTAATGGACAAAACTCAACTTTTCCGTTGTATGATTCCCTAATGTGGCTATGCCACATGATCTCTATCTTACCACAACATCACTTTGTTCTCACCGGAGTCTGCAAGCGCCTCTCCTGTACTATGTAAGCCACATTGAGCCTACAAATAGGTGGGAAAATGGGGGGTACAAATGTAATAAATAAATAAGTGGGCAGCTCCATTTAGGCGCCCTGATCCATTCTAGAATGGCATCTGGGCGCCCAGATTTTGTTATAGAATTTAATTGAATTGAATTTTGGCATTTATAATCTGCTTAACTGTCAATTTCTAGGTGGAGAATAATCAGTATTAAAACTACGTTTTACAGAGAACATTCTAGCATACAATTAAAGTTGTGATAATTAGTACAATCAATATTAAAACACTAGTGAACATAAAATCTTTCAGAATTCAATTTATTTCTATAGCGAAGAACTCTAGCACAAGTTACGATGGCAATGTCAGCAAAAGTTTAAAGATTATGACTTAAAATCTAAAAAAAGAATAGTATCCAATTATGATTCCTAATTTTTGACACTTTATGGGTGTATGGCATGGGCTAATTCTAAAAAGATTTTTCAAATTCTGTAGTATTTCTGGAATAGCCAAGTTTTGATTCTAGCGTCACCTGCTGTGGGCACCCCTTATATAGGTCTAGCTTAATTGTGAGCACCTAAGTGGCAGCAGGTACGCGCCTAACTCACATTATTCTTAAGTTACCTGTGTAAGTAAAAGCTCCATCCGTGTCCCTCCCCCATGCTCCACCCATGTGAACATCCCCTATGCATTTAGAAGCAATGGTACTCACACCCGCCCTTACGGATGAGTGCTTAGTTGGTTGGCTTGCCACTTGGTCTTGTTAAGTATACACTTACCCCAAAAATGACAAAATTCTGTACATTTATGGCCGTCTCTGGGAAAAGGTGACTAAAGTAGCGGATCCAAAACGTTGAGAGTGGCTTTTTTTTTTTCCCTACGTCATGGGTCCATGGTTTGGCTGGCGGGGGTCCCCTATCCCTACCAGTTGAATCCTTCTTTAGCGCCGGTCTCCGGCGCAGCCGCGTTCGCTGCCTGCCCCCTGCTCTTTCTTTTTGCTCTTGTGCATGCTGAGCGTCAGCGTGCACAGGAGGAGCAAGAAGAAAGAAGAGCAGGGGGCAGACAGCATACACGGCTGTGCCAGAGACCAATGCTGAAGAAGGCTTCAGCTGGCGGGGGTTAGGGACCCCCGCCAGCAAAGGTATTTGTTTGCGAGGCGAGCGGGCGAGGCAGTGGGGGGGGGGGGGGCGAGGCGGCACTCAAAATATGCCCCCAACCTCAAGCTCTGGACCCCTCCCACCATGAGGTCTGACTAAGCCCCTGGCATAAATGCCGGTGCCCGGTTATAGAATTGCCCTTAACATGTGGCTGTATCTTTAGTATAGTGGAACAGGGTGACAGACATAATTCAGAGTTACAGTACAGTGACATTTAGTTCAGTTGTTTGGTTTTTAAGGATGTGCTGTTTTATTACTGAGACAATCACAAAGTTAGAAAATTGTATTTCTACTACAAACCTATGGAAGACAGAAAAAAATTGCAAATCACCGAGGTTTTTGGTTTTCTTTAAAATTTGCTATTTTATTCACAGACAATTCCCTTAGTTACCATCTTGAGCAAAAATGTTTAGTTTTTGAAATCACTAACCTGACATTTCAAATCTGTGTTTTTCTGTTTCTTACATCAGTGATATACAGTGCATTTTTTCTAGCGAAAAAGGTGCCGGTGCTCAAATGCCAGGCCACCTTCAGGGGTGGAGTAATTACTGAGGACCCACCCCACAATAGCCAGGCCCCCTGCAACCAGTCACAGAATCTATGACAAGGCAGAATTTGTGTGTAGAGCCTGAGCTCTTTCATTAAAACTTGGGGACCATGGGTCAATTTTAGCAAACAATGGAAAAGGTGCCGGTACTCAGTACCCCCAAGTACCCCCTCAAAATAAAGCCCTGGCGATATATATCAGGGTGTATGCATGTGTATACGTTTTTCTAGGCCAGTCCATTTCAAAATTGCATATCTAATGCAGTGACTGCATGAAAAAGAAGACTTCATCAGTTTCTTATTTATTTTCTCTTAAGAAGAAAAGCCAAATGAAAAACTGAAATTCTAGAAATGTTGTATGGAATCTTTTCCCTATGATTTTTAGTATGGCTTCTCTTCTTGACTGTTTTTCCCTCGGGGTTTAGTACATGTCTAATCCTTTGAGCACTTGAGTTTGTACAGTCAATCTCCTTTTAGAAGTCCATTATCCAGCGCAGTTGAATTTCAAAGGAATGCTGGCACCCTTTGGTATTGCTCTCACTTCCTGCTTTTGAGTCTGCTTGAGAACCAAAGGCCTCTCCTATGCTTATCAGAAGCTGTGGGATTCAGTGACAGGCCTCTGAAATGCTTCCTCGAGCTGGCATCAGTCTCAGCTCACTGTTCTGCTTGAACTCCCTCCTGGCCTTTCCTAAATCTCGATTTATTTTCTTACACGTGCTATGAATCACTGACCCAGATATGTGCCTGGTGTTGAGTCAGCCTGCCACTACCATTTTGAAATCATTTCCTTTCAGTCAGGCGTGACTTGGGGGCGTAGGTACCATATTCTATAGTAGCCTGTCTAAGTTTTCTAACTATAGGCTACCTGCTTGCATTTTTTTGTTCTTCTTTTTTTTAAAGCCAAATTATTAACTCTGTACTGCCAGACAGCTTATAAATTGCACACCCTCCTCTTCAGCTTCTTAGAGTAATTAAAGAAGGTGCTCTGGGTACTTTTCAAAAGTGTAATAATGGTCGAGGTTATAAAAACATTAAGATAATAGCTTTTAAAAGTTAAAATTTATATTTAAAATGATTGAATCCCTTTCCTTGTTGAACAATTTGGGTGTTTTTTAAATTTTTTATAAATGTATAAATTCATCAAATAAGCTGCAGGTCCTCCTTTTTTTGTTTTCACATTCGTGACTAACTTTTGAGAATTACATGCCCTTCATCACATCCCTGAAGAAAATTTATGTTTAAAGTATGGATAAAAAAAAATCAAAATTAACCCTTCAGCATAGTCCAAGAGAACCTCAATCCACAAAAGGCTAAATGAACCACTGCATGAAATATTGAAATGTGGAAAAAACGTATTCCTTCAAGAACTGAAACTGTTATAAATTTTCTTTGAATGGAATTTAACACCATTCCTTTGGGAGTGGAGTGAAACATCGAGTATGGGAGTTTTATGATAAAAGTGGGTATTAGACTGAAAGAGTGCTTCCTAGTTTGCACATTGGCAAGAAAGGAGAAAATGAAAATGTGAAAGATCAGTTTTATTTCAGACATGGGTTTTTACTATGCTCTAGCTCAGGGGGGTGGGCAACCGTTATACACAGCGGGCCACATGAATTTCAATACTATCTCTAGAGTGCCGCCTGTAGAAAATTAACAAATTTTGCCATATTGAGTTTTCTTGGCAGTTTTCTTGACTGAAAGGACATAAATTAATACCAGAATGGTCTGTTACTCTGTACTTCTGTCTTTCCAAATAGTTGCTAACACTGTGAAGCAAGTCTTGTCCTGTCCTCTGACAAGAAAACTCTGGTTAATGATGTTTGTGCAGGCCTATTTTCTGTGTACTTCCTATGGTCTTGTGGGCCGCATAAGATTCAATGGCAGGCTACAGGTTGCCCACCCCTGCCCTAGGTTGTAAAGTAGAGTGTAACTTTTATCCACAATTTGCCATTATGGTAGCAGTTAGTAAAATGCTCAGTGGTCTGCTTGGCATGTATCCTCTTTGTCGAGGAATAGTATAGCTTTTTGAGGGAATTATTCATTTGTTTGCTTTCAAATTGTGGTTTTACAGAATTGTGCTGCTGTGATGTGCTAATTATTGTTGAGCTGCTCATCTGTACTGTTCTAATAACTTATTTCTGATGATTTCCTTTTTTTTATTGCTTTCCCCGAAAGATGGGCCAATCAAACTTTTCTGTAGGTTTCCTCTTGTTGTTTTTTTTTTCAAATCCTTGCGCACTTTAGCTTGTTGACTTATACGTGTGGTGATGACACGAATATCCACATCCTTCCCAGTGTTGAAACTGCATGTTTGTTACTGTTCAGGGTTTAGTGATGTGACCCTTAAAGGAACTCAGAAAAAAGCACCAAGGGCCTCAAAGTATAAATATCACACCTTTAATGAGGGACCTGACGCGGGCCATGTTTCAGCGTAGTGCCTGCATCAGGAATCTATCAAAATAACATAAAAAATTGTATACATTACAAAAAACTAAAATCAGTACAAACTAATAATACATGAAAACAATAGTCTTGCACACAGTGGCATCCTCAATTGACAATTACAAAGTGAACAATGTGGTGCTTTTTTTTCTGATTTGCTTGTCTTTTTGTGCTGTAGACTCCCTCTATTTTGTTGCTGTCTTTAAAAGAACAGCAGCTGGTTCTACAAATACTCTCAGATGCACTTTGGAGTAGGTTGATCATTTTAATACAAAATTAAACATTTCATATTTTCATTCATTCGGAATCCTGAAGTAGAGATTTTCTGAGAATGCTTTCTTCTGCACATCATTAGGTTTGAAATTGCCCTCATTCAGGGGCCTTTTTACTAAGCCGTGTAAGCATTTACGCGCGCCAAAATGGAGTTACCTCCCGACTACTGCGTGGCTCTTGGGGTAATTTCGTTTTTGGCGTGCGTCCAAAAAAATATTTTTTATTTTCGGATGCGTGTAGGTCATTACCGCCCGGATTCTTTACCGCTAGGTCAATGTCTGGCGGTAAGGTCTCAGACCCAAAATGGACGCACGGCAATTTTGATTTTGCCGCACGTCCATTTTCGGTAAAAAAAATAAAAAAGGCCTTTTTCACAGGTGCGCTTAAAAATGGATTGGTGCTCGCCCAAAACTCGTGCCTACACTACCTCAAGCCATTTTTCAGCATGCCTTTCTTAAACGACCCCTCAGTGTTCCTAAAAGTATAGGGGGCACGGTTATCAATGTGGGCTACCATTAAAACATATTATTTTGCCACCAACTTGTGCTATTTTAGCACAGGTCCCATTTTATGCAATGAGACCTAGTTACTAATAACTGGGATTAATATTAAAAGAAGACATATTAACGGTAGCCCATGCTAACTTCTGCTTTACATGGCTAAACGTTTTCATATGTTCTTTCAGCTACATTTTGAGGTGGCCTCCCCAGGGTTGTGCTTAGGATTGGGAGAGGGAAAGAGCACACATAGATTACATTTTTAAATCTATGCACATTGTTTCCTATTACAGCCATATCTGCAGAAAAAGCAAGGGTCTCTAGGTAGCTTGTACCTGTTCCAAAGGGAAAGCAGATGTGTACTTTCCCTTTCTGAACTGGTACAACGCGGGCAGGTAAAATGTTCCTGCGGACTTTGTCCCAGAGTGTACAGTTTGAAAATTCTTCCCCCTGAAAGGTTTCAAGAAAGCATCCTTGGTGTAATGTGGAATTGAGTAATTGAAAAGGTGGATTATTATATTGGTAAATTAAAAGGAAAAATTAATATTTGCACCATTTATACTAAGTTTTTCCAGAAATGTATAAAAATACTGTGGAGGGTTTAGCTCCTGCTTCTTGAGCTCTGTGTTTGATGCATGTCTTGTGTTCATGGTGTATAATGACATCCTGCGGAGCAGTTCAGCACTGGAAGAACACAACCTCAAAGCTTTTCCTTTTACAAAAGATATTTGAAATAGCTGCTGACTATTTTAGCATAGTGGGTTCTCAATCCTGTCCTTGGGTCACGCCCAGCCATTCCGGGTTTTCAGGATACCTGCAATAAATATGCATTAGAGAGATTTGAATGTGCTGTTCCATTGTATACATTTCTCATTCATGCATATCGTGGATATTCTGAAAAACCGACTGGATGGGTGTGTCCTAAGGAGTGGGTTGAGAGCCTCTTTTTATCACATGCTCAGAAAAGTTACGTTGTCAAAACTGGTTAAATAACTCCAAAACACATTTATTTAAAGAAAAGAAAATATTTGGGTAGACATCCTATTTGTGAAAAACCAGTGATTGCTGGAGGCTGTAAGATTTCGTAGTCTGTTATTGTTAAAAGCCTGCTGGTAAATGTCCAGTTTTTTCTGTCAGCAGCCTGTCCAAAAACAAATATGAACAGAACACTAGCATTAGACTACTCTACTGGAGAAAACGTAACTGTCTCATGTGCTGATGCTCAGAAGTCCGACGCTATAGCAAACAGCGCCAAGGAATATACTGCAACAACAGAGCAGAAAAATAGATCCCCGATGCTCAACACTAATTCACGTAAATGATATGCGCATTGTGAAACTGAAAGTAAGGTGGGGGGGGGGGGGGTGCCTGGCGCATGCACTCAAAAGTTTTGCAGTAAACGCAGCTCTTGTGCTTATGCAGCAGACCAACCTGGAAGTGAAGCATACATTTGCACCCTTCCTCTGTTCCTTTAAATATAAAACTTTTGAAAAAAAAACCCCGCTTTTTCAACTGAAGGCTTATGTTTAAGAACAGAAATCAGGCACTGACATGTGCTTTCATTTTTGACTTTGCTCGGACTTACTACGCCTGTTTCTCACTCCCTGCACTTAGAGGCTTTCAGGGGCTTCCTTCCACTATCAAATTCAATCTAAATAGGCAGATTTTAAGGAGAAAATAATGGGAAATCGCCTCTTCAAACACCCTAACGCCAGCTCCGAGCTGGTGGTAGGTTTCCAGCAGTAAGGGCAGCTTTGTTTTGTGCACGGTTCTCTGGGCATTGGTGCGGGACTAGGAAATGACCTATAAGTACATAAGCATCGCCATGCTGGGACAGACCAAGGGTCCATTGAGCCCAGCACCCTGTCACCGACAGCGGCCAAAAGAACAAGCAATTTGTCCCGTCCATCCTAGAAATACTGTATTATTCCCTCGTCCATTCAATAACATTCTATGGCTTTTTCCTCCAGGAAGCCGTCCAACCCTTTTTTGAAGTCCGCTAAGTTAACCGCCTTAACCACCTTTTCTGGCAGCGAATTCCAGAGTTTAACTACGCGTCAAGTAAAGAAAAATTAACATCTGTTTGACTATATTTAAATACTATTTGTTCTAATCTTTGGGTGTACATGTTATTTCCCCGCACTAGATCCCTCTGAGCGTTCTGTACAGATTAAGGCCAGCACTAGTCCTGTTGTCAGTTTGGGTTGATTGCAGGCTGGCATGTGTGAAACAGCTCATAGCCCTCCAGCTGGACCATATCTCCTCACATCAAGCAGTTCATGCTTCAGCTTGCACTGAAGCCTCTTTCCCTGAAGAAGAGACAGGATACACAACAGTGAAAAAAAAATATTCAGAGGCTGTTTCCCTTTTTGGGATAAGAAAAACAAATCTCCAATAACTAAAACTACCACTCATATAATACAAAAGTCCTGGGCTGCTGTTAGATGTTAGGGTGGGTAAAATATACAACATGTTAGGCTCATCAGGGTACTCTGCATGATTACTGAACGTGTAGTATTGGATGTAGTAGGTTACATTATCCAGGTAATTGCACAGTTTTATATATAACCCAGGAAAATCACTGGTGCACTTTTCCCAAGAAGTAATCTTGAAAAGTACCATATATACTTGAATATAAACTGAGATTTTGGGGCAAAAAAAAGCCAAAAAATGGTGATCTCAGCTTATATTTAAGTCTCCCTGCAGTCACTGGTATTTCTTTCTCCACATCCTCCTCCCCTGACAGTTACTAGCATTTTTACTTCCACCCCCCCCCCCCCCCGCACTCCCAGAAGGCCTTGAGCATGTGTAGATGCTCAAGGCTGTGTATCAGCCCAGCATATAGCTCTTTTTATCAACATCTGCTGAAAGAGATAAGAACTGCAAGCAAAATTCTGGTAACTGCAAAAGTGGGGTGGGGGGAGGGGTGAAAGAAGTACTGGTAATTGTGGGGACGGATGTGTGTGTGTGTGTGTGCAGTGCCTACCCGGAACAAAATGGTAGCACCCAGGCCCTGCCCAGTGCATTCTGGGATACACTGAGCAGGGCCTGGGTGTCGCCATTTTGTTCCCGGTGGGCCCGAGGCAGAAGGGAGGAGTTGTTGCTCATGCCCTCTTGCCTCCACCTTGTTGTCAAGGTACAGGGAGGGGCAGGGTGGGGATTGGCTATAGGGGGATGTGCGCGCAGGGGAAGGGGTTCTGTCTACTGGGCCACTATGGAAATTAAAAAAAAAAAAAAAAAGGTTTGTGGGGTCAAGGGGGGTTGCATAGGGAGGTTGTGGTCCACTGGAAAAAAAAGATTTGGTTGGTTGGGGACCACTGGACCACCAGGGTAAATTTAAAAAAAAAAAAAAAAGTGGGTTGGGGAGGTCCAGTATATCAGAGCTGTCAAATGGATTTGACAGCTCGAACTCGCAAACAACGAGGATACACAAAGGGGAATCCGTGCAGCTCATTTGTATGTGATCACCTTTGTGCATCGCTGGCTGTTAGCGGTTCGCTAAATTTTAGCAAGACAGTCGTATTTTACGGCTGCCTTTGTGCATCGAGGCCTAAGGGTCCATGAAACCTAGCATTGC
Source organism: Microcaecilia unicolor (assembly GCF_901765095.1). Taxonomy (NCBI): domain Eukaryota; kingdom Metazoa; phylum Chordata; class Amphibia; order Gymnophiona; family Siphonopidae; genus Microcaecilia; species Microcaecilia unicolor. The sequence continues at coordinate 250,784,244 of NC_044037.1, read as the reverse complement.
ATTTCCAACAGCAGCCAATCCAGATTACATGTACTGAACAGGATCCCAAAGATTAGATCATTCCTTTGTAAAATAAGTTAAGAGCTGCTACTTCTGCTCTTTGGACATGCTGCACACAGGATGAGGACAGACATTCAGTTGTTTTTTTACATATGTTAATAAAACTCACACAGTCTCTTCAAGCTGATGGTTTTCTTCCGGTGCTGGAGTGTCTTATGCAAGATCTGATATTACGAGCTTCTAGATATTTGCCAAGTGAAGTTTGTAATTTCTTGATATCTGATGTTTACAGCTGTGAAAATCAAAAAACCAATCAAGACTAAATTCCGAATGCCAGTCTTCAATTGGGTGGCTCTGAAACCCAATCAGATCAATGGGACAGTCTTCAATGAAATCGATGATGAAAGAATTCTGGAGGTAACTTTTGCCGGTAGTGATTTTGTTCCTTGGTGGAGGGGGGAGACGGTGGGAATTAGGGGCTTACAAATCTGGTTTATACCTACAGAATGACTTTTTTTTCTTTTTTAAATATAAGGCATGAATATGTGGCCTTTTCTTGTATTAAGTGTTAAAATACTTTTTTAGCATCCATGAATGCTGGGCAAGTATCTCTTAAAAGATTGAGGTGTAAATCACTTTGACAGCGATAGGCTTTTGTTTACCCCTGTGTGGAAATAGTTGCTTATATCCTTTACTGGGCGGACTAGATGGGCCATGCTGGTCTATTTTAAAATTTGGTGTCTGTTACAATGTATGTATGTATGTTAACCAAAGCTTCCCAGGTAAAAATACAAAAAAATTATCTCTTCCCCAATATTCAGCCGGCGGCATAAAAATACTGACCGCCGCCAACTAAACTAGATGTGGATATTCACTGTCGGGCCATGCACTGGTATTGAATATCTGGCTCTGTTGTGATACCTGGAAGTTATATTGGTACGGCCAGTATTCAGTGCCCTACCATTGCTAAACCAGACAAAAATAGGACTACTATTTATGCAATAATACTTGCCTGGTTAGGTATGTACCCATTGTCACTGGATATCTCTGATGCCCGCATACCGCCAGATTCTATATAGCCCAGCTTAAGTTGCGCGTGCAAATCTGGTCATATTCTGGATTTGCATGCGCAACTTAATTAACAAGCCAATCAGCACCGATAATTGCCAATTAACAAGCATTTATTGACACTGGTTTTAACTAGAATTTATGCGCACAAATGTATAAGCGTATTCTGTAACATGATGCACGTAAATTGTGAGTTGCATAGTTGAAAAGGGGACGTGGTATAGGCGGATCATGGGTGTTTCTACAATCTATGCGTGTTATAGAATATACCCAGTCCGTACCTAATTTAGGCGTCTGTATTTACACCAAGTTTTACTTTGGCGTAACTGCCGCGTGGATGGGTACTTGGTGTATTCTATAAACTGAGCGGAAATTTAGGCGTACTTTTATAGGATATGCCTAGACGTATTATTTTCGGCGCAAATTTTTTTTTCGGCATGATGTATAGAATCTAGCCCATAACTTCAAGGACTGCCCCGACTATGCCCCTGGTAATACCCGAACAGTACCGCATCAGTCAAAACAGATATTCATCAGCATTGCCCAGCCAGCCAGCTCAGTGTGGTTTAAATATGCAAAAATGTTTCCTGCCTGCTTAAACCATGCTGCCTATCTACTTCTATATTTTTGAAGGTCTTTTCAACTCCTCCTCCCCCCCAGTACTTACACATATTTTACCGTTGTCTTTCCTCTGTTCTTGGTTCTCATTTCCTCTATTCTTGGTTCTCTTATCCCAGCAGGCCGTGCCTGGGGGCTCTTGAGTAGGTACCTTAAAGGAAGGAAAGAGATTTTGGATTTAGCTAACACTTTTTTAGTAGTAGTTGACTGCAAGTTATGTTCTGATACAGCCTCACATTGGTACCTATTTTACAAAAGGTCTGCTCCCTCTGACATCAAAATCTGGCTACACTTTGGACCTGCAGATAAATGTGTACAGCACTGCATACATCTAATAGCACTATAGAAATAATTAGTAGTAGTGGTAGTGAAGCACAAGAGATTCATTTTGCCCACTTATTTATACAACTTATAGAATACAGCAATTTACGCACACATTGCCACATTTGGGTGCCTGAGGTTACACCAGATATATGGCTGATGTGAGACGTGCCCATTCCACCTTAACAGTAGTATTCTGTAATGGAATCTGGACACACAGTGGCAGCAGGGTGCCTAAACGGACCCATTTATAGGGTACATAACAATACATCTACCCACATATTCTTATAAAACTTACCAGGCATTAAGATCTATTCCTAAACCAGGGCTGAAAAAAGAGGGAGAATTTAGTTTGTAAGAGTTGATTATATGAATCCCTTATTTTTTTTAATTGAATTTTCAAATACATATCTTAACAATTTCAGAGATAATCAGAAAACATTGAAAAATAAACATTCACATAAACATTTTAGGAAAATATACATCAATCTTTTGTCCACTAAACAGGAAATCAAGAACCCAAGATATAAGAAATAATTATTCTAGAAAAAATATATGGGTAGATGCTGCCTCCAATTACTGTCTCTAGCCTGCCATTCACATTCAGGAATTAGTTATGATATTCAATTCCTCCTTAGCTTCTAGAAATTCAATTAGCTGCTTTGGGTCAAAAAATTGAAATTGTTTACCTTCATGCAATATAAAACATAAACAAGGAAAACGTACAACAAAATTGGCTCCTAAGGCTAACACTCTAGGCCATAGGGCCAGGAAAACCTTATGCCTCATCTGTGTTTCTCTTGAAAGATCAGGAAATATTCGCATTTTTGAACCCAAAAAAAGCGTATCCAAATGTCTAACGTAGTTGTTCTCTGTGTAATCACATCCAAAGAGGTTTCCAAAAAGGAGGTAAGATTAATATTGTCCACTTCTCGCCGATGAGAAGGATCTCCTATAGATCTTCCTGAGCTCCAAATATATTGAGCTTGTGTAATAGGAGGTAATGACTCTGCAGCCATCCCCAGGACCTCGATTAAATATTTCTGTACCAATCTATAGGAGAAATCAAAGGTGACCCTGGGAAGTTGAGGAATCTCAAATTAAGTCTTCTGACCTGGTTTTCCAGGTATTCTAAACATCGTTGTAGAACATTCTTATCCTTAATTGAGACAACCTCTACATTCTCCAGGGTCTGGATTCTAGTTTCCAAACATTCAACCTTCAAGGAAGCTGACCCTACATTTAGCCATTGTAGTCTGAGGGCTCACAATCAAGTAGTTTGTTTTACATGAAAGGGGTTAAAAACAGATATTTAATCAGTAGAAAATGGATAAAAACCATAGGATTTATAAAATAGATTATTTTAGCTCAAATGGAGGTGAGTAGGCAAACTGGCAATTGTCATACTAGGGAGACCATTTAAGTAAGTTATTAAAAGCAAAACGCCATTTCAACTGTCAGTTTTGTATTTATTTTGATACAAATAGGAGACAACAATAAATAGGATGCCAGGAGCAGAGGCACATATAAAGAGGAGGATACCTTAATGCCAAGACTTTGGCAGAGAGCCAAACTTGTTTCTGTAAAAACAGCTGTCAAGTGTGATAGCTGCTGGTTTGCCACCCGTCCTCCATTTGGGCTCAGGATTGGAGTGGAGGAGGAGCCTAGAAGTTAGAGCAGCAGGCTGTCAACCAGGAAAGACGAGGTTCAAATGACACAATTTCCATTCATATTGCTTGTGCCCTCACGCTCCACTGCCTCAGGTGCAAACTTAGCTCTCTGGATCACTGGTTTGGAAAGATGGGTAACTAAATGCAATCCATGTCTTTAAGTGTGTGGGAGGGGGGGGGGGGAGGAATTAAAAAATGTTTTTCCATTAACGTTGTTTCATGTAATTTCTTTCACTTTAGGATTTAAATGTGGATGAATTTGAGGAAATTTTCAAGACAAAAGCCCAAGGTCCAGCAATTGACCTTGCTTCAAGCAAACAAAAGATAGCTCCAAAGGGGGCTAATAAGGTGACATTACTAGAGGCTAACAGGGCCAAAAATCTTGCCATCACTTTGAGAAAAGCTGGAAAAACATCAGAGGAAATATGCAAAGCTATTCATATGTAAGTGATGACTGTCTGAAGAGGAGACCCATTTAAATGTGAATTTGGGTTTCTGTGAGCAGAAAATGTGATTCTATGGAGGAAATTTCAGGAAATGTATATGTGGGCAGGGCTGGCCTAAGGGTATCTGAGGCCCCCCCCCCCCCCCCCCCCCCGAGGCTAATCTTCAGCCATTTGCTCCCCCACCCCAGATAGCTTGCAGCTCCTCCCCCCAAACACACACACAAAACACACGGGGGGGGGGGGAATTCAGTAAATAGCACCCAAAGTTAAGCACCAGGATGATCCATGCTAAGCTAGTATTCTGCAAAGTGCACTCTGTGAAGAGCAACCTTTACAGACTAGTAGCCTAGCTCACATTTCACGTCCAACTTTGAGTGTGAGCATTTACACTTGCCAAAGGCTGGTATAAATGTTGTCACTTAACTAAAGGAATTTGGGTGCATAGGTCACAATATTCTATAACATTTCACCTAAATTCTGGGTACACCCTGACCTGCCCGTGCCTCTCCCATGCCTCCTTTGCAATTGAGTGCTATCAAATTTAGGCGTGCATGTTTTAGAATAGGGCGTAGGGCAGATCCGGCTTAACTCCTAATTACTGTCAATCAAATGCTTGTTAATACCAGTTCTTGATTATTAGCACTTGATTAGCTAATTAGTTTATGCACAGATCTGTGATCTGCACTCAAATTTGGGCGACCTATACAGAATCTGGCAGACAGTGTCCAGCATCTGTCTTTCCCTATTTCCCTTCCACATTGGTCTCCAGCATCTATCTCTTCCAACCCAACACCACCCCAAGGTCTTCAGCATCTCTCTTGTTCCTTCCTTCCCTCCATCCACCTTGCCCTCTGCCCTGGGAGGTGTTCAAGCCTTGCTGCCCTTCCTCCAAGGCAGCGAAGCAGCCGTTGGCAGTCATAGAAATGTAACATGGCCTGTTTCAGAGGGGTGCAAACCGTCAGGTCTTGGGCATACACAGATGCTCAAGGCCCCATACTAGCCACCATTACACATATCCACCCCTGAGGAAGGGATGTAACACAAGAGGGAGGGAGAGAAGGAAGGAAGGAAGGAGAGGGCATCTTGAAAGAATACAGTTCACATATGTAAATTGTCATATGTGTGTAAGTAGCAATTTGAGAACAGGCACTACCTCCTATACATGTGTGAATCTGGCATGCACAAATTCAAAGGGGGGTGGACTCTGGGCACAGTTTGGGCAGGCCTTAAGATTATACTTGTATTTCCTTTGGGTAATGGAAAATTTTCTTAAAGTATTTCCAGGGCTGCATTTACATATGTTCTGAGGCACACAAAACTATTTGGACCTGGAGTTTGGAGGAGTGCTTGAGGGAAGAACTTTGCTTACCTTTTTGGTATTCAAAGCCACCTCAGCTGACAGAAGTAAATAGTCTTGTAGCTCGGCTACTTAGTTGGGACCCTTTAGGTTTGCATTTTTGTAAAATCTGTTGCTTAGTTTTGAAGGTAGCAAAATTTCCCGCTTACACATTTACGTACAAAGCCCTGAGCAATGACATTCTTGTTTTGAACATGTTTGAACAGTGTCTGTAGTCAATGTACATGCTACCAAATACACATTGTTCCCATGGCTTTATACATATTTTACAAAATGCTCAGTGCATTTTGTAAAATATTCTGCAAATTGTGAATGTCCCAACTTGGCTGTCCCTTTTCTGACCCAGATGATGTGTGTATAATTAGACTTCACATCTACAAAGATTGTAAAGATTTCTAAAGTTGGCGCAAATCCAAAATAAAGGATTGACAAGCCCTGATTGCCACATGCACATGTGTGCCAGCATGTGTCAGAGTAGAAAGAGTAAGGCAGTGAAATGGTCTGCTTTTCTTAGCCAGTTCATTTATTTAAAGAATTCTTCTTTTGAGGGCTGTTCTCTGTTTATATGAATTTTTTGATTTATTTGCTCTTCTGATGGAACTGTAAAAATACAGAGGCTGTTTTTTGTGATACATTGTTCTTTTTAAGTTTGGTTAAAGTTCTTTTTACTTGCTGGTTTGGAAGATTTTCAGTTTGTTTATTTGCCTGTTAAACTCATCAGTCTGAGCCAGAGTAAAGTTTGGATGTACTAGTTGCTGCTGTTATTATGTTATTATATCCTTTGTGAAAGGTTTGCAGATGTGCATGGTATGGCTTTTAGTTCCAGCCTTTTCCTTAGGTAAAACTGTAAGTAGAAATAAAACAAAACGAAAGAAAATAAGATGATACCTTTTGTACTGGACTGACTTACATTTTTTGACAAGTTTTCCAAAGCAGAACATTTTTTTCAGCTCAGGTAAGAACAAAAAACAATATCAGAAAATGCTAGTGTAACATTCAAAGCATTCCAGTGACTGTTCGGAGAGAAAGGTAGGGGTGGGGTGATAAAAAAAAAGTCTAATAACACAATAATCCTCTTTAATTATACTCTAGTATTTGGCTACATATTTAATATTTATCAATTGATTGAAAAAAATGGAAGAAAAAAGCCTCAACAGACTCAATATTTCTGGGCACACAGCCAGTATGATCAAGGAGCATTTGCTGTCATCATAGGCAAAACATCCTCCATATATACACTTTAATTTATGTAAGAGGTCAAAAAAAGACTCCACAAAACTGATCTTTTTCAGGATTCCCAACGTTTTCCACTCGCCATGGCCGACTATGGCCAGAGTTTCGGAACTTCCTCAGGGTCCGTGGCAGGTATCGTTCACTGTTGTGGCCATCCAGTTCAGCTCTTCAAACCGGAGTTGAACCAGATGGTGGTAACAGTGAACAATACTTGCCACGGACCCAGAAGAAGTTCCGAAACTCTGGCCATATCTGGCGAGTGGAAAACGTTGGGCATCTTGAAAACAAAATAGGGTCTGTTGAGTCTTTTTTTTGACCTATTACATAAATTAAAGTGTATATGGAGGTTTTTGTGCCAATGATGACAACAAGTGCTCCTTGATTATACTGGCTGTGTGCCCAGAAATATGGAGTTTGTTGAGGCTTTTTTTTTTCCTCCATTTTTTTCAACCAATTAAGTATTAAATATGCAGCCAAATACTAGAGTATAATTAAAGAGGATTGATGTGTTATTTGAATGTATTGGAATCCTCTGAAGCTCTGTGAGTGTGTTATGGAAGGTGAAAAAAGGTGACAGAGTAGTATAGTTTTATGGTTTATAATGTGATAGGAAACCCATTTATGTAAGTTGTCTTCCTTTGCGCATTCCTGAACTGAGGAAGAAGATTCTGCCTTTGAAAACTAGTCAAAACTGCATTTAGTCCAATAAAAAAGGTATTGCCTTATTTTCAGTTTTTTAAAATTTCTGTTTCTTTTGTAGACTAACACAGCAACCACTGAGGCACCAAAATTGTGCCACATCCATTGACTTCCTTTGACATGCCATGACCCAATAGGTGGAGTAGGAGCACTTGGGAGCATGCCACACAAAGAGTGTTTATGGATCAGTACACTCCTGACTACACTACTTTATCCAAGTTTCTCTCTTGGTTGTCATCTTTCAGATTTGACCTGAAGACGTTGCCTGTAGACTTTGTGGAATGCTTAATGCGATTCCTGCCTACAGAGAATGAAGTGAAAGCCTTCCGACTGTATGAGCGAGAGAGGAAATCACTGGAGAATCTTTCCAATGAAGATCGGTTCATGATGCAGTTCAGTAAAATTGAGAGGCTGATGCAGAAGATGACTATCATGGCCTTCATCGGCAACTTCTCAGAAAGCATTCAGATGCTGACTCCGGTAAGTTCTACTCGGGGAATGAATCAACGTTTATAAGAATAGGGCATTACTCATTGCATATCCAGGCTTCCAATACCATATGCATGTAGTCTCGGCAGTATCAGTTCTTCCAGCTTCCTCATGGTTTCCTTCTTGTTTCTTCAGAGCTGAACCTGGTTCTTCCAGTCAGTGTTTCGATCCAGATACTAATGACAGATGTTGGCTAACAGGGTGTTTTTTTTTTTTTGGGGGGGGGGGGGGGTCAGTAGTACAAAGTTCTGTTGGTTCTGATTTGTTAATCTAGAAAAAATAATAGGGGCAACCAAGTGGAGCAGGAATAAAGAGATCTGGTCCAAAATGGATTGCTCAGTCAGAGGAAGGTGGTTGTCAGTTAAAGGAAGGTGAAAGAGCTTCCTTACTCCCTAGGGATCTCTGTAACAGAGATCTCTTGGTAGTGTGTCCAACAAACTGTCCTAATTTTTTTTTTTAACATTACACAGCATCCCACTATTCCAGAACCTGTGGGATAGTTATGTCCATCAACCAGCAGGTGGAGATGGTTAGCTGAGACATATCTCTCTTGGCATCCAGTCCAGCTTCTTAGTGTTTTCTACGGTCAGCAGGTGGATGGACACACTTTTCAGCCTCTGGTTCTGAGTGCTTTGCTTCTGGTCCAGTTGGTCAACTGGTCCCCACTTGAGCTTTCCAGGTGGCTTGAGTCTCGGATCCCTGTCTCTGGTGCCCCATGAATTTACTTCTTCCCTCCCTTCACCTCTCTCCTGTTTCCTGTGGAGCTGTCCTTTTCCAGTACAACAAACTTTATATATTAAAAAAAAAAAGATTTGCTGGAGAGCGTGTAACACAGTATCAGTCCTGAGACTTTCTCATCTGGTAAGACTTGGGGGGAACCCAGCAGTGGTAAGTCCAACTAAGTTTTGACTGAACCGCTTGGAGGGCTGCAGGTTCTACTTGGTGTAGGAGAGGTATCCTAACTCACTACTTGGGATTTGTTGTGCTGCACTGGTGACAGGGTGAATGGCGACTCCCACAGAGGCAGTTAGGCTGTGTCTCATCTGTGGGACTTGGGGCGTTGCAGTGTGTATAACCCGGGAATCATGCAGGATGCGGAGGAAATGGTTGGTGGCACCACATCTTCAGACTTGGTGCAGCATCCGAATGTGCCGGAGTCATACCTGATAATTTTCTTTCTATTACTCCTTCCCACCATTTCAGAGGCGCGCCTGAGGTTTCTGAGATGTTTTTAGTTGATGTAAAGCAATGGGTCAGATAATGACTTTCACCTTGTTCTCTGTAAGATGTCCAGAGATGAGAGAGGTCCACACCTGTTTGCTTGTCTGGTTAGTGTTAGGTTAGCAAGTTGTTTAAGGTTGTTGTGTTTATTTGAGTTTATCCTTATTGCTTGTCTACTTAAATACGGAGGAGCTGAACTGGATGCCAAGAGATGTCTCAGCTCAGTTTTCAGTTCTCTATCTCCACCTGCTTCTTGATGGACACAGCTATTGCACATGTTCTGGAATAGTGAGAAGGACTAATGGAAATAAAATGATCAGATGAGACCTAATTTCTCCATAAATGCAGTGCAGAACAGAACAGTGAATACAGTACTGTTGCTGATGTCTTGTTGATGTCCTCATTTTATCCATTTACAATTCCTTATTTAAACTGTTGATATATAATATCAGATTTTCTGCCAATGTGTAGCCTGTATCAAGTCATTGTATTCCATCTGTTGGACTCATCATAAAGGAATTCTTCAAATACATTAATAATAAAAGGTTTTTTTAAGCTACGGAGTTTTATGGACCATTTGTTGGACATACTACCAAGAGATCTCTTTTAGAGAAATCCCTAGGGTGTAAGGAAGCTCTTTCACCTTCCTCTCGCTGTGACTCCGCGATCCATTTTGGACCAGGCTTTCTTATTCCTGCCCCATTCAGTTGTCCCTTCTGTCTTTAATAGATTTGATCATTCTATGGGGAACGAGTTCTTTTTTTTTTTTTTTTTTTTTTTTTTTTGTACAGCTTTGTCATTCATCTAAATAGGTTAATTATTTTGCAGTTCAAATTCCTACTTTGGTCTCCCTATAATGTAAAAGTACCTTACAACCATTTTCAATTAAGGTGTTTGTTCTGCTGGAAAAATGTTCCATTACTTTAAAAATCAATTTTCAAAGCTTCTCCTGAAGATGAACGCACCCTGTGGGGAAAAACGTTTCTGAAAATTGCTCCCTTCTCCATGCATAAATGTCCATTATCCCTGTCAACAAAAAGCGGCAGTGGGAAGTTAAGGGTGGGAAAGTTTACTTTAAAAATCAATTTTCAAAGCTTCTCCTGAAGATGAACGCACCCTGTGGGGAAAAACGTTTCTGAAAATTGCTCCCTTCTCCATGCATAAATGTCCATTATCCCTGTCAACAAAAAGCGGCAGTGGGAAGTTAAGGGTGGGAAAGTTTACAGACATTCTGCATGTATATTTTCACCTACTTTAGGGTAAGTAGACATAGATACAGTAGAGTACATTCTTCTTTATTTCTCGCTGGCCTGGATTTTCAGAGGGAAACCTGCACTCTGCCTTTGTAAAATAACTTTCCTTGAAGTTATAAGGCACACACAACTTTGCTGTTTTTTTTTTAATGCACTTAACCGCAATCTATGTCTCTCCCCCCCTCCCCCCAACTCCTTCATTCCTCCCAGAGGTCAGAGAAACATATTTGTATACAGGGTATATAGCGTATATTTAGGTTTTATTACTCACTGTTTTTTTTTTATTTTACTTTTATTCTGCTTTTACAACTTAACAACAAAGCACATACTTTGCTCAGTAATGTTATGATATTCAAACACAGAAATCATTCCAACAAGTGGAAAAAACCAAGTCTACAAATTTATGAAGGGGAGGACACAGGAAAGTGGGAGAAAGTATTTATCAAAAGGAAAATGAAAACTCCTAATGATTCAGAGTATGATATTGTTAGATTTACCGCCGTTCTCAAATCTTATAGAATCATTGTAATCCATTGAAGTAAATATTTAGTCCGCATCTTAGTAGTTACTTATGAGCTGGTTTCATAATAATACATAAGCACCTGTACTGCTTTTATAAAATAGATTTATGGTTTATTTAAAAACAAAAAAACTTTCTAGACCGCCTTTCCAGGAAGGTCAAAGTGGTGTACAGGCTGAAAACTGGACAGTATCAGACAAGACAGAGAACAAAAAAAGTACACATCCCAGAAAAGAAAACAAAGGAGACTATCCCTCAGGCACAGAGTGTCACCCGAGCCATTCCAAAACTAAGGACAAGGGTCTAAGTGTTTTATTAAAGGAATCAGAAGGAAGAAACCCATGGACTGATTTGAGGTAGAGAATTCCATAAACTAGGGGCCAAAAAGAAAAAGGCTGAATGTCTCGTAGATTCGTAATGAGCTCGGATAGGAGAGGGAAGGACTGAACGATGAGCATCTAGAAAATGGAGAGATTTAGAAGGGGCTTTCAATATAGGTACACTCTATGCATGTACACATATATTTTATAAATTATGCATGTACATGGCAACACCAGCCAAACTATACCCCTATGAATGCCTGTGCATTTCTTAGGGTTGGCCTGTTATTTGCAATGACATAGGAAATAATGACATAATGTGTTGTCGTGTGTTTTTACCTAATAAAAATGAACAGAAAAGACATATTTCTTGTTTTGTTATTCACCAATAGAAACAACACAAAACACAAATTTTTCTGGCTCCCCATTCCTAGCATATATCACTTAAAAGTAGGGGTGATGTTGCTGTGCATCTGCGTATTGCATGTATATACACCCATGTAAATTTTACACTTCTCTCAAAAATTACCTGACTTTGGCAGCCTTTTTCTATCATCTAGTGGTTGGTTGGTTGGTTTCTTCTCCTCCTATGTCTGCAGAATTCTCTGGTCATGGGACAAAATATTAATATTTTATATGATTTGCTGAATAGTGTAATCAGATATGACATTTTGCCAGTGTTAATTATGCCCTTGTGTTTGACTTTAGCAACTTCACGCAGTAATTGCTGCATCCGTCTCAATAAAATCATCTCAAAAGCTAAAGAAAATTCTTGAGGTAAGAAAATGCTTACAAAACTTCCATTTTAGCCTCTTGCTTCTTGCAGAAGAACCCTGTACAGTACAGATAACAGTTTGGAGTTCAGTACCCATCAGCAGCTACAGAGTCAAGTCAGTTCTATTGTATTTCTAATAGAAGATACTTGCTGAGGCATCACGAGGGGCACTTTTGACTCAAATGATAGCATATGTGAGGTTACTCATTAAACATTTCACTTGACTGTCCTATGTCCTATTACATTTGTATTAGCATATTGAGGTCAATGCCAAGCGCTCAAGAAATTCAGGGACCGATATTCAAACCATGGGAGTTAGCTGGGCTGCCTCCTGCTGTCAGCGGCAAACCCGGAAATTCAATGCCTGGTCTTATTCGGTGACGGGCATTGAATTTTCGGGTCTTTTTTTTGGGGGGGGGGACAGCCTGAACGTAGCTGGTCAAGCTGATTGTTCATCTGCTGACCTGCTAAGTTATAGCGGCTAAAGATAGACCTGCTATTTATGCGGGTCTGTCTGACCGCTAATTACAGCCAGTCAGCTAACTGGCTGCGTCACACGACATAGCCAGTGACCTGGCTTGCTGTTAAGTGCTAATATTCAACTCAGATAGCTTGCTGTCTCATTCTGAATATTAGTGCTTAGCCAGCTTTAGGCTATTTAACAGGCCAGTAGTCCTTGCTGACCGGTTATTGGGCTGCCAGTGTATATCATGAATGCACATGTTGAAATTTACTATTGTTCCTGTGTTTGAATGCTAAAGTTTGAAAAAAAATAGTCAAGGTGTAGTCTTTCTTTCATGCTATCCAGTTGCATCAGTTGCATTGCATTGCTTAGTGTTTCTTGATTTGTGGGGTCTATAAGTTTAGGGATTTCAGGGCATGATCACAAGATGCAGTGCATGATTTTTCTTTGATATGTTTTATCCAGTTGGTAACATAAATGCAGTAGTCTACTTGGGAGTCATAAGTACATAAGTATTGCCATACTGGGAAAGACCAAAGGTCCATCAAGCCCAGCATCCTGTTTCCAACAGTGGCCAATCCAGGTCACAATATACTTGGCAAGATCCCAAAAAAAGTCCATGGCACCACTGAAAATTGCTTCCTTCCCTTTTGCTTCAGTGTTGAGCAGTTATCTACTGAAATAGTACACTGTCTTTCTACTGCTTATGACACCACATTTAGAACATTTGCACTGATCGCTTTTTTTATTCTTCCTCTTTATGCCTACAGATCATTCTGGCCTTGGGTAACTATATGAATAGCAGTAAAAGGGGTGCCGTGTATGGTTTTAAACTGCAAAGTTTAGATTTGGTAAGTAAATAATAAAATACTACATGGAATGAGACAAAAACTAGGAGAGGTGTGCTGGACAGCAGGTGTTCGAGGGGTCAATATAATATAATATATATATAATATATAATAATATAATATAATCACATCCAGTATTTGAAAGTGCATTTAAATCGTTTCCAAACTTCATCTGCCGTCTGCTTTGTGTGTCGGTAAAGTTTGAATTAGTCAATAATATTGATCAAGCTGCAGTTCTTCATTTTTTTTTAAAGTTATGAATCTAGCCTTAAATGTTTCCAAGAAACCTTTTTATCATAAGTGTTTTAGTAAACAGCTAATGTGTGAATATATACGCACTAACTGCTAATACTATTACTATTATTTAACATTTCTAAAGCGCTACCAGGGTTGCGCAGCGCTGTACAATTAACAAAGAAGGACAGTCCCTGCTCAAAGGAGCTTACCATCTAAAGGACAAAAAGTGCAGTCAATCAAGATTGAGACAGTCTAGATTTCCTGGATAGAGGTCCAATGGTTAGGTGCCGAAAGCGACATTGAAGAGGTAGGCTTTGAGCAAGGATTTGAAGATGGGTAGGGAGGGGGCTTGGCGTATGGGCTCAGGGAGTTTATTCCAAGCATAGGGTGAGGCAAGGCAGAAAGGGCGGAGTCTGGAGTTGGCGGTGGTGGAGAAGGGTACTGAGAGGAGGGATTTGTCCTGTGAGTGGAGGTTACGGGTAGGAGCGTAAGGGGAGATGAGGGTAGAGAGGTAGTGAGGGGCTGCAGATTGAGTGCATTTGTAGGTTAGTAGGAGAAGCTTGAACTGTATGCAGTACCTGATCGGAAGCCAGTGAAGGGACTTGAGGAGAGGGGTGATATGAGCATATCTGTCTAGGCGGAAGATAACACGCGCAGCAGAGTTCTGAACGGATTGAAGGGGGGATAGATGGTTAAGTGGGAGGCCAGTGAGGAGTAGGTTGCAGTAGTCAAGGCGAGAGGTAATGAGAGAGTGGATGAGAGTTCGGGTGGTGTGCTCAGAGAGGAAGGGGCGAATTTTGCTGATGTTATAGAGAAAGAAGCGACAGGTCTTGGCTATCTGCTGGATATGCGCAGAGAAGGAGAGGGAGGAGTCGAAGATGACTCCAAGGTTGCGGGCAGATGAGACGAGGAGGATGAGGGTGTTATCGACTGAAATAGAGAGTGGAGGGAGAGGAGAAGTGGGTTTGGGTGGAAAGACAATGAGCTCAGTCTTGGCCATGTTTAGTTTCAGGTGGCAGTTGGACATCCAGGCAGCAATGTCGGATAAGCAGGCCACACAAGCGTTCCAGTTATTAGTGCAGTGTCATGTTAGTTTATCTCATGCAAATTCACACATTAACCCTATGTTGTCATAAGGTTAATGTGTGAATGTGGTCATAGGGTTGGGAAGTAGACAGGGCCACCGAGACTCAGAGCCGGGGCAGGGCTGTTGCCCCCCACTTGCCCCCCCCCCCCCCCCCCCCCCGCGACTTGGGCTGCTGTCACCACCCCCACCCCCTTAACCTTCCTGCATCTGCTCCTCCTTCGGTCTGTCACTCTCCTACTCCTGTGTGCCGGGACCCGGATTATTGCGTTAACGGAATCACCCAGGTCCCGACACAGAGGAGCAGGAGACAGAGAGAGACAGACTGAGGGAGCAGAACCTTCTGCCTGCCTCTGGAAGCCTTGCCCCATTATCTTGCCTCCTTTGACGGCCCTGGAAGTAGGCAGAGAATGGGCAGGAGCAGAAGCTTTGCCAGCGCTGGGGCCCCCTTGGAGGCTGGGCCCGGGTAATCTTGCTGCCCCCTCTCAGCGGCCCTGGAAGTAGGCCGAGAATGGGTGAGGACTGCATAGTAGTTTGTGTGTTGGTACTTATTATGACCCATGACTTTTGCTGTTAGTGTGGATGTACTTAGCACCTCCTCAATAGGAAGCACTGACTAGAATTCTATAAATGGTGCCTAAAGTTAGGCACTAATTCCGCGGCCAACTTTGGTGCGGAAATGGGACTAAAATGGTAGATCACTGGGGAAATACACTTATGAGCCCATTTATAGGATAGCACCTAAGTGTATCTTCATGCAGTAATTAAGGCAAAGTTCATGTGTGCTAGAGAGATTTTCAGTGTGGTTATTGCTGAGGATGTGCTGGACATGCCCCCACAGCTTTTTCACTTAGTGTGCTTTAATTTTTGCTGTTAAGGTGTGCTAAAAGCAAAAACATAGCACACTTTAGTAGAAAACTGCCTTTATTATGGCTCCACAGAAGAGATTTGCCATGAAACATTCCTTCTCATGCGAGTATGCTTCTTTAAGGATAACTGGATTCTGGGTGCAACCAATTTAGTAAGGAGATCCTTGATGTCATTGGTGATTATATTGGTTTGGCTTCTGGTTAAAATTCTGTTATTGAATTTGTTTGGTGGTTCTGCTACTGAAAACCGGTACAGTCGGATCTTGGATTGCTTACTTCATTGTGTAACCTCTTCAGTTTTCTCTCCTGTGCAGCTTTTAGACACCAAGTCAACGGATCGAAAGCAAACCCTGTTGCACTACATTTCAAATGTTGTGAAGGAAAAGTATGAGCACGTGTCAGTCTTTTACAATGAGCTACATTATGTGGAAAAGGCTGCTGCAGGTAAGGCACCTCTGATCAGCACAGCTGCCTTTATATATTATTTACTGGACGCAAACCCATTTATTATGTGAAGACAAGACATTGCACATGTTGGAAAACTACAGAAAGAGGCCACCTGCTGCAAAATAAATACTAAGGGAGGCAGTGGCAGAAGAAGTAAGTGCAGTCTGGCTGATTTGTGGGAAAATGGGAAAAACAGGTTTTGCTTGGTATCTCAGCAATGAACTTTACTGACTTTTGCCTCTAAAGTATTCATACGTTATGATGGGACGTTACTTCCTAGAGTACAGATAGGCACTTAACTTTTTTGAAGAAGCCAACGAAGGAGAACAAGGTCCTCACGGTAGAAAGCAATGGGAATGTAGTGAGGTCAAAAAAGGAGACCCAAAGAGTTCAACAGATGTTTAAAAAAAGAAAAAGAAGAGTCACTTCTGTTTATATGTCAACCACAATAAAAAGGGAAAGGAGTCCAGCTATCAGCAGTCTGGTTTATTCACTTGTAAGCTTTCTGTTGATAGTTGGACTCCTTTTCTTTTTATTGTGACTGGTTCTCCAAAGAATGACCTAAATAATGATGGTCAGTAACCCCCAAAATCAAGATAGTGCAATCCCTTTGCCTTCCAAAAAGAACTGATGCTGAGAGGGTTCAAAAAGACATATTTAACATTTATTCAAGGAAATAATACTTACGAGGATAGTGTAACTGAAAAGTAGCCCCTAAGTCTTGAACCTTCTGACGAAACATCAAAAACTTTTTATGCCTCATTTCAGTGCATTGAGACATCTCAGGAAAAATTTGAACCTTCCCCTCAATAAAGTTACAGTCCTTTAACCTAAAGAATAAACATAACAGAGCCTCCTTGTCCTGCTGAAACAGAAACGAAACCAGAAGTCTCCAGAATATTAGTAAGATTCAGACTATCAGATGAAAGTTCCTTATGATCCGGTTTCTCTAAAGTACTACTGTGCTTCTTGGCACAGCAATTTAAGTATACCCTATTCAAAGGTGGCATAGCTTCCTCATATTTAAATATCTTCTTTAGGAATTTATAAAACAGTTCCTAGGGGGTAGATGTTAAACAATTGGGGGAAATTCAGCACTCTCAAGTTCAGAACTTTAATATAGTTCTCAAAGTTCTCCATTCTGCAATAAAGAATCATATTATGTTGTAACATCACCGTTTGTGTAGATTTAATCTGCTGGACTTGAGTATCTAAAATCTCCACCTTAAAAGCAGCAGTACTCTCCTCCAAAACCTGAATCTTGCTTGTACTCGAACATCAGGGAGGATCTTTGAGGATACCAAATAGAGGGCCTGCCAAATTGTTTCTAGGATAATTGTGGCTGGTTTAAGCAGCGGCAGCAATACCTGACAGGCTCACTGGTCTCTAATTTCCCGGATCTCCTCTGGAACCTTTTTAAAAAATCAGCATTGCATTGGCCACCCTCCAGTCTTCTGGTACCATGCTCGATTTTAATAACATATTGCTAACAATAGTTCCGCAAGTTCATATTTCAATTCTGTCAGTACTCTGGGATGGGTACTATCCAGTCCAGGGAGATTTGCTGCTCTTCAATTTGTCAAATAGCCCCATTACATCCTCCAGGTTTATAGAGATTTCATTCAGTTTCTCCGACTCATCAGCTTTGAATACCATTTCTAGCACTGGTATCTCTCCCAAATCTTCCTTTGTGAAGACCGAAGCAAAGAATTAATTTAATGTCTCCGCTATGGCTTTGTCTTCCTTGATTGCTCCTTTTACCCCTCGGTCATCTAGCGATCCAACTGATTCTTTTGCCGGCTTTCTGCTTTTAATATACCAAAAAAAATTTGTATACGAAGAGGCATATTTTCAAAGCACTTTGGGAGGCTAAGTTCCATAGGTTTCTATGGAACTTTGGGAGGCTAAGTGCTTTGAAAATATGCCTCTTAGTGTTTCCAACGCAATCTTTTTTTCAAAGTCCCTCTTACAATTCCATTCCTATCTTTTCTCCTTTTTCCAATATATCTGAAAAAGGTCTTGTCCACCTCCCTGTACATTTTTAGCCATTTTTTCTTCTGCCTGCGCTTTCGCTAGCTGTACTTCCCTCTTGGCTTCTTTGAGTTTAAGTCGATAAACTCTTCCATGATCCTCCTGTTGCATTCTTCTGTATTTGTTGAGTGAAGCCTCTTTTGCCCTTATATTTTCAGTCACCTGTTTGGAGAACCATATAATCTTCCTGTTGCTCTTGTTTTTGTTTACTTTCCTTGCGTAAAGATCAGTTGCCATATGAATAGCAGCTTTCAGCTTGGACCACTGCGCTTTCACTTCACCCATGCCATCAGCTCCTCCTTCAGATATTCTCCTATTTTACCAAAATCAGCACATCTGAAATCCAGTAGTTTGATTTTTTTTGTGGCTGCACTCCGTTTTTGCTCTTATCAAACCATACCGTGTGATGATTGCTATTGCCTAGGTGGGCACCCACCTGGACATTGGAAACACTGCCTCCATTTGTGTGCACTAGATCCAGTGTTGAATCTTCCTTTGTGGGTTCTGTCACCATTTGTCTGAACAAAGCACTTTGACAGGCATCCATGATCTCCCTACATCTTTCTCATTCTGCCAATGGGACGCTCTAATCCACATCAGGCAAGTTGAAATCTCTCAGCAACAGCGCCTCCCATTTTATACCAAGCTTATGGATATCATCTATCAGATCCTTGTCCAGCTTCATCTGTCTTCGGTGCCGGGCAAAAGGGTAGAGACTATTATCAAGAACAAAATTACAGAGCATATTCAAAAGCATGGATTAATGATTCAAAGCCAACACGGATTTAGTGAAGGGAAATCGTGCCTCACCAATCTATTACATTTCTTTGAAGGGGTGAACAAACGTGGATAAAGGTGAGCCGGTTGATATTGTGTATCTGGAGTTTCAAAAGGCGTTTGACAAAGTACCTCATGAAAGACTCCAGAGGAAATTGGAGAGCCATGGGATAGGAGGTAGTGTGTCCTATTGTGGATTAAAAACTGGTTAAAAGACAGAAAACAGAGAGAAGGGTTAAATGGTCAGTATTCTTAATGGAGAAGGTTAGTTAGTGGGTTTTTCCACGGGTCTGTGCTGGTACCGCTGCTTTTTAACGTATTTATAAATGATCTAGAGATGGGAGTAACTAGTGAGGTAAGTAAATTTGCTGACGACACAAAGTTATTCCAAGTCGTTAAATCGCAGAGGGATTGTGAAAAAATTACAAGAGGACCTTATGAGACTGGGAGACTGGGCTTCTAAATGGCAGACAATGTTTAATGTGAGCAAGTGCAAAGTAATGCATGTGGGAAAGAGGAACCCGAATTATAGCTATGTAATGCAAGGTTCCACGTTAGGAGTTACAGACAAAGAAAGGGATCTAGGTATCGACGTTGATGATACGTTGAAACCTTCTGCTCAGTGTGCTGCTGCAGCTAATAAAGCAAATAGAATGTTAGGTATTATTAGGAAGGAAATGGAAAACCAAAATGAGGATGTTATAATGCCTTTGTATCGCTCCATGGTGTGACTGCACCTCGAATATTGTGTTCAATTCTGGTCACCGCATCTCAAAAAGGATATAGTGGAATTAGAAAAGGTTCAGAGAAGGGCAACGAGAATGATAAAGGGGATGGGATGACTTTCCTATGAGGAAAGGCTAATGCAGCTAGGGCTCTTCAGCTTGGAGGAAAGACAGCTGAGTGGAGATATGATAGAGGTCTATAAAATAATGAGTGGAGTGGAAAGGGTAGACGTGATGCGTCTGTTTACTCTTTCCAAAAATACTATGACTAGTAGGCATTCAATGAAGCTACAAAGTAGTAAATTTAAAACAAATCTGAGGAAAGTTTTCTTTACTCAACATGTAATTAAACTCTTGAAGAGAATGTGGTAAAGGTGGTTAGCTTAGAGGGGTTTAAAAAGAGGTTTGGACGGCTTCCTAAAGGAAAAGTCCATAGACCATTATTAAAATGGACTTGGGGAAAATCCACTGCTTATTTCTGGGACAAGCAGCATAAAATGTTTTTTACTTTTTTGGGATCTTGCCAGGTATTTGTGACCTGAATTGGCTGCTGTTGAAAACAGGATGCTGGGCTTGATGGACGTTTGGTCTGTCCCAGTATGGTAATACTTATGTACTTAAGACTGGAAGATGCTGAGAGAATGGCTTTGTGGAAAGTGAGGAGGATAAAGCAAATGTGCTGAACAAATACTTCTCTTCTGTGTTCGTGGAAGAGAACCCTGGAGAAGGACCACGGTTGACTGCCGAAGGTGTATCTGGGAATGGAGTGGATATTGCACCATTCACGGAAGAAAACATTTATAAGCAGTTTGAAAATTTGGCAGTGGACAAAGGTATGGGGCCGGATGGGAATACATCCCAGGATACTAGGAAGCTCAGAGAAGTCTTGGCGGGACCTCTTAAGGATTTATTTAATAAATCTTTAAAGGCGGGAGAAGTTCCTCTGGACTGGAGATGAGCTGATGTCCCTCTTCACAAAAGCTGGGACAGGGAAGAAGTGGGGAAACTACAGGCCAGTAAGCCTCACATCGGTGGTAGGAAATATAATGCAGTCGCTACTGAAGGAAAGAATAATTAACTTTGTAGAAGCCAACGGATTACAGGACCAGAGGCAACATGGGCTTTACCAAAGGAAAATCTTGCCAAACAAATCTGTTTATCCAGTTCTTTGGTCACCCAGTCAAAGAAGTCAAAGGACGTGTGCTAGATGTAATCTGCTTGGATTTCAGCAAAGTCTTGGATATGGTCCCTCACTGAAAACTTATGAATAAGCCCAGAGGGCTGTACTTAGGACCCAAAGTGGTGAAATGGATTGGAAACTGGTTGACTGACAGGTGACAGAGGTTGGTGGTAATTGGAATCCACTCAAAAGAGAGGAAAGTAAGCAGTGGAGTGCCTCAGGGATCAATGCTTGGGCCGATTCTGTTTAATATGTTTGTGAGAGAAGTTGTTGGTGGGTTAGAAGGATAAGTTTGCCTTTTTGCGGATGACTTGAAGATAGCCAATAGAGTGGATACACTGGAGATTGTAGAAATCATGAGAAAGGGATCTCCAAACATTAGAAGAATGGTCAAGGGTCTGGCAGTTCACATTTAATGCTAAGAAGTGCAGAATGATGCACTTGGGGTGCAAAAATACAAAAGTGATGTACCAGATAGGAGGGGAGAGATTGGTAAGCCCAGCTCAGGAGAGGAACTTTGGGTGATGGTTTCTGAGGATCTGAAGTTGGTGAAACAATGCAGTAAGGCGGTGGCCGTGACTACAAGGATGCTGGGCTGCATAGAGAGGGGTATGACCAGCAGAAGAAAGGAGGTGTTGATGCACCTCTACAAGTCATTGGTGAGGCCTCACTTGCAGTATTGTGTTCAGTTTTTGAAGCCATATCTTGCATGTAAAAAGGCTGGAAGCAGTTCAAAGAAAAGCAACGAAAATGGTATGTGGTTTGCTTAGCGAGACACATGAGGAGAGACTTGATGACCTGAACATATGTATACCCTGGAGGAAAGGAGAACCAGGAGTGATAAGATACAGACGTTCAAATATTTGAAAGGTATTAATCCGCAAACAGATCTCTTCCAGAAATGGGAAGGTGGTATAACTAGAAGACATAAATTGAGGTTGAAAGGGGGTCCGACTCTGGAATAATGTTAGGAAGTATTTTTTTTCACTGAGAAGGGTGTTGGGTACTTTGAATGCTTTTCTGCTGCAGGTGATGGAGATGAAGACTGGTTTTGGCTCATCTGGAAGTCCTATATTCAAAGCTTTTCTCCTTGTGCTCGTTATTTGATTCTTAATGACCTCCATTTGAGATACAGTTGGATACATGTATACTTTGGTTGTTTGCCATACTGCTTCAGGTTGGAGGAGGGAAACAAAAAAAGGGGGTTTAAGGTGGATTTTTTTGAGATGGGTTGGGGTTGTTTTGTTGCTCTCTAGTAGAGGGGAGAGTCATAATAGTCTGAAAACTCTAGGGTGGGGTGGGAAGGAAAAAGGGGGGGGGGGGTGTTGGAAACTAAAAAGACTTTGACATTGGTACTTCCTGTTTTGTATTATCTACATTCTTGTTGATGTTTCAAGCATTTTTTTTCTTTGTCATCAATAAAAAAACTTTATGATTAAACTACAGGCTGATGATTCTTTGAGTTCACAATGATTGTTGGGACTATTGCTTTGCTTTGACAGCAATTACTTTTTCCTCCTCCCCCCCCCCCCCCCACAAAAAAAAACTGCTGCCCATGCAGCCTCCCTAGTCTTGGCTTCCTCTACTACAGACTGCAGTACAGAATTTTGATGTTGTCCCATAAAGTTCTTCATACAGGGATTCTCTCATATTTGTCTTCATTGATCATACTGTATAGATCCTCGCTTCTATTGCGTTCTTCTAGCAGTAATCACTTATCCATTCCTTTTGTTATCTGCTGTTCCAGACTTGAATCCACACAACACCCAGTTTTCTTCTTTACAGCTCCAACCCTCTGGAAATGCCCTTCCTTCTGATCTTTGAGCTGAAACCTCTTACATTCGTTTCAGGGCTTCTTTCAAGGTCTTTTCACTTTAGCAATTGAAGATATATCTTAGATTGGTTGACGGGTCTGCAGTATTACAATGGAGCTTGTCCTTTTTCTCATCTACTAAACCTAATTTCTTACATTTTCTCTTTTCAGCTTGTATATTATTTATTTTTTATTTATTTGTTACATTTGTACCCCACATTTTCCCACCTCTTTGCAGGCTCAATGTGGCTTACATAGTACCATAAAGGCGTTTGCCAATTCAGTTGATAACAAATACAAGGTTGTATTGTGGTCAATGAGGTATGTATGAGTCAAGCGTCCTGAGGGTCGAAGGGAATAAGGATTGCCATTGTCCAGTACGATCGTTGGATATGCTGTGTTGTATGAGTTGTAGTTCCTTTTCATTTGTTTTATGCTGGTTTTATCTTTTGTAAAACACTTTGATTTGTATATTGAAGGGCGGTATATCAAGTACCAATAAACTAAACTGGTTGGGCTGACTCTGATGGGTACAGCATTACATGTATCACATGGCCAACACATCCTAATAAAGCTGGATATGTTAGATGTAATGCATTTGATTTTTCTGAGATGGCTGGCAGCTGACAACCACATGTACCTTGGAGATATTAGCAGGCTAGAGTTAGTCAAACGTTTCTCAAATTGTGGACTTATGCTGTGATAGGCATGTTGGTGAAAAGTTATCAAAAACAACTGAGTATCATCATGTACATTTGTTTAATTTTAGTATCTCTGGAAAATGTTTTGTTGGACGTTAAGGAACTCCAAAGAGGTATGGACTTGACAAAGCGAGAATACACTATGCATGATCACAACGTTATGCTGAAGGAATTCATTCATAACAATGAAGGAAAACTGAAGAAATTGCAGGATGATGCAAAAATAGCTCAGGTAGGCTTTATTTTGTTCAAGGTCTCTATAAATATCATGTACTATTCGCAGTTTTCATATTTTTAAAAAATAGTTCTTTGTTTAAAGCTAGCATGCCAATTTTGAACAGGGCACTTAACTCCACTATCTGTTTAGGTAGCAGCAGTGAATTTACAGATAGTGCAGTCACCATGTCAGCACTATTCATTCAGTTTAGGCCTGGAATTTAGCAGAACTAAACTAGTGCTGTTGATTAATCACAGTTAATGTTTGTGATTAACTGAAACATTAACGGCAGGTAAAATTATTATTGTTATTAACAGTGACTGCTGAGGCCTGAATTGAGCAACACCCTTCCTGAATGGGACCCCTCCCCCCCCCCCCCCCCCCCCCCGGGCTTACCTTATAGATGCCCTGGTGGTCTAGGTTAGGGAATGCAGGAGCGATCTCCTGTCACTCCTAGCTCTGCCAGCTCCAGGTTCAAAATGTCGGCTGTGACCACTAGCGGTAGTTTCATAGTAGTAGACACCTAGCACTAGTACGAGACTACCACTACAGGTCACTGCTGCCATTTTGACCCAAGAGCCAACGGGGGTAGGAGAGACTGGGTGTCTCCTGCCTGCCCTACCCTAGGCCACTAAGGCATCATTGAACTAGGCCCGGGGGTGGGGGGGGGAGTTGGAAGCAGTTGAACGCTCGGGGGGGGGGACTTCGGGGGGGATTGGCAAAACTAATGCGCCCTCCCCCCTCGATATTCAGCCTGCTACCTGGGTAGGTAACCGGATAATGGGCTGAGTATTGTGTCTGTCCAGTTAACTGTCTGGATATTGCTTCGGTGGTCAGAGGGGATATTCAATGGCAGCAAATTAAAAATGCAATGATTTGTGATTAAAATTTTTAATCGAGCAATTGAAATTTTTGATTAAACAGCTATAGTCTAGACTAAACATATAACACATCTGGGTAGCAGCAGAATATGGTGCTCTCAAGATGATTTTTTAAAAATCTGCCTCCTGCCCTGCTCCCGTTTTATGTGGATAGCATCAAGTGATTTAGCAATTCAAATGGCCAGATATCTGTCTGTCCTGTTTTTTGTTTACTTGGATAGACAAGCTGTACATTAATGAACTACCAGTGAACATATAACTAGCTTTGCATACTGACCTGATTGTAAATTAGATTCCTTTTGGTCATGGTGGTGAGACCAGAGGAAATGCATGGAAGGAAAGAATGGACACACTTGTGAACCAAATATAAAGATGCTACAATAGTGCTGTCCCTTGGTGAAGGTCCAGTTGTGGACTGACACATTGTCTTTGTATATTAGTTTTCCTGGCTCAGATTATGTATGTGTGGTAGATGGTTGTTTTTTGCACTTGGTGGATTAATTTGGTTTTTTTTGATGGGGTTGCATGATTATTTGTATGATTTTTATATTGCTAGAGTTGCTCTGTACCTTGCTGGGAGCTGTAGTGGATAGTGGATTTTAAATGATTTTAGATAAATTTTAAAAAAAAGTAGGGTTTACAGAGATTATTTCGGAATATGATGTTGTCATCAATTGGATGGGCTAATCTTCAGTTTTGTCAATTTGTGCCTTTTTGGATCTAGTGCATCAAGATATCAATATTTTATTTATTGACAAAGGAACTAAACTTAAAAGCCAATGGAATTTACAGATCTTTGCACTTGATTGAATGGGCTAGCCCAGATGGACAACTGGGCCAACCAGCTGAGGTGTAAAAAATGAGTTAGCCCACTTTGTCCATAAGACCATCCAGTCACAAATTGGCCATCTCTCTGGAACAAATACCTTCTGACACCATGAGCAAATGTAAATTAACCTATGACAGAAATACAAATTGGGCAATTCTATAACTGGGCAATACAAGCTAGGTGCCCAAATTATTTGGGCTGTGACCCTATTGTATAAGAGCAGTTATGTGCCTAAGGAGCTCATTTTCAAAAGAGAAAAACGTCTAAAAAGTCAAATCAGTATTTTTAAAACCTATTTTGCAGACGTTTATCTATGCAATTTGTCTGCGGTGTGTCCAAATCACAAGGTGGGGGGGGGGGGGCAGGGGTGTTTTGAAGGTTGGGATTAGGGTGTGCCCAACACTTGGACGTTTTATGGCCACAATGGAACAAAACAAAAGAAAACTCGATGTTTTGGTCTAGACCTGTTTTCAGGATGAATAAGGCCCGAAAGGTACCCTAAATGACCAGATGACCCCCCCCCCCCCAGTACCCCTCCAGTGGTCATTGATCCTCCTCCCACCCCCCAAAAATGTAATTAAAAATATGATTTACCAGCCTCCATGACAGCCTGAGTTGTTAGGTCTGTTAGAGCAGCATGCAGGTCACTGGAGTTATATAGTGGTCAGTACAGTACTCAGTGGGGGATCCAGGTCCCTATCTCTTTCTACCTGACTCTCACTTGTGGTGGAAACTGTGACTCCACCCAAAGTCACCAAAATCCTACTGTACCCACATAGAGGTGCCCTCTTCACCTATAAGGGCTATTTTAGTGGGGGACAGTAGGTTTTGGAGGGATCGGGGGATGAGATAAGGAATTGTACCTGGGAGCATTTTCATGAAGTGCACAGAAGTGCCCTCTAGGGTGCCCCATTGCTCTTCTGGGATGTCTAGAAGACCAGTCTACTAAAAATGCTGGCTTCTCCTACATCCCAATAACATGAATCTCTACATTTTGCACTTATTTGTTTTTTGGGGTGTTTTTTTTTTTTTTTTTTGAAAATGGCCAAAAAACAGTGTCCAAAGTAAAAACCCTTGTTTGAAACAGTATTTAAAAAAAAAAAAAAATTAGATGTTTTTCTTCTTTGAAAATGACCTTCTTTCCTATTCGGATTTTGGTGGAAAAACATCCAAAGTTGGACTTGTATATCATATTAAAAATACCCTTCCGTTTGTCCTTATAGAATAGGTTCACTACCCGCATAATTTGCACCTACTTAAGCCATGTCAGTAACAAGCATGTGCTTGCACCAAAATGCAGCCCTTTAAGGCTGAATTCCATATATGGTGCCGAAAAAAGCACTATTCTATAAGCCAGGTTTAGTTAGGTGCAGTTTATGGAACAGCGCTTATGCTCAGGAATCACGCCTAACTTTAGGCACGGCCATTTGCACCAGCTGACACGTGGTGCAAATTTACATGCCTAAATTGGACGCATGTCCCCCGTATTCTGTAGCAGTGCACGTAAAGGCTAGGAATGCCATGATCATCCCATTTCCGTGTCCCTTTTTATACTCGCATGTAAGATGCAGAACCTGTGCCTAAATTTATGCACATAAGTTCCAATTAAATCTAGTTTGTGCCAATAATTGCATATTGAACAGCCAATTGCTGCTAATTAGCTCATTAACTCAAATTGCACACTCAAATTGGACTTGTACCCAAATTTGCTTGCGCAATTTTTGATGACTTTTATAGAATTAGGGGGTTAGTATATAACAGAGAATTCCATGCCCTGCTTATGTTCTCCCTCCATGAATGCCCCCCCCCCCCCCCGTGTTTATGCGCAAAGACAGTTGTATGCATAAGTGACAGAATACCACTGAGTGCATGGTTCACACTTTTGTGTAAGATCTAGTATTCTATAACTTGCGCGTACAATTGGCACCTAATTTTAGTTGACCTGTTCTAGAATGAAAGGGATAATGTGGATAGCATTTTTATTACACGATATCTCTTCTATTTGTGCTATTTTTCAGTATATAATTATAGATATAAACAAAATGACAACAGCTCTCTGCCAAGTCAGTCAATTCAGTTTGCCCCATGGTAGCACAGTCAGAAGCGTTGTGGTGAGTTGTGCCATAGTATTTAATTTTGGCTCATTTGGTAATGCCTGTAAGTGCCCTCTTTATACACAAACACTGCAGTCTTTCATGTTATACAGGTTTGCTTGATTTAAAATTGTTTCCAACATATTATACCTGATGATAAATCTGTTGCTTTTTCAGGATGCCTTTGATGATGTGGTGAAATATTTTGGTGAGAATTCCAAGACTGTGCCTCCATCGGTATTCTTCCCAGTGTTCGTCCGATTTGTAAAAGCATACAAGGTAGATCAGAGGACTATACTGTTTCATAGCGATTGCATTTCTCTATACAAACCAACAACAGTTGTGCAACTGAGAAACCAGCCTTACTGGAGGGGAAAACTAGTCTTTCCATGGTTTACTTAAGCTAACAGCATATTTTCAATTTTCTCAAAGCACAGAATTATCAATATTTTGCGTATTGTTTCACAGACAGGCCACTCATCATACATCATCCTATCTTGCATTTACAGACACGGTGCACAGCGCCAGCTAGTGGAGAAGCTGAGCAATGATTTATTTTTTTTGTGTGGTTTTGCTACATGATAAAGTAGCAACCACAGAAGTCTGAACACATGCCAAAGCGGAAAAGTATGTCACTTCTTTGATATGCATAAAACACCAACATATGCACAATATACACTGGGCTAGTTTTTGAGCTTCTGTGGGTTTAAAAATATTTCTGTCACTCTTGTATGGCACGGTCTTTGAACACACTGCTTTTGAAATGCAGCACCCCAGGCTGCTAGGAAAATGGTGAAAAAGAAACATATATGACTTTTTGATTGGTAGTTAACAAAAGGCTTGGCTACAGGCTTTCTATGTAAATTAACCAGTCATTTGCTGTTTTATTATTTTATTGTGTATGGCATGTCATTCACCTTACTCTCGTATAGATTAACATGTATTATAAACTCCAGAGCAGAACTTCACAAACTGTGGATCAGGACCATAAATAGTCACAAAACCTGTGTTTAGGGGTCTCAGCTTGGGTGGTCTCTCCTTAGATGCATCATTATTCTGTACCTCTGAAGGGAGAGGGGGAGTGTTGCACAATTTTATTTGGCTGTGATAATAGGGTCACGGCCACAAAGAGATGAGAATGGGGGGGGGGGGGGGGGGAGTATTATGTTGTGGAAGAATGTGATACCTTTTATTATTTATTCATGTGATTTAATTCATTTTTATTATTTTCATCTGTTTATTGCATGGTTTATGATTTGAATGTTGAATATCTGAATGTGGTGTTGGGATGGGATGTTTCTTGCTTTGAGTATCATGTGAAAAAGGTGGTTTAGAGAGTGGAAATAACTAGATAAATTTGAGAGCAGGCTTTATCCTACAGGTAGAGATTCTGTGGAAGAGTTTCCACAGCTGGCTGCTCAAATTTGGAAAAAATCATTCTGCTTTCTTAGTTGTTAATGTTGCTTTTGACAATATGATTTCAAAATTGATCATGAAAACTCCCATAAATTGGTTTGTTGTGTATCAGTGCAGCAAGGGTCATATAAATGTTTAAGGGCTTCTGATGAAACACAGTAAAATAGCAGATGGCAGCAGATTAAGAGCAAAGTGGCCTATCTTGTTTGCCCAGTAGTAAAGCATTTAGTGTTGTCAACTGCCACTCCATGCAGTTATGCTGTGACATATTTGAAGTGCTCTCACTGAGCAGTTTGTATGCAAAGCCAGTGTACTAACCTGTGGTTAGCTCCAAAGGAATGACTCAATACCAAGAGAAAATTTCTCATAATACCAGACAATTTACTTAAAATACAAATGAATATTGTGGTGATTTTTCTTGGAATTAAGACAGCATGAAATTACAGGCTTTATCACAAAAAGAAGAGCTTGACCATAGTGGTGGTAAGTTTTATAAAAACATCAGCATTTTGTGCGATTTCTGCATGTAACTTTGCTGTGCCAAAATTGCAGATGAACTTCGATTTGCATGATACTTCAGCCCATCAGCAACTTTTCCCCAATTTTAATGACCAGCTTCACAAAATACAAAACAATGTGGGGCAGAATAGCGGAGATTGACAAGCTCTTTTCTGTGGAACAACTAGCTGTTGGAGTGTATTAAACCTAATTAATGTCTGACAGCAGTGCAATGATACACTTGGACAATCCTGCTGTATTTGAAAGTGGAATTGTTTGAATCATGGTTCTAGATGGCTCATGTATTATTGCCTTTTATTGGTGAATTATTATAATTGTTTTGGGTCAGGCTTTGATTGAGACAGATGATATATGTGTTGATGTAGTGTGTGCAAAAATTCTCAAAGGTGATTGTGTGAAATATTTGCCTTTTTCCCACGCAGGATCTTGAGATTTTAAGTAATGCTTACAATAATAGATTTGTTTACTAGAGAAAGAAAATGATTGTTTCTTTTAGCTGTGAATACAGTAAGCTTTGTGACGGTGTTTGGGATTTTTAACAGCTCGCAGAAGAGGAGAATGAGTTGAGAAAGAAACAAGAACAAGCACTGATGGAGAAACTGTTGGAACAGGAAGCATTGATGGAACAACAAGATCAAAAGGTGAGCGGAGGACGCATTTCTACATATTGAAAAGATGGGATAAGTTGTGACACGGAGGGCATGCCCTAATTCAGCATGGTAAACCCCAGGAAAATGCCAGAAAGCGCTGCACAGGAGATCAGCACTACAGGGACGGGTGTATGCAAAAATGTGTGCGTGTTTTGCTACACCATCCTGGGACTGGGGAATATATCGGGGAAAATGGTCTAAATCACAGAAACTGTTCCACAATCTTTCTTTTTTGCTTTTAGACATTTTAATTACTGCCCCATTAATGGAAGAGGACAGATTACAACTTTGAAAATTTAAGTTACCTGGACTATGTGATGAGTAAAGGCTTATGTTTTAGTTAAAGCAGTGATGGATAAAGAAATAGCAGATATGATTTGGTAATCTTGTACTGCCAGCACTGTTCCCTCTAAGCCGAGTCCTGCCAGTGGGTGGTTCTGTTTCACTATCAAATTTTATATAGCAAAGGACAGGCAAGCTCTGCAGGAGTCCAGGGAACCTGCTTTTCTCTAGAGACTGAAAACACAATATTGAAGTACCCCCTGCCCCCCCCCCCCCCCCCCAATGGCAGCAAAGTAGTTGGAGGACACCTGCTCAGCTTAGATGGAACAGTGACTGCAAGTACTTCTGTTACTAAAAATGCCAATACAAAGTGGGTACATTGTGAGCAGGATGCCTAACTAGCATAGTACACACTTACCTTTTAGCCCACACAAATTCAGCTGATATTCACATGCATGGTAGCTACATTATTCTGTGTTTGAATATTAGCTTGTCGTGAGGTTAAAAGTGCATGGATATACTTAGATAATGTAAAATATTCCCTTTATTCTGTCCTCCAACATGTTAATGTCCCCAGGAATCCCTCTCTTTATGCAGTTAACAGTATGCGGGTTAATTCTATAACTGGGTGTTTGTTAGGAGCCAATTCTAATAGTGAAACTAGGCGTAACTTTCTTTGATAGAACATTAGCAGAGGTATCTGATTTTGCACAGAAAATGTGATATTGCATCCAATCAGATATCAAGACAAATGGGCCACTGAGCACCCTCGGTAACCCCTAGGTGTGTGTGTTGCACTTGCCCACAATCTGCTGCTCAGTAGTTCTGTAATACTATTGAATGCCACAGTTTCATGGGTCAGATGGAAAGATGGGCTGTGACATGCATAGGACCGATGTTTTTTCCAGGGCTGTGGAGTCGCTACACCAAATCTTTAACTCTGATTCTATGTTCCTACTATTCGACTCCAATTCTGACTGATATTTATCTTTATATTTTTAGTACTCATCTAAGGTACTGGTAAATATATCTTCTCCGAGGACAAGCAGGCCATTAATTCTCACAATTGGATAACGCGATCCTATGCTGCTCGTTCCGGAGCTTGTAACGAGCTAAAAAACAAAGCTTTGTGGAGCACAAGAGCTGCTCCATCTTGCATGCACAAGTTCCTTCCTGCCTGCTGCAAGAGCACAGTTACATTGGTTATTTTTCTACTGCGGTGAGGAGAGGTGATGTTGGTTTTCTGCCATCTCTTCACACTGCTTGGTCTGAAAAGAGCTTATCTAGTGCCTTTTGGCATTTTTTTGCCTTATTTTTTGGTGTTCCCGTTCGCGGGTCCATACCTGTTTTCCCCCATATTTTTTTAGGTTTTTTTTTTTCTAAGTTTTAAGTTTTCTCTATTTTCCGTCATCCTTCGGCCATGTTTAGGTCTTGACTTTGGCTGGGTTTATGCCTTTCTTTTCTGGTGCCTTGCCCCTCTTTTAGACACCATCAATTTGTTTGATTTAGCTGCAGAAGCTTTTCCGTCCATGTCCTCAACAGTTCCCAGTGGCTTCAAGCACTGTACCTGGTGCAGTTGGACCATCTCTGGTACAGATGCTCATTCTTGGTGTCTTCTGTTTAGGGCCTGACCAAAGCAGGGTCCAGTTCTTCTTGCTGTCAGTCCTCAAAAGAAGTTCCTATGTTGTGCACTTGTACGTGCATACCCAGAATCTGAAATCGGCCAGCACTGAAGGAGCTGCAGAGATGTGAACCGCCACCCTGAGGAAGGTCGCAGGGTCCAACAGGAAGGCTTGTCCAAGTTAAATGATGGATACAGATTCTAAAGTTTACTTTCATAGCATTTTTTCTCATGGGCTAGGTTTGGTGTCCTGACTTTTCAGGTGCATCGAGGGAGGGGAATACGGGGAAGGATGTGACAGTCTGTAAGTGACCGTGTAAAAAAAAATGTGAGCATTGTTTTTGGAATGTATGAGCAATTGCTCATGCACCTAACTTAGAGGGAACACTGGCGCCTACTACTCGCAGATACGTAAGTATGCCACCTCCTCTCACTGGCCTGCTCAGTCTCAACTCCGGCTCGCTTGCTGTTGTAAACAGCGTGCACCTAAGGCCCCCTCTGCTCTCCCAGTCAAAGCAAGGGACAAGCTTTTGACTGGCTCCAGCAGAGCATAGCCACTGTCAAATTGGCCATACCAGTTGATTTGCAGGTCAGGAGGAGGCTGAAGTTTTCCCTCGAAAAGCACCCCTTATAACTGCCGACCGGTAGGTTCTCCAAATCGTCCAGCTTGGATACGCCCTAAATTGGCATCCAAAGCCTCCAAATTGCCCACTGAGAGCTCGTTACTTCAGCAGACAAGGCCCCACAGACAGTTTGCCCAATCTTTTGTTTCTTGTGATCCCAACAGGATGGGGGTCGCTATTGGGAAACTCACCATCTCTAATTGGCTTGCAGTTTGCATTTTCTTCATTTATGCCCAGGCTGTGCTGACCTTGGAGGGTCATATCATGGCTCACAATGTCAGAACCATGGTTGCGTCAGTAGCCCACTTGAATCAGCCTCCATTGAAGAAATTTGCAAGGCTGCGACGTGGTCTTCAGTCCACACATTCACATCTCATTACTGCCTTGAGCAGGATACCCGACGTGACAGTCTGTTCAGGCAGACAGTGTTGTATAATCTGTTTGGGGTCTAGAATCCAACTCCACCCCCCCTAGGCCCCTTTTATTTTGTTCCAGTCTGCGCTATCACTCAATTTGTATATAGTTTCAGGTTAATCTAAATTATGTCCTTGCTGTTGCGAGGCCCACTTGACCACTGCTTGTTGTTTTCAATGAGCCTGGATGGTAGGGATACTCCAATTGTAAGAATTAATGGCCTGATTGTCCTCGGAGAAAGCGAAGATACTTACCTGTAGCAGGTATTCTCCAAGGACAGTAGGCCTTATATTCTCACAAACTCTCCCTTCTCCCCTTGGAGTTGTTTCCTATATTTGTTTTTTTTTTTTTTTTTTTTTTAATGCTGTGGTATCTAACTGCAGTAACTGTGCTCTTGCAGCAGGTGGGAAGTTACTTGCGCATACGCGGTGGAGCAGCTCTTGCGCTTCACAAAGCTCTGTTTTTTAGCTTGTTACAAGCTCCGGACCGGGCAACACGGGATTGCATTACCCATTTGTGAGAATATAAGGCCTGCTGTCCTCGGAGAATGCCTGCTACAGGTAAGTATATTCATTTTATATTTTTGTCCTGGATCTAAAGTACTGGTAAATTGTTGTTTGATAAATACATTAGCGCTTTAAGTAAAAGATCTTTTTTAGACTCGGGCAACTGAGCACTAAGATTGTCTTTACAGTATAATGATTTTGGAGTTTTGGTTTAGGCAATCCTCCTTCCTCAACTGGATTATTGTAATTCTTTGTACTGTCAGATTTATAGTAAATTACGTAATTGTTTACAGCTATTACAAAATACTGCTGCCAGGCTGATTGGGCTACTGTGACAATGTACCACACTTTATGAATGATGATCATTGGCTATTGGTACACCAGTGGATTAGATTTAAAATAGCCTGCTTGGTTTTTAAATTGATTTTTGGATTAAATTCAAATGGGCTTGGAGAACTGCTTGAGATTCCCTCTTCTGGTAGGAGTTTGTGTTTCTATCAAACTCTAAAATTGAATTATCCTGTTTTAAAAGATGTTTGGTTAAAATCAATTTATGAGGGTTCTTTTCCTTTTCAGTGGGCATGATTTTGGAATATGCTGCCCAGGACTATGAAGGGTCTACCATCTTATTTACTTTCTAGGAAGGCTTTAAAAACTTATTTATTTGATAAGTAATGAGAAATTAGAATTTTGGCTGGATAATGTTAACCTTTGTATGAAGATAATTTTTGTAGTTCCCTCTAATGTAGAGAACTTCTTCTGTTAACCGCTGTAAATCCTTTTCGGAATAGCAGGCAGTATATAAATCTCAGAACAGAATAGTTATATTTACCAGTACTTTAGATCCAGGACAAAAAAAAAATGTGTATGGGTATAACGTTATATATTTTGAAGCTGGAGTCGGTACATTTTTACTAACTCCGATGCCACACAAACTTGCTTCTGACACCACACCCTGTTTTTTTCAACCACAAATAATCGTCGACCTCCTCCTGGATGAGATGATGATCTCTGAAAAACTTTCTTGAATTTGCTTGTGCCGTGTTAAAATGCATGAAGAATAAACAAACCATGCAGGCAGTCATTCTTTTTTAAATATATGGATTAGTGTAACAGGTGTGAGCACTATGTCCTGCTGGTACATGTGTAACTTACACTGTTCTATAAGTTATGCATATGGGGCTGGATTCAGTAAATGATACCTAAAGTTAGGCATGGGTATCGGCACTACGCACGATGATGTAAAGGGTGCTCGGTGATTCCCACACCAGACTTACGCCTGCTGAAACCTGGTGTAAACACTGGTACCCAAGTTAGGCGGCTGAGGCCATATTCTAGAATTCCATGTGCAACTTTTTGGAATGTCCTTGACATGCCCATGGCTACACCACCTTTTGAGTTGCACGTTATTTTAATGTGTGCCAGTTAACATCAATAATTTGTTTACACACAGTTATTGATTTTAATTGGCCCATTACTCAATTAATTTGCGTGTGAATGTTGGATGCATGCTCATATTTGGGCACGCAATTCTGGGTGCCATATATTGAATCCAGGGGATACTTTGTGCCCCTGTCTTGCCCACTTAACCTGTGTATATGCTCACTCTTAGACTATGTGCTATCGAAGATAATTGTGTAGGGGCGTATTTGGCATATATATATATATATATATATATATATTTGTGATTATGCCAATATTGTAATGACTTGCATACATATCTGGTGCCTTCTTTATAGAACTACCCCACGTGCTTGCCTTTAGTTAGCTGAAAATCCATTCGGACAAATCCATCCATGATGAAAATCCTGATTTTATTTATGTAAATCCTGACTAAACATTTTGAAAATTTACCCCAGAATGTTTTACAGATTTATAAAGAAGGCAGCCTGCAGGTACCTTTCAGCATAGGATTTTGGACAGACTTTCAAATGGAAAGTTGATGTGTTTTTTCCCTTTGAAAACTGCACAGCGGCCTTTGCACCTAAATTTGGCTGAGAGATAGCATATACACATTTGAAAATGTAATGTACATGCACCATTTTCTAATCCCACCCAAGGCGCCCACCACTAGAAACGCCTCCCCTTAACCCTCCGAAAAGAATAGGCACTGTGGAACTCTACTTACATTTTTAGACAGATTAAAGGTGGGCAGTTTTCAGACCGACATTCCACTCAAGTAAATATTGTCTTAATTGGCCAAGGTGTGACCCCTCTAAGTCATATTCTTTTGAGTATGTAATGCAGAATATTGTGTCATTGTCTGCTCTGTTTCAGTCACCTTCCCATAAATCAAAGAGACAGCAGCAAGAACTAATCACAGAGCTAAGGAGGAGACAGGTCAAAGATAACAGACATGTTTATGAAGGGAAGGATGGTGCAATAGAAGATATCATTACAGGTAAAGGAAATCTGCATATCAAACTGAATACCAACGTCAGACAATGCTGCAAATGTGCAATGAACCTTGTCTTAAAAGCTAAGCCACAAACACACTTGACTCTTTGGAAGTTCAGCTTCACCTGAGATGCATCTGTATTGTAACTCGCAGCATTGTAGAACAACTGAATATGAAAATCTTTTGTATAGAGCTCAGGTTTAAGATATAAGGAAGTTAAAAAAAAAAAAAAAAAGACCTTTTAACCTGAATGCACATTTCACACTTACTACAATAGAATCCAGATGTTGGTAACATTTTGCCTTATAAAGTTATGATAACTCCTTTTTCTCACATTCAGGGTTCTTTTATCTTGATAGCTGCTTGACTGGACCATGAGAACTGAATCATTTCACTGCAAAAGCCACATTTTTTGGGTTTAGTTTTATAAAAGGAAGAACTCGTGTGTCAAAGGTGGAAAAAGGTGCTTACTTTACAAAGCCAACACAAGCACCTATATTCCTTAATAAAATCATCACCTAGAGCTAGATCCATCAACACACAGGTCCCTTTCACAAACATGTACACCTGCTGTAAAGAAGGTGAAGATTTGTGAATGTTCTCTCTGCATGTGTATTCATATTTTGTTTTATATGGCTGTTGATTAATTGCATTAATTTTCTGCTTGATTAAAGATTTTAATTGCAATTAACATCTGGGGCTGGCACTGTACAACCACACACCCACTTCTGCGGTCCAGCCGTTCTCTTTCCCTTGCCTCCTCCCTTCAGGCTGTTTTCTAAACTTGCCTGGGTTGTGGACAGCATCTGTAATGCAAGCAGGCATTCTCTGCTGGACCCAAGAGCCTTCCTTTAGCCATGTCCCACCTCCTCTGATGCAACATCCTGTTTCTGCAAGGGCATGACATGACTGCAGGAAGGCTCTTGGGGCCGGAAGGAGACACCTGCTTGCATTGCAGATGTTGCCTGCAATCCAGGCAAGTTTAGAAAGACCAGAGGGGATGGAGGGAAGTGAGAGAGAGAGATGCTGGACTGCCCAGGGGAAAGGAGGGGGGGGGGGGGTGGTTGGAGGTACAGTTTACTCAAGATTAATTTTTTAAATTCTGACGTGAATTGTGATTATGAATTTTAATCGTCCAGCTGCCCTAATATTTTGTGAAATATGTGCATACATCTTAAGTCTGCTACTGCTCTGCCTAAACGATAGCCCCAGGAATGCCTGTAGGTGGCTCACAGACTTGTATGCACATCCTGAGCCATTTTCTGCATGTAAACCATGCTTTTTGTGTGGGAAATGATTTATAAAATTACCCCCCTGCTAGAGTATTAGTGTGTATTAAAATCGACCATTAACATGGGTGAAGGCACCAGTTTAAATACACAAGTTAGGAGTGCCATTACCATGTGATATGCCAAAAGGAGTACATCTTTTCATATATCGCATATTAGAAACAGGTTTCTGAGTTAACCTCTGGAAGCTGTCATTAATTTTATGTTAACAGCAGTGACAGTCCTTGTGTGGGGTTCCAGCACTAGCACGTCTTCCAGAACTCTGCACTCGTGGGCCCTAAATCCAGACACTAGTGTTGACAGTGCATAATGGTGGTGTCTTCTTCTACCTTGGGAGCTGTGAATGGTGCTTTTGCTGTATCCACAGCTCAGGTTGACCTAGAGATCACAAAACAAACTAGGACCCAATCCAGATCCTTCCACAGTGCAATGCACAACACAGCTTCAGGAGATGTATAATTTTGAAAATATAATAAAACCTCCTAGATACCGTGTTTTGTTGTTTTTTCTATTTGGTGAGAATATATACTGAAAATTTGGACCTCTGAAATATTGCACATGGAGTATAAGTCCACTGTGTTGCATGTTTGTGTTTTCTTTATGTGTATATTTGTGTTTGTGTGCTGTCTGCTGGAAACTGGAGGATTAAGACAAATTTCACATGGACTATTTGCTGAATCTATCTTGTGTTAAAAAATAGGCCCATTGCCCCACTCCCACCTCATTGACAGGATCTGAATAAGCTGTTCTTTAAGGGAAATTCTATAACTGGATGTCTGCATTTATAACCCCTGCCATTTTGTGAGTAAGTGCATACTTATGTGTATAAATACTTGCAGGGCACCTAAGATAGCATAGCATGTAAGTGGTGTTATTTTTAGTCTTTTTACCACCACCCCAAATTATTATGTACCAGCCACCCACAATTTGGAGTGATAAAAGACCAAGGCCACGTATGAGAAAAGCAACTTTTATTAGTTACCAAATATAGATACAATTAATAGTTTCTCATGGGAGAACAGCTCTGCTATACATAAGTACCATCTGAAGCTATCTCTCCAAAATAATGCTCTGATACAGCTACTTATATATCTTTTTTTCAAAACAATGCTTAACATGGCTTTAATAAGTTATCTTCCTCAGAGAGCATCTTGTTCTCTTTTCTCACCATCTGTTTCCCCTATGTTGCTAAACCACATTTTCCTGTTTCTTTTCATACTTCTTCCTTACTCATGCCTGCTTGCATGCAAGGAGTCTTATCAGATCATGAGTTTCTGAGTCAGACTAGTTAGCCTTTGCCCTTTAGGCCTTGACCCAAGGTTCATGGCCGTGCCCATATTCTACAGTGGCATGGTATGAAAATACATGGTGAGCACACACATGGGTGAAGCATGGGCAGGCAGTGGGCAAGACTCCCATTTACATGCATAACTTACAGAACAGTATAAGTTATGCGTGTCCCTGTGGCATTTACATGGCTGCAATTATGCCAGCTTTATGGCTGGTGTAACCTTAGGCATGTAAATGTAAGGCATGCCAGATACCAGGTTACATTAGTATTCTACCTCCTGTCCTCGAGGCATCTAAATGGAGATCCCCACTTATAAAATCGCTCCCTTTGTGCCCACAGATTTAGGAGGGCCCTGTGAGATGTGCTCAAGACGCAGGACTACTACTACTTTTTAGCATTTCTATAGCGCTACAAGGCGTACGCAGCGCTGCACAAACATAGAAGAAAGACAGTCCCTGCTCAAAGAGCTTACAATCTAATAGGAGGAGGAGGAGGTTAGGATTACCAACTGTCTGGCTCCTTTCAGAAGTCAGCAGGATTTTACATTCATGTTCATAAAGTAGAAGGATGGCTAATATGTCTGGACATTTTTCTGAGTTTAAAACTTCTGTCTGTAGTTCTCTAGCCCTCTCGCCACCCCCCCGCCATGTGATTGAGCCTGCCATGCCTACTTCGTGTAACTAGCAGCAGAGACTGTAGGTAGGGTTCAGCCAGTGGGAAAGCAGCGGCAGGGTGGAGGATTGGAAAGCAGGAGAGAGTATCTGTACTGTAGAAGTGAAGTTTCTGCATCTTGTGGGAGATGGAAGATAAATTAATCTCTTCCAAAAAAAATGCCCCAATATGTTTCTATGGCAGAAGCTGTTCCAATAGCTGCAGTATCCATAGACTTATTCACTGTAACACTGTGATTAAGGAATTGCACCTTTCAAACTGCCTTCCCCTTTCTTCTCCGATTCTGACTAGAGATACAAAGAAAGCATTAAAAAAGCCCAACATTTGCAGTCAGTCTTTTACCTGCAAAAATACTCCATAAGCTATGCTTCACCTCTTTGTTTTGAGTGAATCATATTGGTATGATATAGTTGTCATAGTCAGCATGAGTGTCTGGTTCTGGCTATACAGTAGCTTTATGCATTCCACACGAGAATGTCAAATGCCTTCTACTGAATAACAATGATTGCTTATAACATCACTGAACTGTCTGCTTTTATTTTATTTTACTAAAATGAACTAACAGTGCTTGCTTAGCATTTATTCTAAACGCATGCAAATCAATGTGGTCAAAGCCTAACAATATGCAACCTTCCATTCTTTTTTTGAAATGGCTTTTAAACCTTGTGTAGACTAATGTTCTGCTTATAGCCAAGGTAGTTTTGTTTTAATATTTATGGCAGCTTGAATGTCAATGAATCTATCGAAGTTATTTCTGCACTGGAAAGAGGCTAGAACCAAGCAGACCGAGTGTTAAGAAACAGATAGTAAGATCCTTATGGTGCCTTCAGAATGGTTTTGTTTGTGTTGGTGTGTGCAGGGATAGTATGTCAGAAGCGGAGGTGTTGGCTTATTAACGGTTATTGCTTTGAAGCTCTTTTACAAAAATAAAGATATTCAAGCGGTCTTTTCCTCAAATAAATGGCGTTCACTGATAAATGCCAGTTGTACAAGTCCACCAAACACATGTGTAAATGCCACAGGATGCATGGTTTGGCTAAAACAAATCTACATTTTTAGCATTTTACAAAGGGAATACACATAGATGTTTTTTAAAAGTCCACTTCAGCATTTCCACCTTCTTGCTTGGCTCTGGGATCTCCAGCCGTGAATGAAGGGCCAGTTGTGTGTAACCCCTCTAAAGGTACTGAAA
Organism: Microcaecilia unicolor; assembly: GCF_901765095.1. NCBI lineage: Eukaryota > Metazoa > Chordata > Amphibia > Gymnophiona > Siphonopidae > Microcaecilia > Microcaecilia unicolor. Next base: position 250,744,186 of record NC_044037.1, on the reverse strand, counting down.
GAGTACTGTCGTTTGGTTCCCTCATTGGCTTATTTTTGTACATGTAAAAGGCAGCAAATACGTATGTGTTGTAAGGTCAGCGCTTACACATGCAGGGGGTAATTCTAATAAACCAGGCACTAACATTTATGTGCCAGTTATTCTTGTAAATGATTAGAATTTTAGCATATAGGTACATGTGTACATGCCAGATATGTGCCCTAAGGGCTATGCCATAACTACGTGCAGTAGCTTGTAGTTTGCAGAGAGGTACGCAAGCAGAGTTAGTGTGGGGCAGAAAGTTACACATATAGGATCATGGCGCCTAAAATATTGGCACCAAAAAACCCTGTGTAAATGGTATTCTATAAGCCACACCTAAAACTTGGCACAGTTTATAGAACTAACGCTTAAAGCGGAGAGGTCACAAGTAAACATAGGTGCGGAACACCATTGTTCAATAATTATGCGTGAAACTCAAAATCATGCCTCAAAATGTCCATGACCCTTCCATTTCCGTACCCCCTTTTTGGACTGCATGTAAATTTTAGGCACAGATCCCATGCCTAACTTTACGCAGGTAAGTCTCAAATCTAATTAGCGCCAATAATTGCTAGTTAAAAAGCCAATTATTGGCACTAATTGGCTTATTAAATTGCATGCACAATTTGGGAATGCACCTAAATTTGCACACATGATTTTTAGCAACCTTTATAGAATCAGTGGATAGGGCTAGCTTCTGTATATGGTATCGAAAAAACATTCTATAAGCTGTGCTTAAAGTTAGGCATGTGGGTAAGAGGAACCCAAATTACAGCTATGTCATGCAAGGTTCTGCTTTAGGAGTCACAGACCTGAAGGGATCTGGGAGTTATCGTGGATAAGACATTTAAAACTTCTGCTCAGTGTGCTGCGGCGGCTAAGAGAGCGCACAGAATGTTGAGTATTAGGAAAGGGATGGAAAACAAACACAAGGATGTTATAATGCCATTGTATCGCTCCATGGTGCGACCGCACCTCAAATATTGTGTCCAATTCTGGTCGCCGCATCTCAAAAAAGATATAAAGGAATTGGAGAAGGTGCAGAGAAGGGCGACGAAAATGATAAAAGGGATGGAACGACTTCCCTATGAGGAAGGGCTGAGAAGGTTATAGGGCTCTTCAGCTTGGGGAAAAGGCGGCTGAGGGGTGATATGATAGAAGTCTACAAGATAATGAGCGGAGTAGAGCGGACAGATGTGAAGCGTTTGTTTACACTTTCAAACAACAATAAAACTAGGGGACTCAAGATGAAGCTAGATTTAAAACAAACAGGAAAAGTCTTTCTTTACTCAGTGTGTAGTTGGACTCTGGAACTCGTTGCCGGAAAATGTAGTGACAGCAGCTGGCATTACGGAGTTTAAAGGGAGTTTGGACAGATTCCTGAGGGAAAGTCCATTGAACATTATTAAAAATTAATTTGGGGGGGGGGGATGCCCAGTTCTTGAAGCCTGGATTGGCCACTGTCTGAGACAGGATGCTGGGCTTGATGGACCATTGGTCTTTTCCCAGTATGGCGGTTTATATAGTATGACTTATGCCTGGGAGTGCCATTTCCACTGACTGAAACGTGATGCAAACGTACGCGCCTACATTAGGTGCGTATCCCTGTTATTCTATAACAATGCAGGGTCATTCACTTGGGTCACTAGAATCTGAGGGAACGGTACAGTATAGGAGGTGAAGTGCTTTTGTGTATGAAGGAAGAGAGGGACTTGGGGGTGATTTTGTGTGATGATCTTAAAATTTCCAAACAGGTAGAAAAAGCGATAGTCATAGCCAGAAGGATACTTGGGTACATAAGGAGAGGGATGACCAGCAGGAACAAAGAGGTGATAGTGCCCTTGTGTAAGTTTCTGGTGAGGACCCCTTTAGAGGATGGAGTCAGTCCAGAGGACAGCTACAAAATTGGTAAGCAGTTGGACATAAAAACATATAGGGGACAGGCTTATGAACCTCAACATATATATACTGGAAGAGAGGAGGGAGAGAGAGGAGATATGGTAGAGACGTTTAAATATCTCAGGGTCATTAATATACAAGAAGTGAGCGTTTTTCCAATGAAGGAAAGCTCTGGGATGAGGGGGCATGCAATGAAGTTTAAGAGGAAATAGGCTTAGGAGGAATCTAAGAAAGTATCCGTTCACGGAAATGGTGGTGGAAGCATGGAATGGCTTCCTGGTGGAGGTTGTGGAGACGAGGACTGTGTCAGAATTTTAAAAAGTGTGGGACAAGCATGTGGGGAACCCTTAGGAAAAGGAAGAGTTGGTGGTTACGGAGGATGGGCAGACTGGATGAGCCATTTGACCTTTATCTGCTGTCGTGTTTCTATGTTTCTAGATGGTTTGCTGTATATTAAGCTCAAAATATAGGCAAACACATGGCAGGCCTAAAGTATAACTTTTAAGATCCTAAATTAAGATAAATTTTCAGCTAAAAAGTTATGCTTCTAAGTTTGGCTGAAAATAGGGCACACTTAGGAGGCTAAGGGGTCCTTTTACTAAAGGGTTTCCACGTGGCAACCCAGAACTACCACCGTCCCAACTTGGCTGCCGGTGGTAGCTGCTCCTCGACTGAGCGCCATTTCCGGCACTATGGAAAATAATTCCATAATTTCTAGTGTGGCGCTAACCCTGCGGTAATCGCTGCCTGGTTACTGCCAGGTTACCACGGGAGCCCTGACGGAGCGGTAAATGCGCCCCCCATGGTAAGAATATTCTTACCGCATAGTCATGTCTCTTTTAGGTGCTTTTTATCCGCTGCAGTTAAAAAAAAAAAAAAAAAGGCCCCCACCGCAACTGCAGGGCCCTTTTTACCACAGCTTGGTAAAAGGACCCCTAAATTAGGAGCATAAATTTAGGAGCTCAGCGTTTATTAAATATTGGGCTCATTCTTCCTTCAGCTCTCAGAATGTCTAGTTTCTATTAACATCTTTATAAAAATGTATTTGGAAAGAAGGATATCCTCCTGGAAATTGCAGGAATTGTTTATTGTGCAGTAACAAAAAGGGTAAGCTGCCTTCTAAGATTCCTATTGCTGTGTGGATAAAATATTGTATCTTTGAGGTTTAAAAGGCAAAAAGGTGCTTTATGCCCAATCTTTGAGAGCTGTGGTAACTTCACAAGCAGAGAGATGGGATATCTTTACAGCAAAGAATGGCATGACAGACTGCCATTTTCAAGTTGTTACTTACTTTTATCATATTGACAGGTTGGAATTATCATTCAGAAGAGTCTGAAACCAGTTTAACCCACTCGAGTAGAGAGCTGCTGAGAAGTCCCTACATGGTACAGATTGGCAGAGGAATAACAGAAGAATAATTCATCTGCCTTGCTAACTTTTTCTGTTAGTCTGTTGCCACTGTGTACCAAATCCTCCCTAAGAAAGGGAAGTGTGTGAGGGTATTTACTTTACGTATATTCTGCCAAATACTGAGGTGGATCACAACCAAACACACATAATTCACAGTAATGACAGTATAGACTTGTATGTATCTAATATTACTTTGTGCTCATAGTTCAAATTTGGTCTCTCAGCATTCTTCCACATACAGTATTATCAGACAAATGGTTGTCTAAGCCATAGGAGCCAACTGTTCAAAACCAAACAGAAATTACCTCTCCCTGGGTACAAAGAGTTTGTTCAATATTGGGGGTGCTCAAGCTCTCACAGGACCCTCAGAGCTGGCTCCTGTGGTCTAAGGGAGGATAGGTGGTAGTAGCAGAAGGGATTCTGTGGAAGGGGCATCAGGAGAAGAATTTCAAAAACTGCTATTAGTTTGCTTAGCCAGCAGGTGGTGCTGTACTCCACATAGTCTAGACTGGCAAGTGACTGAGAATTAGCAGGCAAGAGAAATTCCTTTCTTGCCTTTGTGAATATCTTGCAAAATGTTCAAAATCTCAGATTTCCTATGGAAATTCTCCTATTATAGTGTATAGCAAAAATGGCTTCATTTAAAATGCCACACTAGTGATTCCTGTGCAGCAAATGAGAGGAAGCCCGTAGGAATTGAATGGGCTTCCTTTCGTTTGCCCACCAAGAATCGGTAGCGCGGCTTTGTAAAAGAGGCCTAAAAGTGGAAATGAAAAAAGTTGCAAAATGTGCCAAATTGTGTAATATTTTATAGAGTTTAAAAAAAGGATTTATATATACAACAGAGTGCCTTTGTGTTCTTTCTCTATTAAATATTATAGTAACATAATTTCTTAGATTTTCTTATCATTTTTCACAAAGGCAAAGGCCCCTTTTTTTTTTTTTTTTGCAGTGCCCTGTAAATATATTTACAGCCTTATACATTGGCCATATTTAGTGCTGGGCAAACTTATACGGTCTGTCCCGGGGCTGGTGGTTGGGAGGCGGGGATAGTGCTGGGTAGACTTATACGGTCTGTGCCCTGAAGAGCACAGGTACAAATCAAAGTAGGGTGTACACAAAAAGTAACACATATGAGTTATCTTGTTGGGCAGACTGGATGGACCGTGCAGGTCTTTTTCTGCCGTCATCTACTATGTTACTATGTCTAAAAAATGCAAATCACAACAGAAAAAGCACGGAGTGTTCTGTTGAAGGGGCTCTTTTACTAAGCTGAGCTAAAAGTGGCCAGTGCTATCACTAATGTGGGGCTTTCTTGCACTCTGAGGCCACTTTTAGCATGGCTGTAAAATGGCCACATTTCCCATTTTCTCAGTCAATGGCCACATGCTAATTTCCACATTATCACGTGGCCTTTAGTGTGGGAGCACTTACGGACATCCATTTTCTAAGTGGTAAGGGCTCCTGAATATTATGTAAACCGCTTTGAATTTAGTTGCAAAAACCTCAGAAAAGCGGTATATCAAGTCCCATTTCCCTTCCCTTCCTGTGCTAATCACATGCTAATTGGTTGGCATGCAGAAATGTAGCTGCACTAACTAATTAGCACAGAACACACCTACTGTCTGGGGTGGTCGACTTAGGAGTAATGTCAGAAAATTATTTTTCACAGAGAGGATGGCTGATGGCTAGAATGCCCTCCTGAGGGAGGTGGTGGAAAAAAAACTGTGGCAGAATTCAAAAAGGTGTGGGATGAACACAGAGGATCTCTAATTAGAAAATGAATGATATAAAAAACAGAACTTAAAGGGTTGCTTATGTGTTTGCATGTCAAGTGGCACTTACATTGAGACTCTGGCTGTGTCAACTAAGGCCAGTGCTGGGCTGCCTTGTACGGTCTGAGTATCCGCATATAGCAATCCAGTTTAGGAGAGAGCATTGACAGAAACTCCAGTAATTTGGAATGTGGGGACAGTGCCGGGCAGACTCTTATGGTCTTTGTCCAGCAAATGACAAGATGGATTTGGATAGGCAGGAGTGGGCTTTGATGGCAGCTCCAATAGTTGCAAGATAAGGACAGAGCCGGAGGGACTTCTATGGTCTGCGTCCCAGAAACACAAAGAAAGACCATGATCAAATATATAATATCACGTTCATTGTTGATTTAAATCTGTTGGGCAGAGTGGATGGACCATTCAGTTCTTTATCTGTCGTCACTTACTATGATCCTATGTAACACTAAAAAAAAAAAAAAAAAAATTTTTTTTTTCACATAGGAAATGTGCTTAGATGGCAAAACTACCATGGAATGCCTAAGTGCACCCCGCAGTAGTGCTTTTTAACCTGTGGTAAGCAAACAGTGCTTACTGCAGCTTAATAAAAGGGCCTCAAAGTTTGTTTGCCACATCCATTCTTGGGACCTACGGCACTTGTTTTGTTGTGCATCAGTCACTGTACTTTCGATTCCCTCTCCGGGTTCTAAAAAATACAACTCAAAATGTATTAAGCACACTCTATACTTTCAACATAAAAGAACAGTTATAGAAATATTAAAAAAAATAATTAAGCATAGGAAAGTAAACTCTTAATTGCATAAGTCTTCACTTCTTTTGTAATAGCAAACGTAAAATAATTCCAGTTCCAAAAATTGGCTTAAGGCTCATTGTAAGTTAAGTAAAGCCTACTTGTGTTCTGGTCATAGTAGTTGAGATGATTTGAATATTCCTGGATGAAGAATCAAGCTGTTTCTGTTGTATGAAATTAATTTGAAGCAAAGGTCTAAACATGCGAAATAGAGTTCTCAAAAAAAAAAACCCACCTCTGAGATAGTTATTTGAAAATATAAGAAAATTTTAGGGTGTTTGAATATCTCCATCAAGACACTGCCTCAGTCAGGTCGTCTCTCCCAAGTGAGTAGTTGTAGGTTAAGGAAACAGCCACAAAAAGACACTGTGAGGCCTATGATGACTTAAAAGAACTACAGAGGTCTCTGACTGACACTGGGGAAAGGAAGTTCCCATTGAAGAAAAGATACATAACATTTGCAAAGAAACACTTAAAGGACACTACACACGTATAGAGGGGTTTGTAATCCACATTGCCATAGACCTGGAACTGAGGAAAAGATTTACCTTTCAGTAAGACAGTGATCCTAAACACAAAGCAAAGTGGCCCAGTGAATCTAAGGTAAGACTTGAAGACTGCAGTCCACAAACAGTTCCCAACCAACTTGAAAGAGCTTGAATTATTCTATTAAGAGGACTAAACGAAAACTGTGCAAAGTTGGTATACACTTTTGTCCTAGGCAATTCATGGCCATTACTGCTGCAAAAAACGTCTTTCAACCAAATACTGAGTCAAAGAATGTGAAAAGACTTTTTGATTTCTTGTTTACTTTTTGAATATTTCTATAATAGTTCTTGGTAACAAATACAAGAAGGGGAGATTCGCTTTAACTTGCAGAATTGCATTGACGTACGCAGGGGTGTGCAGTATATAAAAGACACCGTTTTTTTGTGGCACTTTATGCAATAGCCGTGTTTTTGAGCCGACAGTCGGACTAATAATGACTTAATGACAATCCACTGGAGCAGTGATCCTCAGTTTGGCGTCCTTATTCCCTGAAGAAGCCCCTCGGCGAAACAGGTCCGTTGGGTGGGGATGCCCATTCAAGACGCTGCTATTAGCTAAGTGGGTTTTTTTTGTATTTTGAGTCTCTACAATTCCGGCATGCACAGCAGATTGAGCATATTTTCCTACAAAAAATCGTTTGTTATTAAAAAAAAAAAAAATAATTTTCTACTTGTGTTCTGAATTGTATTTTTTAGACAGCAGAATGTGAAAAATATACAAAGGCATGAAGACTTTTACATGGTACAATACCTCTACTCATGGGCCAATGAAATCGTTTTGAACTGTACCCAAATCAAGGTGTTTTATCCTTAGCACTAAAAAGAGGCACCAAACCCCACTGCACATACAGGCCTAGTTTCTATAAATAGCCGTTTAAATGGTATTTTATAAGCTGTGCCTAAAGTTTGGCATGGTTTATAGAATAAACGCTTAAGCAGAGAGGTTGTATGTAAATCTAGGCGTGACCATTTGCACCAGTGAAAACGTAGTGCAAATGCCTACACCTAAATCTGAGCACGGAGCACCCGTATTCTGTAGTTACACTTGTAACTCAAAACTACGCCCCCATTCCGCCCCAAAATGCCTATGACTTCCCATTTCTATGCCCCCCTTTTTGGATTGTGTGTAAACTTTAGGCGCGGATCCTGCATCTAAATTTACATGTGATGTCCCAATTAAATCCAAATAGTGCTAATAATTGCTTGTTAAAAATCCGATTATTGGCACTAATTGGATCATTATTAAATTGCGTGCACTAATTGGGAAAATGCCTAAATTTGCGTGAGCAATTTTTGGCAACCTTTTATATAATCAGGGGGATAGAGGGCAGTTCTGTAAAAGGCACTGAATATGAGGCACTTAGATGCAGTATCCTAAGTGTTAATTCTATAACTGCATCTGGGTGCCCAGATTCTGTTCTAGAACATTTGTGTAAGTGTAAATGCCAACATTTAGGCATACCCAGTTACACTATGTCAATAGCAGGTGTAAATGCGCATAGGGCCAGATTCTTTATATGGTGCTTAAAAAATCTGCACAGAAAACATTTCCACATAAGTGTATTCTATAAGCGATGCCTAGATTTAGGTGCGGTATATAGTCAATATCCTAGTGCCTAAACCTACGCACATCCATTTACACCAATGAAAATGTGGTGTAAATCTTGGCGCAGAGGGCCATATTCTTTAACAACACATGTACATTTTGGAATACCCATGAAACACCCATTTCCCTGCTTATAAGCATGCCCCTTTTTGCCTTTGTACATTAAAATTTAAGGCACAGTGCGTTACAGAATATGCTTAGGGAGTTGTGCGCATAAATTCTAATTATTGCCAATTAGTACTCATTATTGTTAAGTGTTAACAATGCCGATTGGCTTGAGTCAATTAAGTTACTCACATTGTTATAGAATACGCTTGGATTTTGGTACGGAATGCTAGGCGCAATATATATAATCCGGGGGATAACGTACAGGATTGTGTAAGTTATGTGCATAAATGTTGGACAGGTTCCACTTATGCACTTCCCTCTGTGAATGCCCCCTTGCATGTGTGCAGTAAAGTTATAGAATACCACTGAGAGTGTGGCTACCACATAACTGTGAATAGCCGAGTACAAACTGAACACAAAAGTCCCATAGAGAAAACAAGGAACTGAAAGACTGAAGAAGACTCAGCAGGCAATGGGACTTGCGATGACATAATACTTTATTGACACAAAAAGTCCTTAAGTTGTACAAAACACTCTTCTTTCAAAAGAGACTTGACACGGCACCATGTTTCGGCTAGTGCCTACCTCAGGAGTCTTCCAGTAATGGATACAAACATAAAGAATAGACAACTACCAAAAATGTAGACTGGAGGTCTTTAAAAAGACCGTTTAGAAATTGTAAAACATAGTAACACTCATTTTGATTCTACAGCAGCAAGAAAAGCTTCTAGAAGTGAAGTCACATAGCTAATGGAATGACAATGCACTCCCTTCTAATCTTTGCAAGCTGCTCCACTCCGTTGTAACAGTCACGCATGGAATGGCTAGTATTCTATGATTTTATGTGTGCAGTTGGCACCTGACTTTAGATGACCTGTTATAGAATGAGGAGGGGTAATGTAAAAAAAGGCAAACCAGCATATAACAGGCTTCTAGACAAAATAATAAATGATAAAACATTTAAACATAGGGCCCGATATTCAGCTGGTGGCATTATACTCTGAAGTGTCCAGGCTCCGGCATTGAACTTCTGGGTATATGGAACTGGCAAAATATAGCCAGTTAAATGCAATATTTGACACTTAACTGGCTTTAAAGAACCGCACAAAAAGAGGATTGCTTTTTGTGTTGTACTATTTGTGGTTAACTTTAACCAGTTAAGTGCCGACCCGGAACACCCCCTAAAATAGCCTGTTTTGGCTTGGGTTCTCACCAGGCATTTTCCGTGGCACTATCCAGTTAAGTGCCACTGAAAATGCCCAGTTAGTCCCGGAGAAGTGATTCAAATGGCTAGAATCCTCTCCTGGCCGTTTAATCACTTTGAATATCAGGCCCATAACGGTAGATATTCAAAAGGGCTTAACCAAGTAGGAAGGCTGCTGCATGATTAAATCCTACTGTCCAGCCCCAGAGTAGTACTTAATGTGCTGCAGAATATGTGCTCTGACTGGTTCGTGCCAGGGTGGTTGCGAGGCAGATCTTGAACTTACACAATTACCCTAAGAATCTATATAGCGCGCCTATTTTGGCGCAGATTCTATAACAATATGAGTAGCTTAACAAGCTAATGAGCACAGATAATAGCACTTAAGAAGCAATAATGAGCACTAATTGGTACTGATTAGAATTTAGGTGCAAAGTGTCAGCTGCTAGCGCGGCTTAGTAAAGAGAGGGAAAAGTGAGGACATCAAAAAGGCTGTCTGGCTAGCTATCTGGGTACCGGTCTGAATATTGGCTGTGACCCAGATAAATTCCAATGGCCACTTGTAACCCAGATATTCATTGCCAGTTCTGGGTTAGATCTGACATTGAATATTCAGGTCCGATTCAGCCCGCGGTAGCCAGTGTCTTTAAATTAGCTGTAAGCTGTGAACTCAGTATGGGGGGTGGGGGAGGAGGTTAGAAGATACATTAAAATATGTATAAATCATACAATAAACTAACCAATAATAATAATTTATTACATAAAAAATACAAATAAGCCGCATATAATTAAACAAACATCAACATAAATATATAATACTGAAAAAGCCCATAGAATGGATCCACACACCCAACAGTCTGTACTCTTGGCAGCTTGAAGAAACTTTTCTGCATTTGTAAGCATCTGGCTGATATGGCAAGGGTTATTTCTCTGATGACTAGCAGGACAAAGTCCATACATATGGATGATGTCATTGACTGAAAATGCCACCGGAAACAGTTCCCCAGCAACCTTTTCTAGAAGCTTACCCAGGGGCGTAGCCAAATACCCAATTTTAGGCAGCCCTGATCCCAAAGGGGATGGGCATGACAACCCCCTTCCTCCCAGATGATTGAGAGGGGTCACTTCACTCCCCCTGATTTCCCCCCCCCCCCCGGTACCTCCCAGGTGATTGGGAGGGGTCATTTTACTCCCCCTGATCCTCCCCTTCCCCCCCCAGTACCTTTAAATCCTTTAGGTCTTCACTGGCAGTTTCTTGTGCCGGGCTCCATCAGTGATATCACCCATATCTGAGGATTTAAGTCTTGCTCTCCTCGGAGTAGACCTGCTATATGTAGGTAACTTGTATTAAAGCATTTGTTGCAGGTCTTGCTCCCAAAGTTTTCTCATCAGCTGCCCTGACTGAAGCATTGGTGCATATTTTCAACTAAGTTGCCTTAGGTAGGCTGTGTTGGGCATATGATTTGTTTTATGGACTTTTAAAAATGTATTATCCATGTATGTTGATGCTTATTTTAATTGTATATTATGTGATTTATTTGTATTATTATGTAATAAATAATTATTATGCCTGTTATGGTTTATATCCATTTTTAATATATCTTCAATATGTTTTATTTATCATGTATTATTTTATTGTTTAGACATCTTTAATCACCGGGTGATTTTTTTTCCCTTTGATTGGTACAACAGGTATAGCCAATTCCATAGGAATATAGGACACTTTCTGTCCAGTTGTACTTGGTCAGGTATTTTAAAAGGAGTTGCTTGTTCAGATCTTGTGTAAATGATCCTTTTTGGTAAGGATGACAAAGCAAATGACCGTTTTGAATCTGAAGGCAGATAACTTTAAACATCAATTATAAAGTGGAGCGTGTACTAGCGCACTCTGTTGTAATGTGCAGGGGTATATTATTTTCTTTTTGTCTGTCTAAAATGGCCAGTTATAAGTTGTAAATCAACACAAATGCACAAAGTCTTATAGCCTACAACAGGGATTTCTTTTTTCTAAAAAGTTATTGGATTCACTCATGCCAAATACATTATAAAATCGAAGAACTTTCCCCAAATCATATATCATTTGTTTTTTTTTCAACTTCAGTATGGTAGGTGCACAAAGACCTTTTCAAACTTAATAGATAGCTCATTATGTTTTAGTTAACATGGGGCATCCTTAACAAAGCACTAACAGTGTACTAATGTGATAGATCTTTGCTTCTTACTGTCTTCTGTTTGTCTTGTTTGGCTGTTATTTTCCATGCAGTGCTGAAGACAGTGCCCTTTACCGCTCGAACAGCCAAGCGTGGCTCACGGTTTTTCTGCGAACCAGTTCTCACTGAGGAACTCCATTACTAAAATATTACTCTTTCACACCTGATGCTCTTAAAAGGTTGCTGTAGGTTTTTGAAATATTTGTCCCTTTGTATTGGATATGAGACAGGGCCACACGAATTTGAATGGATAGAAATGTCTGCTGTTCATTTGGAGATGCCTCACATTTTATCACACCATTGCATGCTTGTGAATTTCTGTGAATTTCATTTCTTCATTAACTTTCTGCATGAGACATTTGGCCATCTGCACATTTCAGGACCCACCATCAGTCTATCCAGAAGATGCCATAGAACAGCAAGTGCCTTGGTCACAGAATATTTCACGCTGAGAAGCCCTTTATGGCATTTCATAGCAGAATAGCATTGTCTCTTCACACATAAATTTGGTTTTAGTGGAAGAAACAGTTAAAATGTGACAGTTCACTTGGATTTTCTATGTATCCATCACAGGGCAACATAATGTTTTTTATTTTTACCCATTTGGTGAGCTATTTAGTATGCATGAAATAAGCTGCGAAATTGTTGTATTTCAAAATGAGCTATTTGGTGCAAGGACTGAACTGGGCTTTGACTTTCTGGTCTTTGCTTTTATTTTATGAGTTATTATATAATAATATCCTGACTTGAAAGGATCTTAGATTGTCCTTCCATTTACCCAGCAATTGCATGTTTATAGAAGCATGGAAGGCAAACTAAAAAAAACACCAGTACCCTTGTCATTTTCATACATTGGCATTTAATTTAGTTTTCAGTTCCATGGCAAATGTAGACTAGTTGTAAAGGGAAATACAGTTTTAGTGGGAGAAGGTTGAATCGCCAGCATGAAAGGTTAACATGAATATGGTAGGGGATAGTTTGCAGGTCTAGGCTCTTTTATGAGAAACTAATTCAGAAGGAACTTTGGTACATTCTGCTACGAAGGCCATGTGCAACTTGTAGCCTGTATTCTTCACAGTGGTTTAAAATTCTGCTAAAATGTAGTTTTATTATATAAATGGAAAGAAAAAAGATTGCCATGGAACTGGAAGAACTCATGTCTTGTGTTCTTAAATGCATATTTTAACAAAGTAAAGCATGTTCAACTGTTGTCTTTGGTTTATAATTAATAGTTAACAAGGACAACGGTGTCAATTTCAGGCTAATCCCTATATGTTTATGAAGAGTTCTTTATCAGATTGCAAGTGATAATTGGCTCACTCTCTCTTTTCCACTTCCAGTTAACTGCAATATTAATTATCTCACTGGAGCCAATCTTCAAAGCAGCTTGAGAATTTGTTACCTAGAGAACAGGATGGCCAGCTTGTCCTTTTTCTTGCTGTATCTAACCCTCTCTCTATATTTTAGTTTTAACCTTATGTCCTGTTTGCTTTAGTACCTAACATGCCTGGAGATTTTGAACACTGAGTTAAGTTTCTTTCATTTCCATCCCATTTTTTTATTTAACCTTCATTTTGTGTTTTCTCTTGTTTAGCCCTAAAGAAGAATAATATCACTAAATTTCCAAATGTACACTCGAGGGTAAGGATTTCTTCTAGCACACCGGTGGTGGAGGATACACAGAGCTGGCAAGCATCACTTTTTAATTAGCTTCCTCCTCTCTCTGTATGCCAGACCAGTTGCTGATAATCTGTCTAAATGTAATACTGGTGAACAGCCTAAAATCTCTTCTTGGAATGTTTTAAATAAATACATGATTTGACTGACAGAAGATATATAATATTTTCTTAACTGTTATTTTTTTTAAACATCATAGAGATATATTTTAGATCACCAAGATGTCTTTATTAGATTGAAAAATAGTGCTTTGGTAGATGATACCTTTATTGGTAAGACAAATACATTAAGAAGCAAACTTTGAAGACTTGAGGTCCCTCCTTTAGGAATTTCTAAAGGACCTAAATAGTCCTATTAACATTAGTAATTGTATTATATATTTTTTTTTTATTAAGAAAGTAATTACTTTAAAAACGTTTAAACATTATTCTTTGGTGTCCTAATTTTTTTTCTGTGCTTCAATTTAGATGTTCATATCCTTTTTACTTGAGTGTGATCATTTGATTAACTCAAGTGATTAAAGTGTTGACCACCCTATAAACTAATATATTGTGCCATTCTATTAGTACCATAATTATGATTCATCAGACATCGAGAAAAACAATTATATTCATCACGTAGTTTGTATGCAGAGCAATCATGTCTACTAAAGTGATTCAGATTGATTTTTTTGTTTGTTTCGAGTAAACTTCATTAAAAGTGTCAGCACAGGAAAACAGTGATCTACTCAATATCCAACAAAACTGTTGGAGAATGGTTATCTTGACATATCACCAGTATTACCTTTATTTTGCTCACAATTAAAAAAGGACAAATTCAATTCATTACTTTATAAATTTCAATGATTGAAAAGATCTATATCCTACTCTTTCTACACAAGCTGCTTTGATTGGCTGCCAGCAGGACTTTTTTTCTTTCCTAGATGAATTGCTTTTCTTTAAATGACTTATTTGCTCTTTCCATTTGCAGATCTTAGAAACCAGCCATACAGAAGAGCCGATGCGGTGAGGAGAAGCGTTAGAAGGCGCTTTGATGATCAGAACTTGCGCTCAGTCAGTGGTGCTGAAATATCCGTATGAGCTTGGAAGCCTGTGTGTAGAAAGCAGAGGGTGTACTCGACAGATACACTGTTTAACCGCAGCCTGGCTTGAACACAGCAAGATAGCCTCTAAACTCTTAAGGGCTCAAAGCTCTTGAAACTGCATAGGAAGTTACATGATGGGCTGTCACTCAACCATAGCTAACAAGTGCCTAAAATTTGAAATACCTGCTCAAATTAATCAAAGCAATAGGACTTGATTTGACTGGGTATCTTTTTACACCAATACAATATTCAGTATTTTTAACCAAAATGTAAAATACATGTTTTATTCTTTTTATTACATGCAATTTTAGCGATTGGCCTCCAAGGCTGTCCTTGGTTTCCAGACAGTTTGTATATATGTAATACTTGGATGTGATCTACTGTGGATTTCATAACCTTTTAAATGCATTCCTAGCTGTCTGCTGAGGCAATAACTGAGCATCACTTACACCTGGTGTAATGTCAGGAAAGCAAAAGAGGAACTGTATGCATACGCAAAACCCCCAATAAAACCTCGGTAGGGTGTGGTAAATATGTAAATCAGTAACCCTGTGGAATATTTTAAATTGAGACCTGCCCTTCATTTTCAGTTTCTGCTTTTTAATGCCATTTTGCAGTGTTGAATAACTTATGAGGTATAGTTGAAGTATATGGGAACAAAAGTCTACAGTCATTTAAAAAAAAGAATATTGTATTTATTAATTAGCACTAAAGATATTAACATCTTAATAATCAGTATTCGGGTGTCTGTGGACCATTACAGTTTATTTTTTAGACTAGTGACACAAGAATGCCCCACTGAAGAAGAATGTTCATACACCATTCTAAATTTTAAACATCTGTCTGCATCCTGGGACCATGTGAATACAGCAGAAAGCAGGACGACAATCGACTTTGGACCATTTGACATAGATGCCCAAGTTTACGTACAGCAGAGTAAAAGTTACAGTTTGTAGAATTTGAAACCTAGAACTGATTTGTTTAGCATGAGATGGGAAAGAGTTGATGATCAGATGTCCAAGGAGTTGATTGCAGATTAGTATAATTTTTCTGTGTAATGTTATTCTGCTAAGGTAGGGCATTCAGTATGTCCCAGTCCAGTACTGGTCTGAAGCAGCTCAGTTTGTACTCTCTGAAGATAGTCTGCTTTCCTGATAGCACTGCATCAAAATGTTCATTGTAAAATTTTTTGTATAGTATTTAACCACTGAATTTCATTTTGTTTTTCGTTGTGCTTATGTGAACCACTGGTGAAGGTCTCATTTTCCTTGAATAATGTGTAGTTATATGATAACCTGTTTTTAAATGTACAGATATTTTGCTACAAAACTGGTGCAGTTTTTTATGGTTTTTACACTTTAATTCCCACTTTAGCCCCTGGAAAAATTGTAAATATTGTTTAAAATGCATTGGCCTGTGCTATACAATCCGAATGTTACTTTAACTTATAGTTTTGTTTTATATTTAACTAAAAAGACAGGGTTTTTTTTTTTTTTTTGGGGGGGGGGGGGGGGGGGGGTCAGAGCTACCACCTTGATTCCTTCTTACTTATTTTCAGAAAATTTACTTTGAAACTGCCACCTTTTTGTGACATTTGCACAAATGTGGATGTTACATGTTAAAGAGAACATGCTAACATTTTTGCCGTCACTGACAGTGGTTAAAGACTGTTAAATACTGTTAAATTGTTTAAAATTAATTGTAAATTTACCGATAATTTAAATACAGATATTTACAAATTAGCTATGAAGATCAGTTATCAAAATGAATGAGCTAAAACATTGCTTTTATTGAAAATTTTATATACAAATACACTGTAATGTTGGCATGTTCTCTTTGATTTTCCTGTAATAGACCTGCTTCTTAGTAATATTAGAAGTGTTTTACTTTCCTGGTCTGTTCATGGCATATGATCAATAAACTACAATACTAGACAGCAATCTGTTCTTTTCATTATGGCTGCTAAGGAAATAGGCAAATTCACAAAAACTACAAAAGTTTCAAAGAAGTGCTACTTATGTCTTCCAGAATTTCTGACATTCAAGGGTCCTTTTACTAAGGTATGCTGGAAAATGGCTCGCGAGTGTAGGCATGGGTCTTGGGCGTGCGCTGGTCCATTTTTCAGTGTGCCTGTAAAAAAGGCCTTTTTTAAAAAAAATTTTCCGAAAATGGACGTGCGACATAATCAAAATTGCCGCACATTCATTTTGGGTGTGCAACCTTACCGCTAGCCATTGACCTAGCGGTAAAGTCTTAACGCATTAACTGGGTGGTAATGACCTATGTGTGTCAAATGCCACTTGGCGCGCATCCAATACGCGCATCCAAAAATAACAATTATTTTTCTGTCGCGTTTATTGGACGCGTGCCAAAATTGAAATTACCACAAAAGCCACACAGTAGCGGGGCGGTAACTTCGTTTTGGCGCGTGTTGGGCATGTGTAGACGCTTACGAGGCTTAGTAAAAGGGCCCCTCGGTGGCTTATTTATGCAAGTTGCATGTGTTGCTTGTGCACTCCCTGTCAGACCCACCCCCCACCCATACTTAAAATCATCTCTGCTGCAGTCTTCACCTGGGCAGCGGCACTCATAAGCTTCCTGCGGCCAGCACTGGGACTTCCTCTCTGAACCATCCTGCCCCCTTCTGATGCAAGTTCCTGTTTTGTGACGGGTGGGGTGGTTCAGAGAGGAAGTCCCAGTGCAAGCAGATGGCTGCCGCTGCCCTGGAAGAGGACTGCAGCAAAAATAAGGTACTGGGGGGGGGGGGGGGGGGAAGCAGGGGATGCAGCCTCCCCCCCAACAACAAAAAAAATTCCTCGCTACACCATTGCTGACATTAATGCATTTAGCAAAATTAACATTATTCTTGCCATTAGGTTTTGTGACAAAATACCAGTGCTATTTTATTGGTCTCTCTTTTTGCTAATTGTAGAGCTTGAATGGCCTTGGGTTTCCCTCAACCATTCAGTTTCTTTAGCCAGAGCACCAACAGCAAACCAGTGTTGTCACAGGTTGTCAGTGTGAAGAAGTTGAGTGGTTTAAGGCATTTCTTTGTTTTGTTTGGGAGGGGGAGGGGTGGGGACACAATTTTCCACAAGTGGGGTAGGTGCACTATAAATACCATACAAACAATTTATTTGAAGTATCCAAGCTTCTGTTATTTTTGCTTTATTCTCCTACCATCTGAACCTTCCAGGTTAGGTTCAGTGACATGCAATACATTTATATTTGCACATCTTGTAGTTAATTTTAAAGAAAAACTAAATGGGTAATTTCCAAGCTACATGACTAGGTTCTTTTTGGAAATTAGATATCATTTTTGGCTGCATATCTTCTAACTATGTCCTCTGCATAAGCTGTAGCTGCAGGCAGACTAAATACATATGTGCACTTTTTTCTTCACACAGCCTCAACATGCCTCCTGAAACACCCATTTTTTTCAGCAGCTAAATATTTACATATTGTTAGGCATTGTGCACAGGACAGTGTTGTAACCCACAGATCTAGGCACCAAACTCTGCAGGTAGATGCATACGTGAGTTTGAAAATTACGGGTCAATATTCAAAGTGATTTAACTGGCCAGGAGAGGCTCCTGGCAGGTTAAATTGCTTGCGTAGGGTTATCTGCTGATATTCAATGGCACTTAACCGGTTAGAGCCGCTGAATATCAGCACTAACTGCCAAACTGAAGCCCGAGACAGCACTTATGTGGTTAAGTTCCAATATTTAGCACTTAACTGCCTAAATTTTAACCAGATAAATCAGACCGAATAAAACAGAAAGAAATTAAAACAAAAAGAAATTAAAAACTAAGGCATAGAAGAAAAAGAAAAATGGAAAAAATAAAAAGGGAGGAGGAATTAGGGGGGGCACCATGGAATGAGAAGGGGGGAGGGAAGGAGACAGAGAAAGGAGAGGGAAGAAATCAGAATATCCATGAATAACACTGGTGGCGGCCAAAACACCGCTGACTGTCACCGGTTGAATATCTACCTCTTAATTTCTGTGGTTATCAAAGTCGATAGTAATGTTCATGCTGGTATGACACTGTCAGTACAAATGTCCCTAGAGGATGAAATGCGTAAGAGAGATAGTATACCAGTCCAATATGAGTGCAAGGTATTTGATTCACAAAACACAACAGGATGGCACATGCTGTATTTGTGTATTTTATCTTTATATGAAATATACTGCTTTGGATACCCTTGTGAGGGATTAAGGCACTAAGGAGCCCTTTTACTAAGGCACACCGAAAAATGGCCTGCGCTGGTGTAGGCGAATGTATTGGATGTGCACAGATCCATTTTTCAGTGCGCCTGCAAAAAGGCCATTTTTTTTTTTTATGAAAATGGACGTGCAGCAAAATAAAAATCAGTACGTGTCCATTTTGGGCCCGAGACCTTACCACTGCGCATTGACTAAGTAGTAAGGTCTCATGCGTTAACCAGGCGGTAATCGTCGGCATGTGTGCACTGGCGATTACCACCCGGTAGAAATTAGAAATTTTCTGCCGTGCATTTTGGACTTGCATCAAAATTAGAATTACCGCCCGGGATGGGTGGTAGTTCTAATTTGATGCACATTGTACATGCATAGTCACCTATGCGTCTTAGTAAAAGGGCCCCTAATTCATATAAATCCATATCTTTTGTAATATTAGAATATAGAGTAAAATTGGGTGGTTGATATCAAAGTATGCTACAGACTCCTCTGTTTCAGCTGAACCATCCCAAATATCTAAAATATCAGTATATACCAGTTTAATAAGTTGATTTTGGAAACAAGGGTCAACAAACAAGCTGTAGTTAATATACTTTTCTTGGACTAAGTTTTAATAGTTTTTGAGAGCTGCACTTTCTTAAACAGGAAAGTGGAAGATGAGCAAAGACTGACGTCTGCCTATCCAAGAAAATTACAGAATATGTTGGTGTTTTCAAAACTGTAGAAAGTTGTTAAAAGGCTTGGCAGATGGGAAAGGGCATGAAGGACCTAGAATAGCTGCACCTTCTAGCCACTGCATATGTAATAGTTCCATTTCTTTGACGCTTTTCAGATATCAGACCATACACTTTCCAAAATATATTAAAATACTTCACCTGGGATTAGGCCAGTGGCTTTATACCAGTACTAAACACTGTACCGTGCAGATCTGGTTGTAATTCCTGACTCTTGGTCCAATGGGAAAATTGTGTCCCAGCCATCCACATCATCTAGTTTAGCAGCTCTCAACTATATCCTGGAGACACACCTGGATTTCAGGACCTCCAGAGTGAATATGTATGACGTATGTGTGAAAACTTAGGAGACCCAGTATAGCAAGTCTCTCATCCATATTGATTGTGGCTAGCCAAAATACCAGACTAGTTAGGGGAACCCCAAGTCTGGGTTGCAAAACACTGATCAAGTATGCAGACATACCATCTTCTGCAATAGGGTTTTCAGGGTTTCCACAACAAGTGGAGGAGTGGTCTAGTGGTTAGAGCACCATGCTTGAAATCAGGAGGTAGCTGGTTGAAATCCCACTGCTGCTCCTGTGCTCTTGGGCATGTCATTTAACCCTCCATTGCCTCAGGTACAAAATTAGATTGTGAGTCCTCTAGGGACAGAACTAAAAACCCAGTGTACCTGAATGTAACTTACCTTGAGCTAGTACTAGAAAAGGTGTCGGCAAAATCTAAATAATAAATAAATATGCCTAAGGTCTAGCTGCATTCACTTCCCGCCACTGTATGCAGATATATCTCATACAAAGAATGAAAATAGATCTCGTGCATATCCACTGCAGCAATCCTGAAAACCCAACTGGGTCACAGATCTTGAGGATTTTTTTTCTACCTCTGTTCTGGAAGTTATGGCCCTTAGCTGAGGAATGCTGCTGTTATGCAGAGCTGGCTGTGTGCACACCCGCTGAAACATGACTTGTCGGGTCTTTTGTTTGTGCCACAATAAATATTTATGTTTGGACACTCCCTGTATGGAAGTCAGTGTGTTACCCTCTACTTCTTTTTTTTTTTTAAATGCACAGCTAGCATTCTATGCTGTTTGTGGAAGGAGATTTTGTGGCCTGTTTTGATTTTGAACTAATTCCAAAGCAGTGTGGGAGGAGTTGTCTTTGAGTCTATTCAAGAACATCAGTGCTGCCAGTTCTATGATACATCAAGATGGGGTTACCAGAAATCCAGGCATGGCTTAAAATCTCTCTCCTGCAACTAGGTAACTTGGCAGCATTGGTAATGACTGGGTTAGACAGAAGGGCCAAAGGGTTGAAAACCTTTTTTTTAAACAGAGTAATTACAAATTAGTTTATTGGTGGGTTGGTGTAGACGCAGTAGAGGTTGGTTCTGATTGAGCTCAAAGTCTAAAAGCGTGGGAGAATGTTACTGGGCTCAACTGCCCAGAAGAATGTATTTTAGCACTTTTTTGATTCTTAGCTTTCACCTACTATCCTTTTCCCAATTTGATCCTCCATCAGCTTGTGCACCAATCTGTAGTGGCAGCCAAAATAAAAAATGGTCGTAAATTTGATCTATACTGATTCATGCAATGTATCTGTATTTGGGGAGGGAGGGCATTCAGGAGGTGGCCATGGCTCCCCAGGCACCAGCCTGAAGGGGGTGATGAAGCAGGAACTGGTAATGCAAAAAACAAATGTGTGGGGCCTTTATGGGTATGGTGTGTGGTGGAGGAGCAGAAATGTAAATATAGACCCTTGGGTGCTGGAGACCCATAGTACACAACTGCATCAAGATAACTATGATCTAAGAACCCCTTAGAATAAACTGATAGTATGTCCCACTATGAAATGTTAAATAAAACCATGTGTATAAAAGAATTTTTTTTAAAACTTCAAACAAGGTCTCTCTATGGATTTCTCTAAATGTTTTGGCACAGCATGTACTTGCATCAAGGGCAATCACACAGCTGCCAAAGTAAAACACATGAGAAACTTTAATCCCTTCTTTAAAAAATTCATACTTGTTTTCTACTGGACTAATGTCTCCATTCAACCCACACCCTTGACTTTTCAGACTTAACTTGTTTGACCCTTTTGGTCAAATCAAGGAGATTGTTTGGACTTTTTTTCCCCTAACCCAATGGAAGTTGGAAAGAATTGTATAAAAGGGGCTTAAAAAAACTTTTGTCTTGGTTCAAAATAACTCTGAAAATTGAACAGGATGGGATGAAACTTGCCCTGAGGGAAAAACCAGTGAAAAGACATGGCATTTGGAAATGGGTGAAATCAGATTAGGGGTACCAGAGAAATGAGCACCTCAATATATATAGCCCAGTGCATTTCTATAGGAAAAGAAGTTCTGGCTACTGTAGCATTGAATCTTAAGGTGAAATGGAAAAATTATATCTTAGCTGAATTCTTTTCTTTTAATCACAGTAGATAAGTCCAGAAAAGTGTGGATTATAACCATCTAACAGTAGGTGGAGATAAAGGAAACAAACTGAACTCTGTCATACAGGATGGTAAGCAGTCAGTATTAAATAGCAAAGCAGGAATAACATATATAAGCCATAACAAACTTCTTCCCAACAGACTAGAAGAATGAAGAACATAGTATCTGGAACTTGCAGTAAAAATCCTAAAGCAGAGAAACCAACTGATAAATCTATAGGAGGGAGGGTTTCTGCACTCATCTGCTGTGATTAAAGGAAGAAAATGATCAGGTAAGAAAAGTTTTCCTTCCTTGTCATCAGCAGCAGATGAGTCCAGAAAATTGTGGGATGTATCAAAGTAGTCTTCAAGCAGGACAGGAAAACCTGTGGAGAGAACTGATGCTCTGAAGGATGCTTCGGATCTAGCCAAGACATCCACATGATAATGTTTGGAAAATGTGTCCACCGGACCAAGTAACTGATCTACAACTTTCATTAAGAAAAACAAAAAAAGCACAAGATTCTGCCCATGATATAGCAATCTGGTAGAGTGAGCTCTCAAAGAAGTAGGAGGTGGTTTCCCTAGAAAAGATATAAGCTGAAGAAATGGACTCTGATCCATTACGCAATTGTTGGACTTAGAGGCTGCATTTCCTTTATTTGGGCCTGCTAATAAGACAAAAAGGTGATCTGATTGGCAAAAATTATTCATGACTTGTAGGTACTGAAGAATCACTCAACGAACATTGAAAAAATGCATTGAGCCAAACTTCTTATCCCTTACCATATTCCTCTCTACAGAAGGATGGTAGAAACAGAAGTTGGTTAAGATGAAGTGAAGAAAGAACTGTACTATTCTTCATGTTGAAAGTCATCATCGTTACTCCAGCCTCTGACAAGCAAATCAATGGATCCCTGCAATACAGGACCTAAAGTTCAGAAATTCTCCTAGCAGATGTAATAGCAACAAGAAAAAAGGACTTCAATGTAAGATCCTTCAAAGTAGCTTTTTTAAGTGGTTCAAAGAGGTGGTGTTTGAACAGATTTGAGAACCAGACAGTATAGTATGGGTAGGGAAGAGATCCTGGAAGAGAATCTTTTCAAAGAAGGGTAGGAACTTCCCTGCTTATCTTTTTCATTGAGTAGCTAGCTTTCATGGCCCTGAGCCAAAGAATCCACCCACTGAAGTTAGGGTGCACTCACCAGAGATAGGAAGTCAGGATTTTCTCTTTTTCTGTTTTTAAAGTCAGGTTAGTAGGTACTCCAGAGTTTCTGGACCTGGGAGCTGATGCCGATGCCAGAGCACTTCAAAGGTACCCATTGTAAGACAGCTGCAATGCTAGTGAAGATTTGAGATACTGGTAATATCACTGTGTTCACATCAATTTACCATACTCAAGGGTAAACCAGTAAGAATTCTGTTGGATAATATCACAGCAGTAGCTTTCATAGACAAGGCGGCACTCAGAGTGCCCATCTTGCTGTAGAGGCTTGTCTGTTGCTTCAGCGGGCAGAGAAGCATGTGCCCCTGATTTCAGCAGCTCATATTGCAGGGACCTTGACCGTTCAAGCAGCTTATCTGAGCAGAAACTTCCTAGATCTGGGCAAATGGGAGTTGTTGACAGAAGTTTTTCATCTGATCACAAAAAATAGGGTACTCCAGTTCTAGATCTGATGGCCTAAAAAACTCTAAGGTGCCCCATTTCTTCAACAGAAGAAAAAAAAGTTCAGGTCAGAGGAGATAGATGTGTTATTTCAACCATAGCCGCAGAGTAATCTCCTATATGTTTTCCTGCCCTGGCCAATGATAGGGAGAGTTCTTCATCCAGTTCAGCTAATTCTGATAGGTCTGGACTAGCCCAGACCACCTTGGTCTGCAGATCTGATCTGTTCATATACAGAGCATTTTGGCTTCCGCTCCATGAGGGGTTATTATCTAAGGGACCTGTTAGAATGGAGGATCCATCCCTATTTTGTCTTATGGCTTGGCTCTTGAGAGGTCAAAGTTAAGGAAGAAAGTTTATTCTGAAGAAGTAATTACTATTTTACTTCAGGCTAGAAATTGTTCTACTACTTCGGGGTATGTGCATGTTTAGAGAGTCTTTGAGGCTTGATGTTGGGAAGGAGTTCTCTCACCCATTCATTCTTCCTTACCTTAAATTTTGGCCTTTCTACAGGATGGTTTAAAAGGGGACAAGTCTATAACTCAGAGTTCAAGTAGAAGTGTTGGCTTGTTATCGCAGATGTCTTAAATTCTTCTCTAGCTGCTCATCCAGATGTAGTTGGTTTTTAAAAAGGGGTCACCCACCTTAATCCGCCCTTTCATCTTCCTTGTCCTGAATGGAATCTTATTTATTAGGATTTATTTACCACCTTTTTGAAGGAATTCACTCAAGGCAGTCTACATCAAGAATAAATCAAACATAAGCAATAGACAATTACAGCAGTAAAAATATTCAAACAATACAAAGTATGGCATAGTATGCATTAGTTACAGTCCTTTTCAGAATTTAGTGTTACTAACAAACCCCCTAGTGGTGGAGTGCAGAATTACACTTACAAATAATTAGAAAAAGGTCACAGGTTATAGGGTTTCCAAGAAACTCCACACACAAAACAGATTTGACAAGAAAAATTAGTAAATATTTTATTAAATAATAACAGAATTTTTTTTAAATGGTAGCTTTCAAGTATGCTTCAGTAACAGGGTAAAATTCGTTGAGGTTGGATGATATTGCAGTAGAATGGTAACTGGTATTAAATACTTTGCCAATAAAAATTATAATGGCAAAAAGATGTTCAACTTAGCAGCAATTAGCATTTCAACAATTTCAAACTTAGGTCCTATAATGATACGTTGAGGCATATTTTCAAAGCACTTAGCCTCCCAAAGTTCCATAGGTTTCTATGGAACTTTGGAAGGCTAAGTGCTTTGAAAATGAGCCCTAAAATGTCTTACACACTTTCCCCAAACTGGGTTGTTGCTTGGCTCCCCTTCAGCCCCTCCAGCTTGAGGACTACAAACCCCAGCAACAAGCAAATCAAATACACCCTCACATTTTTTTTTTAAAGGGGAATCTCTTTCACTTTAACGTGACTTAAATTCAGTCAGGTCAGTGTCCTAAGGCAGGTATGCATACAGTCAGTGTAAATTGATGTGAACACAGTGATAATAAATAAATATGCCTAAGGTCTAGCTGCATTCACTTCCCGCCACTGTATGCAGATATATCTCATACAAAGAATGAAAATAGATCTCGTGCATATCCATTGCCCCACCCCAAAACTAATCCCCCACAAGTACTCATATAGGATTAACTATCCCCTTTCCTCAAACATGCACATATGCTGCCTCACAATGCCCCCAAACCCCAGCAACATCCGTCAGACACATCACCTACTCAGTATACACACACACAACACAGAACAAATTTTATATATAAATATATATATAATACATACTTACATCTACAGCCACATGCAGACCCTACAAATGCACACAGGAAGTGTAAATAATTCCCTGTCCCTTTATTTCATTAATTCTACTATGAAAAACTTCAAGCATCATACGATTTTCTTATTGGTTGCTAAGGGTATTACCAAGTAACATCTGTTGCTATGGCCAGGGTCAGATTAAGCCACTGGGGCAAACTTTATTTATTTATTGCATTTGTATCCCACATTTTCCCACCTATTTGCAGGCTCAATGTGGCTTACATAGTAACTGTGATGGCGATCGCCAGTTCCGGTATAGCAGATACAGAGTGACAATGTAGAAGGTTCGTGTAAGATAAACACATCAGGGAATAAGGAGGAAGGGCTGAATTGTGATCAATTCGAGTCTTAGTTTCGTTGTGTTGTGGGATCGAGGCATTTAAGTTGGGTCATCAAGGTATGCCTTTTTGAATAAGTTTTTAGTGATTTCCGAAAGTTTGATAGGTCGTGCGTTGTTTTCAAGGTGTTTGGTAGTGCGTTCCATAGCTGTGTGCTTATAAAGGAGAAGATGGATGCATAGGTTGATTTGTATTTCTTTTGCAGCTTGGGTGGTGTAGGTTTAGGTACGTGCGTGTTGATCTTGTGGTGTTTCTGGCTGGAAGGTCAATGAGGTCTGTCATGTATCCCGGAGTCTCACCATAGATGATTTTATGCACTAGAGTACAGATTTTGAAGGCAATCCGTTCTTTGATCGGGAGCCAATGTAATTTTTCTCGTAGGGGTTTGGGGCTTTCGTATTTCCAAAAATCAGTCTGGCTACGGTGTTTTGAGCGGCTTGGCGTTTATGATTTGTTCTTTACATACCGCATAGATTGCATTACAATAGTCTAGGTGACATGGAGGGGCATAATCGAACGTCGCCGGCCAAATAGGTCGCTGGCGCTCTATTGTGCGGCGGAGCTACAGCTGGCCGGAACCGTATTATCGAAAAAGATGGGTGGCCATTTTTTTCGATAATGCGGTTTAGCCCGGCCAAATGGCTTGGAGTTCGCCGGGTTTGAGATGGCCGCTTTTGTTTTTCAGCGATAATGGAAAAAAATACCGGCGATCTCCAACCCGGCGAAATCCAAGCCATTTGGTCATGGGAGGAGCCAGCATTTGTAGCGCACTGGTCCCCCTGACATGCCAGGACACCAACTGGGCACCCTAGACATGTGGGTACAGTGGGTTTTGGAGGGCTCCCATTACCAGCACAAGTGTTACAGATAGGGGGGGGGATGGGTCTGGGTCCGCCTGCCTTAAGTGCACTGCGGTACCCACTAAAAGTGCTCCAGGGACAGGACTTGTTGCTGCTGTATAAGCTTGCCACACCAGTTGACACCTGAAGACTAATCTCTTTGAAAAAGTCCTTTATTTGAATAAGCACGTTTACTCACAGTTAACTGCAGATCAGAGGTTGTGCCCCACTGGCAAAGAGTCTTCCTGGTACTGAGATTAGCAGTAGGTCAGAGTTGGCAGAATGCTGTACAATGCCCTCTTTCAGCCACATTCAAGGTAAGAACTAAGTTCTCTAACATGGCTAACACATGAAAGGGATCTAAAACTGGCTTACAAACATGGCCACTACCTCATGGACTAATGGAAGTAAAACAGGGCACACTTGACCCAGTTAGCAGGGGGAAAAGCACCATGGGAGTACAGCCCAGTACCCTACACCCACCACAATGCCATTGCTGATGTGACTCTGCAGTGCACCTAACAGAAAAGGTGTCACACTCACCCGAGAGCCACATCACAACCAGGGAAAAGCTGTCAGAGGATAGAACACATTCTGCTGTCATGGAGGTGGGTACAGCATTTGAGGCTGGCAAAAAAGGTTTTTAAATTTATTTTTTTAGTGTGGGAGGGGGTTGGTGACCACTGGGGGAGTATGGGGAGGTCATCCTCCATTCCCTCTGCTGGTCATCTGGTCAGTTGGGGCACCTTTTTGAGGCTTGGTCGTGAAAATAAAAGGACCAAGTAAACCCGGTGAAATACTGCTTATCGCCGGGTTTTTTTTCCATTATCGGGGAAAGCTGACCATCTGGTAGCCATGCCCACATCCGCCCATGTCCCGCCTTCGCTTAGCCAGCAACACGCCCCTTTGAACTTTCGCCGGCGAGGTGACAGGAAAGCGGCGATGCTGTCAAAAACGCAGCTTTCGATTATACCGATTTCGCCGCTTTTCCGAGATCGCCGGCCATCTCCCGATTTATGTCGGGAAATGGCCAGCGATCACTTTCAATTATAAGCTGGTTAGTACCATTGATTGTAGGACGTTGCGGAATATTGCCCTCGGGAAGAAAAGGTTTTATTCGTTTGAGTTTCCACATTGATTGGAACATTTTTCTTGTTGTATTTTTCAATTGGGTTTCTAACGTGAGGTTTCGATCGATGGTAACTCCAAGAATTTTTAGGTTGTCAGAAACAGGGAGGGTGTTAATACTGTTGGGTTTGTTGGTGCTGTATTGGGATGTAAGGATGAGACAGTGTGTTTTCTCTGCATTTAGTGTCAGTTGGAATGCATCTGCCCATGTGTTCATGATTTGCAGGCTGAGTTTGGTTTCGTTGATGATTTCTATTGGGATATGTTTAAAGGGGATGTATATATCATGGCATCATCTGTGTAACTGTAGAGGTTAAGTCCTTGGTTGGATAGGGACGTGGCTAGTGGGGTCATCATTAGGTTGAATAGGATTGGTGAGAGTGGTGATCCTTGTTATGCCGCAGCCTATATTCCATGGTGGTGATATGTTCGATTTTGATTTGACTTGATAAGTTCTGGTGGTTAGGAAGCCCTTGATCCAGCTGAGTACGCTTCCACCAATTCCAAAGTAGTCTAAGATGTTTAGTAGTATTTCACGGTTAACCATATCGAACTCACTTGACATGTCGAATTATAGGAGAAGTTGCCTGCTGCAATTTCTTGTTTGAATTTGGGTAGGAGGGTAATTAGTACTCTTGCGGTGCTGTGGTTAGAGCAAAATCCAGATTGTGATTGATGTAATATTGAAAATTTGTTTAGGTAGATGGTAAGTTGTTTGGTTACCATGCTTTCCATCAGTTTGATTACCAGTGGAATAGATGCTACTAGCCCATAGTTGGTGATTTTGTTTGATCTTTTTTTCTTTGTATCTTTCGATATAGGGGTAAGTAGGATGTTTCCATTTTCTTCCACATGTTTGGCAGGTGGAGCTGTGAGATTTGCTCCAGGCTTAAAAGGGAAGGATTGTTAATTGTATGGCTTTATTAGGAAGGCTGCATAATTTTTAATGTCCAGAATGTAAAAGGATAGGCAATTATGACTGGCTATTTTTCAAAGTTTAAAATCTGTATCTGCAGTTCTGGTAATTTTCTTTCCTTTAGTCACAGCCGATGAATCCATTACAAATGGGTTGTATCCACTTACCAGCAGGGTGAGATAGAGAACACTGAAGATCATAGTGCTTCTAGGACGGCTAGCTCCATCTGCCTCTCAGTATTTTGAAGCTTCCAAAGCAGTGTTAAACCGCAAAGTAGCATAACATGAACTTTCCTCACAGCAAATGAACGCCCCAGAACAGGCGCAAAACACAAAGGAGGAACGAACTCAACCTCCTGTAGTAGAACAGAAATCCTGAAGACTGTTTTCCAACTTCTCCCAATGAGGGAACATGTCTGCAGGAAAAACTAAACACAAAACAATCAGGGAGGGATCATGGATTCATCTACTGTGACTAAAGGAAAGAAAATTATCAAGGTAAGACCCTAATTTTCCCTTCCTTGTCAGCAGCAGATGAATCCATTACAAATGGGATGTATCAAAGCAATCCCTAGATAGGGCGGGAACAAGCCACACCACACGCAAGCACTTGTGCTCCAAAAAGCGCATCGCTTCTGGCAGCCACATCCAGCCTGTAATGACGGGCAAAAGAGAGCTTAGAAGCCCAAGTAGCTGCACTACATATCAAAGACAGAGTGCTCCCGTCTCAGCCAAGAGGAAGAAATTGCTCTTGTGGAATGTGCCTTAAAGGTGTCAGGCGGAGGCCGACCAGATAGTAGATATGCAGAAAAAATGGCTTCCTTAAGCCAACGGGCTACAGTGGCTTTAGACACTGGAGACCCTCTACAAGGACCTGACAACAATACAAAAAGGTGATCAGAGGCCCTGAAAGCACTGGACATCTGCAGATACTGCAACAGAGCCCTGCGCACATCCAGAAGGTGTAACTGCCCAAAAGATTCCGGAAACTCCTCCCTAG
This sequence comes from Microcaecilia unicolor, assembly GCF_901765095.1. Lineage (NCBI taxonomy): Eukaryota > Metazoa > Chordata > Amphibia > Gymnophiona > Siphonopidae > Microcaecilia > Microcaecilia unicolor. The sequence goes on along the minus strand of NC_044037.1, from coordinate 250,714,734 downwards.
TAAAGGAGGGCAGATAAATAGGCTGGTTTAGGTGAAACGCTGAAACCACCTTAGGCAGGAAGGAAGGCACAGTACGTACCATTACTCCGGACTCAGAATTGCTGAAATGGGTCTCGACAGGACAGCGCCTGGAGCTCAGACACCCGTCTCACCGATGTAATGGCCACTAAAAAGACTGTCTTTAGAGTCACATCCTTCGCCAAAGCTCGCCTCAGCGGCTCGAAGGGCGAACACTGAACAGCCTTTAATACTAGCCCCAGGTTCCAAGCCGGACAAGGGGCCCACACGGGAGGCCAGAGCCGAAGCACCCAAGAAACCGTGCAATGTCCGGATGTGCAGCCAGGGAGAGGTCAGCGACCTTCCCCTGAAAACATGCCAAGGCTGCCACTTAATACTACTACTACTATTTAGCATTTCTATAGCGCTACAAGGCGCACGTAGCACTGCACAAACATAGAAGAAAGACAGTCCCTGCTCAAAGAGCTTACAATCTAATAGGACACACCAGCTGCAAAAAGTCAAGAATCGGCGAGACAGATGCCCGCATAGGTGTGATCGCTTTAGAAACACACCAAGCCTCAAACTGGCGCCAGATCCGAACATAGCCAACGGAAGTGGAACGCTTGCGGGCCTGCAAGAGAGCGGAGATGACCTTGTTAGAATAGCCCTTGTCTCTCAATTGCGCCCTCTCAATAGCCATGCCATAAGACTAAAGCGGCAAGGATCCTCCATGGTCACCAGACCCTGCATCAACAGGTTCAGTAACAGAGGCAAAGGAAGGGGAGCCTCCACCAGCATCCGCCAGCGGTCCACATACCACGGCCACCTGGGCCAATCCGGGGCAATAAGGATCACCACTCCTTGATGCAGCCAAATTCGCAGGAGGAGTCGCCCTATTAAGGGCCAAGGAGGTAACACATACAGGAGGCCAGGGTTGAGCCAAGGCATCCAACCCCGCGAGCAAGGATCTCTCCGTCTACTGAAAACACGGGATTTTGGCATTTGTGCTTGAGGCCATAAGTTCCGCTATGGGCGTTCCCCATTTGGCACAGATCTGAAGGAACACTTCGTCTGCCAGTTCCCACTCCGCAGGGTCGATTTGATACCTGCTTAGAAAGTCGGCTTGCACGTTGCTCTGACCTGCTATGTGAGCTGCTGACAGAAGCTACAGATGTAGCTCGGCCCAGTGGCATATCTGAACGGCCTCTGCTTGACACTGAGTGCTGCCTTGTCGATTTATGTAGGCCACTGCTGTCGTATTGTCCGACAGAACTCTTACAGCCAGACCCCTCCAGGGTCATGTGAAAGGCCAGAAGAGCCTGGAATATCACTCTCAGTTCCAAGCGATTGATGGACCTCCTCGTTTCCTCAGGTGTCCACAGACCCTGGGCATATCTTCCCTGGCAATGTGCTCCCCAGCCCTTCAGGCTGGCATCCGTTACCACCAGGCACCAATCGTGAAGCGCTAGTAGCATTCCTCCCGCAGCATGCTGTCTGAGAGCCACCACTCCATACTGAGTCGGGCCACAGGGAGCCACGTGAGTCTGCGTTGATAATCCTGGGACATAGGAGACCATCGTTGAAGCAGGGCAATCTGCAGAGGTCTCATATGCGCTCTTGCCCATGGCACCACTTCCAAGGTGGCCGTCATCGACCCAAACAGCTGGACAAAGTCCCAAGCTTACAGGCGAGACATCCTCAGAAGCAAACGAACCTGATTCTGAAGCTTGCACCGCCTTTGGTCGGGTAGAAACACAAACCCCGAGGCTCTGTCGAACCAGACCCCCAAATATTCTAGAGATTGAGAGGGGGTCAGGTGACTTTTGGGTATATTGACGACCCAGCCCAGAGATTGCAGTACTGAGACCACTCTGGCTGTTACATGACGACTCTCTTCTGCAGAGTCCACTCTGATGAAGTCGTCGAGGTACGGGTGAACCCGGATAACCTCCCACCTGAGAAAAGCAGCTACCACCACCATTACCTTGGAAAAGGTTCGGGGAGCTGTGGCGAGGCCAAAAGGCAAGGCCAAAAACTGGAAATGATTTCCCAACACCGCAAACCGGAGGAACCATATAGGAATGTGCAAGTAAGCTTCTTTTAGGTCCAGAGACGCGAGGAATTCTCCTGGCTGTACCTCCGCAATGACGGCGCGCAGGGTTTCCATCTGAAAATGCCGCACTCTTAGTGACTCATTGACTTTCTTTAAGTCGAGAATGGGCCGAAAAGACCTGCCTTTTTGCGGCACCACAAAATAAATGGAGTAACGACCGCAGCCGTGTTCGGCGGGAGGCACAGGGATCACCGCTCCAAGGTGCAACAAGACTTGTAAGATCTCCTCTACCGCCGCCCGTTTGACGGCAGTACTGCATCAGGACTCCACAAACACGTCTCTCACTGGGGTACCGAATTCCAATCGGTAACCTTCTCTGATCAGGTCCAGGACCCACTGATCTGAGGTAATCTTGGTCCACTCCTTAAGAGGGAAAGGCATCCTCCTACAGCTGTGACGGAGGAGTGGACCGGCATCCCATCATTGTGGAGGACAGCCCTGAACTCCTGGCCTTGAGCCTGCCGCTGTGGAGCATTTGCCGAGCGAAAGGAGTTCCTCTGCTGAAAGCCGGCACGTTGAGTAAACCCAGCAGAGCGCCCTGGGCGATACCTTCTAGCTTCACGGAAGCGAGGTCTGGAGGAGGAGGGAACCTCTTCACCCTTGGAAGAAGGCCGCGGCCTATCCTCAGGTAATCGCTGGGGTTTAGCATCCCCCAGGTCTTTAACAATCTTCTCCAACTCCTCTCCAAATAACAGATGGCCCTGAAAGGGCAACTTCACCAGCCTTTGCTTAGAGGCCATGGCAGCCGCCCAATGCCGTAGCCATACAAGGCGGCGGGCGGACACCGCCACAGACATCTGTTTAGCTGAAGCTCTGACCAGATCATAGAGGGCATCAGCTAAAAATGACAAGGCCGACTCCATGCGCGGTGCAACCTCAGCGAGGGACTCCGCACCATCCACGGGCTGTTCCACTGCCTGTTGTAACCAAGAGAGGCAGCCTCGAGGAGCATAACAACTGCACATGCCCTTAAGGCTATGCTTGAAATCTCAAAGGACCGTTTTAGAGCTGATTCCAGCCGCCGGTCCTGAATATCCTTCAGGGCGACCCCTCCCTCTACTGGGAGGGTGGTCTTTTTTGTCACCGCCATGACTAAGGCATCCGCTTTAGGCATCCCAAAACGGGCCAAGTGCTCCTCACTCAGAGGGTAAAGATGCCCCATCGCCCTGGCCACTTACAAGGGCCCCTCCGGGGTCAGCCCATTGAGCAGAAATAAGCTCTTGGATGGAGTCATGCAAAGGAAAGGCACGAGCAGGCTTCTTAGTACTCGCCATCCTCGGATTGCCAAAGGAGGCCTCGCCTTGAACAGGGTCATCAATAGAGAGGGCCTGTAAGGCATCAGAGATAAGTGCTGGCAGCTCATCACGGTGGAAAATCCGAACCGCAGTGGGATCATCCAGATCCAGTGGCAAACCGGCTCCTTCCTCTGGCTCTTCAGACCACGAAGGCCTGCCAAATCCCTCAGAGGCCCCACAGCCCAACCATTGGGGAGGGGGGGGGGGGGGGAGCGCCACTCTCCAACGGGGAATTTACCCGTCTAAGCTTAGCATGCATCCAACGCTCAGGAGCATGTCTGGCTTCAGCCCCGAGCCATCATCAGTCGGAGGGGAACCAGGTAGCAACAGTGTCAGACACCTGCGGAAGAGGTCTTTTCAGCATGAAGGCTTTATGTAAATAAGCACAAACTCAGGGGAGAAAAACTCACCCTGCCCTCCCATCTCTGAATTAGGACCCACGGGGAACGGAGCTCCTCTAGTAGACTCGGCCTGAGGCGCCCCTCTGCTCTCAGACTCCTTCGCAACCGTGGGGGTCGAGCCATGTGGCGCTTCCAAGATGGAGCCCGCTGCCAGTTCCATCGAGCGGGAAGAATCATCGCTCGCCATGCTCGTAATGGCTCTACTGTCTAAACAGCACATTTTACAGAGCCCCGCTGCTGATCTGCGCTTGCCACATCGGGAACAGCACTTAACTCCCTCAGCAGCCATCGCCGAAAAACAACGGAATAAAATTCAAAATGGCGGCTTCGCACCAAAATCACCCCGATCGGAACGCCATCCGCGGGCCCTCCCTGGAGGAGGTGAGTACCGCTGTTACCTCAAAGGACCAAGTCCACGAGCTCGGTCACGCTGCACAGTCAGGAAACACCTCAGAAATAGGAGCGCTAAAAAGCGTTTTTTTTTTTTTAACGCAGTGAGGAAAGTTGGAGGCAAACAGCTACAGAGGCACCCCAGAGGCAGAAGAGGGTGGGAAAGGCAGGGAAAGGGTGAACCTATGTGCCTTTAAAGTGGGCTCCACTTAGCCACAACACCCCTGCTACAACTGGCAAAAGCACAGGAGCCACCCCAGGCAGAATCTTCAAGGAGCTGAACAAGCTGCGTCCAACCCTGCTGGGAGATAGAGAAATACTGAGAGGCAGATGGAGCTAGCCGTCCTAGAGGCACTATGGTTTTCAGTGTTCTCTACCTCCCCCTGCTGGTAAGTGGACACAACCCATTCGTAAAGGATTCATCTGCTGCTGATGACAAGGAACTTGCAAATTCTGTACTCATGAACCTAAAAAGGCCAATTTCAAACAAAAGCATGTATGTTTTATTTTTATTTCAAGCACTTGCTATACTAAAGATCCCCAAGGAGACTATGCAGTTTAAAAATTTCTATTACAGGTACTTTGCACCATCCCAACTGGGCTCAGACTCAAGTTATAAACTGTACCTGGGGCTAAGGGGGTCTTTTACTAAAATTTAGTTCAAGGTTTCATTGGGCCCATAGGAATAAAATGGGCCCTGCTGCAGATAACTCAAGCTAAGCTTTACTAAAAGACCCCCCCCCCCCCCCCAAGTGACTTGCCCAGGGTCACACGAAACTGCAGAGGAAATTGAACCTGGTTCCCCCAAGAACTCAACCCACTGACCTGCAGGAATCAAACCCAGTTCCACAACCCACTGCACTAAACTATCAGGTCACTTTTTCAGAAAATTGCTTACCCTGCTTGATTAAAAGTATGCAGTTTGTGGGGTTTTTTTTTTGGTTACATTTGTACCCCGCACTTTCCCACTCATGGCAGGCTCAATGCGGATTACATGGGGCAATGGGTTTCTGTTTTTTGCCTGTCCTAAGCATGGGCCCCTTTATAAAGTAGCTGAAACCTTAACTTACTTTTATGCTATTCTGAAAAAGGCTATTTTTCAGACAGGGAAAATTATCTTTTTCAACTGTAGACTTGTTGTATTTACACATAATCTGTCAGTTGATGAACATAGAGTAGGATAACAGATAAACCAAGACTGCTGAGTATCAGAGAAATAACATGGACTTGCTTAGGAACATTTTATTAACATTAAAAATGACACAGGTAGAAACAAGTTACTGTATATCATATGTACCAGGGGTGGACTGACCCTTGGGACAATAGGGCAGTGCCTGAGGGCTGACAATAAGGAGCCCATTTCCCCCCTAACATTCATCTAGTTTAATCACTTTTGATAGGTGGCTAGGGGCCATGACCCTCATTGCCAAAATCACAGTCAGTCTGCCCCTGATATGTACTTGTAGAATAGTACATAGGATGATTCGGGAGGTGTGTGTGTGTGTGTGGGGGGGGGGGGGGGGGGGGGGGTACTTTGATTTTAAGGAAAGCAGCAGATTTATTATTAAACACTATGGGTACTATATTTTACCTTAGGCAAAAAGGGACAGTAGCAGGTATCCTTTCCTTGCAACCTTTTTTTTTTTTTTCTTTCTTTTTGTGTGTCGTTTGTTTCCTAGTCAGGATCAAAAGCAGAACATTACTTAATTGCAGATGTGGCCACAATTTTTTTTACAATACTGCATTTTGCCATAGTACTCTATTTGCCAAAATAATGCAAATAACTACAAGAAACATTAACAGGCACCTTGTTCCCTCCAAGAAAAAGTGTACTTTTTCACAAGTTACTTGCAGTGTAAAATTCATAGCCAATGTTCTAGGGCACTAGCTAGGACAAATTTTTTTTTGGTTGTGGTGCACAAGTTTAATATGGGTAGGCACTAGGTCATGCACTTCATTTATCTGTGGGTCAAATATGGGTTGTTTTCTTGAAAAGCTAAGGTATCTTTTTGGGTGATTGAGGTCTGTGTTCATAATGCTGCATTATACTAGACTATTGGATTTTTAAATGAACTTCTTCTCCACTACCCTCCATTTTTAAAATTGTGATGTTTTCAATCCTAGTACCAGTTTATAGCATATGTAGCTTCTTTCCAAAGATGACTATTTTTGGTTTGGTTCAAGTCAACTGACATTATTCAGATTTGTTTCTAGGTTGGACCAAGATACATTTAGTCACCAATCCAGCACATGAACCAATGGTTCAGCTCTGGTTTGAATGAGGAAATCAAACAACCATATGCAGAGGAAGTCAGAATGAGGCAATAGGTCTAACTCTGCTACAGATTACCTAGCCACAAATACTAAGTGCTATGGATGCTGCAGTGTTTACAGTAGAGTCAGCTAGTCCTCAGGGCACACTCAGCCAGTTTTTCAGATAGCAACAATGAATATGCATTACCGATATTTACATACAATGGAGGAAATGCACTTCCATCTCATGTATATTCATTGTGGACATCCTTGACTGGCTAGGTATGCTCAAAGGTCTGGATTGAGAGCAACTGGCCTAGGGGGCGCTTTGTTGTTAAATTTTAATACCAAGAACAAAAGCCCTCCCCCCAAGGTGGGTTCATTCTGGACCATTGAGCACAGCATCTCATCTCGAGCACGTGGAAGAACATGGCAGTCTAATAAGCAAGGTTCATTCACAGAGGTATGAAGTTCAGATACCAACTCACTCAGGCTGACAACTGTTTCTAGAACAAGCCTTCATCACATGCACTGGCAACAGGTTGAATAATGTTATTGCTGACAGACTCAAAAATACTTTCTAAAAATTGTTTTAAATTTATTGAAGTTTGGGAGAATGTCTTTTGGTCCTAATGTCATTGCCTTTGACCAAAATCTCTCTCTCAAATTACAGAACTCACAATTTCTTATTTGTTGTTTCCATATGCAATGCATATTGAAAACAATTCCTAAAGTCCAAAATGATTAATGAATCATGCAATTTTGCCAATGTGGTTGACCTTCTTAACTACAGTATAGCACAACTGTCCCAAAATCCCTTATTCTGCTTGAACTACATTGACCACTGTAAATAAATACTAACACAAGCAAGAAGGCAATGTTTTAATCTGATAAAAAAATGTACAAAAATATTCCAATCAGAAAATGAAAAGAATGGTATCACAGAAATAATGTCTCAAAGGACAAAATAGGAATGAACATTAATAGTTTTCTTTTTTTTATTTATTTTGTTTTTAAAGAACTTTAACCAACACTGATTTTTTAGATGACCATATCACTTCAAATGTGGTGGCACATTCTGTACTAGGTCCGTAAGGCAACTTAATCATATTAAATTTACAGTTGGATTTGATGTTAATGTTAACATCTCAGAACAGATGCTGATATAATGCCCTCACAACAGCTGCCAGGTTTACAACAGCAGCTATTTTTTTAGGTTACAACCAGGCTTGTTTCAGTGGAACTTAATATTAGAAACTGTTTTCCAAACAATAACAAAAATAATCAGTTTTTCAATTAAATTTTATTGTAAACACATTTGGTATAATTAATGTTCTTATTGATCATCATCCAGTTGCTCCAAAAGGGTTCTTCTTCGGCTTTCTAATTCTCCTTCACTCAGCTCACTGCCTGATGTATCCCAATTGCCCTGCAAAGAAATGTAACCAATGACTATTATAGGTCCAGATATCTGTATGATCGAGAGTCCACTATTTCTGGTATCTTAAGTCCTCACCTGTGTGTATTGTGCTCTGTTTATGGCAGCAATATGTATTCAAGATGGAAATAAAAGGACATAATGTTCCATTGTGTGAAAAAGTATACAAGTTAATTTAGTGGAATCCATTATTTTAGTTCTTGCTTTGCACAGCATGCACACTGAAAAGTAGCCAAGCGAAATTTTTAACAGGTTCAAGTATTTCAGAACAAAGGTTACAGTTTTTTTTTTTTAAGCGTACAGAATTACAGCATTTCCTTAACCCCAATCACTAACAGTTTTTTTCAATTTCACTTCACAGATTCTCAGTTAGTGCTCATTCACAGGCAACAGTGAGTTATAAACCCATGGAATTACCACGGAAAATTAAGTATTAAGAGGAAAGCAGTCCTGAAGTGCCCAGTTTTTGCACAAATTGCATGTACATTGTTCTACAACTTTCACAGCCTTCCTCCTAGTACCTAATAATTGACATACATGGCACTTAGGAAGATATATTAAAACATGAAAATATTTTGTACAACATGTTGCTCTTTGTCTAACTGAATACAGATGAAAGATTAAAAAAAAAAAGCAAACAATTCCAACGTTAAATGAAGACGAACAAAAATCATACAAAAACGTGTCAACTTTCAGATCATTCTTCAAGCAACTTTACTCAGGGTGGATCAAGTGCATTATGCAGAATGTCATTCAGTATTTGAACAACCAGTTGACATTTATGAATAATAAAGGATTAACAGTGTAAATACATATCTACTAAAAGCAGTGTACCATAGAGAAACACAAAAAGCTTACATGTGTAGATGGTACAGTTTGAACTGGAAAAAAACCAGTTACATACACTTCCTAATTACTGGTTTTAATGCTCCCTCAGTCTTATTTCTAGGAATTCTCTTTTTCAGGTTTTTTTTTTTTTTAATATACTCCAACATAACTTTTTCTCATAATCACACAGAACATTTCCCAGTCTATGCCTCAGTTACTCAAATTATATTGTTTTACAGGTACAAGTGTGATGCTTACAATGGGGATTGGGCTAGGCCCTAATATAGATCGACATAGTGCCCCAATTTAATGAAATGACAGTGTCAGTGATAAACTAGACAGTACTTTCAAAAACTTAAAAAGAAATATCTGAACTAAACTAGGGAATCTAAATTATTCATTTTGCAGCAGAAATGTCACTAGTACAATGGATTATCATTTATAATAAATGCAGCGTAAAAACAGATATTTCCCTTTCTGCTAAAGCTGAGCACCATTTTTACCAGTTTTTATTTCCTATCAGCTCTTGAAAGGCTGGTTTCACTACATCCTTACATCTACAACCACACTCCTTACTGTATTCATAAACCATGTAATGACCACCTGTGGTTGACACAGAATACCACAGTCCTTTCACAAGCTTTTGGGAAAAAAAACAAATCTGGCTCAACAGGAATGTTTCTTACCCTGTCAATTCCTGCTCTATTACTTCTTCCAGCAGTTTGAACCAAATGGTTCTCTTCTGCAGCTGCATGCTTTGACAGCTGCATGCTTTGACAAACACTATCATATAAGATTAACATATTTTCAGCAAAAAAAGTTTGTAAGACATTTCCAGGGAAGTACATTAAAGGTGGTGGCAACATTTAGGCACCAAGAATGCATGTATATGACCAGAATATCTACACACATGGCAATATTCTGGGTGCACGCTATTCTATAAAATAGTGACTAAATGCAACAAAAGTTTCAAGGAGGATGTGTATAGGGGCACAGTGAGTGCAGCATGGGCAGAGTGCATGGTTATACATGCAAGTGATAGAATACTATAATTTGCATTTGCATGCGTTTTTCTGCAATCCGTATACACCTGCTCTGTGTATGCAGATATTTTACCTGTTAGGCTAGTAATCTCTAAAAGTAGATGCCTACTTTTCTTTATAGAATAGGCTCCAGATACTGGGTGCCTAAATATAGGCACTCCATTTATAGAATGGCCTCTTCATATTGTCCTTCCCTAGCTGAGTCACTTCCAAAGCATTATTAAACTTAAAATATGCAACATAACCATTCTGCATAAATCCCAAACACCGAAAAATCAGATCAATCAAGGTGGAACAAGTTGGGGCTAGAAACTGTATATAGATGGGTGGACTTATACTAGTGATAGGGGATGTTAAAACTGTTCATATACATCACTCAAACAATCCTGGATTTGGTCCTTAAGTTTCATTGCACATTGTGCTCCTGATAAACAATGAAGATTCCTCTCAGTTCCATCAAGGTCTTTATGTGGAACACCTCTTGCACTGCCCAAACCTAATGACCTGAAGACCAGTTCAAAGTGGCAAACCCTTTAAACTGACTTCTGTGCTGATGCATATATACTGAATCAGTCCTAGCTGTCCCTTAAGGTCAGTTGCAAGGCCAGAGCGCCCAAGATTTTCTTTGGCCAGGAGGTTGCCTGTTGAATGGTTGTAACAATTGTATCTCAACATGCCCAACAGATATGGTATTAAATTACAAATCAAAGAAAGATTCTATTAGGTTGTCAAAAACACTAGGTAACCTATATGGCACAGCCAAGATCGCAGCTCTCACATCAATAAGCAAAAGGGAGGGCCAGATGTTTCAGACAACTGGATCGGGGGAGACGAGAAAAAAAAACAGTGACAAGGCCTAGAACAGGCTAACAATGGAATGATGAGGCCACCACTGTAACAAAATTTAGATACGCTTCGGACAGATACAGGCTTAGCAACGAAAGGAAAAAGGTTAAGAGACCAAGAACAGATAATAGTAGGGAAGCTGCTGTTAGCTTAAATATGCAAATTTAAATACTCGTCTATCCAAATGGTAGAGAACCAGAGTGGCACTGGACACTTATCTGATCACGAGCTGGGTGGCAGCAGCAGTGCCAGCAGCCTCAACTGAACCAGCTGAAAGTTCTATATAAGCACAGGTTCATAATGTCCTCTAGCATGCATTTTCCTCTTAATACACTGACTCTGACTTGATGTACATATAAAAAACACAAGTAAAAATAAGTGCAAGCTGATAGAACTTTAGCAACGTAGCAGACAGTTCTTTCTATGCTAGGAGTACCTAGGCTCAGAGTTCTTAATGAAAAATGGAGAACAAAAATAAATCAATCATGGACCACAAAACAAAAAGAAAAATAAAATCCACTAGTTGAGTCAAAATAATATCCAAAAAAATGGAAATTTAAGTCGGTCCTACAACAAAAATCAAACAAACTCAATTGGCTTATGCAATTTGGTGCTCTCTCTCTCTCCTTCATATTTGCAACCACAAAGCATACATACTGCCTGTGAAGACCATTCTTTCCTCTCGTGATATCCCACTTAAACAATAAAATAAGCTCCTGTGATAGCTGTTAAATATTTTAAATCATAGAAGTCTGGACAAGTTGGATCCCTTACTCAATGCCCGACACTCTCCAGCTGAAGGAGATGACTGCCATAAGGTTATAGCTAGTAAAGGAATATCTGAGTCCTACCTGCCGGATGCTGTACTTCCTGAAGATAATTGTTGCTGTTAAGAGTTCCTGGGCAAACAATTCCTTCAGATAACTGCTGCAACTAGGTGCATACAGACAGCCCTGCTTACATCCTCTAACAATACTTCTTCATGATTTTTTAGGCTGATTAATAAAATAAAATTTCTTTTGAAGAATTTTGAGGGTTAGGTTTCGGTTGGCAAGTGATTAATGCTATACAGTAGGCTCAAGGATTTGTGATAGCTGTGCGCTATGGGAGACCCAATAGCCTGGCCATTGATATAAATCTGATGCCTCCGTTCCCTTCTTTTCCCGTTTTTTTGCTTAAGTTGAAGTTATTTTTTCCCCAACTTCGCAAGATCTTTTGTTCCCTTTTCACTTATAATTATCTATGTGGAACATTAGCTGCCATTACTCAGTGAGGATTGTCCCCCTTGTTTTTCACTGATAGTACACCCTCTAATAAGGTAAACATCTCCTCCAGGTCCTAGCTACAGAACAGTCTCTATAGGCCAGATTAATCACTTCCTTAAACCTCAAGCCTGATGTTTCCAAATGATACAAAGAAAAGGGATATGCGAGGGTCTCACTAATATCCCAGAATAATGCCATAACCTCAGAAATCTTCATTAGCACATGGTTTGCACCAAGGGAACATTAAGAAAATGCATCTTGTTGAGGTCTCAATTGAAGGAGAGTAGAAATGCTCATTGTGGTAGGATGGTATCATCAGCTAAACCCCCAGAAGTTATGCAATGATTTGATGAAGGAAACACAGTACTCCAAAGCTCATCACAGATGCATTAAGGTAGTGCAATAAATGCTGGTCACAGCCTGCATTTATGTCTGTGTATCACAGTGTACTAACATGGCAACCATGCTACTAAATCAGAGGTCTAAAAATGATTGATCTTTTTCTTGGTTAACAGCCCCTTGAGTGATTTCCACATAAGTGCATTTATCACTTGAAAAAGACAGATTAACTATTATTTCCTTTTTTCAAGAAGTATAGCAAACATAGCACCAATCTGTAATAAATAGTACTGTAGTGTTAGGTCTGGGCTATGGCATTAAAGCTTCAACTTTTGGGGGTGTGACAGATTGAAAAAGAATATATGAGGTAGCATGAGATGGATCCAGCAATACCTGCCTTACTATAACTCAGGAGTAGAGGATCTCAGTTAAGGTGCAGTGATGGCAAACTGTGATCTCACATATACTACATAATACAAAAAAAACAAAAGCAATTCTGCTGCCCTTACATGAGTGCATTAAGTTGATCCTTGCATCATCCCAATCCAAAAAAACAACGAGGAGCTGTAGCAAACAGAAGATTATTCAACCACCTATCTACCTTTGACACAGAAACAGACTGACAGCAAATCAGGATCAGGTGGTCATTTAATGTGCCCAGTCCTGTTCCAATACTACAAAGTCTATCTGAACCCACACTTCATCCTCATATCCTGTTACTTAAGATGTCTTCTGTTCTCTTGAATTCTTGTTAGTGTTTTGGTCTTTAAACCACATGTCCACCATTCTTCTGTGAACAAATATTTCCTTATGCTACTACTCCACCCCATGCCTCCTTCCTTCATCTCCCCACCAACCCCTCAAATGGTTTTTTACTAGAACTTCCTTTCCATTGAAAAAGTCTTACTTCTTGCGCATTAGACATTTGTATACCTCAAAAACATAACTATCATATCTTGGTCTCCCTCTAGGTACACATATTTAGATCTTTGACTCCTATTTCACAGACTGTGGTGCAGGTTCTGCATAAATTGTGTGCCCTAGCCTGGACTGTCTCTACTGCTATTGAACCAGAATGCAAGAGACCAGTGAGCGATTGAATAGGTGTCAGGGGAAGAGAGCATGTGATGTGGATTTGTAGTTCGAGTGAATTTATCAGCTGTGGCTCAAGATGGCAAAAGGTTAAGAACTGTTGGGGCTAAAGTCCTACTGTCTAGAGAACATAAAAATTCTACCTTTAATACACTGATCTATATATAATGAAAGCACTGGCTTCTATAAAATAAGAATTTAAAAATACTAGAATGTCTCTCTGAGAGCTCTCCTTTGCCATTTATTTTTTGGGCAAGTGGCCTGCCTGGGGAGAGATATGCTTTAAGTCCAAGGTTAATGGTATTTTGTAGTTTGCAGTCTACAATCATAAATGAATCGAATTATTCCAATAAAAAAAGGTGTCACCTACAGCATGTTTGTTGACCTTTATTTCTATGTATCTAAGTGGACCTACAAGGCAACCACACTACTTTATTTACGTTATTACATAAAACATTGCTCCCCTCTTAATAAGAAACAATATGACGTGGCCAGAAAGAATCTGGCACCAGATACCAAACTTCTTTTAATATGTTTTATCATTGACACTACCTTTATAATTGCTAAAATAGTCCCCATGCCAATTTTTTTTTTTAGTGGCGAGGTATGGTCAAGGATGTTAGATGGGTGAGCCATCTGACAAAATGGGTAAAACCATTGCCTTCTGAAAAGTCTTTCCCGTTGACAGTTACACTAAAAACTTACAGAATCTTTTCCAGTTCGTTTTTTTGGAGATTTATGTCTAGAATCTGATCTTTGTTTAGCACGTTCCTTTTCATTTTCCTTATCCTTTTCTCTCTCTCTCTCTTTTTCCTTTTTGTCTTTTTCTCGTTCACCATCTGATTCAGGAGAATCCTACAGCCACAAAAACAGACAGAAGAATAAAAGAATGAGTTTACAAATATTACATTACAAGGTCCAAAATAGTCTCATTGGCCTTTTTCAATGGAAAGGAAGTTCTAGTAAAAAGTGATAACACTCAGAGTTGTCTTACTTTTATGAACAGTGAATTCACCACCCTACTTACAGTACTGACATGTTTCAATGAAACAAATCCTAAGAACTTCACCATGGATCTCTGCATAGATGGGATTGCGTTATTCATATCAGAATTTCCAAAAGTGATAGGCTCTCTTGAACTTTGCTGTACAATCACAGAAATGGTACACAGAAATCTGGTACCAAGTTTAGACAAATAGTTCATCATAGAGAGCCATAAATAAAGAATAATACTGGATAGCATCCTAGAATGTTCGTTTAATACAACACCTGCTTTTTTTCTTTTTGCACCTCTGTACCATAATGTAATCTGCCTTGAGAAAATTCAAATAAATATAGTAAAGTTTACTATGAAAATATAGTATAGCGTTTGTCATGTTAAAGATCATATATACATGCATACAAGGGAAAAATGATAAATACACTGTAAAGGAGAAGGTACCATGACAAGCCTTGAAACAGGTATTTTTCTTACATTGCAAAATTCTTCAGGCACACAAGTGAGTAATTTAACAAAAATACTTATATCCCACCCTGCCAATCAATGATAGTACATGTCATCACAAAGTGCCAGGACATAACAGCTCCCTCAGATCATACTCCACATACCTTGGCTTAGGAGTGAGGTTCATTACTATCATGGTACATGAATAAAAATCCATTTGGAGAAACTGCCCTCAGGGAAGCTATCTTTGGCACAATGCAAGGTTTACAGCAAGCATTACCACTAAATTTGAGAGACTGAGATCATACTCCACATACCCTGGGCTTAGGAGTGAGGTTCATTCCTGTCACTGTACAAAACTAACCCACTTGGAGAAACTGCCCCCACAGAACTAAGTGCACAGTGCTGAGCATGGATGGCTCTTCATATATGTAGAGGTCTCCCTAGTCTCAGTTTTATAGCTCAAGAAGGAATGTAGCTCTTGGGAAAGGGAAGGCATTGTGTGGCTCATTAATCCTGCTATCTATGGAAAACCCGAGAGACTTTGCTTTTCCACTGACAAGTAGGATTGAATCAAATACATAAGCGAATGAGTCAGTCCAAAGCTCAGGGCTACTTAGTACTGTAAATAATTTGTTTGTTTTCCAGGAACATCCTGTTCACAAACATGGAATAACAGAGAGGAAGCTTTGCATTTTTGGTGCTGGCAAACAGGTCTATTTGAGAAGTGCTCCAGGCCTGAAAAATGTCCTGTAAAGGTTTGATGGTTCAGAGAACATTCATGAGTCTGAAGACCTGTGCAAAGCTTCTCTGCTATCTGGTTCTGATTGCCAGAGATATTAAGTGGACTGAATTTGTATGTAATGAGAAATTGCAATGTCAAAAACCTGTGTTGCTTCCAGACATATACAAAGAGAACTCGTATCTCTGAAGATACTAAACATGGCTATCTGTATTAAAACTGACTGAACCCAAAGATGAGGTACAAACACTTGGCAGGAGTAAAATATCACCCTGAGCGCCAGATGATTAAGGTGGAGAATTCACTTGGCTTGTGACCAGGTGCCCTTCATAAGCCAAGAGCTCCAACTGATGTCAGAAATGTCTATTACAAGGCCGGAATAGTCTAGTGGAGCAGAGTGGACACCTCTTTTCAAGTTAAGAGGTGAAATCCACCAATGTAATATGGCCCAAAGTGAAGACAATAGATTAATTGTGGCAGGGGCAGGGCACATGGATTCCACCAGGATTTGAAAATATATACAACATGGTCTGCAGCAGTCATATGACTTAACATCTGTAAATAGGTTCTGCCCATGACCGCTGAGGGCCACCAAACCTTCTTGACATAATGCATGTTTCAGGCTTCTGTCTTGTGGGGAAAAAAACAAAAAGCTTTCCATTTGATCCACGTCCAGAATAGCTCCTAGGAATGAAACTTGTTTATAAGTTAAAGTGTTTACTTGTCTAAGTTGATAAGAAAAACCAGGCCTTCAAGGACATCTATTGTTTTGTTTCTAAGGGAAACAAAGGTTCAAGGAAGCGGGCAGAAGCCAGTAATCAGGATTATTAAAAATTTATGAGGCATATAATTAAAAGCCTGTAGGCCAAAACAAAGAGGAGAAATCTATTGGCAATGGCCAGTGTCTGGAAGGAATCAAATATTTTCTGCAGTTGAGATGGACTGTAATGTGTGTATTGGCATCCTTGACATCTAGAGTACAGCCATTCTCCTTTCATCGAGTGCAAAAGGGTGAAGGGAAGAATGCTGATTAGAACTTTTCTTTCTATAGGAAGAAGCTGAGATCCCTATGGACTTAAACAGGCTGCAATTTTCCTAGCTTCTTTAAATTAGGAAGTATCTGGAATAGAAGTCCCAATTGCTTTCCTGAGGTGGAATAATTGCATTTGACTGAATGTGGGGTATAACTTCTTCCAGTAACAGGCTGGCATGGGTTCAAGATAGTTGAAACCCTTGTAGGGGTCTTTCTGGTGGAAGTGAGAAATCTGGGATGGTAGCTCCTTTTCTTCCATGCAACCCCTAGAGGTAGGCCAGGATGTATATGCTAACTGGTTGTGGTACGACAAGACAGTCAAAAAGAAGACAACAGCTTCTACTGCACATCTGTAGCCTGGTTGCTCTCTTTCTTGCTGCTAGGATCTGACAAAAGATAAAGCTGGGCTTGCTGTAGGCTGTCTGGAAACAGGAATAAAAATGATCTTGCAATAGTAAACGTTTCTGCAATAACGGCTTATTATACAGACAATACAGATGGTGGAGCTAATGCGGAGAGGTGTAGTAATGTAGAATAATAATTCTTGATGGTGTTTACAGTCTCCTGAATCTTACTTCCAAAAAGGGAATCACTGGTGCAAGGTGCATCGGCTTACCTATTATGAACATCTTCACAGAAGCACAAAGCATGCAGCTATGCAAGTCTGACAGAAATGGTACAAGCTTACACTAGATTCTCAAACAGGTGTTGAATACAATCTTATGCTGTATGCATAAGATACTTTCCACACTCAACTGGTTTCACAAGAATTTCTGCAAGTTCAGACTACAAATTGGAAAAATTGTGTGCATATGTTGAACCATGTAGAGTTAACTAGTTGCAATCCATGCATACAACATTGCACCCTGAAATACCTGTTATTATAAATTGTCCAACAAGTTTGAATCTTTACCAGGTGGTATGTTAGAAAATGATCTGCACTTTTTTGTCTCCATCATTGAAATCTGACTACTACCCGAGGACAAGAAAGCTGGACCTTATTAAATTTAGGTGTTGGTTGTACCTGTTGTCCACCTTTTTTTTTTTTTTTTTAAATATACAGGCTGAATTGTAAGTGAGATTTTCCACAAATGTTGCTCATTTAAGATGCCTTGTACTGGAATGGCTACTGTGATCTTTGATACTTTTGTAAATTTCAAGAGGTCGCATATTTGATCGAGGTTCTGCTTCCTGCTCTTACACAAATTGCACCTCTTTGTGTTGAAGACATCTCAAATAAGAGTTGGGAGAGAATTTCTGTTAAAATGTTGAAGATTCCAGCTCAGTGAGATCAGAATCTGGGTAATCATCCAGTTCATATTTAAAAAGAGACAAAATGCAGTGGAGGAAATGGTAGAAAGTGCTCTTTTTGCAGTCTGAAATTAGATGTGGACAGTAGAGACACTATTATATCTCCGGATGAATGGGTTCTCTTTGTGCAGGGGTAATGGCACTGTTCTCAATTCCTCATACTGGACTAGAAGATCTTTATAGTAGCCCTTAACCGTGTTAAGCATCTTTAGTAGAAACAGACGCAGCTGTCACGTAACGCCTTAGTGCTAACCCCTAGCGCCCACCTGAGATTAATCTTGTGGCCATCTGGAGGGTCTTACCCAGCACTACCCAGGCCCACTTGTGCCTATCCTCTGGATGGGTCCCGCTTGCCTCTGGACGAATTCTCACCTGCCAGTTATTTCCCAGGGGGTCTGGTTGGGTCCCACCCATGGACTGGAGAACACAAACTGCAAGGTTCCACGTTAGGAATCACCGACCAAGAAAGGGATCTCGGCGTCATTGTTGTTGATATTGTCATTGTCTGCTTAGTGTGCTGCAGCGGCTCAGAAAACAAATAAAATGTTAGGTATTATTAGGAAAGGAATGGAAAACAAAAGTGAGGTTGTCATAATGCCTTTCTATCGGTCCATGGTGCGACTGCACCTTAAATATTGTGTTCAATTTTGGTCGCCGCATCTCAAAAAAGATATAGTGGAATTAGAAAAGGTACAGAGAAGGGCAACGAAAATGATAAAGGGGATGGGACGACTTCTCTATGAGAAAAGTCTGAAGTGTCTAGGGCTCTTCAGCTTGGAGAAGAGAAGGCTGAGGGGAGATATGATAGAGGTCTATAAAATGAGTGAAGTGGAATGGGTAGACGTGAATAATTCGTTAACTCTTTCCAAAAATACTAGGACTAGGGGGCATGCGAAGAAGCTACAAAGTAGTAAATGTATTTATTTAATTAGATTATGCACACACCTTTTTCAGTAGTAGCTCAAGGTGAGTTACATTCAGATACACTGGATATTTCTCTGTCCCAGGAGGGCTCACAATTTAAGTTTGTACCTGAGGCAATGGAGGGTTAAGTGACTTGCCCAAGATCACAAGGAGCAGCAGTGGGATTTGAGCCAGCCACCTCTGGATTGCTAGACCAGTGCTCTAACCACTAGGCCACTCCTCCACTCTAAACTTATGAAACTCTGTAAGCAGGGGTAGAGCCATGAATGAGCCTGGGTGGGCAAAGTCCCTCCACTTTGGAGTCAGACCTAAACAATCAGTGAGTGGCAGCAGCACAGACAATTGTCAAGAGACCTCAAGGTGATGACATTTGTGCTGCGTTGGCCCACTCAAGTTAAACTCAGGAGCCACCAAAAACGTATTTCTGGCTACCCACTGACTGTAAGGCTGCCAGTATAACTTAGCAGGCCCTGTACAAGCACCTTGAGTTTGAAATTATAAACACAGATTCATTATACTGAAAAAGTTACAAAGTAATCCAAATCCAGCTGAATTGGAACGGAAATATTTTCAAAACTAGAATCTTATCATAATTTTCTTTATGTAGTTCAGGCTTCTAGACGTATATATTTAATAAGATCAGGAAGCCAATACACAGAACTGTCTGAATCGGAGAAACTTTTTCTTCACTCAATGTGTAATTAAACTTTAGAATTCGTTGCCAGAGAATGTGGTAAAGGCGGTTAGATTAGTGGAGTTTAAAATGGGTCTGGACTGATTCCTAAAGGTAAAGTCCATAGACCATTATCAAATTGACTTAGGGAAAATCCACTGCTTATTTCTGGGATAAGCAGCATAAAATGTATTCAGCTTTTTTGGGATCTTGCCAGGTATGTGTGACCTGGATTGGCCACTGTTGGAAACAGGATGCTGGGCTTGATGGACCTTTGGTCTGTCCCAGTGTGGCAATACTTATGTACGCTGCTTTCTGTCTTGAAATTCCATAGATATAACATAGTTTGTGTCATTTAGGCACCACACAACCTTGTAAGGTCCCGCTCAGTTACCCTGAAATTTAATCTGACATACTGGAATTAAAACAAGTACCTGCTGGCCCTCATAAAACTGTTTCAGGCTTTACAATCAGGTGTCTTTTGCTTAGTCTGGGCTGCCTGTAAGTCATCTCTAACAAAGCCCACAAAGTCTTTTAATCTCTGCCGCATATTGACCACATATTCAATTACACGGGTATCAGAGGTGTTAATCTTCCTTTCCCAATGTTCACTTATTAGGTCAAAGAGCCCTCTCACCCTCCGACCAAATAGCAGCTTGAAAGGAGAGAATCCGGTACACTCCTGGGGTACTTATCTATTTGCAAACAATAGGCAGGGCAAGTACCTTTCCCAGTCCCCTGACTCCACAAAATTCTTTAACATATGCTTTAATGTCCCATTAAATCTCTCCACCAACCCATTAGTCTTAGGGTGACGTGTGGTACAGACAGATTTTACTCCAGTGTGTCCAAAGATTTTGGATCAGCTCAGACAAACTGTACCCCTTGATCAGAGAGTATTTCTTGTGGATAACCTACCCGGGAAAATATTTTTAACAACGTAGTGGTAACTTTCTCTGCTTCTACTGAAAATAAAGCTACTGATTCCAGCACCAGCTCTAGTCATAATAAAGTCATGCTAGACCCAGTGTCCATGAGCTCAGTTACCTGGGTCCGATTCTCAATTACTGGGGAGCGATAGTGTTGCAGAAACACATCTGCTTTCTTGCTTGGAACTAGAACTGCCCACGAAAGCTGCCAGCTTCAGGGCAGAAACTAGAATGCTCCTCAGTGCATGCTTGGGGCAATCTGCTTTGAAATGTCCTGTGCACCGGTAACAAGGATACTCTCGTGCCTTAGGTTTTTGTGCAAAATTGGAACGTTTGCCGACAGTCTCCAAGATTGCAGGAATATCTCACTTAGGGCTCTGACTGCCCTTAGATCCCAGCTGTTGTAGACACCCGACTTTGACACCAAACCACCACCGCCCAAACACACGAACCCCCACGATCACATACACCGACGAAGACACATGGCACGCAATACTGAATAAAACAAACTGCAAGTATACACCTGCAAGTATAGACTCTCCTTGAAAAACTCTTTTCACACAACAATACAATGATTTATACTCATTTGATACTGCTTGATACTACATTTACTTAATGCTTAATTGCCCATACTGCTCGAAGTTGACATTGCTTAATGTTGATACTGCTTGATGTTCACACAAAGTTGCTTAATATACGCTAAATGCTGATACTGCTTGATGTTCACACAAAACTGCTTAATATATGCTTATATATGCTTGATACTACATTTACTTAGTGCTTAATTGTCCATACTGCTCGAAGTTGGCATTGCTTAATGTTGATACTGCTTGATGTTCACACAAAATTGCTTAATATATGCTTATATATGTTTAATATTGATACTGTGTAATGTTCACACAAAACTGCTAATATATGCTTATACATGCTTAATGTTGATACTGCTTGATGTTCACACAAAATTTCATTCACTAACACCACAAGGCATTACCAACCATTACCAAAAACAGTCAACATGAATATCAACAAATTGCTCATGATAATCTACTTCCTCCCCCTAATCTACTACGCATGGACTACTCCCAATATAAACAACAATCTACCCACAGCACACAAACCCTATGGACAACCCAATTACAGCTCACCAGTCCAAAAAATAACCAACTAAAAGGAAAAACAAACACATTCAGAAATAACCAACAGAAAGGGAAGAAAGGACACAACAGAACCAGATACCAAGAAAATATAATAGTAAAAATTAACACTACCATGTCCCAAACTGAACCTTATCGACCAATCCAAATGGGATACGTAAACGCCAGATCAGTAGTAAATAAAACAGAGATTATAACAGATTGGATCACCACAGAATCTTGACCTCCTATTCATCACTGAAACCTGGATTCATGACCTCAAAGACTCCATAATCTTAGATCTATGTCCACCAGGATACAAAATTACCCACTGGACAAGAAACGGAAAAAGGAGGAGGAGGAATAGCCATAATATACAAATGCGAGTTCACCATCACAGCCATAGCCAAATCCATTTTACCACAACTTGAAATCGCCTCAGTAAGAATTAATCACCCTAACTTGCAGGAACACCTTAACGCAGTCTTGCTCTACAGACCACCAGGCAACTGGCAAGACTCCCAAACACACTTCATGGACTTTACCTCGAACACACACCTGTGTCTCCACCTCAAATCTTATCATAATAAGAGATATCAACCTACACCTTGAAGATCTTAACTCCACAAGCACCCAAGAATGCGAAGAATTCCTACAACTATGGGATCTTCATAGGACAAACACGCAGCCAACTCAAATCAAAGGACACACACTAGACATTGTTATACACAAATTTGATCCCGACACAAACCTTATACTAACAGACACAAAATGGAAACCCGCACTATGGTCCGACCACTATAAAGCAAACATCTCCCTCCAATGGCGAACGAAAGACTCACCGAATAAACAAGACCGAAAAACCTATACCACGAGAGGAAAAATAGACCTGGTAATATTCTGGCAACAGATCTACTATAACGAATGGACAATAAAAGCAGATACAATCCAATTCCTCTTAGAATGGGACGACAGATGCAGATCCATATTAGACAACATTGCTCCAATCCAAACTAGAACCTCACATAGAAAGAATTCATAGCATGGTTCAATGAAGAGCTGAAAAAACTCAAAACACAAGTTAGAAGGTTAGAACGCGCATGGAATAAAAAGAAAGACGACCCTACACTTAACACCTGGAAACAACTCCAAAGAAAATACAAATATACCATAAGACAGACTAAAAGATTATATTACAAAACTGTAATTGGACCAAACTACAAGGACACACATAAACATTTCCAACTTGTGAATAAACTACTAGATACTACACCAGTCACAACCAACAGCAAAGACACACCGGGAGCAGACAATTACTACTACTACTATTTAACATTTCTAAAGCGCTACCAGGGTTGCGCAGCGCTGTACAATTAACAAAGAAGGACAGTCCCTGCTCAAAGGAGCTTACAACGAGAAACTTCAACGAGAAAATCGTACAACTGTGACATAAGATACCTGTCAGTACCATTGAATATGATGAACTCCTTGACTGTCTAGACCGAGTCCCTGGCATTTACCCAGCAGACAGAACCTGGACCAACTTCGAGACACTGTCAGAGGATATCATCTCCCAAACGCTCAAAAAATATGCCAATTCTCATTGCAAACTAGACATATGCCCAAACAACCTTATGACATCTGCTCCTCAACAATTTATAACAGACATTACGAAACACTT
The DNA here is from genome assembly GCF_901765095.1 of Microcaecilia unicolor. Lineage (NCBI taxonomy): Eukaryota > Metazoa > Chordata > Amphibia > Gymnophiona > Siphonopidae > Microcaecilia > Microcaecilia unicolor. Next base: position 250,691,561 of record NC_044037.1, on the reverse strand, counting down.
GAATTACATGTTACAAAATGGACTCTTCCCCGAAGGAGAAAGGAAACATTCTACTCACCCCCATACCTAAAGACGCAAAGAAAAGAGCCAGTGAACTAACCAACTATAGGCCAGTAGCATCCATTCCCTTAATAACCAAACTAACGGAAGGGTTAGTGACCAAATAACTCACAAACTACTTAAATAAATACTCAATACTCCACGACTCCCAGTCAGGATTTCGGTCTAACCACAGTACTGAAACAGTACTAGTTACTCTCATGACCAAATTCAAACGATTGCAACTGGAAAGAACATACTACTTGTACAATTTGACATGTCAAGCGCTTTCGACATGATTGACCACGGAATACTACTACATATCCTTGAGTACTTCGGAATTGGAGGTAACGTTCTCAATTGGTTCAAGGGATTCCTAACCACACGATCATACCAAGTGACATCTAACTCAATTACTTCAGCCTGAATGCGGAGTCCCACAGGGATCCCCCCTCTCGCCGACTCTATTCAACCTAATGATGCTACCCTTAGCCAAACTATTATCAAACCAAAACCTCAACCCATACATATACGCAGACGACGTAACGATCTACATCCCATTTAAACAAGATCTAAAGGAAATTTCCAATGACATCAACCAATGTCTCCAGATCATGCATTCATGGGCGGATGCATTTCGGCTGAAACTTAAAGCAGAAAAAACCCAATGCCTAATACTATCCTCTCAACATAAGAACAAATTCACCGCCATCAACACACCAAATCTGAACCTTCCAATTTCGGACACCCTAAAAATTCTTGGAGTTACCATCGATCGACACCTAACACTAGACAGCCACGTGAAAAACACAACCAAGAAGATGTTCCATTCAATGTGGAAATTAAAAAGAGTAAGACCATTCTTCCCAAGGACTGTTTTCCGTAATCTGGTACAATCAATGGTGCTCAGTCACCTAGACTACTGCAACGCGCTCTACGCCGGCTGTAAAGAGCAAATAATCAAGAAACTTCAAACAGCCCAGAACACTGCAGCTAGACTCATATTCGGCAAAACAAAATATGAAAGTGCTAAACCTCTACAAGAAAAACTACATTGGCTCCCCACTCAAAGAACGAATCACGTACAAAATATGCTCCCTAGTCCACAAAATCATTCACGGAGACGTACCAGCCTACATGTCAGATCTGATACTACTACTACTTAACATTTCTAGAGCGCTATTGATAGACCTACCACCCAGGAATGCCAAAAGATCATCCCGCACATTCCTTGATCTGCACTTCCCCAACTGCAAAGGTCTAAAATACAAACTAATGCACACGTCAAACTTTACTTACTTGAGCACACAGTTATGGAACGCATTACCGTGCAACTTAAAAACGACTGCCGAACTAATGAACTTCCGCAGACTGCTGAAGACCCATCTCTAACAAGGCATACCACAAAGATCAACCAAATGTGAACATACACAACTCCTCCACATATATTCAGAACTGTTTTACAATATCTGCTGTTATACTACTATCATGTTTCATCATTATCATGTTGCCCAAGATCCTTCTGTAAAACTAAATGTCTATTTTCTAGTATATTTCCACTATTCATGATGTATTGTAAGCCACATTGAGCCTGCAAAGAGGTGGGAAAATGTGGGATACAAATGCAATAAATAAATAAATAAATATGGATTGGCTCTTTGCCAACCAGGGATGGTTAGCTACAAAGTATCAGCTAACTTAGCTACAAAGTATCAGCTAACTTAGCCTCCTTCTCAGGAGTACAGAGCTGGTGATATTGGACATGCTCCCTTACCTCTGGTCGACAGTGCTGTTGAAACTGCTCTAAGATCATCAGGTTTCGGCAATCCTCTAGGGTGTTAACCTTGACTCCACTGAGCCACTGATAGTGCTGGTATCTTTGTTGGAGCAAAAACATGCTGTGGGTATCATCTGCCCCCTTTTACAAAGTCCAAAATTGTAGTCTATGAGGCATATTTTCAAAGCACTTAGCCTTCCAAAGTTCCATAGGTTTCTATGGAACTTTGGAAGGCTAAGTGCTTTGAAAATATGCCTATATATGTCTCAGGGGTAATGAACGGTTCAACAAAGTCTTGCGCACCTCCTCAAACTGAGAGCATGTCTCCATGGACAGTTTTTTGAATGCCTCGAGTGCTACCAGTGAGCTTTCTTCCACGATAACACACCCAGTCTTTCCTGGGAATCTCATTGAGATGGCAAATTTTTTCAAAGGCACTTAGATATTCATCAATGTAACCTTGGGTATCATCAAACTGTGCAAACAAGTTGGGGCCAATCCAGGTGGTGGATTCAGCCTCTGGCTTTGGAGAAGAGGATGGGCTGGAGCCTTGGATACAGGCCATTTCCATCTCCATTTTGTGCAGTTGGAATTCAAGCTGCTGTTGGTCTTCTCGTTCCTCTTGCACTGCTGCCGTTGCTCTACTCGTTCCTCTTGGTGCTGTCACTCTTCCATGTAGATCCACTGGATTTCAGCTGGTGAGGCATCTGGCCCTGCCCACAGGGAGTTCAGTCTTCCTCCAGGAGTGGGACTCCCAAGAGAAACCAGGTCAGGAGCAGGGCTGTTAGCCCATCACCCATTCGCTTGGGAGACAGAAATACTGAACATTCCATGTGGCATAATACCTTTAAGAGGCAAATCACTTGAGAACTATTTTCATTCTATCTCCATTTGCTGGTAGATGGACCCAATCCCATTGGTATGGACTGATCTGATAGGATGCTATGGAAAGAGGAGCTAAATATTCCACCTCAGAGATAGTCTCCAATCAACAACTTGTTGTTGAATAATCTACTTGTAGAAGCTGAGAAGCTTAAAGAGATCCAGCAGAGCTTAACTGGAGACTTTGAATGGTGATGAGAACGCAGGAGAAGAACAAACTCTGGAGAAGATGGCTCCAGAGGCACAGAAGCAGAAAAACTCAGACATAGTACCTGCAGATGTAGAAGGCAGTGAATTCTGAGAAGACATGGCCACAGAGGGCTGAGGCAAGTAGGAGCACTGTTTAACTGTCTCAGCAGCCACGAGAGAAAAAGGAAGTGGATCCGCAAGTGTCCCAAATAGGAAATAAAATTTAAAGGAACACCCAACCATTTATAGAAATAAAGCTGCCAAACACTTCTCTGTCCAAGTTACTGCTATTTGCAAGGAGAAACAACCCTTTAAAATTAGTCACACTAGCAGAAAAATCTGCTTCAAGTGCCTCTTCCTCTTTTTTTTTAATGTTCTGTGGGGAAGGAGAATGCGGAAAGTGTCAGGATACAAGTTGGGGGGGGGGGGGGGGGGAGACCTGGCACCTGTACCCCCTAAAGCCAGCATCGCTCAGCCTAGGCACCCCCAAGCTCTATGAAATTGGGACACCCAGAACAGGAGCTGTAGTGCAAATGAAACCACGAGCTTGTGTACAACCATCCATCGCCAGCTGGAGATAGAAACTAACAAGAAAGCATACCATCCTACAGGACAGAGTTCAGTTCAGTGCTCTCTATCTCCACCTGCTGGTAGATGGTCACAACATACATGTCTCTGGATTTATCTGCTGCAGATGCTAAGGAAACCTACTATACCTGAATGCAACTCACTTTGCACTATAAATGAAGGCAGGAGCCAAATCCATAAATAATAAAGTTGATAACAACAAAACATTTGAAGGAAGCCAGGCTGCAAAACCCTGGTCCCAGGGTGATCACTACAATGACTCAATCGATTTTTGTTTTGGTGGTGATTGGGGGAGTGGGGTAAGGGGGAGAATTTAAACAGAACACAAAACCCTAGCAGTTTGAAAGGATGCTCATGGTACTGGATCTCATCTTTGTTCCAAGTGATTTCCACTGAAAAGCAGCAGGAGAGAACTGCTGGGTAAAAAAAATTATCAATCATAATATAAATACATTACAAAGCTATCACACATTGAGTAAAAAAGAATCCACATATGTAATCCTGTGCTAATCTACATTTTTCAATGATAACAACAAATCAGACATATCAAGTAGAAGGTGGCATTGTGGCTGCTGTGTTAGCCCACTTAGATACAAAGAAATAAGGGTTGACAAACTTGTGGTAGGTGAGGCATTAAATTAATCCACTAAAGAGGTGTAACCTACTACTTGTCTGTCAACCCTTATTTCTTCCAGTAGAAAAATGAAGACAAGAAGCACACAGAAATGATAAGATAGATACCATTTTTATTCCTTTTGTCTTTTTAAAACTGTTGTCATCATTGAAAGTTACACATTAGCACAGGACTGCTTTCATGGTATCAAGGTTCAACTGGATTCCACTTGATCAACATTTGATTCCTATCTGATGCAATCACAATAATAAAAAATATTTCATGTTAACAATTCAGCTCACAGAGAAGTGCAAGCATTTGGCACCTTAACTGGCATCTCAGTATCTGCACTGGATCTTCAAGATAGATATTCTACAAAACCATCATTTTTATGATTTTATATTGAAAATATGCAGTTAGCCCTCTTTCTGTATACTTTGTTGTCAGCATATACCAATCTTGGAAGATTTGCACAATCAGGATTGAACTGTACTTACAGACTTGTGCCTCCTCTTTTTGTTTTTTTTCTTGTGCTTTTTGGACTTCTTATAGCTTCTCTCTAATGAAAGAAGAAGTAAAATAAATGGATTAAAACATGATAAATAACCATTAGAAACACTATGGTCAATGGTTCTGTTATGAAAAGTTCAAAAGGAAAAAATTAAAAAGGCACCTCACCAGACTCTTCAGTAGAGGAGTGTTCAGAGCCAGATCGTGATTCTGATCGTTGTCTTTTCTTTTTAGAATGGTCATCCTCCTCCTCTGTATCTGAGCCCTAGAAGGGAAAAACGTAAAAATCAGTCTGAAAGCTCCATGTTGCAATATAAAAACAAATAAAACTCACATTAGTGAAAAGCAAACTGCTTAGCAATGTTTGGATGAAATTGTCTGCAAAGTCTTACCGAGCGAGAACGAGAACGTTTCCTGTGGTGTTTTTTAGACTTTTTAGAATGCTTCTTATTCTTTGAATGATGATGCTGACACTCATGCTATAACAGAACAGGAAAGGTAAATAGGATTATTGTAGAGCTCAGTTATACTCTACTTCAAACATCTATCAATACTACAATGGAAACTAGTCTTTCTATGCAAATACCTGCTGGCAAGTAGGGCAACGTTAGGGCAAACATGATCATAACAAGACTAGCTTGAATCAAAAGAGCAATCTTAATGGGAGATACCAGTGCATGCCTTAAGAAAAAGGCACCAAAGTCATAACACCTGTGACTTATACTCTACAGAAATAAACAGAATATAAAATTACAAAGAATTATCTATAACTATTGGCCTAGTACAGTGCAAACCAGCTGAGATAATAAAGGTTTATTACACATGTCATCAGCAAGCAGGTGTTCTAAGAGCAACAAGATACAACTACTCACATATGGGTGATATGAAGGAGCCAAGATATCGAGAGGTACTGTAATGCTCTCTAAAGCTCAAGGAATTTCTAGAGTAGTGTACTGCACATGTGTGTGGGTTATCTGTGCTGGCACTATCATGCAGATCCACCTTAATTTTTGTTTATAGCCATAAGGCTGGTACATGAGGACTTGTATTCTGCTGTCCTTGAAGAACATCTGCTACATATAAGCAACTTCACTTTCTCCAATAACAAGCAGGGTAAGTCCTCACTTATGGAAATCCTTACCTACAAGGTTTAGAGAAATGTATGTTTTTGTTGGCAAAAACCATTTTTAGGCACATTTGTCCATGCACAAACCTATGCATTAAAAAAAAAAAAGTAAGAGATGTTTGAGAAGGCAGTGGCAAGCAACAGTGGAAAAGATGAACAGAGTGTGCTAACAGCATACCAAGCACTACAGCACAAAAAGAAGCAGCCAAGCAGCCACAACAGTGAAAAATAAGTTGAGCATGCCACGGGGGTCTCAAACTCCATCAAAGAGGAAGAGATACCCAGGTTGCCTACATAGCAGAGGGAAGTGCAGCTGTCACTGCTATAGTGAAGAAAAACTGGCTGAAAAACTAAGGACAGGCAAAGGGTGTGAGTGTAAGAAGGAGAGGAAGTAGAAGTGAAAAAGCAGGAGAAAATAGAAGGAAGAGGAGTGAGCACTGTAAAGCACTTCCCTATACACATGCATCCTTCAAATAACCTGACTCCCTCCAATGACCTTTATCAAGATCATTCAGGCTGTCTTGAATTAGATGACCTATACATGAGGGCTTGCTATCCTGCTTGTGCTTGAAAAAACACAGGTCAATAAAAATAAAGATATTTTCATTGGACTGACATTGGGTTTGACAAATCTTGTGCACCAAGTCGCCATGGCTCTTAGAAACTTCATTCTAGTGTCCAGATTTCATAACTCCCAATGTTATTTCTTTGGTAATGCAAAAATAAAGCCAACAGTCCTCTTAACAGTCTGATTTCATAACTCCCAATGTTATTTCTTTGGTAATGCAAAAATAAAGCTAACAGTCCTCTTACAGTCTGCACTGTGCACTTCAGTTCTCAGTAAGTTTGAACTGTGCAAAGCAGCACCTTCCAGATAATGTCTTGTAAAATTTGAAACCGTAAGATTGGGGGTGATCAACTTGGCATAAATTACAAAGTCCATATAAAGGAAATTAAAGAATGGTGGGTTATGAACACAACTGGTCAGGCAACAGCACAGCAGGTGGTGCACACACAGGGAGGACTTGTGAGTAAAAAGAGGTAGCAGTGCAAGTCCCACCAGTCTCTCTTCTTCCCCAACCCATCGCCACATTTTACCATCCTACTCCCAGCCCATCTACACCACACTCATGCTATGCCTTTCCAGTACACCCAGGCCCATCTATACAACCCATATTCTCTGCCTCCTAGCCAGTCCTCAATAGTCCCTATTCTGTACTCAATGTGCACACTAAATGCTTTTTTTTTTCTCTCAGACTATCCCCACTTCTTTCTCAGTTCCTTCCCACCTTAATGTCTTCTTCCTTCTCTCATCTTCTTTTGTTTTTCCCTCACTTCTTTCTCTCACTGCATTTTGGCTTTTGTTTCTGAATGTTTGTTTGTTGCATTTGTATCCCACATTTTCCCACCTATTTGCAGGCTCTATGTGGCTTACATAGTACCATGATGGTGATCGCCAATTCCGGTGTGAGAAATACAGAGTGGTATTGCGTTAGAGTTCATGAGTGACATAGTAAATTAGGAAAACAGGGGGGAAGAGTTAAGTTTTGTCCAGTTCTGGTATAGGTTTGTGTTGCAGGGTTCAGGATGTTTAAGTTGGATCGTTATGGTATGCCTTTTTGAACAAGTTGGTTTTTAATGATTTCCGGAAGTTTGTTAGGTCGTGCATTGTTTTCATGATGTTTGGTATTGCATTTATTTATTTATTTAGATTTTGCTCACACCTTTTTCAGTAGTAGCTCAAGGTGAGTTACATTCAGGTACACTGGATATTTCTCTGTCCCAGGAGGGCTCACAATCTAAGTTTGTACCTGAGGCAATGGAGGGTTAAGTGACTTGCCCAAGATCACAAGGAGCAGCAGTGGGATTTGAACTGGCCACCTCTAGATTGCTATACCAGTGCTCTAACCACTAGGCCACTCCTCCACTTAATGTCCCCTTCTGTATCTACCTACTCTACGCCCTCATTCTATACTTCTCTGCTCTCTACTTCCTGTTGACCTGACCTGCCTTACCCCCTACTAATTCATCCCCCCATTAGGTTCCTTTTCACTCTACCTTGGTCAGTGCCCCTCCCCTGCAGGCTAGACCCACCCATGCCTCATACCTCCTAAGAAGATTCATCATACATTTAAAAATTTCTATCCCTACCCTTCCAGGCAAGGATCATATTCTTACTCCCCCTTCCTAGAGCCCCAGACATCATTCATATCTAGAACTCACAGACTGAAATATAATAGTAGTTCCACATCCAGAAAGGCCCTATGAGCTGCTCCACCATCTGCATGCACAAACCTTGGAAGATCAGCAATCAGCCCCTAGGGACACATTTGCATATTTTGCTTCCTGCCCTTAGACAGAAAATCTCAAAGATCACAGGAGCAGGACATAATTGAACCAAAGGTGTGCATTCTATCAACCCACTGTGTGCCAGCCCACCTGCTAAAGATCTAGTGGTTACAGAGTAAGTAGTTAGCTTGAAGAGCCGAGTTAGCACTGATAAGTGCCTTCTGCAAAAACACGGAAATTGGCATTTCATTTGGTGCTAACAGCTTTGGCACCTTTATTAGTGGTGACTCCAGCACAACATCCCTCTTACTCTCTCCTTTCACCAAACACCCCCTTTTTTCCCTCCATTCTCTGCTCAGCAACATTATCCCCCATTCCAGTCTTTCTCTGGCCTACGTGATGTGATAGCATATGGAGGCGACACATCACTATAGAAATACCCCTCATTCATGGTGCCCTGCACAGCCACATACCCCAAAAGCTAGCCTGTAGCAGAACTGTGCTAGGACTGAGAATGGAAAGCCAGGGTTTAGTAGCTGAGCCAAGAGGGAAACCAAACCAAGAAACATATATAGCTGGAGGACAGTGAACAACTTATCCCCTTCCAAACTCCACCTATCTCTCCTGTAACCTCTTCCTGCTGCTGTCATGCTTAGTCCAACACCAGTGTCTCCCATAAGATGTAACAAGGGAATGACTGAGAGAGGACTCTATTTCCCCATTCAATTTGAGACTCAAACTTAGGTCTCCGCATTTCAGAGCTGCTGAAGAGAAGCAACTTGAAAGATATTTTTCAGACTATGGAATCAAATACTGGTACAATTCCTTCCTGCTCCCCCATGTCCTTCCAATAAAATAACATACGAATTTTCCAAGCTTGGAGAAGAAGGGCAAAAATATAGCTATTGCCTTAATCCAACCCAGCTGGTTACCCATCTGGCACATAAACCTTTACTAAAAATGTAAACAATTTTCCAACTTTTGAGTCTTTAGTTTAAACTTCTGTCCTCTGTCTCTACTTGATCTTGGGTTTCTCTCTGTCCTCAAGTTCCTTCTTTTAAGGATTCTCTTCCAGTCTTCCTCCCATGTAATCATTATTTCTCTTTCATATATATTTATCTGGTTTCTCTACAATTTCTTTCATTTCACTTTATTCTAGTCTTCCACTTACCCTTTTCTCACCTTCATGTCTGTTCTCTCTACCATGATCCTCCCTCCCCATTTACCCTTGGCTACTCTTTTCTCAGTCCCACATATCTACTTTCCTCTTTTAGCTCTTCTTCTGTCTGCAGCTTGTATCCCCTTGCTTGCTCTTCCTCCTCTCTCCAAGATTATGTCTCCTTTTGCTAGCAACCTTCTCCTCACACAACCCATGCTCTTTTCCTGAATTCCTCTCACCCTTGCATCCTGTTTCTACTCTTCCCCCCACAGCTCCACTATCAATCCCTGTCCTCATCACCCACAGCTCCTTTCTGCCATCTGCCAGTATTTCAGAGCAGCATTGCCTCTCCTAACTAGTGACCCCTTTCATTCCCTTCCTAACCCCCTGTATTCTTCTCCCAGTACTTCTGTATCTTTTTTTTATTATTATTTTTTTAATCTTAACTACTATAGGTAGTACTTTGGCAACATAAGTTCATTGCTATAACAACTTTACCTATCTGTCTGCTCCTTCTGAAGTGTGTCTGCTGTGCTTGCTGTAGCCTAGCAGCTGCCAATGGGGAAGGCAACTCCCTCCTCCCCTGCAGTCTGAAGGCAGGAGCCAGCTGACGGGCTGCAGGGGGCGGTGGGAGCAGTAGCTAGGATACAGAGGCACTTCCTTCCGGTGTTCTCCTGTCTATAGCTATGCAACAAGGTGGTTTGATTGAGAACAGGAAACAGCATGACGTCAACAAAACGTGCTAAAAATAAAGTGGTAGTTGTGGAGGACCTTATCTCCTTGGAGATTGTCGTGCCCTGTCCAATTCCAGGGAGGGTAAGCTACCTTCATGTCGTGGGACTTCAAGGGCACAGGTAACCTAAGTGCCTTGATGCTCTTGGTGCCATGCTTCAAGGGGCAGCGATATTAGATAGGCATCCCTTAGCACCGATGAGGACTAATCCTTCCTGCTCTTTGGGGTTTGGGGGGGGGGGGGGGTGAGAGGAATCTGTAGATGCTCGTTCCAGCCAGTCTCTACTGATGCTCGTGTAAAAATGCCTACGTGGAAATTTTCCTGGATATACATGCATTGCTGTTTTAAAATACATTAACACACAAATACTTTGAAGGATCACCCAAACCACTTTCAGAACATGCCTCCTTCAAATCTCTGCATACTATGGCATATATGTAGAAGTAGTATCTTTTCAAAAACTGCTTATATGTGCAGGCTGATTTACATGTGTAAATCTACTACCTGCACATGCAAACAACACTGACTTCTGGAATTATCTTCAAAAGGTTTTTCCATTTTAAAGACTTTTCTTAACATTATCTAAAAGAATTCTATCAATATCTAACAGAACTAATTTGGTTATGTAATGACGAGTGCCAATATCTTCTGCATCACTAACTTAAAGGCCATTCGGTCAACACTACAATCAAAAACTTCTGTTACTTAGCTTTCCCCAATCAAAATAAACTAGATTAATGAACTCTCAATACTTTATTTTAATCTGTTTAGTAAAAAAAAAATTGGCTTGCAATAAATACTAATATAAAACCTAGCCTCTCAATAAGAGATGGACTATAAGGCCAAGGTAATTTCTATCCCAGTATTACACACAAACCACCCAAAAAAATTGGGGGGGGGGGGGGGGGGGGGAAGGTGACGATAAATTTAGCCAGAAAAGAAAAATTACCTCAAGTAGATGTATGAAGTCTTTAAATATTCGCTTCCGTTCAGATTCTAGAGTAATATCTTCAAATATTGGTTCCTTAACAAACCTCTCCCGAACCTACAAACAACATACATTAAGAAACACCATTTACAAAAATATACACAGAAATTTGTATACTCCTATAAACCACAAAGCAATATCAGAAGAAACCAGCATTGTTTTTACTTTATTTCACTCAACTCCTACAAAAGGTCAGGATCAATTGATTACTGTCCATTAAATAGTATAATAATCCAGTTACAGGAAGTGAAGTAACTTTTTCCTCAAAGATCCTCCTATGCGCTTAAATTTTTTTTTAATTTGAATTTCCAAATTACATCAAAGAAATATGAACTTTGAGAAATACAGTGAGATTCAACAAAATATAAAACAAAAGGAAACCCTGATACTATGGGCCCTGTTCACTAAGGTGCACTAGCGTTTTTAGCGGAAGCACAAAATTACCGTGAACTGTATAGGCGCCCATAGGAATATTGTGGGTGCCTACATAGCACGCACTAAAAGCACTAACTCGCCTATAGCGCGGCCCTATATATCAATCAAGAAGTCTGCTACCACAATCCTCATCAAGAGAATTCCAAGAAATCAAGTACCAGAGGAAGTGGGCTTAACACATCATTAAAAAAAAAAAAAAAAAAAACGGAATAAATTGAATACTCCTAATCATATGAATCACTTGCATTTTTCATTTTAAATGGTTAACCTTTTAAATTTTGTATATAAACATATTTGAAAACAGTGAAGGAAAAACACTCAAAAAAGGCTAAAGGATTAAAATCTTCTTTTTCTATCATGTGCATAAAAAAGCCTTCCCTCAAATTTCTAAACGTCAAGAATCTTCTTTTATTCAAAAATAATTTTTTAGTGCTCCATTTTGATTAAAATTTTAATTGCATGATTAAAAGTATGTTATTTTTTCCCTCAGAACTGCAGTGGGAACCCCCCCCCCAACATATCGGTACCATTAATTAATTTTATTTGTTACATTTGTATCCCACCTTTTCCCACTTATTAGTAGGCTCAAAGTGGCTTACATAGTTCCGGAGAGGTGGTTACAGACTCTGGTGTGAACAAGTACAGTATAGGGGTACTATTACAGTGACAAGTAAAGAAGTATTAATCAAAATTACACATTTTAATCAAAATGCAGTCCTAAATAAGAATAAATTGAAAAATTTCAAATTAAAGAATCTAAAAGAATGCAGAATAGCTATAAACAGCCTTACAGTTTCCAGAGCCTACTTCAGAAATGCAGCCCTAATTTTTTTTTTTTTTAATAAATAGCACTTAGCTTAGAAATTCCTCAAAACTCAGCAATCTCACTCCAGCAGTCTTACTCCTTGTGGCTAATAAGAATGTCACTGCTTTAGGGAAATAAGACCTTTTACTTCAGGCCGTGATGCCCTGAGCATCATGTTAAAGATGAACAACTTCCTGTTAGACCACAAGTAGTTAATCTTTAATGTGGTCACCTTTAAGTTACAAATATTATATTGTCTTAGATCTATTTCCTGCTACAGATTTCTAGACTTGGCAGGTCTTTATATTCCCCTATTTTGATTATGTGAATGCTATTCTACTTGATGCAACAAATTCAGGGGTCCTGTTAGTAAGCCATGGTGAAAAGTGGTCTGCGGTAGTATGGGTGTGTATTTTGGGTGCGCTCTGGGCCATTTTTTTAACGTGGCTGGGAAATGGGCATGCGCTGAAATTAAAACTAGCGTGCGCCTATTTACGGCCTGAGCCTTACTGCCACCCATTGACCTAGCAGTAAGGGCTCACGCAATACCCAGGCAGTAACCATGCAGCATGCGCCAACTGCTGATTACTGTCGGGAACGCCCCTGCGGTAGAAAAATATTTTCTACTCCAGAATTCAGAACGTGCCAAACTCAGAATTACAGCTGACTGCACATGGGAGCCCAGTGATAGTGCTGATCTGGCACATGCTATCCACGTGTTAGCCCTCCCGTACCTTAGTAAAAGGGCCTCTCAACTCTAAAGGCAGTATAAGTTGTCCAGAATACAGTAGCTAAGGTCCCATTAGGAATTCACAGATACAGCTGTTATCACCCTGACCGTTATCAAATTGGCTATCTATCCAATACAGAATTTATTATAAAATTCTTTTAATTGTTTTTAAATATGTTCAAGGATTGGCTGCTCCCACCAAGACTTTGTGGTTGACACTATGTTCTTCTATTAGGAAGTCCAGGACTTGCCTAAGTGATTCTTTGTGATTTCCGCTATTAAGATTAGTCCTAAGAAACGAGAGGGGTTCAAGGGAGTAGGAGATGTATAGAATTTTTTTTCTTTTTTGAAAAGTAGCACTTGCATTTTGTTGAGACTGTTGCATGGAAAATAATAGTAATAAGCGTCACCTTTCATGGAGACTCTCCAGGTTAATTAAACATTCAAAAAGATCTACCAGAAATTTCTATACGTTAGGCATTCCCACTGTCTACATGCTCATCCTGGGGAAAGCGCACTGCACACATTGGCCTTTTACTTGGAGCAGCTAGGCCTTACAGACATTCCACCCAGCTTTTTGTTTCTTTTGAGCCCAACAGGATGGGGGTTGGCTGGCTGACTCTTGGGGGTCATGTGGAGGTACACAATGTTGGAGCCATGGCTGCGACGGTAGCCCACTTGTCAGCCTCCATTGAAGAAATTTGCAAGGCTGCGACAAGGTCTTCAGTTCACACATTCACATCTCACTACTGCCTTGAGCAGAATACCCAACACGATAGTTGATTTGGATAGACAGTTCTGCAGAATTTGTTTGGTGTCTAGAATCCAGCTCCACCCTCCTAGGCCTGTTCTGTTCCATGCTGCACTCTCACCAAGTTGTATATAGTTTCAAGGTTAATTACTAGTTTGTCCTCACTGTATCGAGGCCCAGTTTGGCCTGTTGTTATTTTTGGTGAGCCTAGTAGCTAGGGATTCCCACATGTGAAAATATGGCCTGCTTGTCCTCAGAGAAAGCAAAGATACTTACCTGTAGCAGGTATTCTCTGAGGACAGCAGGCCATTTATTCTCCTTTTTGTAGTGTGCTATAATATTGTACTGATGGTCCCGCGCTCTTGCCAGAAGTGGAACCAGGATGAGGCAAGCTGACGGCGTGGGGGGAGCGAGAGCGGACTTCCGCCGGTGCACATTTTCACTGCAACAGGACAAAAATAAATAGGCGCCGGCAGAACTCCGTTTGGGGGAGCGGCTGCTCCCCTGGCGCCCCACTTAGCTATGCCACTGGCTCTTGCAACATGCGCGATGAGGATGCTGCATGTGCTCTTAAAGAATGTTGGAAGAACAAATCGAATGATTCAGATTTAACTCTGACCCAACCTTAGGAAGGAACTTAGGGTGCATGTGAACTACTCTGTTATGATGAAATTTAATGTAAGGTGGATCCACTACTATAGCCTGAAGCTCACGGACCCTGCGAGCTGAATTAACAGCCACCAAAACAGGACCTTCCAGGTCAAGTACTTTAGACGACAGGAATCTAGAGGCTCAAAAGGAGCTCTCATCAGCTGGTTCAGTACGACGTTGAGGTCCCATGACACAGGCAGAGGTCTGACAAGGGGCTTTGTCAAAAGCAAACCTCTCATGAAGCGAACAATAGAGGCTGTCCAGAGATGGGCTTACCATCTACACAGCGAGGGTAAGCACTAATTGCACTAATGTGAACCCTTACAGAGTTGGTTTTGAAACCAGACTCAAAAAGGTGTAGAAGGTATTCAAGCAGAGTCTTTGTACGGCAAGAAAGGGGATCTAGGGTCTTGCCCTTACACTACACAGCAAACCTCCTCCACTTGAACCTCTTGGTGGAATCTTTCTTGGAAGCCAGCAAGACCCCTCAGGAAGACGTAAGGAAGCAAATTCTAAACTCTCGACATCCAGGCTGTGAGGGTCTGGAGGTTGGGATGCAAAAGAGATCCCTCTTTTTGCATGATGAGTTGGAAAACACTCCAATCTCCAAGGTTCTTCGGAGAACAATTCCAGAAGAAGAGGGAACCAGATCTACCTCGGCCAATATGAAGCGATCAGGATCATGGTCTCTCGGTCTTGCTTTGAGTTTCAGCAAAGTCTGCTTGAATTTCAGCAAAGTCACCAGAGTGATGGGAGGATACATGTACAGAATACCTGTCCCCCAATAAAGGAGGAAGGCATCCAACACAAGTCTGTCATAGGCCTGGAATAGAACTGAGGGACTTTGTGATTGAGGTGAGAGGCAAAGAGATCCACCGAGGGGGTGCTCACACTTGGAAGATTTTGCGGGCAACGCCCATGTCGGGTGATCACTAGTGCGGTTGCGTGACTCTGCTCAGTCTGGCAACCATGCTGTTGGATTTGCCCGACAGGTAAGTGGTCTTGAGAAGCATCCATACTGGACTGCCCGTCACATCTGGACGGCCTCCTGACACAGTGGGTGTGATCCAGTTCCCCCTTTCTTCTTGGTATAGTACATTTTTGCCTGTCTTTCTGTTTGAATGAGTACAATTTGGTTGGACAGCCGATCTGTGAAAGCCTTCAGAGCATTTCAGATTGCCATAGCTCCAGGAGGTTGATCTGAAGATCTGAGTCCTGAGTTGATCAAGCACACTGGTTGGGAAGTCTATCTACATGAGCCCCCCACCCCAGGCGGGATGCATTCATTGTCAGCACCTTTTGGGGCTGAGGAATTTGGAATGAAAACCTTAGTCAAATTGGATCAAACCGTCCAAAGTAGAGACTGAATCAACTCTGGTTTTACTTGGATGACATCCACTAGGTTCCTTGAGTCTTTGCACCACTGGGAAGCTAGGGTCCACTGGGTAGATCTCATGTAAAGACGCACCATTTGGCCTAACAATCTCAACATCTTCCGAGCTGTGACCTGTTGGCTGGTTTGGACCTGAGCAGCAAGAGCAACAAGTGTCCGCCCTTGGCACAAGGAGAAAAGCCTACACCTGCTGCTTGTCTAGCAGGGCACTGATGAATTCCAACTGCTGACTGGGATGAAGATGGAACTTGGGGTAGTTTAAAACAAACCCTAGTAGCTCTAATACTCTAATAGTTCTCTGCATGGACTCCTAAGCACCGTCCTTCGACGTGCTCTTCATCAGCCAATTGTCCAGATAAGGGGAATACATGGACTCCCATTCTGCTTAGTGACACTGCGACTACTGCAAGACACTTGGTGAACACTCTGGGAGTTGATGCAAGGCCAAAAGGCAACACCTGGTATTAGAAGTGATGTGTCCCCAGTTGAAACCAAAGATATTTCCTGTGACCCGGAAGTATCAGATGTGAGTGTAAGCATCCTTTAAGTCCAATCATTTTCCAGAAGAAGGGTGCTCGTAAACTATTCTGAACTTTTTTTTTTTGACCAGGAATTTGTTCAGGGCCCTTAGGTCTAGGATGGGACGCATTCCCCCCCCCCCCCCCCCCGTTTTTTTTTTTGAGGGGGGGGCACAAGGAAGTACCTGGAATAGAATCCCTGTCCTTGTTCCCCTGGTGGAACGGGCTCGACCACATGGGCCTTTAGAAGGGTAGAGAGATGCTCTTGGTGCACAATGTGGTGGTCATTGACACCAATGCAGGGCATAACCGACATAGACCATTTGGAGAACCCACCGGTCGGAGGTTACAAAGAATCACCTTTTAAAAAAAAAAAGTTCAGCCTCCCCTCCCCCCCCCCAGGTTGGCCAGGACGGTTACCTTTACTGCAGCTATGGTCTGCTGGACCAAGTCAAAAGCTTGTCCCCAGCTTTGACTGGCAAGCTGGCTGGGCCTTGGGAGCATGCTGTTGATGAGAACGAGCGCGCTGGGACTGAGCTTGCTGAGGTTGGGGAGGAACATTTCTACGTCTCTGAGAGTAGTAGGGACCCCTGTTCGATTTGCCCAAAAAACTTCCTAGATGAGTAAGGTGCAAAAGAAGTCAGGTGGGACAGAATATCAGTGGTGTCAGTGTGTTTCTTGATGAGGTCAGCAACTTCCTCCACCTTGTCTGCAAAAAGGTTATTTTTCCGAAACGTGGCATCCGACGACTTCTGCAGGACCGTCCGGTCCAAGTCGGAGACACACAGCCATGCAAATTTGCACATCACTATACTCTGGCAGGGATCTTGGATGCCACATCAAAGGTGTCATAGTGCCCCTGGCAAAGAACTTTCTATATGCCTTCTGCTGCTTGGCCAACTGGCAAAAAGATTCGGCCTCCTCCTCTGGGAGAGAATACACCAGATAAGACATACCGCACACCAAGTTCCCCAAGTAGAAGCTTGTGTTGAGCTGGCAAGATTGAATACGGGAGATGAGCATACAGGCCTGATACATTATCTGCCCAAAAGAATCCAGGTTTCCAGCTTCTCTGCCAAGGGGTGCAAAAGCATTATCCCTAGAACTCCTGGCTCTTTTGAGCGTGGATTCCACCACCAAGGAATGATGAGGCAACTGAGATTTGTCAAACCCTGGATCCAATACATGGTGTCTATCTTCTTAAACAAGACAGACTGACAGAGGAGACTCAGAGTTCTTTACCTGAACATCTTTCAGGATCCAATGAAGGATCGTAACAGCCTTTTTAGGAGATTTGTAGTCCAGGTCCTCAAACATCTCAGTCCTGAGCTCGTCCTCCATCTACTACTACTACTACTATTTAGCATTTCTATAGCGCTACAAGGCGTACGCAGCGCTGCACAAACATAGAAGAAAGACAGTCCCTGCTCAAAGAGCTTACAATCTAATAGACAAAAAATAAATAAAGTAAGCAAATCAAATCAATTAATGTGAACGGGAAGGAAGAGAGGAGGGTAGGTGGAGGCGAGTGGTTACAAGTGGTTACGAGTCAAAAGCAATGTTAAAGAGGTGGGCTTTCAGTCTAGATTTAAAGGTGGCCAAGGATGGGGCAAAACGTAGGGGCTCAGGAAGTTTATTCCAGGCGTAGGGTGCAGTGAGACAGAAGGCGCGAAGTCTGGAGTTGGCAGTAGTGGAGAAGGGAACAGATAAGAAGGATTTATCCATGGAGCGGAGTGCACGGGAAGGGGTGTAGGGAAGGACGAGTGTGGAGAGATACTGGGGAGCAGCAGAGTGAGTACATTTATAGGTTAGTAGAAGAAGTTTGAACAGGATGCGAAAACGGATAGGGAGCCAGTGAAGGGACTTGGAGAGAATGAGAATGGCAGCCGCCATTTCCCTAACACAGCAGCTGGCATCGAGGCAGATGGAGACCCATTCAATGCATGTCCACTCCCAGTGTCTGAAACAGGCCTCTCAGCCATAAGGACCAATGCACCCGATGCCGATGTCAAGGTTTCACATTGGGCTCCAAACATCGTTTCCCTTTGAGCCTCTCTGGCCAGCTGGATTCTTTTCTTCTTACGAAGGCAAAGAACACAGCTGAAAAGGGTATGTTCAGGGCCCAAACACTGAAGACACCAAGAATGAGTGTGTTTGCCAGAGATGGTCCTACTGCATCAGCTACAGCGCTTAAAGCCATGGGAACCTTCGATGACATGTAAGGGAAAACAGATGTGGGCAAATCAAATGGCTCGATGGCACCAGAAAAATTGGGCGAGATACCCTAACGGAGATCTAGCATAAGAGGGCCTAATGAGTGCCCCAAAAATAAAAGAAACCTAAAAGTGGGGAAAAGTAAACTAAAACTACACAAGAAGGGAGAGGAACCTTTCCAAAGAAAGGAGAACAAACAAGAAGTCAGGGCAAAAAGCCCCGAATGGAAGGCTCAAGTACCAGGCGCTGTGAGGAGCGCAGGACAATCATGTTCTCTCCTCTCTGTGGATGAGACTGATGGTCCCATGCTCTCTCAGTGAGAAGACACTCGTGCATGCAGGGTAGGGACACCGAGTGTGCTCTTGAAGCTCTAGCAGCTTGTTTAAGATCCGCACCGGGCAATGTGGATGGCATCACCCACATGTGAAAATATGGCCTGCTTATCCTTGGAGAAAATATGTTTCACTGTATTAAATGTTATCCAAAATGTACAGGACAAAAAGTTTGCTTTGCATACAGAGTAACCTTTATGTTTTGTTCTGGTCATAATCAGATCAGTTCTTAATTAAAGACATAAGAACAGCCATACTGGGATAGACTAATGGTCCATCTAGCCCAGTATCTTGCTTCCAGCAGTGGCCAATCCAGCTCACAAGTATCTGGCAGAAACCCAATTAGTAGTAACATTCAATGTTCATCTCAAAAACAGAATATGGACCTTTCCTCCAGGAACTTGTCCAAACTTTTTTTAAGCCCAGATACGCTAATAGCCGTTACCACATCCTCCGGCAACGAGTTCCAGAGCTCAACTATTCTTTGAGTGAAAAAATATTTCCTCTTATTTATTTTAAAAGTATTTTCCATGCAATTTCATTGAATGTCCCCTGGTCTTTTGTACTTTTTAAAAGAATGAAAAATCGATTCACTTTTACCCATTCTACATCACTCAGGATTTTGCAGACCTCAATCATATGCCCCCTCAAATGTCTTTTCCACGCTGAAGAGCCCTAACTGCTTTAGCCTCTTCAGTCTGTCCCAGTATGGCAATACTTATGTACTTACGCTTACAAATATCACTCAGAAATATGATGTATCTTTCTCAATTAATATGATGCATTATTTAGGCCTAGAGAACATCTGGATTTGATGCCTATGAAATGCGAGAGTCATGTACTAAAATCCCTGTCAGCGATATTTTATTAGACAGACATTTTGAGGGTCATTTTCAAAACAGGAAAATGCCCAATAAACAACACTAAGTGGCAGATAGACTTTTTTATTTTTCCACAAAAACTTCCAAAATACTATTATCGAGTTTAAGACTGTTTTATATGCAGTTCGCCTAAATCTCAAGGGGGCATGTTAGAGGCATTTCTTGTCTTTGTTGGGGGGGGGGGGGGGGGGGAGCCTTATGATTTGGACTTTTTCTGTAATGATGGAACATTGTAAAAATGTCCAGGGCAAAAATTAGGATGTTTTGGCTAGACTTGTTTGAATAACCATTAAGTGCCAAAAAAGTGACCAAACTGACCAGATGACCACCAAAGGGATAAAGGCATGACCCCTCTAACCTCCCAGTGGTCAATGACTCCCTTCCACCCTCATAAGAGGTGAATGTGACAGTACATACCAGGCTCTATGACAGCTGCAGATATATTGGCCATTCCTCTCAGAATAGCAAGCAGGTCCCTGGAGTAGCCTAGTGGTCGGTGTAGTGGACTGTAAGGTCTATTTATAGTGGTATACAGTTGGGTAGAGAACATTTTTTTTAAATTCCTAGCGGGCTCATCATACAATATGTGTGACGTGTACCTGAGACTTTATGTGAAGTTCACTGCAGTGCCCCCTTGGCTGCTCCACTGCTCTGCTAGGATGTCTGTGTGAGTCTAATAAGACTGCTGGCCCCAAACATCCAATGACTTGTTTTTGTAAGTTTTTCCTTTGGACGTTTTTTTGTTTGAAAATGGACCATAAAGACACACTGAGCATATAAAACATCTAAAATAGGGTGATATTTGAATTAAAAAGATAGACTTTCTGGTTCAAAAATGGCCATGTTTGGCACTGGATTTTTGGACCATTTTTGCAAAACATAAAAAATTGGATTTGTATGTCATATCGAAAATGCCCCTCTGTGTACTAGGCTAAAAAAAAATTAACTTAATACATACCTCTTCCCAAACAGAATCTGGTTCAATTGGAGGTGCTGCTTGTTTTAACATACTCTTAAATGCAGACTCTTTCCTCTTCATTTTGCGAGCTTCTTCCTTTTCCCTCTCACGCTCACGAGCCTCTGCCTTTTCTAGCAACTAAAGAAGAAAAGCTGTGTGCTTATACAGTTTCAGTAATCAGCATTACATTATGTATAAGATATGGGTTCAGTTGGATAGGCTAGTTAAACAGCAAGAAAGAAAATGATACTGTGAGAATGGATGGATGAAGATAAAGTTTCAAGTTTCATATGTATTTGATATACACATATTAGTAACTACCCAAGTGGTTTACAAAACATTCACTTTACAAATATATATAAAACAAATTCAACAATAAAGTAGGAAGGAAAAGAGGATTACACACTTCTATAGTAGAAAAAGGCATCGACAAAAGCTTTGCTGTTATAGATCCCGGGAGCCCTCTAGTCAACTGACTCACAAACTGAAATCTAAGAATCAAAGGTCTTAGAGAAAAACTGAATTTTAAGAGGGGGACCACCAGAAGGTTCAGTGAGGAGGATCTCAATGCACAAAAGGAGAAATATATAATCAAATATTGTGACAGTAAGAGGAAATCCAGAAGAAAAAAAATTTATGAATTAGCATCAACAATTTAAATGATATCCTGTAAGATACAGGTAACCAATGGTGAACTTTTAATAGGGGTAACATGATCTAATATTTGTGAGTACACGTGATCGGTTTAACTACAGGTAAAAAATGGAAGCAAAGAGACTGTACAGAGAGTGGCCTAGTGGTTAGGTGGTGGACTTTGGTCCTGGGGAACTGAGTTTGATTCCCAATTCAGGCACAGGCAGCTCCTTGTGACTCTGGGCAAGTCACTTAACCCTCCATTGTCCCATGTAAGCCGCATTGAGCCTGCCATGAGTGGGAAAGCGTGGGGTACAAATGTAACAAAAAAAAAAATTTAGGGACCTGCTGTTATCTTAATGTCAAGCACAAGCTCGACTGCAAGTTCTTTTGCTTCTTTTTCTGGCTACTGGATGGCTGCAGACAAAAAAATGGCCTGCCCCCAATAACCACCCGCCCTTTTTTGAAGCTGAAGGGGCTCAGATAAGAGAGAGAACCCAGACTCTCCTGGGTATCACCATCTCAGAACAGAGACTACAATCAACAGGGCCCAGGAGACCTCCCCCATTTTGCTCAGCTCTCAAACCTGTTCTCAGCAGCCCAGCTGAAATCTTTCACTACACTGCAGCTGCATGAGAACACAAAAGGGGGAAGATTCAATTCACAATATAAAGAAATCTTCCCAAAACAAAAAGAGACCAAAATGCAACAAAGAAAGCTCCAAATACAGTTCCAGAGTTAATTACAATTAATAACTCCCCCCCCCCCCCAAAAAAAAAAAAAGAAAAACCAAACTACACAACTACAGGAGAAGATGCTACAGGGACGGTTCACAAATGCCTATCTGAAATTAATTTAATCAAATGTGTTGGTAAAAATAAATTTCATACTCTGATATTAAATCACAAGTTTATAGGTAATGTTTAACCAGGCAAGACCTTCTGCTGAAGAACCCCTGACCACAACAAAAATTTCTTCCTCCTTGATTGCATGGCCTTTAAAACATCCAAAAATAGCCTATACATAAAAGGCCAAAAAAGTAGCATCAAGATGCTGAAAAAAATGTCTTAAGAAAAAAAGTCTGTAAATTCAACACCAAGTTAATAGTAAGTATAGCAGAAACAGGTATACCATCCTTAGAACTTCCAAAAATACAAGTTAAATCCAAAGAATCAAAAGACTGTTGAATCAAAGTTGTCCTCTGTCCAGTTTATTCTTTGTTCTTAAAATCAACAGAATCAAAGTTGTCCTCTGTCCAGTTTATTCTTTGTTCTTAAAATCAACAGAATTACCTTCTTTTGAACCTTCAATATTTCCACCAGATATATTATAAAACAAATCGTGTAGAATAACTGGGTCAGACCAATGGTCCACCTAGCCCATTATCCTGTTTCCAATAGTGGCCAAGCCAGGTCACAAGTACATGGCAGAAATCCAAATCGTGGCAACACTCCATACTACAACTACCAGGGCAAGCAATTGCTTCCCATAGCTGTCTCAATAGCAGACTATGGACTTTTCCTTCAGGAATTTGTCCAAACATTTATAAAGCGAAGTTTTTTACCTGAAGCAGGTATTCTCCGAGGACAGCAGGCTGGATATTCTCACGTGTGGGTGACGTCACATCGGCCCTGGAGGATTTTCAGTAAAAAATCTACAGAAGTCTCTTCTGGAGCATTCCACCGCGCGTGGCTGCTCGAACTGCGCATGCACGCACGTAGTTTCCCGCCCGTTGCGCGGTCACGCTCCTCAGTTGAATCCAATAAACAGAAAAACAACTCCAAAGGGGAGGGTTTGTGAGAATATCCAGCCTGCTGTCCTCGGAGAATACCTGCTTCAGGTAAAAAACTTCGCTTTCTCAGAGGACAAGCAGGCTGATATTCTCACGTGTGGGGTATCCACAGTCTCCACAGGGAAGGGAATGGCCTCAGACATTTCCCGTACACAAGATTAAAAAGACAAGCTTTCCGGAGGGGAGAGCTGCTTTTGAGGTGAGGGAGTAGAATCAGATGGAAGGCCTAGAGAGTCCTCGGCATAGAATACTCCAGGCCTATCATCATCATCAGATGAGGCCAAAAGCTCAGAAAGAGCAGCCCGGATCCAAGCCCGTCTCGACATAGAGGTATGGCGACCTCGATGACGGTGTCGAGAAGCCGACTCCCTTAGAGACTCAGGTGAAACTTCCTCCACCGACAACAATGGAGAGTCGGCCCGGGAGGCTGCCGACTGAAGGAGACCTCACCACCGGCATAAGACTAGGTGCCGCAGGAGCCTCCGGTGCCGGGCGCAATTGGTGCAGCACTGCTTCCATAAAATTGGGAAACAAAGCCTTGATGCGCTCATCCAGAGAAGCTGTCCAGGAAGGCTGCGGTGCTGGGGTGGGCTTCTGAGGCAGAACCTGCAGAGGTCGGGGAGCCGGTACCGGACTGCCAGACGACCATCGCGTCGACACCTCCATCACAGAGGGAGAGCGATCCTCTCGGCGTCAACGCTTCTCGAGTGCTGAATGCTTCGACGACCCGGAGCTCCCAGTACCGTGTCGAGAAGGAGAATGATGACAGTTCTTCTTGGCCTTCGCCCGACGCCCGTCATCGAGACTCCTCTGTACCTGTGAGGAGGACGTGGAATCCACACGCCTCCTCGGGGCCAGGTCCAATACAGGTCGGTCCCGGGGGGGCCTGCAAAGCAGAAGGCGCCGAAGCAGGTGGAGACCCGCTCAATGCATCACTGCTCCCAGCATGCATCGGTCTTTTGGCATCCTGTACCTGCTCTCCCGACGCCAACGCTGCCCTCAACGTCGACGGTACCGATGTCGATGCCGACGCACCAGACCCAAAAAGCTTCTCTCTCTGAGCCTCTCTGGAAAGCTGGGTGCGTTTCTTCATTTTGAGGCACAACATACAGCTCTCCGGAAGATGGTCGGGCCAAGGCACTGAAGGCACCAGGAGTGCGAATCAGTGCTAGAGATGGTCCGGCTGCAGCAGGCGAATGGCTTGAAGCCGCTGGGCGTCTTCGATGACATTGCGGGGAAAATAGCCTCTGCGAAATCAAAAGACGCGATTGTGTCAGAAAAATAGACACAAAAAAGGAAAAATCTCGATGGAGTGACCTAACAGCGGTTGCAATGAAAAAATAAAGGAAAATTATAAAACGCGAAAAAAACTAGAAAATAAGGGAAAAAGCTTTTTTTTTTTTTTTTTAAGTATACGAAGCCCTCGTAAAGAGGAACAAATAAAGAATCTCACGAAGAGAGAAGAAACTTCAACTCCGGCGGCCAGGAAACGCGAAGCGCTAAAACGAAACTCCATGTCTCCTCAAACGTGGAAAAGAAGAAACTGAGGAGCGTGACCGCGCGGCGGGCGGGAAACTACGTGCGCGCATGTGCAGTTCGAGCACCACACGCGGTGGAACGCTCCAGAAGAGATTTCTGTAGATTTTTTACTGAAAATCCTCCGGGGCCGACGTGACGTCACCCACACGTGAGAATATCAGCCTGCTTGTCCACGGAGAAACCCAGATATGCTAACCGCTGATACCACATCCTCCGGAAAAAGAGTTCCAGAGCTTAACTATTCATTGAGTGAAAAAATATTTCCTCTTATTTGTTTTAAAAGTATTTCCATGTAACTTCCTAGAGTGTCCCCTTAGCCTTTGCACTTTTAGAACAAGTAAAAATCGATTTACTTCTACTAATTCTACAATACTCAGGATTTTGTAGACCTCATTCGTATCTCCCCTCATCTATTTCTTTTCCAAGCAGAAGAGCCATAACCTGGTCCTTAGTGGAGCACATGATCTGGTGAGGGACGTTATGGTACTGGGGCCACTTGATAACAGTGACCATAATATGATCAGTTTTGATATCGACCTTGAAGTAACTGTACACAGAAAGTCAAATACGTTAGCGTTTAACTTTAAAAAAGGAGACTATGATATAATGAGAAGAACGGTAAAAAAAAAAACTTAGGGGGGCAACTGAGAGAGTAAAAACTGTACAACAGGCGTGGACGCTGTTCAAAAATACCATCCTGGAGGCCCAGGCCATACATATTCCGCGAATTAGAAAAGAAAGACGGAACTCCAAAAGACAGCCGGCCTGGTTGAAAAGTGAGGTGAAGAAAGCTATTAGGGCTAAAAGAAACGCCTTCAGAAAATGGAAGAAGGAACCGTCTGAAAATAACAAGAAGCAGCATAAGGAGTGTCAAAGCAAATGCAAGGCGCAGATAAAGAAGGCCAAGAGGGATTACGAAAAAAAGATAGCATTAGAGGCAAAAAACATAGTAAATTTTTTTCGGTATATTAAAAGCAGGAAGCCGGCAAAAGAATCAGTTGGGCCGCTGGATGACCGAGGGGTAAAAGGGGCGATCAAGGAAGACAAAGACGTAGCGGAGAGACTGAATGAATTCTTTGCTTCGGTCTTCACCGAGGAAGATTTGGGTGGGATACCGGTGTCGGAAATGGTATTTCAAGCGGACGAGTCGGAGAAACTTACTGACTTCACGGTAAACCTGGAGGACGTAATGGGGCAGTTCGGCAAACTGAAGAGTAGCAAATCTCCTGGACCGGATGGTATTCATCCTAGAGTACTGATAGAACTAAAAAATGAGCTTGCGGAGCTACTGCTAGTGATATGCAACTTATCCTTAAAATCGAGCGTGGTACCGGAAGATTGGAGGGTAGCCAATGTAACGCCCATTTTTTAAAAAGGCTCCAGGGGAGATCCGGGAAATTATAGACCGGTGAGTCTGACGTCGGTGCCGGGGAAAATGGTAGAGGCTATTATTAAAAACAAAATTACAGAGCACATCCAAGGACATGGATTACTGAGACCGAGTCAGCACGGCTTTTGTGTGGGGAAATCTTGCCTGACCAATTTACTTCAATTCTTTGAAGGAGTAAACAAACATGTGGACAAAGGGGAGCCGGTTGATATTGTGTACCTGGATTTTCAAAAGGCGTTTGACAAGGTACCTCATGAAAGGCTACAGAGGAAATTGGAGGGTCATGGGATAGGAAGAAATGTCCTATTGTGGATTAAAAACTGGTTGAAGGATAGGAGACAGAGAGTGGGGTTAAATGGGCAGTATTCACAATGGAGAAGGGTAGTTAGTGGGGTTCCTCAGGGGTCTGTGCTAGGATCGCTGCTTTTTAATATATTTATAAATGATTTAGAGATGGGAATAACTAGCGAGGTAATTAAATTTGCTGATGACACAAAGTTATTCAAAGTCGTTAACTCGCGACAGGATTGTGAAAAATTACAAGAGGACCTTACGAGACTGGGAGACTGGCGGCTAAATGGCAGATGACGTTTAATGTGAGCAAGTGCAAGGTGATGCATGTGGGGAAAAAAGAACCCGAATTATAGCCACGCCATGCAAGGTTCCACGTTAGGAGTTACGGACCAAGAAAGGGATCTGGGTGTCGTCGTCGATAACACACTGAAACCTTTCTGCTCAGTGTGCTGCTGCGGCTAGGAAAGCGAATAGAATGTTGGGTATTATTAGGAAAGGTATGGAAAACAGGTGTGAGGATGTTATAATGCCGTTGTATCGCTCCATGGTGCGACCGCACCTTGAGTATTGTGTTCAATTCTGGTCGCCGCATCTCAAGAAAGACATAGTAGATTTGGAAAAGGTACAGCGAAGGGCGACTAAAATGATAGCGGGGATGGGACGACTTCCCTATGAAGAAAGACTAAGGAGGCTAGGGCTTTTCAGCTTGGAGAAGAGACGGCTGAGGGGAGACATGATAGAGATATATAAAATAATGAGTGGAGTGGAACAGGTGGATGTGAAGCGTCTGTTCACGCTTTCCAAAAATACTAGGACTAGGGGGCATGCGATGAAACTACTGTGTAGTAAATTTAAAACAAATCGGAGAAAATTTTTCTTCACCCAACGTGTAATTAAACTCTGGAATTCATTGCCGGAAAATGTGGTGAAGGCGGTTAGCTTAGCAGAGTTTAAAAAGGGGTTGGACGGTTTCCTAAAGGACAAGTGCATAAACCGCTACTAAATAGACTTGGAAAAATCCAAAATCCCAGGAATAACATGTATAGAATGTTTGTACATTTGGGAAGCTTGCCAGGTGCCCTTGGCCTGGATTGTCCGCTGTCGTGGACAAGATGCTGGGCTCAATGGACCCTTGGTCTTTTCCCAGTATGGCATTACTTATGTACTTAACACCTCTTTAGCCTTTCCTCATATAAGATGAGTTCCATCCCCTTTATCACTCTGGTCGCTCTTCTTTGAACCTTTTCTAATTCCACTATATTTTTTTTGAGATATTGTGACCAGAACTGAACGCAATACTCAAGGTGAGGTCGCATCATGGAGGCATTATAGTATTTTCGGTCTTATTCACCATCCCTTTCCTAATAATTCCTAGCATCCTGATTGCTTTTTTGACCACCGCTGCATACTGAGCAGAAGATTTCAGCGTATTATCTACAATGACACCTAGATCTTTTCTTTGACCCCCAAGGTGGAACCTAGCATCAGGCAACTATGATTCGGATTATTCTTTCCAATGTGCATCACCTTGCATTTGTCCATATTAAATTTCATCCGTCATTTGAAATCCCAGTCTTCCAATTTTCTAAGTTCTTCCTGCAATATTTCACAGTCTGCATGTGTTTTGACAACCTTGAATAGTTTTGTGTCATCTGCAAATCTAATCATCTCAACTCGTCATTCCAATTTCCATATCAATTATAAATATGTTAAATAGCACCGGTCCCAGTACTGATCCATGCAGCACTCCATTGTTCACCCTACTCCAGTGAAAGAAATGACCATTTAACCCTACCCATCTGTGTTTTCTGTCCAATAACCAATTCCTAATCCACACCAGAAGCTTGCCTCCTACCCACGACACTTTAATTTTCTCAGGAGTCTCTCATGAGGAACTTTATCAAAAAGCTTTCTGAAAATCTAGATACACTACATTAACAAGCTCACCTTTATCCTCATGTTTATTCACGCATTCAGAGAAATGAAGCATGTTGGTGAGGCAAGACTTCCCCTGGCTGAACCCATGCCGAATCTGTTCCATTAAACTATGTTTGTCTACGTGTTCTGTAATTTTATTCTTTATAATAGTTTCCACTATTTTGCCAGGCCCTGACGTCAGGCTTCTCGGTCTGTAACTTCCCAGATCACCCCTGGAACCCTTTTTAAAAATTAGCGTCACATAAGCTAACCTCCAATCTTCACGTACTACAGACAAATTTTTTTTTTTTTTTTAATGACTTTTCAATAGTTTACATCATGATAATAATACATCAAAATGTATAAGAATTTGAAACTTACATTTTAAAGAATTCTAATACAATGAAACATTCCTTATTATTTTGTCCACAATGGAAGGATCCAAGAATAGGAAACAAATTTTACTAAAAGAATTTAACAATTATATCACATATAGACTGGAAGGATGTCGGGAGCCTGCAGCCTAGACAGTGCAATTAACTGGGGGATGCCATCTCAGGGACATCTTGCATACTCTCCTTAGCTATAATGAAATCACGTAGTTTCATAGGACAGAAAAAAAGGTATTTAACATAATTTAAGGAAATCATACATCTGCATGGATATTGAAGAATAAAAGTACCTCCCAGGGAAAGGATTCTTGGTTTATATACCAAAAATTCCCTTCTCCTGGTCTGCGTTTCCTTAGCTAAGTCGGGAAAGATTCGAATTTTCCCACCCATGAAAATAGCATTCATTTTTCTGAAATAAGAACGCAAAATTAAGTTTTTGTACTACAGACAATTTTAACGACAGCAGCAGATCAGCAATTTCATTCTTGAGTTCTTTGAGTACCCTTGGATGTATGCCATCCAGTCCAGGTGATTTACTACTCTTTAATTTGTTAATTTGGCTCAGTATAACTTCCAGGTCCACAGAGATTTCTTTCAGTTCCTCTGCATCACCCCCCTTAAAACCCATTTCTGGTACATGCAGATCTCCTACATCTTCTTCCGTAAAGACCAAAGCAAAGAATTTTATTCAGTTTCTCCGCTATGGCCTTGTCCTCCCTGAATGCCCCTTTGTGATCTAACGGTCCCCCAGATTCCCTCGCAGGCTTTCTGCTTCTGATGTACCTGAAAAAGTTGTTATGGTTAGTAAGTTTCTCTTCATATTCTCTTTTAGCCTTCTTTATTAATGCCTTGCATCTGATTTGCCAGTGCTTATGCTGCTTCTTATTTTCTTCATTTGGGTCTTTTTTCCATTCCTTGAAGGACAAACTTTTGAATGTAATAGCCTCTTTTACTTCACCTTTTAACAATGCTGGTTGTCGTTTTCTCTTCTTTCCACCTTTACAAATACGTGGAATGCATCCGGTCTGGGCTTCCAAGATGGTACTTTTAAATAACATCTTATGTCTGATTTAGTGTCCTAACCTTAGCAGCCAATCCATTTAGCTTCTTTTTAACTATTTTCCTCATTTTATTACAGTTGCCCTTTAGAAAATTAAATGCAGCTACAGTAGATTTCCTTTGCAGGTTCAGCCCAGATGGTAGATCAAACTTGATCACGTTATGATCACTGTTTCCCAGTGGACCCAACACCACCACCTCTCGCACTATGCTCTGCACACCACCAAGGACCATCACTAAAATGGCTCCCCCTCTTGTCGGTTCCTGGACAAGTTGCTCCAAGAAGAATTTATTATATTTAGAAATTTTATCTCCCTGACACTCCCTGATATAACATTTATCCAATAACTTTTGGAGTAATTGAAATTGCCCATTATTATAGTGTTGCCCAATTTGCCAGCTTTCCTAATCTGTTTCTTCATCTGTCTGTTCGCTCTGTCCGGGCGGACAGTAGTACAGCCCTACAAGAATACTCCTTCCTTTCACACATGGAATTTCTATCCATAATGGTTCCATGCTGCAATGTTTCATGCGGAATGTTTATTTTATTTGACTCAATTTCCTCTTTTAACATATGTTTTTTTTTCCAAAGCTTCCATTTTTAGTTCCAAAGCCCAATTATCTTTAACCAAAACAGTATTACGTTCTTTACTCTTTCAAAAAGTATACTTTTAAAACAAATAGGAGGAAAAATTATTTTCACTCAAAAAATAGTTAAGCTCTGGAACTCACTGACAGAGCATGTGGTTACAGTGGTATTACTGGGTTTAAAAAAGTTTGGATAAGTTCCTGGAAGAAACATCCATAGTCTGTGTTGAGATAGACATTTGCCCTGGGATCAGCACCATGGAATCTTGCTACTATCTGGGATTCATCCAGGTATTCGTGACCTGGATTGGCCACTGTCGGAAGCAGGATATTAGGCTAGATGAACCACTGGTCTTACCCAGTATAGCTATTCTTATGTACAATGATATCTAGTGACTGAACCATGTAGTTTGCTACCGGCTGCTATATAATAGTGGAGGAGCACCTGAGATGCATGAGCCGGTGGCACCTTGTTTAAATTATAAAATCCACCATTTGAATCTGTTGATAAGGACATCTCATGGTTTGATACATTATCAAGCTTTGTTTTATTGTTCTTTCCAAAACAATGGAATGTTTGGATACCACTCAGTTCAAATGCCCCTCCTTTCTACCTCTCCAGGGCAGTGACACACGCAGCCAAACACACAGATGAGTTGGAAAGAATTCCATGAGCCATGCACCACATTATTCTCTCTGGTTACATATTACAAAACTGCATTAAAAGACATGAACATTTAGACAGAAAGTAATCTACAATTTTTCTATGCATCTCTTTTCAAAATAGGAGAGTACTGCTCTAAGAAGCACTTGTAGTGGAAGTTTTCTTGATGGTCATTCTATTCTAAGAATACAGTGGTGGAAATAAGTATTTGATCCCTTGCTGATTTTGTAAGTTTGCCCACTGACAAAGACATGAGCAGCCCATAATTGAAGGGTAGGTTATTGGTAACAGTGAGAGATAGCACATCACAAATTAAATCCGGAAAATCACATTGTGGAAAGTATATGAATTTATTTGCATTCTGCAGAGGGAAATAAGTATTTAATCCCTCTGGCAAACAAGACCTAATACTTGGTGGCAAAACCCTTGTTGGCAAGCACAGCGGTCAGACGTCTTCTGTAGTTGATGATGAGGTTTGCACACATGTCAGGAGGAATTTTGGTCCACTCCTCTTTGCAGATCATCTCTAAATCATTAAGAGTTCTGGGCTGTCGCTTGGCAACTCGCAGCTTCAGCTCCCTCCATAAGTTTTCAATGGGATTAAGGTCTGGTGACTGGCTAGGCCACTCCATGACCCTAATGTGCTTCTTCCTGAGCCACTCCTTTGTTGCCTTGGCTGTATGTTTTGGGTCATTGTCGTGCTGGAAGACCCAGCCACGACCCATTTTTAAGGCCCTGGCGGAGGGAAGGAGGTTGTCACTCAGAATTGTACGGTACATGGCCCCATCCATTCTCCCATTGATGCGGTGAAGTAGTCCTGTGCCCTTAGCAGAGAAACACCCCCAAAACATAACATTTCCACCTCCATGCTTGACAGTGGGGACGGTGTTCTTTGGGTCATAGGCAGCATTTCTCTTCCTCCAAACACGGCGAGTTGAGTTCATGCCAAAGAGCTCAATTTTTGTCTCATCTGACCACAGCACCTTCTCCCAATCACTCTCGGCATCATCCAGGTGTTCACTGGCAAACTTCAGACGGGCCGTCACATGTGCCTTCCGGAGCAGGGGGACCTTGCGGGCACTGCAGGATTGCAATCCGTTATGTCGTAATGTGTTACCAATGGTTTTCGTGGTGACAGTGGTCCCAGCTGCCTTGAGATCATTGACAAGTTCCCCCCTTGTAGTTGTAGGCTGATTTCTAACCTTCCTCATGATCAAGGATACCCCACGAGGTGAGATTTTGCGTGGAGCCCCAGATCTTGTCGATTGACAGTCATTTTGTACTTCTTCCATTTTCTTACTATGGCACCAACAGTTGTCTCCTTCTCGCCCAGCGTCTTACTGATGGTTTTGTAGCCCATTCCAGCCTTGTGCAGGTGTATGATCTTGTCCCTGACATCCTTAGACAGCTCCTTGCTCTTGGCCATTTTGTAGAGGTTAGAGTCTGACTGATTCACTGAGTCTGTGGACAGGTGTCTTTCATACAGGTGACCATTGCCGACAGCTGTCTGTCATGCAGGTAACGAGTTGATTTGGAGCATCTACCTGGTCTGTAGGGGCCAGATCTCTTACTGGTTGGTGGGGGATCAAATACTTATTTCCCTCTGAAGAATGCAAATAAATTCATATACTTTCCACAATGTGATTTTCCGGATTTAATTTGTGATGTGCTATCTCTCACTGTTACCAATAACCTACCCTTCAATTATGGGCTGCTCATGTCTTTGTCAGTGGGCAAACTTACAAAATCAGCAAGGGATCAAATACTTATTTCCACCACTGTACTTCCATTCTGACTCCATGAGTGCTTACAGTGTATGTGAAAATGTGTAAGAAAATGTTAACTTTTGCTTTCATTTAAATCAGTTTATTTTGACTCTCTCTTGTTTCAGGTCATCTCTCTCCCCCTAAAGGCTAATTTTCTTCACTACTTTGATAACTAAGATAACTAAGATGACCAATGTTCAATTCAATTCTTGTATACTGCTAATATCCCCTTTCAGTGTGGTTTACAATCTAGGTGAGACAAAAGCAGATAGTGTTACTGTGAGGTATGAAAAACATTAGAGATCATTGGTGTAATGCACGAGTGCGAACATATTCTGCTATTTTCCCTCTAGCACTCCCCCCCCCCCCCGTAGAATAAGATTATAAAAGAGAAACCATACCATCAGTATGAGATTTTTGTAATTGGTACAGACAAAAGATGAGCTACATTCTTACTGTGGCCCCTATCAGTAATACTTTCAATTTGAAGGTGTAAAAACAAGTAAAATAAAACTAAAACTAAGATTTTTCCAAAATATAGAAAACAATTTCCTGACAAAGTTTGAACAATAGTTTTGACTTACACTGTTGAAAGCCAGTTTGATATTTCCAGCATCTAAGGTTGTTGCTCGTTTGGTAGAGCTGATAACCATAACAAAGTCTTCAAAAGTAGTATTAATTTCAACAATAAATCCTTTGTCCTGTAAAACAATTAACATATTACTTTGAAGCTATTGTAACATTTTTCTTCCAATTAGATGTCTAAACGTCTAAGTTTATAAAAAATAATCCAAGAAATTAGCTTCTCACCCTCAAAATATCTTTAATTATCTTTTTTTCATCATGATATCGTGCCTTCAGATCTTCAACATAAAACTTGAAAAGATCAAGAGCTGTTGACCCTATTAAACAAAACAAAAAATATTAAAAAGAAACCTTACAAAACATTACAGTATTTTAATAAATGCAACTAATATTGTATATCTGGGAAATAATTAAAAAGCTTACCTGGTTGACCAAGCATGTTACTAAATCTGATGTCTGAACTTATGGTTGGATATAATTCCATCCATGATGACATAGAATGCAGCTGTCCATGTTCATGTAGCTCATCCAAAAATATCTGAAAAATATAAGATGGAGAGGTAAGTCAATTCAAGTGTTTGTCACTGAAAACAGCAAATCAATATCAAATTTTCAACATCTTCACAGAATGTCATTCATATACTGTATATACTTGAAATATTAACTGAGATTTTTGGGTAGGACACCTCAGGAGAGGGAGGGAACGATGGGAAGGAAAGAGAGAGGACTACTTGAATATAAACCAATTGGTTTATATCCTAATTAACATTTTCCCCCCCTTTTGGGGGGAAAATGTTATCCGTTTATATTTGGATGGATTTATATTCGAGTATATATGGGTAAGTCGCTCATTAGCTTATGAGCCCACACAATGTTTCTATATAACAATTACTTTCAAATATTTTAAAGCATACAGTTCCAGCTTAACTTTTATTGGCATCATTATAGAAAACACGGTTTAGAAAGGCAAGTCTCCACTCTCCTGAGTCAAAACCTGATAGAAGCATCCTTTACAGTAATTACAACTATGTGTCTGTTGGAAAACGGCCTTGTTTCACTGATCTTTTGTCCATTAGGTTACTCTCGTATACATTCTCCAGGATTGGCAAGAGAGTTGGTGGATGGCACTACAAGAATTAGCTCACTGCACTAAGAGGAATTTAGTGTACCCAAGATGGTTCTGAAAGTTTGCTGGTCACAGTTGCTAAGAAGGGCAATTATATCTGGTTGAATGTTTACTGTCCACATAGGAGAAGCCAACTGGATACCGATGAACAAGTTGTCTATAAAACCTCTTCTACTTAAGTTCAAACAGACCTTAGACAAATATACTTTTAATTTCCAATAGTGATGAAACAATCTCTCACCAATTTCTCTCTTCAATATAATCTTCTCAGTAAATATTTTTGAATCAATGTTATTGATTGGTTAAATACTGGAATAGATGATTTTTCACTGGATAAAATGGTTCCATTTCATGAA
The DNA here is from genome assembly GCF_901765095.1 of Microcaecilia unicolor. NCBI lineage: Eukaryota > Metazoa > Chordata > Amphibia > Gymnophiona > Siphonopidae > Microcaecilia > Microcaecilia unicolor. The sequence goes on along the minus strand of NC_044037.1, from coordinate 250,656,899 downwards.
AGTAAGATATGAAATACATTTTCTCTTTTGGTTCATGAATAACCTTAAAACTCAAGTGAACGGTGCTGAAGATGCTCACGATTGTTAGAAACAGAAATACAAAAAATAAAGTAGTAAATATCAAAGGTTTTTTTTTTAAGTTATTATTTAAATAGCATTATTAATAGCACCAACAGTGTGAAAAACCTATTTTGGATTGTAAATAGATGACTTAAACAATTGTTACTGCTTTAGCGTAAGAAATGGGTCTCTAGATTGTATCAGTTGGTAATTTATTCACCTCTAAAATCAAGAAGTTGAAAATCTCTTTTTAAATTAATGAAGCTAATTTGAAAACTGTTATCTGATGATCCTCGTTTATAAGAGTACTCATGGTTGCAACCAAGTGCTTCTGAAAATTCTATGAAGTTTAAATGGAGTTCAGAATTGGATGGCAGCTAGGTTTAAGTTTAATCTGGACAACTGTTGTAGACTGGGAAGCAAATTTATGATTTACCACCCATATTAAAAGTTAGATAAAATTATTTGTCCTCCAAAATAGCAAAGCTACTCACCTGTAGTAGGTATTCTCCGAGGACAGCAGGCCAAGTATTCTCACATCTGGGTGGCGTCATCTGACGGAGCCCAGTGTGCACACTACCTAGCATATACAGCAAGCAGAAAATTCTTGCAACCTCCCACCGTGCATGTGTGGGATGCATTCCTGTACAATACACAAGTGAAGGTTCCTCAATAGAATATTGTAACTGAAGGAATGCAACTCCTAGGGAAGGTAGGAGGTATGTAAGAATATTTGACCTGCTGCCCTCTGAGAAACACCTGTTACAGGTGAGTAACTGCTTTCTCTGAGGACAAGCAGGCCATTATTTATTATTGGGATTTATTAACTGCCTTTATGAAGAGATTCACCCAAGGCGGTGTACAGCAGGTACAGTTTAACATAAAACTTACAATTTTGTTAATAGCACAACAATAGTAAAAAATAACCAAGAATAAACAAATACAATAAATGAGGTAAACTTGAAAACTGAAACCTAAGAGAGTGTTTTCACATCTGGGAATCCCTATCTACCAGGCTCACTGAAAACAACAATGCTAGGACAATAGGGAATTGAAATGTTGAGGCTTTGAAGTCAATCAACTTTAAACTATATACAATCTAGTTGTGAAGGTGCAGCCTGGAACAGAACAAAACTAAGCCTAGGAAGGTGGAGTTGGATTCTAGACACTAAATTCAACAGTACTGTCTGACAATACTGGCAGTCATGTCAGGTATCTGTTCAAGGCAGTAGCGAGATGTGAACGTGTGGACCAAAGACCACATTACATCCTTGCAAACCTCAAGTGGGCTACCAACGTAACCATGGCTCTGACATTATAAGCCTTGACATGACCCTCTAGAGTCAGCCCAGCCTGGCCATAAGTGAAGGAGATGCAATGTGCTAGCCAACTGGAAATAGTGTGTTTGGGTCAAAAGAAACAAAAAGCTAGGTGGCTTTGTTGTGCTCCAGATAGAAGGCTAAGGCTCACCTGCAGTCTAAGGTATGCAGTACTCTTTCACCAGGATGGGCATGTGGCTTTGGGAAAAATATTGGTAGAACAACTGATTAAGATGGAACTCTGAAACTACCTTAGGAAGAAACTTAGGGTGTGTGAAATAAACTAATCTGTTGTGATGAAACTTCGTGTAAGGTGGATCAGCTACTAGGGTCTGAGGCCCACTGACTCTGCAAGCTGAAATGTCTGGCACCAAAAACATGACTCTTGTCATCTGAAGTCTTTGATCTGGAAAGTTAAGTAGCTCAAAAGGGGCTCTCATCAGCTGGGTTAAAATGACGTGGAGATCCCATGACACAGTAGGAGGTTTCACCAGGGGCTTTGACAATATCAAACCTCTCATGAATCAGACCATTAGAGGCTGTACAGACATGGGCAAACCCTCTACACAAAAATGGTAAGCACTGATTGCACTGAGATGTACTCTCTGAGAGTTGTTTTGTTAAACCGGACTCAAACAGGTGCAAGAAGTATTCAAACAGTTTTGGTGTAGGGCAAGATAAAGGATCTAGGGCCTCGTAATCACACCAGATGGCAAACCTTCTCCATTTAAAAGAATAACACCGCTTACTGGAATCTTTCCTGGAAGCAAGATTTTGGAAATACCTTCAGGCAAAGTCAAGGACTGAAATTCTACACTTTCAACATCCAGACTGTGAGGGCCAGGGTCTGGAGGTTGGGAGGCAGAAGGGACCCTTCATTCTAGGGCTGGAAAACACTCCAATATCCATGGCTCCTCAGAAGACAACTCCGGAAGGAGAGGAAACCAGATCCGTCTTGGCCAGAACGTTCTCTGATCTTGACTGAGTTTCAGCAAAGTCTTCTCTATGACAGGTATCAGAGGATATGCATACAGAAAACCTTCCCCTAGGTGAAGGAGAAAGGAATGCGGATGCTAGTGTGCTGTGTGATCTGAGCCTGAAGCAGAATTGAGGGACCTTGTTGTTGATATGAGTGGTGAAAAGATCCACCTAGGTGTTTCTAGCATTAGCGCGCGCTAAAATGCTAGTGCGCATATAGCATGGCTTAGTAAACAGGGCCCTAAGTGATTTATCATGTCTTCACAGAAAAGCAGGAGCAAAAATCAGAACACAGAACCAATTTCAAATTTGACAAAATTGTTTAAAAAGTTTCAGAATAATAAAATTCCATTTATAAATCTACCAAAGCATTTCATCAACTGAGGAAAAGGTATACTAGAATATATCATGTTAGCATTTTCAGTATTAATAAAATTTAGCTAGGCAATTTTTTCAAAAATTCAAAACGATCAAAATAAGAGGCATTATACCATGAATTAATATGCATATTTGTGTAACTAAACAACAGTGACAATATGAAAATCACAAAAAAAATGCTTAGTAAACAGACCCCTAAACAAAGGATTTGTACTAAACTTTATTTTGGTTCGATTCAATGCTCGAAGATCAATTACTGTTAAAATCTCTTAGCCATGAAATCCCAGTTAACCAAAGATAACCTTCCCTAGAGTTCTAACCATTAAATGAGGCAGTTACCCCAGAATGTTAAGTTCTAAGTCTAACGATGATGCTGTCATGCAGCAGCTATTGGGGGGGGGGGGGGGGGGGGGGTCACACACACACACACACACACACACAAAAACAAAACCCAAATAGGTTTGACATTTCAATGTGCCTTCCAACCCACTAAATCATCATTCCCTTAAACATCTTTTTGCACCCATCAGTGGATGAGCCTTCTGAGAAGGGAAGGTAAAGGAGGCTATCTGGCCTAGAAGACCCCTTTCTGCTGTACCTACCAGCATCTCCTCCAAAGAAAGAGAACTTTTTTTTTTCAATGATGTTTACATGTATTAAAAAAAAACCAACCTCTTATTTTGTATTTGAAATTAGAAACTTGATTATACAAATAGCAATAATCCACAAAACATTTGTAGTGCCCCCCCCCCCCAATAATTTAACACCTTGAACAACCTGATCCAGGAACCCTCACTCTTCCCCTGTCTCCCAACACTAGCTCATTTTCCTTCCCTTTTAGACACTGTCCCCCTACCTCCAAGGTACTCTCTCTCTCCTGTTCCCTTTCCCTCCAGTGTAGTTTCTTTTTAATTCCCCTGGCACTACTTCTAACCCCTCATCACTTTACTCCCATGGTGTCATGGCTCTTCTACTTCAACAGTAGTATGTGACTGTAAACATTTATTTTACAATTCCAGATTAAAATACTTGACAAGAATGCCAAATGCACAGAATGGCTACGGTTTTGCTGTAAATGAGGCGGTACTTTAACAGTTCAAGATGAATACAATTAAATTGGAACACTTCATTACTGCTTCACGTTTCATATTTAGTGTCAATGGTTGTAAAGCTGTACTGAAAATAACACTGAACTGTTCAATATCCACTACAGAAGAATTTAGCATTGCTCATTTTTATTTGTAAGATGAATTTTTAACAGTTTCACCAACCTGGAAAGACTCTCTGTTTTTACGTTGTCGCCGCCTTTCCCTGAGTATACCTTTCTGTTTTTCATCTTCCTCTTCTTTTTCCAAAGCTCTGATATGTTCTTCAAAGCAGATAAGTGCATCCTCTTTATCCATATCTGGAACAGACAAAAAACTGAATTCGCATGTACTGTGTTCCCCCAAAAAACATGCTACTCAACAACTGTTTCTTTCACCAAGGGTCTTTCTAAAGACCAGCTCCTGTTCTGTTCACAAGATGCATCAACGATAAATGTGATTATCAAATACATGCATCAGGACTCCTGAGGCAGGCACGCATGTGCTGAAACATGGTACCATGTCGAGTCGACTCAAATACACATCTATAATTCTATTTCGGCATCCTGAGTCTGTTTTTGAAGAGCCTGATCCAGTTCTCATTCCTTGTTTTTTTTATTCTATCCACCCCGTAGGCCGTGTGATCTCTGTGTTCTTTCCACTATCTCTTTCTCCAGTTCCATCACTCAACAAGCTTTTGCTACCACAGGGTCAGGCTTCAAGGACCTCACCAACCAGGACAGGAATCGGCAACCCACAACACTGAAGAAACAGGTGGCAGATTACATTACCACCAGAATAAGTGCATACAAGGCTGTAAGAAAAGCTGCAGCCCTACACCATGCAGACTACAGGAGAAAACAACTACTGCTGGTTACTGAGACAGAAAGAGAAACTAAATGCAGGAGAAAAGACTTGAATCAGAGAAAGAGGGAAAGGAAGTACAGGAGTAACTTAGTGGTTGAAAGAAAAAATTTCAAAACAACAAAGCCAGGATTCAAGTCATGCTTATTTCACCTGACACCCTGTGGCCTTGGGCACATCACCTCACCCTTCATGGTCTTAGGCACAATTTAAGACCGTGAAATAAGCTTATGCATCTGAATTTCTAACCTTGAGCATAGATCTGGAAAATGTAAATCCAAATCCAAAAAGACAAGGAAGGAAGAATAAGGGAGAATAAAGATGAGCAGAGGGAAAGAAGGTAGAAAAAATCTCCAGGGCAGGAAGGAGCAGTGAGACTGAAGGTTGCTGGGAGAAGCTTACTAATGGGTCCTTTTACTAAGCTGTGGTAAAAAAAAAAAAAGCCTTAGTGTGCCCTTATACAGGTCTTTCTTACACGCTAAAACCATTTTTATCATGGCCATAAACCCTCCAATTTTTGTTTTTCCCATTAATGGCCATGCGCTTATGTTGCCATTAGAGCATGGCCATTTTTTAAAATGCTTGTAGGAGCACTTACTGACACCTATTTTGTAGGTGGTAAGTACTCCTGCATGTCAACACCATACAGTAATGTAGACGAGCTAACTGGTTAGGGCAGGAATGCCCACTCTCAACCTTTGGCAGGTGGTAGTCAATTGTTTGCTGATTTGGCAAACGTGTTAGCACTTAATGCTCCTTTGAAAAAAAGCCCCTAAAATCCAACAACAACTATGGAAAAATTGGTGCAGCAACCCTCATGACAAGAAGAGAAAGAAGAATAAACAAGGTACTAGGAGGAGAGATAAGGTTAAAAAAAAACCCAAAACAAACCAGAGAACAGGAAGAAGAATTTAAGAATCACAAAACAGAAAGATTGAAAATTAGCTATTAGGTTGAAAATTAGATATTTCATTGAAATACATTAGTGCTACATTTACAATATTTTTTGAATATCAGCGTGTGGTAACATGAAGGAGGGCAGGCCCGTAGACCAAGGCAGGCAGAACCACACAGTAGCTGTAGACATGAAAAATAACATTTATTAAAGACTAGTAAAAAAGGCCCGTTTCTGACACAAATGAAACGGGCGCTAGCAAGGTTTTCCTCGGAGTGTGTATGTTTGGGAGAGTGTTTGTGAGAGTGACTGTGTGAGAGACAGAGTGAAAGTGTGAGTGTGTGTGTATGAGAGAGAGAGAGAGTGAGTCTGGGTGTGAGTGTGTTTGTGAGAGAGTGTGTGTGTGAGACACAGATTCTCTGTGAGAGTGAGTGTATGAGACCAAGCGAGTGTGTGAGTGACTGTGTGGCACATAGAGAGTGAATGTGATACAGAGTGTGTGAGAGTGAGAGTCAGAAAGACATTGTATATGAGAGAGAGTGTGAGCCCTGCCCTCCCAATCCATGCCCATCTGTCCCCTGCCCCCTCCATTCATCCTTTTCCAGCAATTCCCCTCTCTCCCTGAGCCCTGCCCTCCCAATCCATGCCCATCCATGCTCCTCTGTCACCTGCCCTCTCCATTCATCCCTATCCAGCAATTCCCCTCTCTCCCTGAGCCCTGCCCTGCAATCCATATCCATCCATGCCCATTTGTCCCCTCCATTCATCCCTATCCAGCAATTCCCCTCTCTCCCTAAGCCCTGCCCTCCCAATCCATGCCCATCCATGCTCCTCTGTCACCTGCCCCCTCCATTCATCCCTATTCAGCAATTCCCCTCTCTCCCTGAGGTCTGCCCTGCAATCCATATCCATCCATGCCCATCTGTCCCCTCCATTCATCCCTATCCAGCAATTCCCCTCTCCTTGAGCCCTGCCCTCCCAATCCATGCCCATCCATGCTCCTCTGTCATCTGCCCCCTCCATTCATCCCTATTCAGCAATTCCCCTCTCTCCCTGAGCCCTGCCCTGCAATCCATATCCATGCATGCCCATCTGTCCCCTCCATTCATCCCTATCCAGCAATTCCCCTCTCTGCCTGAGCCCTGCCCTCCCAATCCATGCCCATCCATGCTCCTCTGTCCCCTGCCCCCTCCATTCATCCCTTTCCAGCAATTTCCCTCTCTCCCTGAGGGATGCCCTCCCAATCCATGCCCATCCATGCTCCTCTGTCCCCTGCCCCCTCCATTCATCCCTTTCCAGCAATTTCCCTCTCTCTCTGAGAGATGCCCTCCCAATCCATGCTCCTCTGTCCCCTGCCCCCTCCATTCTTCCTTTTCCTGCAATTCCCCTCTCTTCCTTCCATGACCCCCCCTCACATCCATGCTCCTCTCTCTCCCATGTCCCAGCCTGGCCCGCCCTCTTCTTCCCCCCCCCTTCGCATCCATGCTGTCATTTTCCCCCTGCCCTCCTGCTCCCAGTGTTCAACTTTGCTGCCCACCCTCTTCTATCCCCCCAACATCCCTTTTCTTTTGTTTTTTTTTTTTAATTTACCTCCGTGGTGGCGGTTCCGGCAGCGCAGCGTCAGGGAAGGAGGCGGCGTTCCCGACGTCTAGCCTTCCCTTCGCTGTGTTCCGCCTTCTTCTGACGTCATCATTGACGTCAGAAGAAGGCGGAACACAGCGAAGGGAAGGCTAGAGACGTCGGGAGCGCCGCCTCCTTCCCTGACGCTGCGCTGCCGGAACCGCCACCACGGAGGTAAATCTAATATACTAAAATGCACCGTGCATGGGTGCGATCAGTTTGTTTGTTTTTTTTTTCTGCCCTCGCGATCCGTTTTTTTTCCCCGCCCTCAACGTCATGACGTTTGACGCGAGGGCGGGGCAGAGACGGCTGGGTGGCTTCACACCACGAATCCACGAACCCTTCAGAAAGTGTTTGAGTGACTTCAGAACGTTGTCTTCAGAACGTTCACGGTGCGTTTTATTATATTAGATGTCGGTCAGGATCCTGTTCCACTCACAGGTAGTAAAAGCAAAAAGAACATAAAACTAACCTAATGAAACCAAGTTCTTGAGTGGCCTGCTTCTCCAGGACCACTGTGTACTTTCCTTTCTCTGAAAACAGTAATACACTTTACTTGTCCCTGGCATGGTTCCTCAAGTAATTCCTATTACAACAAAAATTTCTCTGATATTGGATTAACTGAAATGAAAATTTAGCTTAATTCATTATAGGTCCTAGATATAACATAATTGTGGATGAAAAAGCCTCTCAACAGACTCCTTTATGAGGTTCACAAGTCCATAAATTTACAGAGTGCTTGCTGTCATCATCAGCTCAAAAAACCACCACCCAATGTGAAATGTTAGTTTTTTAAAATTTTTTAAAAACTTCACAGTACAAGAAAACATATCTTTTATAAGTGCACAGCGTCTTCACTCTCACCGCAGCCAGTCTGTGGTCTGTGCAACTGTCAAACAAAAGATACAATAACTTCTCTCGAACAGAAATCACTATCACAATTCCATAAACACGAATCCAGTCTAAATACCTCACTTTACTTCTGTGAGTTGCCTCTGCATTACTGCAACAAGATGGCGCTCAAAATTATAAGGAGACATCCTAAGTGAATTCCAATAAAACATACACATTTTAAAAATCAGACAAAACATAACATAAAACATAATATTCTATAATCCTTTTCCTAATAGAATCGTCTGCAAATAACCGACAACAGCATCACAAGAAAATCAGGATGAGACAAGATTAAATACCTGTTGAAACAACACAGATGGACTTTTTAAAAAATCTACAAGAGTCCTCAAGGCTCTCACATGGCTAGGCATAACTTAGGGCCTACCATACAAAAAATTGAGTTTCTGTACTTATCTAAATGGATTGCTTTAAAAGAAGGGATATCTAAAACATTGGCCAAGGCAGATCTTAACAACCTTGTTGGCTGATGCAAATGCAAAGTAGAAGTGATCACTGAAGACAATTTATTAACACTTTGTAAAAAAAAAAAAGTTCCAATCACAGGTAGTAGAAGCAAAAACAACATAAAACTAATCTAATGCAACCAAGTCCTTATGTGACCTGCTCCTTCAGGATCGTGTACCTTCCTGTCTCTCAGCACAGTAGCACACTTTATATTTTATATTGTACCCTAAACTCAACAGGGAGCCAAGGTAAGTATATCAGTGCTGATGTAATGTGTTCAAATCTAAAGAGACTGAGTAGGACACAAGCAACCTCATTCTGTGTGATCTCTCAAGTCTTTTAAACACGTTTAGGCAGTCCGCACAGAAAAACCATTAAAATAATCAAAGTGAGATACATACGACCACACTCAACTGTTCAAAAGTCTGATGGTCCCTCAAATGTCTAATTAGTTTTAGTTTGCAAAAAATATTACTGAGTTACTGAAGATGATGCAACGCCCTCTTAGGAAGACAGCCAGATCCAGGAATGAGGTTTTTAGAAGGTCATCATCAACGTATGAAAAAAGCAGGTCATTTTTTATGGTGACTGTCATGACTATCAGACATTTGGAGACACTTAATGAACACCCTGTATGCTATGGAAAGTTAGAATGGAAGGGCTTTGTATTGATAATGGTTGTGAAGAAAAGATACTGCCTGCATTTGAGATGAGTGTGTGTGTAAGCATCCTTCAGATTGAGTGATCGCAGTTGTCTTATTTGTTTACTGTTTTTATGTACCATAAGAGTCCCTGAGAACAAAAGTGGGCCAACTTCTTGCCAGTGAAGATTTCTGAATGGAATAGAGGTCAGTACATAAATGCCAACCCAAAGTAGTAGGTTCTTAGACTGGCTTTAAATTATTTTTAAGGAAGTTTCTAATCTAAGGTCAAGGGGGCTGCTACTAAGGTCCCTATGTACTAAAGTGCAAAGTGACTTGCACTTTGCACAGAAAAATACAACACACCCAGAAATGAGTAAAAATGCTAAAACGCAGGCATCTGCACTAATTTTTGCACATTCACATGAAGCACATTTCATGCAAAAGGATATGTAAATATTGTATTAATGAACTACTTGTGTTGCAAAATTATACAAAGCAGCTCACTAATACAAAAACCAAAAAATAAGCACATAAAATGGCTTCACAGGCCCATTTCCTAAGCCTTAACAACAACAACAAAAAAAAAAAGAGTGGCTCCCTTCACACAGTGGAACTTAAAAATCAAAGGGCCCTCCAGCCTGATTTAGAGGTCCCCCAGGCCCATACTTCCTGGTGGCTCAGTAATCCCCTATGACCTCTCTCTTGATGTACGGCCAAAATTTTATAAGGCCCCCCATCCTCAAAATCCACCACTTATGAAAGTGAAGGCCAAACCCGTCCTTAGTTGTAATCTTGCAATGGTTTGGAGGAGGGAAGTGATGGTGTTAGTGGCCTTTATTCTCAGAAGGGGCAGGACTTTGGGGTGGGGTGAGGGGCTTGTAAAATCTTTTAGCTCCACATTAAAGGTGGGAGCTGAGTCCACTGGGCTACCAGGGAATATCCCCCCCCCCCCCCTCTCTTTGGCATAGAACCTGAGCAGGGAGACTAGATGAAAATTCCTTGCATCTTTTGAAGCAGGGCATGCATATTTGCACCACGTATAGGGAAAGAGGGAAAAGGAATGGGACTATACTGTCGTTCTGTGGTTTTTGCAACTACATTCAAAGCAGTTTACATAGCATATACAGGTACTTATTTGTACCTGGGGCAATGGAGGGCTAAGTGACTTGCCCAGAGTCACAAGGAGCTGCAGTAGGAATTGAACCCAGTTCCCCAGGATCAAAGTCCCCTGTAATTTTTTTTTGAAGGGGGGGGGGGGGTATTTATTTTTTAACTGATTCAACCATCATATATGTATGTGAAAGCTGCATATTGTTAAATCCAGGAGTTGGTTGTACTTTATATTTAAAAGGTCCAACTTTATAGAGGTTGGTTGTATGGTAACTGGAGATTGTTATGTGGACTTGAGCTGTTGGGCTCATAGCTTTATAAGACTCTCAACAGTTTTGAGAAAATGATACTGTAGTTAAGAGCTGTTTTCATAAAGAATACCAGCAAACACAGCTGCAGAAATACTATGCAGCTCAATATGGTAGAGCTACAAGTTGGCCAAACACTTTGACTGGAGTGGCGTAACAATGAACAACAGAGGGCAAGAGCATGATCACTTGGTATAGAAGGGAGGGATGGCAAAAAGGAGGACTGAGGAGGGAGACAGAAAACATGAACAAGGGGAAATGGCATGTGAGAACACTGTTTACAAGAGAAAGAGAGATAACAGTAGACCTATGTAAGCATAGCACTTTCATATTTTGATTGAGACTGGAAGATCAGAAACAAGCAACCCCCTCCCAATAGGAACATAAAAGGCCAGTATCCTGCCTCCAAACATTGACCAATCCAGGTCACAAGTGCCTGGCATGACCCCAGGGATAAGCAATAGTATTTTCCAAGTCTACCTTTAATGATGGGTTATAGGACTTTCCTTCCAGGAGCTTGTACAAACATTTCTTAAATCCAGCTACATTGCTTTTAACACATTTTTCAGACATGAAATCCAGGGTTCCTTCCCCACGCAGTACATAATTATTTTCTCAGATTTGTTTTAAATGCACTATTTAATAACGTAATGGTTTTCCCTCTAATCTTTGTACTTTTTGAAAGAGTAAAACAACTGATTCATATTCACCTGTTCCATTCCACTTATGATTTTATAAACTTCTATCATTATCTGGCATGTTAAAAGCTAGTAAGAAGCTATGCAGAAAGAGAACATACTGCTCTGAAATACATTGCCTCTCCAGAGAATCCAAAAATTGAGCATCCCTCTCTGGGGCAGGGCAGCAATAAGCATACTTACACACAAAATAACTGCCGTATTTCAAATCCAGAAGCCTTCTGTATTTCATACATAGTTTGCCTTCTCATTAACTGTGTGCAGAGGGGTTTCTCTCACGTTATCTGTATATACTTAAGATATCTGTGAACAGATGCCGACAACTTTCTTGGGTTGGGGGAGCTGTCAAGGAATTTGAAGATTTGATTTCTTTTGCTCTGGGATAATCCTCCATCTAAAACCATAATGGAATGCTGCCCTCTATTTCCTTGATAAAATCATTGACAGACAGGTCCCCTGGGGTGGGTAGATGGGGGACTTTCATAAATGGACATGATGGCAAGTCAGTGAAGCTTCTTTCCTCAAAAAACATTGGAGGCTCATATTAAGATGGTCATAAATGTACCCAGAATATTACACTAAAGAAGCAGTCTGGGGCTGAGGCTGGCTAGATCCCAGCAGTTCAGTGGATTCATTCCTTGACTGAGGGCATCTAGACCTATGACCTATGGAAGTTTCCCCTCCATGTACTGGAGATGGACACCAAGGTGGCTGACATACAGTAAATGCCCTCAGAGGCCTCAGTCAATGAAACAGCTCCAGGGATAGCATATGACCTAGGAAGTTTTCCCCTCCATGTACTGGAGATGGACACCAATGTGGCTGGCATACAGTAAATGCCCTCAGAGGCCTCAGTCAATGAAAAAGCTCCAAGGATAGCATATATCTGTAAGAATGGCTGCAGAATCATACAAGTTAGCATCATCAAAGTCACTGCATCACATCGAGCAAAGATTTAAGGGAGTCTCTCAAATCCTGTCGAGTTCCTCGTTGAAGACTGCTGATGTCAATGCTGAATAAGGAGAAGTAGGTGAAACCATGTCCTCTTGAGTCATCCGAGTATAAGCCTGATCTCAGGTCCTTGGAGTCTAACACAACCCCTATGATGTCTAAGAAGTTGAAAATACATCTATCAAAAATTTCTTCAAGGGTAAGTCAGCCACCAGTACCTGGATGCTCTTGACAACATATTGAGGTCAATAATTCAGAGCCTCCGCTCCATGCTTGCCATCAAGTACCTCTGGCGAGACTTCCTTTTCTTTAGGTGATGATCAGTTAAGGTTCATTGCTTGATGCTGAGTGTGATTAATGAATTCCCAATGTCGATGCACTCTTAGTGCTTAGTATAGTTCCTTGACACCAATACCTCTAATGCAAATATTGATGGACCAGTCTTAAAAAGAACTGAAGATCTTTTTGTGCTAGCCTCAAGGCCCAAAATCCCCCTCGGATAAAATAGCTTCCAGTTTAGACTATGCTTGGAGGAACAGACTAGAGGAAAATCCCTCTAACCCCAATGATAGTATGCATACACTGACCACATATAACTGGTAATGCCATTCTTGCAGATAACATGGTTTTGTAGAACCCTGTATTGCCCAAGTGATCTAGAAATAAATAATGGTAGAAATCTGGGATCCCTTCCAAGAGGTGTTTTGGTAAAATCTCTACATTGCCAAGCTTTTTCTCTGCTGATTCAAATACCACATTTAAATGAGAACGATATACTTTATATTTAAAACTCAACTTTCAGGAGACAAGTTGAATTGTAACTGAGGTTTGCCACAAACAAAACTGTTGCATGCAATAAGCCATGTATAGAGACTGCCACTGTGGTCTTTGGAGTTTCTATCAATTTAAAAATTTTAAAAATATCAGACCTTGATTCTGATTCCTGTTGCAAGGAAACAGAAGCCTCCTGGGACATGCATTGAACAAACCCTGGGGTAAGAAATATCTTGATTAGGAGATAATTTGGAGGATGTTCTTGTAGATATTTCCTTCCTCTCAGGAGATGAGTCCTCAGGAATGTAATCTGGATAATAATCTAGGCTATTCTGGGAGTTTTCAAGCCTCAGGGAACAATTGTGGTAAATAATGAATTAGATTGGTATAGCCTGCAAATTGGTGGGAAAATGTGGGATACAAATGCTACAAATAAATAAATAAAAATAGTCACATCTGATATATCTAGCTGCCCAGAAACCTTTTAATCTTTAATATGGATTGGTATAAAGGTTCAGGTATTTACATCATACAGAAGTGCTTACAAGTCTTTCTTGCTTGATCAATATTTACCATGAGATCGGAAGAGTGGATTAAGATCTGACGAAGAAGGGCAACCTTCGAAAGCTAATCAAGAAATGTATTAAGTTATGTCCAATAAAAAAGGTATCTTATTTTCTTTTCCATGTTTTATTTTGTTTGATTTCTATTGATAAGAATTAAGAAAAGAAGTGGGGGGGTGGGGGGGGGGAAGAAGAAAAGGGCAGAAGAGGGAAAGTGAGAACAAGTGAGAAGAGACAGCATGAAAAAAGGGGGAGTGGTATGAGACAGTACTGTGAAGTAGGGAGAAAGAAGAAAAAAAAAAAGCAGCACACTTTTAAAAGGTTTGTACTTTAAATTTTTGATCTGGATTGGAAAGGGATCATGACCTGGTAGGCCCACCTGCCCCTAAGTATGTATACAGTAGACCCAGTGGGCACATCTTTTGTTATTAATGAAACGTGCTCAACTTTGTTTCAATATGATTGCTGTAGATAACTATTGCACCACACTACACAATAAGGAAAAAAAAAGGTTCTCTCAATATAAACCCCATAGATTTCATGGTCCTGCCAGTAACCACTCTGATTGAATCAAGTTACTTGCAGTCTGGATTTCATTTCATGTATTTCAATAAATTGCACTCTATTTTTTTTGTTCACACCATATTTTTGCATTCCATGATGTTCTTTGTAACCTTTTCGCCATATGCTTGCATTTTTCTTTTAACAATCATTTTTCTACACATACATTTTTCATATATGGTATGTATACTTTTGCCTGATGCTGTTTATCTGTTTTACATTTAGGAAATATAACATATTTTAACTCAACCTTTTTTCCTCCTTGTTTTTTTGGGTATATCATGTCTACTTGGATCCATCTACAGACTACAATACCTTTTTATACTACATTACGCATTTCATACAACAAGGTTGGTGTATTTGATCTGTTCTGTTTTTACTGTTTTTAATATATTTTAGAATGTTCTGTTTTAGTTTATTGACATGTATGGTGAAATTAGATTTTACCTGCTAATTTTCTTTCCTCTAGACCCTCCAGACCGGTCAAGACGCGTGGGTTATGTCCTCCTACCAGCAGAGGGAGACTGAGAAAACACTAAGCTTTTGAAGCCTGTATATATAACCTGTGCAGAACCTCCACTAGCCAGTATAACCCTGACAAAGCAGAGAAACAAAAAAACACTAACAACAACTAGCAACCCTGTACGTGGTCACAGTAAACTGCAAAAACAAGAAACATCTTCCGCTTGCTCTTACGGAAACATGTTCCTTTGCCTTTGATAAAACAGTTGGGCTTCTACAGGTGGACTATCAAAGAAGAGCCCTACCTGTCCCGGACTCCTATCACAAAACAGAAATAAACAGTCTGCAATTAGAGAAACAACAATCTACAGCAGCCAAGAATTATCCAACAAACACACCTCCTGGCCTCCAATACAGACAGGGCGGGCTCTTGACCGGTCTGGAGGGTCTAGAGGAAAGAAAATTAGCAGGTAAGATCTAATTTCACCTTCCTCAGCGACCCTCCAGACCGGTCAAGACGCGTGGGACGTACCAGAGCAGTAACTAACTTACGGGAGGGACCTACTAAGGCCAGAGGTCAAAACTGCTGCCCCAAAGCGCACCTCGTCCTTTGCATGCACAGGAATCCTATAATGCTTCACAAAGGAATGCAACGAAAACCAAACCACAGCCCAACAAATATCTAACAGAGAAATCATACTATTCTCCGCCCACGAGGCTGCCATTCCCCTAGTGGAATGAGCAGACCAGCCCCTAGGCACCACAGGACTCTTCACCAAGTAAGCAGATGCAACCGCCTCCTTCAACCACCGTGCTATGGTCACCTTAGGAGCCGCTGCACCCTTCTTTGGCCCTCCATGAAGAACGAACAAACGGTCAGAGGCTCTGAAGTCCTGAGTTCCAGAGAGATAACAACTCAAAACTCTCCTGACATCCAGCTTGGCAATACCACGCTGCTCCGAATCTCCAGCCATATCACCCAACACTGGCAGAGAGATGACCTGATTAACATGGAACTCGGAAACCACCTTGGGCAAAAAAGGAAAGCACCGTCCGCAACGAAACCTTTCCCTCAGAAAGGACAAAAATGGTTCCCTACAAGACAAAGCCTAAAGCTCTGAAACACTCCGTGCTGAAGTAATCGCCACCAACAAGACCGTCTTTAAAGATAAATCCTTACAAGATGCCGATACCAGTGGCACAAACGGAGGCCTGATCAAAGCATCCAAAACTAGCTTCAAATCCCATGGAGGCACCATCCGTCACTGAGGTGGACGCAGCAACTTAACACCCTTCAAAAAACGCACTACCTCAGGCACAGACGCGAAGGACTTTCACTGAAGCTTCCCACGAAAACATGACAAAGCTGCCACCTGAACCTTCAGTGTAGACAAGGCCAGACCCCTATCAACACCATCGTGCAAAAATTCCAAAACTTCCGCCACCGAAGAGCGAAACGGCCGAACTCGATGGTCTTCACACCAGTGCTCAAAGATTCTCCAAACCCGGACATACGCCAAGGAAGTGGATCGTCTGCGGCAACTCAACATCGTAGCAAAGCCACTGGACGAAAGCCCCTTCTTCAACTTGTGCCGCTCAAGAGCCAAGCCATAAGCGAAAACCGAGCCGGATCCGGCATGATTATCGGGCCTTGACACAGAACTGATCCCAACAAAGGCAGGGCCGCCGCCCCTGCCAACCGCACCAGGTCTCCGTACCATGGTCGATGCTGCCAATCCGGAGCTACCAGAATCACCCGACCGAAGTGATGTTCGATGCGCTATATTACTCGACCGACTAACAGCCACGGAGGAAACACATACAGTCACTCCCGAGGCCAAGGCAACAGAAGAGCGTCGATTCCCTCCGCTCAAGGGTCTCTTCAGCGACTGAAAAAAAAAAAATCTCTGAACTTGCGCATAGCGAGCCGTTGCCCTAAGATCACCGAAAGTCCCCAGACCGACACAACTCACTGGAACACTGACCGAAGAAAAGACCACTCTCTGGGATCTAGAGTGTGCCTGCTGAGATAATCTGCATCCATGTGACCTACCCCGGCCACATGCGCTGCCAAGAGAGCCTGAAGATGAGTTCAACTGCGCCGCCAAGGCTCTTCGTCCCCCCTTGACGGTTGACATATGCTACTGCCATGGCATTGTCACAGAGCACTCGGACTGCCTTGTGGCGAACCACCGACGTCAAGGCCTGGAGCACCACCCGAATGGCCCGTTTCCAGCCGGTTGATGGACCACTCTGCTTCTGCCCGAGACCACCGGCCTTGAGCTACCTGACCGAGACAATGTGCCCCCCAACCTTGCAGACTGGCATCCGTGACCATTACCAGCCCCTGTGGGGACTCCAACGACATTCCTGTTCCCAAATTGCGCGGGTTGAGCCACCAGCGGAGACTGAGACGAGGGGCCACCGACAGCGGACAACACATTTCCAAGTCCTGCGACAGAGGGGACCAACGACTGAACAGAGCTGACTGTACCTGACGCATGTGCGCCCTGGCCCACGGAACTACCTCTATGGTCGCCGCCATCAGGCCCAGGACCTGACGATAAGTACGGGCCGTCGGCGCCTTCTCTGCAAGGAACCGACAAATCGGACCCTGTAACTTGGAACCAAAAGGCTGCACGAAGGAAAGTGAAGATAAGCTTCCGTCAAATCCAGGGAAGTGAGAAACTCTCCTTTCCGGACCGCACCAGTGACCGACCGCAACGTCTCCATCCGGAAAGAGGGCACCTTGAGTGCCGCATTGACCCTTTTGAGATCTAAAATGGGACGAAAAGTGTCCTCTTTCTTGTGGACCACAAAATAGATCAAATAGCACCCTGAGCGTTGCTGATCTGAAGGAACAGCAACCACGGCTCCCAACGCGAGCAGCCACCGCAGAGTGTCCCTCACTGCTGCCCTCTTGCTCCAAGACTGACAGAGGGATTCCAGAAACACTTCGGGAGAACAGCTTTCGAATTCCAGCGCATATCCGCCTCGAAACACCTTGAGAACCCACTGATCTGACCTGATTTGGGCCCAGCTCTGGTAAAACAGACTCAGCCGAGCCCCAACATGCACCAGAGCCTGAGCCCGCACACCTTCATTGGGAATTGCGGCGTGAATACTAACCTCCTGCGGAAAAGCCACGCCCTCCGCGACGATTCTCATGAAAGAACTGTGCGCGCTGGAAAAACCGACCCCTAGAGGTCCTACTACTATTAAACATTTCTATAGCACTACTAGACTTATACAGCGTTGTCCAAATTAACATGAAAAGACAGTCCCTGCTCAACAGAGCTTACAATCTAAATTGGACAGACAAACAGACAGCTATGGGTAGGTCCCACTCGATCTGCCCGGCCTATACCGCTGAGCCTCCCTAAACCGTCCTCGAGAGGAACTAGTTCTGGCCCCTGCCTTGAACCGAAAATCTGGAAGCCATAGAACCTTGGTATCACTAAGACCTCACACTAACTTGTCCAAATCTTCTCCAAAGAGCATAGCTCCCTTAAGTGGCAGAGACCCACAACCATAGCCATATTTTTTGTCTGAAGTAGGCAACAAATCATAAAAGCCTCAGACAAAAAGGATGAACCCATGTCCAAGTTGGCTAACTCCTGACCCCCAGAAGAACCAACATCTACCGAATCATCCAGGAGCTTTTCGGCCCAACGAAAACATGCCCGAGCTACCAGACCCCCACAAACCGAGGCCTGCAGGGCTAGAGCCGACAAAACAAAACTACGCTTGAGAAAAGATCCCAACTTCCTATCCTGAGGATCACGGAGGGCCGTTCCTCCATCAACCGGGATAGCCGTAGCTATAATTACTGCCGTCACTACTGCATCTACCGTGGGAGCCTTAAAGGAATCCCTATCGTCCTGAGGGAGGGGATAAAGCCTCGCCATTGCCTTTGCCACCTTACACGGCAAATCCCATTCCTGACAAATCATCTCCCGGAGATCCTTGTTCATAGGGAAGGATCACGCCTGACGCTGAATGCCCTTCACCAACGGATCCTGGACAGTTTCCCCCAAAGCCACCTCAGGACCAAACTGAAGGGTGGACGACACCTGATCTATGAGTTCTGACAGCTCATCTCTATGGAAAATCCGCACTATTGAAGGATCCTCACCAGGAATCCACCAATCCTGCTCCTGAGAGCCGTCAATTCCATCTGACTCCCCCAGATCACTAAGCACAGCTTCTGCAGCTACAGGAGAAAAACATTGCCTGTCCTCTGACCACTCTAACCGTGGTCTCTCAGCCAAGACGGAAATAGCCCCCTCTTCCAATTAGGGGGGGGGGGGGGGGGGGGTCCCGATCTCCAGGCCTGATACCGCGTCCAGACAAAATCTGGAGGAAAGCCCACCATTCCTGGACCGTCATTAGGCCCTTTTGTGCCAAAAACGGAGGCCGCAGGCCCAAAAACAGCTGGCTCCACGGGCCGCGTCAGACTCAAGATGGCGGCTGTTCCCGCCGAAACTGTTCCCGCTGACAGCGGCCCTGCCTACGCTCCCGCTGACCCGGAGACTCCCGACACCATCGATCCCTCCGCGGTCAAGTCGGGGGTGCCGCAGCCACCTTTATAGGTGCACCCCAAAGCTACACTGAGAACCCGGCGCCTCTACCCCTCACCACGAGCACACGCGACATCGGAGGAGCTGGGCCGCCATAAACCACGAGGGAAGGGAAAAGCTGTTCCGCAAACGTGCCAAACCAAAAACTCACTCACACTGCAAAAGCACTGCTCTCTCGTTCCAGCAAGGAATCGAAACCCCCGTTCGGTCCGCTGAAAATAAAGAAATAAATGCCCTTAAAGGCACAGTACTCCAACTCTGGCAGCTGGAAATTGTAAGGCACTCAAAGCTACAATACTGAGAAAGCAGCCGAGGCACAAAGCTGCCAAGCAAAACGAAATAGAATAACTGACCTTAAAGGCACAGTACTCTAATTCTGGCATCTGGAAATTGTAAGGCACTCAAGGCTACAATACTGAGAAAGCAGCCGAGGCACAAAGCTGGCAAGCAAAACGAAATAGAATAACTGACCTTAAAGGCACAGTACTCTAATTCTGGCATCTGGAAATTGTAAGGCACTCAAGGCTACAATACTGAGAAAGCAGCCGAGGCACAAAGCTGCCAAGCAAACAGAAATAGAGAGCAGCACAGGGGGAGGGTCCCAAACATAGGTGTAACACCCCAGGGGGAAAAACTGGGCCCCACCAGACCCAGGGCCCCAAAGCACTTTTTTTTTTTTTTTTACACACACGTACAGGGTACTGCAACAGAATAAAGTTTGGAAGGAAAAAATCCTACGACCCAATGACAAACTACCTCACCAGATTATTGGAGACTGCACAGGCTGTCAACTGCTACCTCTGCTGAGACTGAGAAAATACTGGCTAGTGGAGGTTCTGCACAGGTTATATATACAGGCTTCAAAAGCTTAGTGTTTTCTCAGTCTCCCTCTGCTGGTAGGAGGACATAACCCACGCGTCTTGACCGGTCTGGAGGGTCGCTGAGGAAATTTTATTTTGTGGTCTTTTACATCATTTCATTACTGAGTTTACACATTAATATTCATGGTCATTTTACATTATATATGTTTTTGTATGATAATTTATTTGTACCTTTCAGTGTATTCTTAGTCATATTTACATTGTATATTAATGTTTCATGTCATATCCATTGAAAAGATTTGTTTCTGTTATTTTACTTTAACACTTATTGTTATATATGTTTTTAGACTCCTGGGGCAGGCACTGTTGATGAAACACGGTGCTGTGTTGAGTCCTTTTATGCAATAAACTTGTGTTGATATATCTCTATCGCCCATGCGTTTTCTTCTGGAAGTGTCCTGTTGACCACACAACTCCGCCCCTTCAGTTCCATAGGAAGAGACATCTGCAGCTCAGTACAGCTATTCTTCTACCGTAAAGTCAGAAATACTATCCACAGCCTGGCATCATCAAGAGTTGGCATGTGAAATGTATTTACTGGATTTACAATGCCATACAATGTGCTTCTGACTGTTCGTCTAATATAGTGAACTCCCATTTAGCAACGGCATCAGCATGAGGCAGGAGAGTGCATCAACCTCCGCAATTTCTACCACATGGTACCAGGGCCTGAGAAAGTACCAGGACACCCAGAGGGAAAACATACAATATAGAATTTTGTAGTGCCGTCAGAACGCACACACCTCCATGTATTTAATTTGAATCTATGAGCAAGTAGGTTTTAACATGTGTAACTGCAACATAAAGGAAAAAAAAACTACAAAACTTCTCTTCTATATAGCAAGAGATTCCTGTACACAAAACAGGGCATATTCTCTATAGCAAGAGTGTAATTTTTGTCAATATAAACAATAGTTCAAAGTTAAAGGTACTCACTCTGAAGTTCCTCATCCTCTGCAAAAGTTGGGTTGTCCATCAGATACTGCTGTGCTTCAGACCAAGTGGTACAGTAAGTTACATTAGCCATATTGTCCAATATATTCTTTAAAGCCTCCCAATTCCTCTTTCGCAACTGTTTTGCTTGTTCCTGAAAAACACGAAAGAATTAGGCGAGAGATCTTTTTGATATTCCTATTGCACAAACATCAAAGAATCACCATATAGCAACAGAGATCTCCTGCATTACAATATAGCAATAAATCCTACAGAAAAATGTGCTAAATGAATGCCAATTGGATTATACATTTTGAAATACAGTTATGAAGATACTGGATTTTTGCTCTGCATTCACACTATTAAGTTTTCTCTCAGCAACATTATCAAAGCCCCCCCTCCCTACCTACCCACCCGTTCGTTGTTCTGTAGCCACTGACGCCATTGCTCCGGACCTCGTGAACGCACCTTCATGAGCTTCTTGGTTCTGAAGCCACTGACGCCATTGTTCCGCCCTCATTGCGTGAGGTCATTGCTCCGCCCTCGAAGTCATCACGTTTGACGCGAGGGCGGGGTCCAGACACTTGGTGCTTTCGGTGGCTTCACTACCACGAACCCTTCATGACGGAAGTGACGTCAGTGGCTTGGCTGCATTGACGTCAGTGTCCTCAGAACGTTGAGGGTGAGTTTTATTATATAGGATGTTTTAAAAGCAAAAACTTCTACATATCAACAGATAAATATCCAAAATATTACCTTCTCTTTTTTGGCCAAAAAGAACAAAACATCTTCATAAATTTCAAGGCGATCACGCTCAGATATGGCATTCCACACCTCCGTCTCTCCAAACATCTGCTCTGCTTTTCTATAGGGTAGAAACAGTTAAGGCTATGATTTAAAATGTGTGCACCACAGACATTTTAACAGTATAACTGTTAGGAAATGATTTAGAATGTAGTAAGTAGTCAAAATTCAACATTTCTTCTAAAACTAATCTTTCAAAAAAAAACCAACCAAACAAAAGAAAACAAACAAAACAAAACCCCAGAAGAGCCTATCTGGCCCATTCTGTGGGCTGAAGCCAGTAGGCAGAACCTGCTGCCATACTGTGTAACCCCAAACATTCAAAGATGCTATTGAGAACAACTGTAAACTTTTGAGGTTTCTGACTGACTACGTGTTGTTTTTTTTTTGACAGCTTTTTTTTCTTAATTTGAAAGCTTTCCATATGCAACCTGAGGCTGCTTTTTTTTTTTGTACCTGGGGGAGGTCTTGGGGGAGCCATGGTTCTGCAGCAGGTGCAGGCGCTCTGGAGCGGAAGATTTGTTTTTGGAGCTGCAGGAATGCCCACAACTCAGCCCCAAGGCTCAGGCAGAGCTGGGGCCATTCTTAAAGCTGCCCCCTACAGAAACCGACCTTCCCGCAGCTCCAAAAACAAGTCTGCTGCTCTGGAGCACCCACACTGGTGGCAGCACCACAGCTTACACCTCAGGACACTCCAGAGGTTTAAAAGAAAAAAAAAAACAAAAAAACAACCCACAGGTTACATATGGGAAGGTGTCAAATAAAAAAAAAAAAAAAAAGAAGGCACATATATAGGCAGTCATAAACCTCAAAAATTTGTTATTGTTTTCAATAGCATCTGCAAATGTTTAGGGTCACACAATATGGTGACTGTGTGGGGGAGACTGCTTCAACTTTTTGATGTCATACAGTTTCCTCTCATAAAACCTCCTTGACGCCATCAACCCAAGTCCTATGTATCTTCAGTGACTCAAAGAAATAGAGAAAAGTCTCTTAAAGGACTCTTTATGTGCTGCTATAAATCTGCCTTGGGGGGCGGGGTTACAAACACCATCTATCAGCTGATATTTAATTTGATCGAAAGAACGCTGGCGCCATCTTGGCTTATGAGTAACTTTTGCTGAGCTGACACTGATAAGAATACAGGGTGAGTTGTAATAATTTCTCTCTCTAAAGTTTTTAAAATCATTTTGATATTTATAAGAGGAGGCTATGTGTAAAAGAACCAGTGAAGATTTTGATGTTGTTTATATCGCTATAGATTGAAATTGATAGCGATTAACATCACTGAGGTTCTGGGGAAACTCTTATGAGATGATTTGAAGATATAAATATATAAAAAAGATATATGACCTTAGAATATTTTTGTATTTTTGAATTTGTATGATAAGAAGTTATATGTATTTTTACTGGGTTTCAAAAATTTTTTTGACTTACTGCCTGTGAAGATCCAGTTTAAAAATCACTGAATTGCCTGACTTTTCAATCGCTGTGCTATAAATCTGCACACACTGGACCTCACAATAGCAGCAGCTTTTGTTCCTTTTCCTTATCTCCACTTTGCTCCCAAATCCTGTAGGCATTAAAATGAGCCTTCTGTCTTGCAGTTGTATGGCCTGAGCCATGAACCCTTCCTCAAACTGTTTCATTGCCAAGTATGTGTCAGTTAAAATTTGCATGCTCACAGGGCAGAGAGAACTGTATATTCAAGTGGACTAATAGGGCAATGTGGGAAATGAGGGTCAACAATCAAAACATAGGTTAAACATTGTTCGTTCAATAAAAAGGTCTCTGATAAGCTTTTGATCATTATCCAGCTCATCAGGCGAGTAATGAATTTGCACTAGGTTTAAACAGTACAAATTCATCCAGATTGCAAATTGTCTGCATAAGTTAGAACAGTTTACCACCTTTCACTAAGCTGTATTAAAATTCTATTCTAGAAACTCATTCTAGTAAGCACAGAAGAAATTTTAATTCACTGTACCATTTCAAATAACTATTAAAAACAAGGATGCAAACAAAAACGGGAAACAGCCTTAAACACAAGAAAATTAGAAAAAGGACTCCTCCCCTCTCGATGACGTACTGCATTTCACTGAGTGATACACAGGGTCAAATATGGTTATACATTTGTGTCTCTCATATTCAAGAAAAAGATTAGTCAACAATTTGGTTAGCAAGCTTCTGTGCGACTGAACTTATACTGATTTTGCATTTAACGTTGAGAAGAAAATTTAAAAATGCAACCTCTCTCAAAGAAGTGCGAGTGACTAAACAAAGAAAGAAAAAATTACTTTAGTAACCCATCTTTAAAGTTCAAGCTGCTAATGTGCCTTGACTTTCTAGACAAGTATTCATTAAGTAAATTTACCCTCATCTAATGTAAGACACTAAAACAGGAACCAATATTATAGGTATTTACTACTACTACAAATCAGGCGATCACCCAAAAGATTTCAACAAGTCTTAAAAGACTAATTTTATTCTAGAGATCTTACTTGTATCTGGTGGTGGACGTCATCTTCTCATGGTTTTCAAGGAAATGTTGGTAAGATTCTTTTGCTTCTTTGTACTTTGATCTTGCTTCTTCTTTTTCTTCTTTCTCAGTCTGAACTTTATAAGCATTAAAGGCTTGCTTTTTTTCACTCAACTTTGCTAATGCACTGAGTACAAAAAAAAGCAAAGGATTTCTGAATACATTTAAGTGCACACTAGTTATTAGAATAAAAATAAGAAAAAAATTATGGGTAGACCAAAACAGTAAAACTAGACATCTGATAGTACTATAAAAAATGGAAAGTTATAGAAAAGCTCAACTTTTGAAATATACTTAGTTATATCAAGGACTACGTAAGCAGCTCTTTGTGTGTCCTAGGATATAGTAGATTGGAGCAATGGGTCCCCCCCCCCCCCCCGGGTCCCCCCCCCTTAAATTTCCCTGAAGGTGTGCAATAATTAAAAGGAATGTTAAGGAGAAATTAAGTCTTACCTGATAATTTTCTTTCCATTAGTCCTTACTACTATTCCAGAACCTGTGGGATAGCTATGTCCATTAACCAGCAGGTGGAGATAGAGAACTGAAAACTGAGATGAGAGCATCTCTCGTGGCAATCAATCCAGCTCCTCAGTGTTTACATAGACAAGCAGTAAGAAGAAACTTAGAATAAACTCAACAACTTTAAACAACTCACAAACCTAACACTAACTAGACAAGCACACATGTATGGACCTCTATCATCTCCAGACAACTTGGAGAACAAGAGATATGCAGGAAGCACCATACAAGGTGACAGTCATCATCTGACCCATTACTTCATACTTCTAAACATCTCAGAAACCTTGGGAGGGCCTCTGGAATAGTGGGTAGGACTACTGGAAAGAAAATTATCAGGTAGGACCAAATTTCTCCTTCCATTATATAGCTTCCCACTATTCCAGAACCTGTGGGATATTCAAAAGCAATCTCTAGAGTGGGTGGGATCCCGGTGCCACAGCCCTGAGGACCAAAGCCCCAGGTCGCAGCGTCAACATCGCTGCCTTCCAAATATCTGCTGGAGACAGTAACATAGTCTCTGCCCAGGAAAAGGCAGTCGCTGCATGTCTCGTAGAATGAGCCCACAAGGCCTGAGGAGCCTGCTTCCCCACAACCAAATTAGCTAACGCAATGGTTTCCAAGCCCACAACTGCTAGATGGCCGATAACTATGAGGCCAAACTTCTGTTTTCCAAAAAGCAAAAGCAGTCTGTCCGATTTGCAAAACTCATTCGTGACTTCCAGATATCTCATGAGGACTCTACACACATCAAAAAGCTTAAATGAAAAATACTGAGCCTCTTCATCTTCCCTCTGAAAGGACAAATTCCACAGACTGGTTGAAATGAAATGTTTATACCATTTTTGGAACAAAGAAAGAAACTGTGCGAGGGAAGCCTCCCAAAAGAGAACCAGAAGCTCCAAAACCCTACGTTCCGACGCAACAACCACCAAGACTGCTGTCTTTAGTGTAAGCTTTTCAAGGAGGCCGCCCGGAGAGGCTCAAAAGGAGGCTTCTGAAGAGCCCGAAGGACTAAATTAAGGTTACACTCTGGACCAGAAGTACAAAAGAGGCTGCCAGTGGCCTGCTCCTCGCATGAATCGAATGATATCTGAAAGCCACAAAAGATGTCTTCTGTAGTTGGCCCCTGAAACAGGCCACAGCTGCAACCTGAACTTTTAGAGAACCTAACGCCAATCCTTTCTGAAGGTCTGCCTGCAGAAATGCTAGCACGTGCGAGATTTGAGCAGAGAAGGGAGAAAAGTCCATGCTCAGAACACTAGCCCTCAAATGTCTTCCAAACCCTTGCATAATCCATGGATGTCAGGCACTTCCGAGCCTGAAGCAAGGAAGCAATGACCAAATCAGAATAATCTTTTCATCTAAACCAAGCCTTTTTAACTGCCATGCCATAAGACCACAGGGGCACGGATCCTTCTTGAGCACCAGACCTTGCTTCAGTAGACCCAAAGAAGACCCCCGTCCAGCAGTCGAACTAGGTCTGCATACCTAGGCCTCAGCAGCCAATCTGGGGCAACCACAATTAATTGACCCTGGTATAATGTGATCCTTTTCAACATGTAGCCTACCATGAGTCAAGGAGGGAAGACATACAGCAGGGTTATCGATCTCTATCGAGCCCGGTTCTTTCCGACAGCTGAAGAACTTTGCACTTTGCCATTTGTTTTTATTGCCACCAAGTCAAGAAGCGGAGAAACCAAAACCCCTGGATGAATAAGTTCCCATTCTCCTGGGTCCAAGGAGTGCCTTTGAGAAAGTCTGCCTCCACATTCAAGGACCCAGCGATGTGAGCTGCCGACAAGCAGAGATTTTTCTCTGCCCAACTCATGAGGCAAGCCACCTCCACTGGCATCGGACAGCTGTGGATCCCGCCTTGCTTGTTGATATAAGCCACCACTGTTAACATTGTCGAAGAAAAGTCAAACCAGGGCCCCCGCCAGAAAAGGAGCAAACTCATGCAAGGCATTCCACACTACCATGAGCTCCAAACAATTTATTGACCACTTAGACTTCTGTTCTGTTCAGGTGCCCTGTGACAGATGAAACTTATAATGAGCTCCCCAACCCGACTTGCTGGCGTCTGTGGTCACCACAGCCCACTGAGTTATCAAAAAGGAAGCTCAGACGATCAAATTCCTGGGTGACAACCAGCAGTATATGCTCCGTCTGGCAACCAGCATCCAAGGAAGATGGAATCATACTTCTGTGACACCAGACATCAGCGGCTGAGAAGAGTTTTCTATAACGGCCGCATATGAACCCTTGCCCAAGGCACCATTTCCATCGCTGCTGTCACAGACCCCAGAACCTGGCCATAGTCTCTGACCCTGGGTCTGTCTTGACTGAGAAGACAAATCTGTTGAACTAGCTTCAATCTCCTGTGCTCCGTGAGGAAGATCCTCTCCCATGCTGTCGAATAGAATACCCAGATACTCCAGTGTCTGCGATAGAGTTAGTCTGCTCTTCTTGAAATTGATCGCCCAACCCAATGACTGCAGAAGATGGACAACTTTGTCCATTTCCGACAAGCTGTCCATATAGAACCACGCCCGAATGAGCCTGTCATCAAAATACTGGTGACCTCAGATTCCCTGATACCTAAGGAAGCCATCAGCACAACCTTGGCAAACATTTTTGGAGCCTGAAAGCGATGGCTCAGCACTGTAAAATGCAGAAATCTCCGATGTGATGGCCACATGGGTATATGCAAATATGCCTCCTTGAGAATGAGGGCTGTGAGAAATTCTCCTGCTTGAACCAAGGTTATGACTGCTCTTAGTGTCTTCATGCAAACGTGTGACACTGTGATGCAGCGGTTTACACCACTGAGATCTAAGATCTGAAGAAAGGTGCCTTCCTTCTTTGGGACAATGAAGTATATGGAATATCTGCGAGGCAGCAGTTTACACCATTGAAATCTAAGATCTGACGAAAAGGTGCCTTCCTTTTTTTGGACAATGATGTATATGGAATATCTGCCTTGCCCTTGTTCAGCCTGGGGAACTGGAACAATGGCCCAGGGTACTAGCAAGGAATCTACGGTGGCCTGAACCTCGACCGCCTTGGTTCCCTTTCGACAGGGAAACTGCAAGAAGAGAGGAGCAACTGGGTGGGAGAACTCCAACTTGTAACCTACTGTAAGAATATCCAGAACCCACTGGTCTGATGTGATTTTTGCCCACTTCTTCTGAAACTCCTGTAGGCATCCTACCACTGGAAAGAAAAGAGTGGACCAGCCTCGCTTCATTGCAAAGCTCTGGAAGCATTGGGTGCTCTAGCTGACAGAGGAGGAGGAGGACTTCCTGTTCACGCGAATTGAAGATTGGCATTGGCATGCCTGAAAAGCGGGACTTCGGACCATATTGCCAACAACCATGTTGATACCATCAGATGTCTTGAAACTGAGATCCCCTGAATACGGACGACCAGAGGCTTTTGGCTTACCCTTCAGCAACTGCTGTGGCTTTGTTTCCCCCAGTTTTTTCACCGTTACCAAAGTGTTCTCCAATAGCCAACTACTACTACCAATCATTTCTATAGCGGTACAAGGCATATGAAGCGCTGTACACCATACACAGACAGTCCCTGCTCAAAGAGCTTACAATCTAGATAAGACAGGTAAACAGACAGAACAATAAGGGTAAGCGAATAAAGAGGTGAGGATAAAAGGACAGGGCAGGTGAGTGGTGGTTAGAAGTCAACTGCTCCGAAAGGGAAGTTTAACTAGATATCTTTGATACTGCATCTGCTGCCTAATGCTACAATCCGAGTTGACGACGTGCCATGACAGCCAAAGACATACTGCGGGTCATAACCTGTAACATATAAATAGCATCCACCAAATAGGCTAACCCTGCTTCCAGCTGGACATAAAGACGCCTGTCTTATTGCCGACTGCTGATGCCACTTTAGGAATGCTCTTGCTACGAATGAGCTGCACATTGTCGCTTGAAGGCTGAGAGGGGCCATTTCAAAGGCTTGTTTCATCGAGCCTTCTAGCTTACTATTCTGTAGGTCTTTTAGGGAATTGCCCTCTTCCATTGGCAAGGTGGTCACCTTAGTCACCGCCTTAACCAGGGAGTCCACCCTGGGAAGATGCAAATGTATCTTTCTCCTCCTGAGCTAAAGGGTAGAGGGCGAGCCATGGCTCTTCCCACTCTCAGCCCAGTGTCTGGCAAGACCCATTCTGCTGTAATCCAGTCCTGAATGTCTAGCTGCATCAGAAAGGCCATAGAAGGACCTCTAAAGCCCCTCAGGATTGACGAAGCTGCAACTCCTGATGCTGAAACAGAAGAGTCCTCAATGTCAGCGTCTCAGGAATACGAGTACTGAACTCCTCTTTATGAAACAACCTCAGTACTTAAAGATCCTTCAACAATGGCTCCTCTGAACAGACCGAGGACACATCAGATAAGGAGGGAAAAGCAGAGATAGCCTCATCTGCCCACTCCTGGAGGTCTAAACAAGATCTCTTAGAAGCCAGCAGGGCGAAAAACTGAAACACCTTGCAGCAACTCTGTCCCTGCTTCAGTAAGTAGGCCTGGTGTTAAGAGAAACAAACTCCGGAGAAAACAAAGATATCAATGCAACTGAATGCTCTGTCAGGCCCCAAGGGTGTAAAATGGCAGCTGTGCTCCGTACAGAACCGCACAAAGGTTGCTCCTTAATGCCAGTCGGGCCCGTCAAAATGATGCCCATTCCTGTGCGCTCCTGCATCAAACTGTGCACTGGTCCTGCTGGACAGCCCGAAGACTGCGGCATATTCGGATACTGCGCGAAATCCAAATTTGTGCTGCCAGCGACCATTTCCACTGAATCCAGCGGGGTTCCCAGCTTGCACACACTGTAACGCTCCGACACCACCTGGCGGGTCCAACAGTGGGAACACCACTTAACTGTCTTTGTGTGAGTAGCCATTCACCCCAACTGTCACAAGCACAGCACGTGTCCCAAGCAGTGAGTCAGGATCCCTCCCCTGCACCAAGTAGAACTTGCAGCCCTCCAAGCGGTTCTGAGTCAAACTTCAGGTGAACTTACCACTGCTGGCTGCTCCCCCAAGCTCATAGTCTCCACAAGTATTACCACAGATAAGAAGGGCTCAGGACTGATACTCTGTCCCATGCTCTCCAGCAAACCTCTTTCCTTTCTCCTTTATTTCTTACTTCTTAATTAAAAATTTTTTTTTAAGTTTATTGTGCTGGAAAAGGAGAGCTCCACAGGAAACAGGGGAGAGGTGAACAGAGGGAAGAAGTAAATTCACGGGCCACCAGAGACAGGCATCTGAAGACCTCTAGATACGACTCTGCAGACTCAAGCCACCCGCAAAGCTCAACTGGGAACCAACTGACCAATTGGACGAGGAGCAAAGCAGTCAGAACCAGAGGCTGAAAAGTGTGTCTATCCACCTGCAGAAGATAAAAAATATTGAGGAGCTGGACTAGCTGCCAAGAGAGATATGTCTCAGCCCAGCTTTCAGTTCTCTATCTCCACTTGCTAGTTGATGGACACAACTATCCCACAGGTTTTGGAATAGTGGAAAACTCATATTGGAAATATGCATTTTGTATCCCACTCAATTATTATTCTCAAGCAATAAACCAATGTCCAGCTAGAACCTAGTCTCCTCTTCCCATAATAACCTTGAGACTTAGCTGTTCCTTCATTTAAGAGGACTGTACTTGGCAGGTTCCTACCTGCCCCCTCTTTTCTTTTGATTAGAATAAGAAGAGTCTTCAACTCTCGATGATTTTGGTCTGCACCACACCCCTTAACTTTGAATTTACAGAGCCAGTTTATTAATTGAATTTGAAATGTTTTTCTTTGTAATATTTATCTATTTGTTGTATAAGTGTATACTTGGAATACAATTTGGAGATTACGAGTATAAAAATAAACACAGTTTAACAGAATTTTTAAAAGCATGGGTTAAATACAGAGAATATTTAGCAAGAGGATGAGATTAAAGGAAAACAAATGACAGAGGTGTAGCCTGTATAAAAGAGGCAGGTACAATCCTAAACAGAGATAGATGAGATAAGCTGCATATGGCAGCAGGTTATGACTATAGCCACCTTGCTGGGCAGACTAGATGGACTATGTTAATCTTTTTCTGCTGTCTTACTATGTTGGATTTGATGATATAACATTTTCATGATACCAACATAATTTTAGAATACTTCACATTAACACTATTTGCAAATTTGTAAATGTATTTAGCTTCAACAGATCCCCTTAAAAACTATACAAGTACAGTCTTTATACAGGAAGGCCATCATTCATGTGAAACGCTCACAAAAGCACACTATACTAGCTATAAGCAACACAGATGAAAGATCAACATTACCTGTATCTGGGATCATTAATGATCATTTTCATAGCTTGTTCCCATGAAGCATTAGATGGTACATGCTGTGAAGGAAATTTGCAAATACATTTAGGTATTAAGCAATAATTATAAATTGGAGCCTATATATGCATAGCATTCTACTAAATAGAATACTTGTATAACAATTTACTTAAATTATCACTTTCACCACCATTTTAGTTGCAACAGAAATCACTATTTTCCCTTTAATGTTTCTAATTCTGAAAAATACCTATAAGCAAGATAAAAATCAATAGCATGCAACACAAAGCTACTTAAATGTGTATGTCATCATGGCCTTGATAGTTCCACACCAAATTCCTTTTAAGGTACTACAGCTTTGGAGTATTACATTTACCACAGCATTTACCACAAAAGTTAATTGAGAGAAAGATATCTAAGATTTTTTTTAAAACTGGAAGAAAGGGTCATAATACTGTAGCACCCTCAAAACATCATGTGTACACTCTTCTGATTTCAGAACAGCTGGAAACTGAAGTACCTTTTCTTTCAACAATTCTTTAAATGCTTGCTTTGCTTCTTCTTTTGTATTCCATGTATACGTTTTTTTAACGGGTTTGCTGTTTTCTTTCTCCTCTTTGGGAGAACTAGAACAGATGAAAAAAATGATTCTCTTTAGGGTCAAGATAGAAACCAACTTTCTATTAGCAATTATTTCATATCGCTACTAAACATTTGAACATTATTCCAGAAAATACAACTTTGAGCTTTCCATCAAATTTTGCTTCACAGAGGAAGTTATACTGAATTTACAGCACAAGCCCTACTGACCTAATTACAGCAAAATCTCTACCCGGCCTGCAGCACTCACACAGGCTAAACTCTGTACAAAGAAATGCATATTAGAGGATTAAACCAAATTCCCTGAACATTTTGCTAGAAGAGCCACAGGCCCCTTTTCTCCCATAGGGAAGAGTACTTGCAGCGCTCAAGTATGCACATATATCCCAGCATGAGGAAGAGGCAATTTTCAAAGGGGGCTTTCTTTGTGAATAAATTCCCACATATTGGGGAAAATAACCTGGAGCATAGCTCCCAGTATCTAGAATTTGCTATATTTGCATGCTGGTCATTGTCATTTATGCTGCTTTTATTGTAACTCACACTGATGCTACATGGGAGAGGCGCGCAGACAAGCCTTACTAATATTTGAACTGCATTTCTGGAGCATTTTTAATGAATGATTTTGCTCCCTTGGGGTGTATTTTTGGTATCTCAGCAAAACTTGCAACCTAACTGAAAAAGAAATATAAAAGTATTCACATTAGACAAAGACTGAAATTTTATTGCAAACAAGTAAAATAAAATGAAAACAAACAAAAAAGAAAAACCAACACATGTTAAAAGTAGAGCACAATGAAGATAATTCCATAACAGGGTACCTAGACTAAGGGGGTAAGCAGGCACCTATTTCAAGCCTATTCTATAAAGAAAGTAGGTGTCTACTTTTTTTCCCTACAGAATACAAGTGCCAAATGGCAGCATAGCTGGTGCAAATACCTGTGCCTAAATGCTAGCCATAATGCACGGAAATTATAGTATTTTATTCTATAATTTACATGTATAGCTGTGCACTCTGCCTATGCTCCACCCATGCACACACTCCCTGACAAAGTACACACCATCAAAACATAGTGTGTACTATTCTACTAGCTGGTATTCTACAAGAGGCCACTTTGTGCACATGACTAGAATACCACCATTTATGCACCTTCCTGCTGTCTAAAACCTAGGTGGTTCCTTATAGAATTACTTCCAGTAAGTCATGTCTGTCACACCACCATTGAAATGGGACTACTTTGGTGCCTGTGGGGCACAATAAAGTACCTATAATATTCTTGTGTGCATTTTTTTTTTTAGTAATTTAACAAAAGAAAAGTGTTCTTAACAAACAACCAGTACACAGCTTCAACTTGAACTTACTCCACTGAGAGCTCCTGTTTAGAAGGTTCTTCTATTGCACTATTAGTGCCTTCTGCATCTACCTCTGGTGCGGTCAGAACTGCAGACTGCTCTTGTTCTTCACTTGTAACAGTGCCAGTACTTTCATTCTCTACAGCAGATATTGCACTGTCAGCAACTGCAAGGTCAGTTTCAGTAGCAACAGGAGCAGCAGTGGCAGTAACAGTAACAGGAGCAGCAGTGGTAGTAGTAGTGGTAGTGGCAGCAGCAGTAGCAGTAGCAGTAACAGCAACAGGAGCAGGAACAGGAGCAGCAGCAGGAGTAGCAGGAGCAGCAGGAGCAACGATTGTACTAGGAGTCTCTTGTGCAGCAGCAGGAACAGATGGTGCTGGAGAAGAATCCTCTTGTTTACTGTCAAATATTAAACATTAAATACGTCATTACTGAAACACTTCAGGTCATCTGACCACTAAAGACTTTTAATGGTTATCAAACAGCTATAATGATCTGACAAAGGTAGCTAAATAAGTGGCATCAGTCACCATGTTATCTACTGTAATCTACTGTATTGTCTACATAAATTCATATGTCTCAAGTAGAATAAACCACAGGAAAAACAGAAACAAGCAAAAATTTCACCTACAGCCATTAATTTTGCGTTTACCACAAACTATATATTCTTCTTACGACTTTGTAATTCTTTATATTGTTACTATGTAAGCTGCATTGTGCCTGCCATGTGTGGGAAAGTGTGGGGTACAAATGTAATAAATAAATAAATAGTACCAAACATTCATACCTACACAAACTTCCTAGCGAAAAGGACATAAGCTCAGCTACAATCTATGCTTAGTTTACACAAATATTAAAAAATTTAATTTCATCTGGCTAACAAGCTACTACTACTAATTTCTATAGCGCTACTAGATGAACACAGCGCTGTACACTCGAACATGAATTAAGCTGAGATTGTGCCTTGTGTTCTGCAGACACTAGCATATAACTGAGAAACCAATATTAACAGACTTCATCAGACATAGCTATATATTTGTTTTTGAAGCATCACAAATACATGGTAGAATAGGGTGTTTACTTGAGAAGTCTTCAATATAAACATTATAGAATTTTTGCATACCTTTTTGGTTTTTTTAAAGGCCTAATTGATCCCATTGTCACGCTGACTACAATACTGATCCTGACTAGAGAAGTGAAACAGAGCTTTCACTGACAAAAGCACCCTAAGTCAGGCACACAAGTGAGTAATCTGAGGCACAGCTGCATGTAGAAGCATGAACAACTTTTTACGCATTCACCATTTCCTCAGCACCTCTGTTTTGCTTTTTTTCAACTCTGCCAAACGAACACAAAGCTCTCCCGTTTGAGAGGCTTTAGCTTGCGTGTTATTCCATCATTGTTGTTTAATACCTCATTCGTAAAAAAAAAAATAATAATAAATAAAAAAGAATATTGTGTTTTTCATTTAGTTTTTTCTGGGTCATTGTTAATACGTATCCCAGATCAAGTCAGGGTTCCACCTTTGCCCGCAGTGTGGGATAAAATGATCCAGAATTTTGACACCAACTCCAATGTTGAATTTGTCTGGGATCTGACTATAAGCGGATTGTAAGCGTAGTGGATGGGTATCTTCACAAGTCTGAAAAGGCCAAGGAGCTCATTTTCAAAGCACTTAGATTTACAAACTTCTACAGGTTACTATGGAACTTTGTAAGTCTAAGTGCTTTGAAAATATGCTTCCAAATGAACTAGCCTAGAAATCAGACAAAGTGGAGAAAAAGTTTCTATTTACCCAAAGGGCTTTGTCTGTGCCAGAGATCAGCTGTCTCTGTCAACTGCAGCAGATCCTCCTTGGCTCAAGTCCCACCCACCTCCCTGAACAGTGACTTTAAGAGTCCAGTTGCAAAGGAGTAGCACCAGGCACCTTTGAAACTGTCACAAAACTCCTTGGTGGTTCCAAGGACAGTCATCTTCAAAACTCTTGCATGGCCTGAGGTGAAGTCACCTTCACTAAACCTTTCTAAAGGCCAGGGATATCAGCGTTGATATCTACCAAGTGATGTCCCTAACTGCAGGCCCACACATGTGTTTTCAGTACAGTCTACTCCACCAAAAAGAAACAGAGGATGCAGGAACACAGATCATGAGCAGACTGATTAAGCACATATCTTTCATATCAATAGTTTAGATCCACTGCAAGGTCTTTCCCTACACAGTGGCCGGCTACTCATCCTCAGAGGGTCTCAACTTCAGTACTAGTCACAGTAGCAGACAAATCATCTCTGTTTTGCTGTCCCTTCCAGAACCTCAATTGTTCTTGCAAAAGATGTTCAATGAATTCATCAAGGGATAAGAGGCTCCATTTCCTCTTCAGCAGCAGAACCACATGCAGATGTGTTTGGACTCCTAAAGTTCATAAAGGCACCAAAAGCTACTGAAACTACTATATACCAATTTGTGACATCCTACAGGAGGAGCAGCTCTAAATGTGGAAAGGCCTCACTACTATTCAGGTGTCATGGTTGTGGCCGTGCCCATATGTTCAGACCTACTGTTTCTCTGTGACCTCTCCAGTCTGCCTTTTTTCCTATTGTTCCTCCTGTGGGCCAAGCCTCGCTTTGGTGACCCTGAAGCCAAGCCTCACTTTGGTCTCCCTGCTTCTGCTTCATTTCCTATTTGTGACATCAGCCTACTCCTTTATAAGGACCCAGGGAGCTTTCCTACGTTGCCTTTGCAAGAGGTCTCTTAAACTTGTGTTACTTGTTTCGATCATATCCATGCTTGGCTTTGTTCCTGAGTGTTTTACTCCTGAAGGCAGTGGTGTGCTGGAGCCGGCTCTGTCCGGCTCGCAAGAGCCGCTTGTTAAATTTTGACAGCTCTTACAAGCCAGTTGTTGTTGGGGGCGAGCCGGCTCCATTAGGGGAGGTAAGCATGGCAGGAGGGCGCCATCACAGGCCATGCTTACCTCCCCTGCCGCTCCGAAACATGGTAAACGATGTCCTTCGCCCCCACCCTCCCCTCCCGCTCCCATCTGACTTTTTAAATTACCTCCGTCGAAACCGCTATTTAAAGCCCTGCTGCGTGCAGGCCGTCTCTCCAGGCTTCCCCTGCTTGCTTCGGTGACGTTCGCGCCCTTAGTCCCGCCTTCTGACGTCATTTCCTTTTTCCGCGAAGGCGGGACTAAGGGCACGAACGTCACCGAAGCAAGCAGGGGATGCCTGGAGAGACGGCCTGCACGCAGCAGGGCTTTAAATAGCGCGGGCTTCGACGGAGGTAATTAAAAAAGACAGATGGGAGCGGGAGGGGAGAGTGGGGGCGAAGGACATCGTTCGCTGGACATGTTTGGGAGCGGGAGGGAGGAGAATCACTGGGTATGGATGGGGAGAGACTTGCTGGGCATGGATAAGGAGAGGGGGGCAGGGGAGAGACTTGCTGGGCATGGATGGGGAGAGGGGGGCAGGGGAGAGAGGAGAGTTTCAGTACATGGATGGAGGGGAGAGCAAGAGAAATTCTGGATATGGATGGAGAGAAGGAAGAGAGAAGAAATGCTGGACATGGAGGGAAGATAGAGGAAGGAGATTAGATGAGGGAAAAGGAATTGAGGAGAGAAACTGCACATGGATGGAGAAAATAGGAAGAAGCTAGATCCACTGGGCAGTCAAGTATGCGGAGGACCAGAAATGAAGAAGAAAGGAGGAAAGAAAAGAAATAAATGGAAAGGAAGCCCTGGAAACGGAGTCAAGGGAACAGATAGAGAGCAGCAGAATCAGATACTGGACCAGCATGATCAGAGAAACAAAGTCACCAGACAACAAAGGTAGAAAAAAATAATTTTATTTTCATTATAGTGTTTGGAATATGTCCACTTTGAGAATCAGGTGCTGAACGTTAAAAGTTTATATTTATTTATTTACTTATTTATGGCATTTTATCCCATATTAAACATGAATTAGATTGGAACCTGGGATCATTTAATTTTTTTTTCCTGAAGAGAGTAATGCATTGCCCCCTCCCCCCGGCTATGGCCAGCTCTGCAATTTTGGGGGGGGGGGGGGGGGGGGGGGCGCCGAGGTGGACCGGGGAGAGAGCCTGTTGTTAAAAATTTACCTAAAGGTATGTGCTGTGTTTCTCTGAGTCTTGTGTTTGAATGCTTTCCTTTGTTTCTGTGAGTTTGCTTTTGAATCTTGTTTCCTGAAAGCCTGGCTGTAGAGCCACACCCTGCCCCTGGTGTCTGTATCTGTTTGATTCTAGCCTTGGCTCCCGCTTTTAGTCTAGCCCTGCTTTCGACTCTTGCTATAGTTAATCTCTGTGTTTAAGCCAACCTCTGTGTTTAGCTAAGCTCTGTTTCTGTATTACCTGTTCTGTTTCCTGTGTGTGTGTGTGGTTCTTGTCTGTTTATTCTGAGTCTATAGAAGCCAGAGTCATACCTGATTACTTCACTGCTATCCAGCTGTGGGTGCTGGTAAGCACATTGCTTCTTTGTTTGTCTTCCCTTAGTCTGTTTAATCCTTTGCCTGCCATGTTTGCTTCCTGGCTCTTGAGCTCTGTTTCTGCCAAGTTCTGTTCCTGTGGGTGTTTGAGCTAGTTCTGTCCCTGTTCCAGCCAAGCCAAGTCCCTTTCAGACTCCGGTTCCAGCCAAGCCAAGTCCCTTTCAGACTCCGGTTCCAGCCAAGCCAAGTCCCTTTCAGACTCCAGTTCCAGCCAAGTCCCTTTCAGACTCCAGTTCCAGCCAAGCCAAGTCCCTTTCCAGCATCCAGTTCCAGCCAAGCCAAGCAAAACCCATTCCAGAATTCTGTTCCAGCCAAGCCTGTTTGAGAATCCTGAATCCTGTTCCAGCCAATCCTGTTTGAGAATTCTGAATCCTGTTCCAGCCAATCCTGTTTGAGAATCCAGAAAGAATCCTGTTCCAGCCAAGCCTGTTCGAGAATCCTGAATCCTGTTCCTGCCTTGTCTTGCTTCTGTTATTCTTGTTGCCTAGTTCCTACCCTGTCTTGCCTATCTAGGTGTGCTTTGTCTTGTCTCGTTCAGTCTAGTCCTGTCCGGATCCAGTCCTTGCCTTGTCCTTATCTTGCCCTTTTTTGGACTCAGTTTTAATCTACTTCCGTGTTTTGCCTCGTCTTGCATTTCTGGGTCCCAGTCCCAGTTTTAATCCAGGTTCGAGTCGTGTCTTGTCCTGTCTGGGTTCCAGTTCTGGCCCTTTGCCTTCTTTTCCTTGCCTCGTCTGGATCCAGTTCTTGTGTTGTCCATTGTGTTTGGTTACCTCTGTCCTGCCTTGTTGAGTCTGTTTATCCTAGTCCAGCCTGTTCTGATTCCTGCCTGTGCCAGCCCCAGTGATTTGTCTGCCAAAGCTCCGGCTTTGGTCCAAGGGCTCACCATTCTGGACAGTTGTGGCATCAGGTTGTCTGGAAAAAAACTGATGTGAAGTATAAGGTTCAACCAGCAACTTGTTTCAATAAAGTTCAGTTGTTGCATGTCTCAGTAGTAGTCAAGATGGTCATGAAAAAAATGGAAAAAATGAAGCTCTCAACAAGATGACTTGGGCAAAAAGATTCTCCAGGGAGTGATGCTGTTTGCCCACAATTGCAGTTCAACTCTATATTGTGAAATGTATGCATACCATCTTTGAAAAGGTACAAAATCTCTTACCCAGCTTGTTCCCCCACAGGCAGACTGAGCTAGCAGCTGTTCTAGCAGAAGCAAATGAACGTGGTACCCTTCATATCCAAATCTAGCCTAGGACATATTCAACATATTTTTTAGTATTTCAATTTCCACCAGATATCTTATGTGGTTGCTTGCATCTGGACGATGGGAGAAGATTCCTACGAGGCTATCAACTACTGGAGACTCCCTACTTGGAGATGCAGATAAAGTGAAAGTGACCATGGATATCATTAAGGATCTATTACAGATCCAGTTCTAGCAAGATATTTTTTGTTGCTGTACAGGCTAGAAACACTAATGCTTCATGTCCAAAACATTTAGATTTCTCCCACCATCACAGCCAAAGCCTATTTTACATGTGTTGGACCACATGGCCACTATGGTATATACAATAGGCTATGCCCACCTGAAAATGAGAAAGCTTCACTGGATCTTATGTTCAAACAAAAACAGTGCACCCAGCCTCTATCACCCTTATCAGTTTTACGACAAACTATTGTGCAGTGGTAGACGCTCAAAGGCAATCTGACCACAGGCTTCCAGTTCCTGCTTGCACCACTGGAATATCATTCAGTGCTTCCAAAATGTGGAGGAAAGCCACAAGACTCCCACCTTACCCAAGGAACCTGGTCATAATGCATGTCTGCTTCATACAAATCTAGAGCTCTGTGCAATATTTTACTCTCCTAGAGCATTCATTCATTTTTCAATTCTGCTCAGTATTATTTCAGAGAGACAGCCCAATTGCTATGTTTAGATCAATAAGCAGGGAAGGACAGGATCTCTCCATCAGTGCCAGGAACCAGAAAGAGATTAGCACTTTATCATCTTTAATTGCAAAGAAACAGGGGGCCGTTCATCTTTCTGGTGTTTACAGCCAGATAAGGTTCAGTAGAGTTCTTACATCCCATGAATGGTATTTGGACCAGCAAACTCTGCATATTATCTTTCATTCTTGGGGTATCCCTCAGGTCGACCTCTTTACCCGCAGCACAAACGCAAAGTGCTCATTCTTGGGTCCACTAGCATTAACCTGGATTTGGCCAATCTTATCATAGCTAAGACCCTGCACAAGTTCTAACAGACTCAGCTCAACATAATCTTCTGGCTGTATCCTCAACTTTTACAGTTAAAATGATTCATATAGAATTCCTTATCACACTGGATCAGGAAAGAGAGACTTAAGGGGCTTACAACATGTTTTTTTTTTTTAAACCAAGATTTATGAGTAGGGATCCTGATGGGGTTGAAGAAAATAATTTTCCCTTTTTTTCTGTTTCTACTTACTCTTTCACAAATTGTAATTTTTTTTTCCTAGTCCTGTTTGTCCTTTTTGTATTACCTTGTTCTTTTACTGTTTCCCCCTTTCTGGCACTATACACCGCTTAGACATTTTGTTTGACGAGTGTGGTATACAAAATGTAAAATGTCTATATACCCTACTGCTTTATCAGAACTGGTTCCCTTTATTCAGAAGTTTTGTGGTTCTGCCTCTGTGCAAGCTTCAACGATTTCCATTGTTGATCATTCAGAGGAAGGGATTGCTTTCCACCCTTTTCTCATATTGTAAGCCCTTACAGCATGGAAACTGAGCAGCATTTAGTTTCTCCCAATGCTTATGCAAGATATATTAGATGCTGCAAAAAAAAACAACTACTAGATGTACCTATGCCTTTAAGTGGAAGAGGTTTTCCATCTAGCGTATCACAAATGGTCACAACCCATTCATAGGTTTCCTGACACCACAAATACCTGTTTCAACTTTATACATTAAGAGTGCAAATGTCCTCCATGAAAGTACATGTCAGAGCCCTTACAACTTAACCACACCCCTGTTAATAGCCTCCCAGCTTCTCAAGGTCCTACCATCTGTCCATTAATGAGGGAATTTTTCACATCCGCCAATGCAGAAACCTCCTGCTATTTCAACATCATCCTTACATCTCTTTGCTGTTTGAGCCAAGATTATTACATAAAAAGTGTTTTTCTAGCAACAGTTTCCTTGGTTAGGATCAAGAATTAATTACCTATGAACCATATACTCCATTTCATGGAGTGTAAATTTTAAGGGGTTTCGACGTTAGCTTCAGAACTTTTAGTACAGGAACAGTGCTGGGCAGACTTTTACAATCTGTGCCCTGAGAAAGGCAGGGACAAATCAAACTCAGGTACACATATAAAGTATTACATACCATGTAAATTGAGTTTATTTTGTTGGGCAGACTGGATGGACCGTCAGGTCTTTATCTGCCGTCATTTACTATGTTACTATCACAACAAAGTAGCTCTTTAAACTTATCCTGAGTCCTTAATGAAAGCACTGGCATCTTTCCATATTAATGAGGAAAGCACCCCCCTACTTTTAGCTGTGAACTTCACAAGAATCCACACTCCTGCCTGTAGAAGGCTCTCATTTACTGTCTGAAAAGAAATGAATATACAGTTGCTTCTTCCTTCTGACCCCAATACAGCTGGCAATCTAGAAGCCAATCACACTTTGGCAAAATGGTAGGTTCATGCACCCAATTCTGATGTAAACTGGTACTCCTCTAACTGGTAAAGCAACCTTAAATTAAATCAGAGCCACTGCAGCTACAATGATTAAGTCTGCTTCATTGGATAGCATATGCAAAAGCAGTGACTTGGTCCTCATTTCATACTTTTACCTCACACTACTGTCTGGACAAATCCACAACCAAGAACAATGCGTTTGAGCTGTACTGACCAACCTCTCTTTGAAGTGTTTCAACTCTCGCATCTTCTTGATGACTAGACTGCTCCTCAACAACGGACAATTCATAGCAACATGAGCAGCCCTGAGCTTGGGAGTCACCCATTTGTGTGCTTGATTGTCTTGACTATTGATTGAAAAAAGCATTCTCACTTGTAAAAAATGTTTGCCATAAACAACAGGCTTACTTAGACACATAAGGGCAGAAATTCAGAACCACGAGAGGAAGCCCAGCTAACTCCTGCGGTTGGTGGCGAGATTGGATATTCAATGCTGGGCTGTTTCTGGGCCTTTATCTGCCATCATGTTTCTATGTTTCCATCAGCATTGAACATCCGGTTAATTTTGGCTGATTTAAACTTAACCAGCAAAGCCAATATTCAGCGCTGGCCAGTTAAGTTTAAACGACCAAAGATGAGCCTGTTATTTCAGTGGCCCATTTTGGCCGTCAAACTTAACCAGAGATGACCTATTAGCAGACAGCCGGTTATATCGCACAATATAATCAGTTAGCCATTAAGCGCTGACCGGGAATATTCAGTGTGAGATAACTGGCTGTATCCCACTAATATTCGCAGATAGCCGGTTAAGCGCTATTTAACCAGTCAGAAGCCGTTCATGGTCGGTTAAATAGAACTAAGTATCATGGGGATAGTCCTTCCTAACTCCCCAAGAGCTGTATTCTCTCTTGAGCTATGGTACAAATTGAAGTGCCAAGGAGACTGCTGCACAAATGAAGAGCTGTACATGTGCAGAACATTACACTCTGTTCTGTCTCTGGGAGAGCTGTTCTGTCCAAGTGACATGTGATAACATCATCTACTTGTGTGCCTGATCAATCCTGCTGCCTACAGAAAACACTTCTAGAGATAGTTTAGCATAAGAACATAAGAATAGCCTTACTGGGTCAGACCAATGATCCATATAGCCCACTATCCTGCTTCCAACAGTGGCCAACTCAGGTCACAAGTATCTGGTAGAATGCCAAACAGTAGCAAGATTCCATGTTACCAATCACAGGGACAAGCAGTGAATTCTCTCATGTCTATGCCAAATAACAGACTATGTATGTATAATATTTTATTGAATGTGTTAAATGACAAAGCACTGTGATAATTTACATTTATAGAAAATTTAACAGAAGTTTTGTAACCTACCTGCTTTCTTCAGCTTTAATAATAGCTGTGGGTAAAGAGAAGAGGAGAAAATAAAAAAAAACTGTCAAAATACATTTTTGTCCATTATAAAAGTGGAATATAAAATTTAATCTACAAATTAAACTGCTCTCAGTAGCTTTCTCTGGTTAAAAGAGGTGTCTCACAAAGCGTATGATGCAGGTAATTTATTGAACCAGTCCTGTCAGTCAATCTGGCTGTTTCAATCTACACTGCCCTAGTGAAGGCCATATCCCAGCTGTCCGCTATACAAGGTTGATTTCCTTCAGAAAACTATGCTCTCTCTCAGTAATCAAGATACCACCCTCCTAGATTTCTTGTGTTCCCTTTTCAGTTTTCTATCATATTAGGTAGATGAGCCACATATTTATCCAACATTCAAAGCTCCCCTCCCACATATGCCTTTCAACCCTGCTCCTTCTGTTGCTCTTGCATTTGTTTTATTCTTTTCTATATACTCTGGTATTGTATTGTTTTGATAATTTCAAATTTCAGAAAATCCTTGCTGTCCACCAAGGTAAAGATGGTAACTTAATCCCTTTGAAATAATACATTCAGTTGACAGTCCCCCTTTATGTAAAAACTATCAAGTATAGGCTTGACTGTAAAAATTCTGAAAAGGGCAAAGCAAGGTGAGGGTTCTAGCAGTCTAGCACATGCACAGTGATACTGTTATACAACACCACAATGATAAGGCTAATTTAATCCCTTTGAACTATCTAAAACTGAGCCTAGCAGGACTTATCTTTGTTATAAAGTATCTACCAATACTATATTTAAGGTGTTTTATTATAAATTACACTCTTAACTGCACAAAGTGCTGTGGAACAGGTTTCCTATCAGTTAATGAAGTAACTGTATAAAAGATGTCATGACACATAGAGCGTATTATTTCAAAGAAATCATTTCAGTCATCAGAAGCACCACCACCAAAACACTTTCTAGAATACCTCAGAATTATAACATTATAACTAAGGAGCGGTTTTATAATTGACCCATGCTTTATATCAATTACCAACCCAAATTTCCTGCACTTGCCATTCAGATATGCTTTCTCCAAGACTATGCCTTTAATGAGCTTCGAATATAGATGACAGCAGGTAAAAGTGTAAATGGCCCATCTACGAGTTCGATTCCCACTGCAGCTCCTTGTGACTCTGGGCAAGTCACTTAACCCTCCATTGCCCCTGGTACAAATAGTACCTGAATATAATATGTAAACCACTTTGAATGTAGTTGCAAAAAAACACAGAAAGGCAGTATATCAAGTCTCATTTCCCTTTCCACTGAGTGCGCCTGATCCAGTCTGATTTAATTGGTCCATCCAATCTGCCAAAGAAAACGTATCCTCTTTCAGAGAGGAAAAGAATGATGTTCAACATACATTCAAAAAGTTTGCTCTGGCAAGGAAGTGACATCATGGAGAGAGATGGCAGCTCTAGTCAGGAGGCAGTAAAAAAAAAAAACTGATTTTAAGTGGCCACCAACCAAAAAATTAAGTTGACAGATTTTAACAAAATTCTGTCCACAAGAAATTGGAGGCTTTCCTATATGCAGCAGAAAGTGGGCAGTGTCAGGGGAATTATGGAAACATCAGTTTTGTGGATACTGTGAAAGACCTCGACAGGGTGATGCTGGGGCAGGACACAAACAAGGGAGAGTCTGGGTGTTCTATAAAAAGACTATGCTCTTTGGAGACAAGGGCACAGAAGGAACAAGTAGCCCATGGACAATACATATTTACATGATTATCCAACCAAAGAGCAGGTAACGACAAAAGTGAGACAACATTTTACAGTAGAGCTTTTTCAGGACTTGTCAATGATTACTCTGCAGAGGAGAGAGCTGAGAAATCACAAGATATCACGTCACTTGTCACTTGGACAGATGGCTGCACCCCTTTGGAATTCTCTCTAGAATTAATGGATCTAGGCAGGCTAAGACAGCAGAGGAGGCTTTGAAAGATCTGATTAAGGAGGGAGCGAAAGACATACCACAGCAGGCCAAAAGAGGATTCATGAAGCAGAAGGAACAGATAAACTCTGAAATGGCATCATGTGAACCACTGAGG
This sequence comes from Microcaecilia unicolor, assembly GCF_901765095.1. Taxonomy (NCBI): domain Eukaryota; kingdom Metazoa; phylum Chordata; class Amphibia; order Gymnophiona; family Siphonopidae; genus Microcaecilia; species Microcaecilia unicolor. The sequence continues at coordinate 250,612,071 of NC_044037.1, read as the reverse complement.
AAAGAAGCAAAGGATGAGCCATAAAGCAAGAGAAATTAGATAGTATGAATATGAGTGAGAAGGAGACTGTGTCGAGTACGAATAGGTATAGTGAGAAAGAAGTTTGAAAGTGGTGGAAGGGGGTGGTGATTGTGTCAGAATGTGAGTGTGGTAGCCATCCTGCCAGTCAGTTTACTTCTTCCACCAGTGACAACAAAGGGAGAAGAAGGTGATCAGGGCAGAGGGATGAGAAATGGAGAGGGAAAGAGAGCATGGGATGGGGAAGATGTGGAGGGTGCGGGGGTAAATGTGAAAGAATGATAGTAAGGAGCAGGGAGGGGTGGAGAATGATAGTAAGGGGCGGAAATGGTCCACAAGTTATTCACTGCTGCACAGCATGGGCACTGGGACTTTCCACACCTCCCTCACGCTGCTGCCCTTGCGTCTCTAAATGAAAAGCAGTGGCAACAAAAGAAACTTCACTCACCGCGGGGCTGGACTCTCCATAGGCACAGTTGTCAGGCCTGTCCCCTCGAATATCACTTCCTGTTCCGAGGAAGCCAGCAGCCATGCTAATGGAGAGTCTGGCCCAACAGTGAGTAACTTCTTTTACCGCCAGTGCCACTGATGATTATCTACAGAAGCAACAGCAGCAGTTGGGGGTGGGGAGAACAAAGAGGAGGCTGGATGGAAGGGAGGTGCTCTTCCTGGGAGAGGGAGGACAAGAGGGAAGGAAGAATAAGGGGAGAAGCAGAACACAAGGAGGGATAAGGACAGAGATACAATGCTGGACAGAGCAAGAATAAAGATACAAAGACAGGAGAAGCTCAATGTGGCAGGAAGATAGGGGCAGGAACATCCAGATACACCATGAGACCCTGGCAGAAAAGAGTTAAAAGAAGACAAAGAAAGGTGGAGATCAGAGACTGGGATCAACACAACTATAAAAATAAAACGACCACACAACAAAGTAGAAAATAATTGTTTTCTCTATTAACTGATTAGACTATGCTAGTTTTTGTAATATTTGTACATATTGTTGACATTATACCCTACACAGTTAATTAAAATGTTCTATTATGTATTCTGTTGACACTGTAAGTAGTATACTATGCCATACTTTATAATTGTCTATTGCTCATGTTTGGTTTACTCTTACTATACACCGCCTTGAGTGAATTCCTTCAAAAAGGTGATATATGTACATTTATTTATTATGTTGTATTTGTCAGAACTGGTGTTAGACCTGCCTGGCCTTCAATCTCCAGTTCTGGGATGGGCCACCCTTGGAGTCTCTGCAATTCATTAGCAGCAGCCTTCAGAGGAGACATTGCTCCATAAAAAAGTTACCCAGAAAACTGCTAACATCCATTTTCATTTCTTTTGAAGGGGGCTGCTAGATTACCAGGGCAACCAACCCTTTTATATCGCCTCAGATCTGGTGGTAAATTTCACATATTGGGCTAACATTAGAATGTGCTGTGAACGTCACTAGGGTGCGAAGTTTGCACAAGAGACCAGGCCAAGCACCAGAGGCAGATCAACAAACATTCTGAGATCATTGCTGTTCCAGGTGCGCTTGTCATCATCTGCGTGTAGTGGTGTAAGCCTGCTTCTTCCTCCTGATATCATACATGCTGTGTAGAACCTGGGATTTGGGACACTATGGTTCTGCCCCCTTTGTGATACCACTAGAGTGAGCGGTTTGCGTAAGAGATCAGGCTTAGTGTCGGCAGTGTCTCTCGCTGGGGGGGAATGAGCAGCTCCTCATCAAGCTGACGAAGGAGCACAACAAAAGGAGCTCTATTCTGCTCTTTCGTGAGGACATTTTGGTGATTTTGGTGGGACATTTATTGGCCCTTCTTGAAGATGTGTAGATGTTTTGAGATCTTTTTATAAGTTCTTATTAATAGACCTAACAGATTTGAAGTTTTTGCTTGTTGGAATCATGTTGCTTTTCTCTATTCCTGTGTGTGTAGGTTGTGGACATTAGAGAGACTTGAGTGCATCTTGTTTAGTACCTTCTTCTTTTAGGGTGTAGTCAAGATTCCTAAGGCAAGTTCTAAGATTTGCAATTATTTTCAGACTGTGAAGTTTTGTTTTTTAATGCTCGTTCTGTTAGGAACAAGGTTCCCATTTTACATGGCCCGGTGAGAGACAGTGATTGTGATTTGTCTGTATTACTGAATCATGGTTGTCAGTTGAGATTTTAGTTACACTGAATCAATTATGTCCACTAGGCTATGTTGTATCACAGCCTCGCCTTAAGAAGAGGGAAGAAGGAGCAATTATGTTTAAAGATGGTTTTAATTTTATATAAAAAGAATGCAACACTTCATATTGGATTTGATGCTTTGGTTTTAGTTTCACCTATTTCTGTTTTGCTTTATTCTGCTCTTGGGATATTATTTGAATGTTCTCCTTTGTTTGAATTATTGATTAATTTGAATTTAATTTTAATCTTTATATGGATGAAGATGCAGTGAACAAAAAGGTTCTTGATTTTTTGCATCTACTTTATATGTTAGGTTGGCAATATACAATTGATAAAGGTTATATTCTAGACTTAATATTCCTGGATAGGAATTCTTTTAAACTTCACTATTTATGCTAAGAATGTCTTTTCTGTTCCCTGGTCAGATCATTTTGTTATCAAATGTAATTACAGTAAACAAGATGAGTCAGGTAGAAAAAGGGTTTTGACAAACATGAAGCTTTTGAGCTGACTGTATTAGAATCAACAGTTAGACCAAAACTTGTTGGTATTGATGAAAAGAATAATTATGATGTAATAGTGCCGTGGAATACAGCCTTTTCCGATTCACTGAATGATGATATTGCACATCTTAAACAACGTGCAGTAAGGCATAATCATTCTGTCCCTTGGTTCAATAAAGAACTGAGGAGTTGTAAGAGTAATGTTCGATGCTGTGAACGTGAATGGAGGAAATTTCCATCTAGAGAGACTTTGGACACGTATAACTTGCAAATGAAATTGTATAATGCTGCAACCCTGAGAGCTAAGCAATATTATTTTAACAAAGTAACGGAGCCTTTCCCTTCTCAATCTAGGGAATTGTTTTCTACACTGAAGAAATGATCAAAGTTGAGTATGGCCAACAGCACTCTGACTGAATCTATATCACATCAACAGTTTGCCGATACATTTGTGAAAAAGGTTTCGACCACCACAGACTCATTTGAGCCAGTTCAGCCATTACTGAAAGTTACTCCCTCTTTAATTGACGTTAAGAATTGGTGTGAATTTGCTGTAGTTGGTGTTGAACAAATTGTGTTGAGTAAGATAAAATCTGGTTGTGTAACTAACTCTTGTCATCCATCTATTTTTGAGAGTCATTGAAAACCTACTCCTTTTCAACCAATAATGTACATCATAAAACACATCCTTATGTGAAGGAAGTCTTACTGACTCCCTTAAAAAGTGGCTATAGTTAGACCTTTATTAAAAGAATGGGCATCTGGATACATCAAAACGTGAGAATTTTAGACCTATTTCTTCACTACCATTCTTAGTAAAGATAATCGAGAAGGTTGTACTTATGCCATTGATTGATCTTTTGGATGAGCATCACATTTTAGATAATTATCAATTTGGGTTCCATTCAGAGCATGACACAGGGACTTTGTTGATCTCAATGATAAGACAGTATTCGAGCAGGTTCTGATAAGGGGTCTTTGTTTATTCTGGTATCGCTGGATATTTCTGCAGTGTTTCATTCTCGTAGTCATGCTTTGTTATTACACCATTTGATTCTATTAGTCGTGCTTTATTACAACATTTGGTCTTCCATAGGAATTGACAGAACTGTTCTGAAGTTCTTTTTTGGATCAACAGTGATATTTTGTTGTAAAAGGGAAAGAGAAATTTGCTTTGGTTGATTTTACCACTATACCCACATATATGTGCCCCCTTCACCTATAAGGGCTATTGTAGTGGTATACAGTTGTGGGCAGTAGGTTTTGAGGGGCTCAGCAGACACAATAAGGGAGCAACAGTGAGATGTGTACCTGGGAGCATGTTTTTGAAGTCCACTGCAGTACCCCTAGGGTGCCCCATTTATCTCCTGGGATGTCTGGGAGGCCAGTCTACTAAAAATGCTGGCCCCAACTATATTCCAATGGCTTCATTTTCTACCTTTTTCACTTGGACATTTTTTTTTAATGGACCAAAAAACAAAACATCCAAAGCACAAAATCTTGTTAGATATAGTATTTTCGAAAATGAAAGACGTTTTTCTTTTTTGAAAATGAACACCTTTCCTATTCAGATTTCGGATGTTGTTTGCAAAATGTCTAAAGTCGGACTTAGATATCGCATCAAAAATGCCCCTCCATGTACATTGTAAGTTTATGTGCTTTCAAAATGAGCACCAGTGTGTCTCCTGTGATCATTTGTCTACATCTGCATCAACTGATTAGGCCATTGAGAAATACATCAGTGAATGTTTTAGATACTCCATCTTTTCTAACAATTCACTTGGATGAATACAGAAATTCAGTTTTTTATGTGGTAGGTTCCAAATTATGGCACGCACTGTCTTATCATTTGAGACTTTTGAAGAACTTAGCAGAATTAAAAAAAAAGCTTTTAAAGTCTGTGTTGTTTCAATGGGCATTTGATCTTGCTGTTTGATTTGCTCATAATGTCTATGTTGACAGCATAACATGTCGAAGTGTGGGTTGCTCCGAATGTCATAAGACTGTGAATGTAATTGTATTTTTGTCTTATGTTTATATTATTATTTTGGAATTGTGTAAATTTATTGAGAACCACTTAGGATTGTAGATAAAGCAGTATATAAGAATTTTTAAATAAATAATTGTCCGGGAGTGGTTGCCTCACCTCAAACTGCTGCAACTTGTAACGAAACAGAACAGCCTGTTGGGACAGTCTCATATTCACCCTCATCAAAGATACCACCTCCAGGGTTGCTATCATAGACCCCAACAGCTGAAGATAATCCTAGGCCCTTGGACCCCAAAGGGAGAACAAAGTCCACTGAGATAGCATATTGCCCTCTCTGTCCTATGCTAAAAAGGCTACCCTATGCACCAGATCGAAACATACCCCCAAGATACTCTAAAAGCTGAGTTAGGACCAAATGACTCTTGAAGATAGTTCACCTCCCAGGCAAGACTCTCCAATAGCTGGAGCACTTTCACCATCACAAACCAAGGGGCCAACTTCGAATCTGCTAGAATGAGCTTGTCATCCAGGCAGGGGTGCATTTGCATACCCTTCTTGTGTAGAAAAACTGCCACCACTATAATGACCTTGGAGAAGGGTCATGGATCTGTAGCCAGTCAAAAGGGGAGAGCCCTGAATTGAAAATCTGGCTGAGCACACAGAACTGCAGATACTGCTTGTTTGAACCTCTGATCACTATATGGAAGTAGGCCTCAGAGATCCAGAGAAGGAAGGAACTCCCTAGGCCACACCAAGGCTAATCACTGAATGTTTCTCTATGCAAAAGTGGGAAATCCTCAGGAAGCTATTTACCCCCATTTCTGGACCCATAAAACAGATAGAAAAGGCTTGATCACTCCCAACCAGAAAAACCATTGTAGTGTGTCCATGATCACATGCCTTTGAGAACCAACACCATAAAGGAATCTGAAATGAGTTCTAGAGTTAGCAGAGCCCATCTGCACAACCTCCAGGTCCCACTCCAGAAGGAAGAAGTAGAGCCAGCCGCCCACCTGAACCTCCCAAGAGAGGGCTCGCGATTCCTTACTAATGTCCTCTAGGAGCAGAGGTGGCCAAGCAGAAAGGGCCATCATCCCTGTTCTTCCTCACTCTCTGAAAGGATTAATCTAATCTTGACTCTTATAGCCCCCTAAATCCCAAAAGAAGGTTCAAAGCAAGTAACATTTTCAAAACAGTAGCTAGCTACCATGAATTACTAAGTAATATGAAATCAATTAATAAAAACATATAGTTAATCGTAAAATAAATACAATACCAAGCAACCCATCAACTCAAGATCCTCCCTTAAACTTTATTAAACAAGGTCTTTCCGTTATCTTTTTATTATGTGTTTATCATACATCTATACTCCACTGGAAGACAGTTCCTCTGAAGCTTCGCTCTGGCCGAATAGGAGCAGCCCTTCCAGCTCAGTCTTGGAGCACAACCTAGTCCCCGATGTCCTGGATAAGTAAGGTTGTGTTCAGGCAGGTGCTGTGGCTTGGATTCACCCAAATTCTTAACAAAAAAGCCTTCAAAATAGAAGCTTGCTGAGATCCACATTTGCTGACCAATTACACAGCCAAAACCAACAACAGGCCATCATCATCACCGGAGCTACTGAGTGGGCAGAGATCCTAACCAGATCATATATAAAATCAGCTAAAAACGCTGTACCAGACTTAAGTCTCTCTGCATCAGGGGTCACTGGAAATTGCTGTACCACTTAGTCCCCAGAAATTACCACCTGTATGACAAATGTGGAGGAGCTAAAGACTTGAGGAGCTGCTCAACCTTCCTGTCAAGCACATCCTTCAATGTCACTCACTCCTCCTACCAGGATGGTGGTCTTCTTTGTCACTGTGGATATTAAGGTGTTAACCTTAGAGCAATGCTTGCAACTTACCCAGGTCCTCCCATAGAAGGGAGATACAGCCTGATCAATACAACCACCAAATTTGGAGTTTACCACATTCACAGGACCATCTGCGAGATGGCCCTGTGGAGGAGAAAAGATTTAGAGGACTTGTGGTGCCCTCCAAGGTCGGATCACTATCAGAGATCTCTGGTAAGACCACACCCAAAATATGGAGTGCCTCAACGACACGATCAATGAGAGGACATCTCTTCTATCCAAAAAGCCTAACTACGGGTGACTTATCGTCGTCATCCTTCTCTTTGAGGGACAGTCCCCCTGGTTCAGGCAAATGCCTACTCAAGGGAGGGGGGGGGGGGGTCTCTTCACCCTCAAATATCACCCAGGTCTCATTCCATGCAGATACAGGCAGGACTGGGCTCTTATTCTCTGAGGTGCCTGGAACATCTGGACCCCTAAGGGTGCTGTCGCCCACAGTTCCTGAGGCCACCCCAGAAGGCCCAGGTCTTTGCCTCAAGTTTTTCAGAATCCTTCAAGACCTTCCAATACCACATGAATTCCTACGAAAAGCATTTATACCAACTCAAGCCCAAATTCCAGCTGTGGACCCACGTGGAGGGGAGGGCAACTCCTCCGCCAAGGGAAGCACCTACTCGGTAGGGATCACAACAGAGTCACATGAACAAAACAGGGTATGATACATACCTGTAGCAGTTGTTCTCCGAGGACAGCAGGCTGATTGTTCTCACGACTGGATGACGTCCGCGGCAGCCCCCACCAACCGGAAAGAAGCTTCGCGGGACGGTCGGCACGCAGGGCACGCCCACCGCGCATGCGCGGCCGTCTTCCCGCCCGTGCGCGACCGCTCCCGCCAGTTGAATGACTAGCAAAAAGATGAAACACACAACTCCAAAGGGGAGGAGGGAGGGTAGGTGAGAACAATCAGCCTGCTGTCCTCGGAGAACAACTGCTACAGGTATGTATCATACCCTTTCTCCGAGGACAAGCAGGCTGCTTGTTCTCACGACTGGGGTATCCCTAGCTCTCAGGCTCACTCAAAACAAGAACCCAGGTCAATTGAACCTCGCAACGGCGAGGGTACAACAGAAATTGACCTACGAAGAACAACTAACTGAGAGTGCAGCCTGACCAGAATAAATTCGGGTCCTGGAGGGTGGAGTTGGATTTACACCCCAAACAGATTCTGCAGCACCGACTGCCCGAACCGACTGTCGCGTCGGGTATCCTGCTGGAGGCAGTAATGAGATGTGAATGTGTGGACAGATGACCACGTCGCAGCCTTGCAGATCTCTTCAATAGTGGCTGACTTCAAGTGGGCCACCGACGCTGCCATGGCTCTGACACTATGAGCCGTGACATGACCCTCAAGAGTCAGCCCAGCCTGGGCGTAAGTGAAGGAAATGCAATCTGCTAGCCAATTGGAGATGGTGCGTTTCCCGACAGCGACCCCTAGCCTGTTAGGGTCGAAAGAAATAAACAATTGGGCGGACTGTCTGTTGGGCTGTGTCCGCTCCAGATAGAAGGCCAATGCTCTCTTGCAGTCCAATGTGTGCAACTGACGTTCAGCAGGGCGGGTATGCGGCCTGGGGAAGAATGTTGGCAAGACAATTGACTGGTTAAGATGGAACTCCGACACCACCTTCGGCAGGAACTTTGGGTGGGTGCGGAGCACTACTCTGTTGTGATGAAATTTGGTATATGGAGCATGAGCTACTAGGGCTTGAAGCTCACTGACCCTACGAGCTGAAGTAACTGCCACCAAGAAAATGACCTTCCAGGTCAAGTACTTCAGATGGCAGGTATTCAGTGGCTCAAAAGGAGGTTTCATCAGCTGGGTGAGGACGACGTTGAGATCCCATGACACAGTAGGAGGCTTGATAGGGGGCTTTGACAAAAGCAAGCCTCTCATGAATCGAACGACTAAAGGCTCTCCAGAGATGGCTTTACCTTCCACACGATAATGGTAAGCACTAATCGCACTAAGGTGATTCCTTACTGAGTTGGTCTTGAGGCCAGACTCTGATAAGTGCAGAAGGTATTCAAGCAGGTTCTGTGCAGGGCAAGAACGAGGTTCTAGGGCCTTGCTCTCACACCACACGACAAACCTCCTCCACTTGAAAAAGTAACTCTTTTTAGTGGAATCCTTCCTAGAGGCAAGCAAGACCCGGGAGACACCCTCAGACAGACCCAACGCAGCGAAGTCTACGCCCTCAACATCCAGGCCGTGAGAGCCAGGGATTGAAGGTTGGGGTGCAGCAACGCTCCATCGTTCTGCGAAATGAGAGTCGGAAAACACTCCAATCTCCACGGTTCTTCTGAGGACAACTCCAGAAGAAGAGGGAACCAGATCTGACGGGGCCAAAAGGGCGCTATCAGAATCATGGTGCCACGGTCTTGCTTGAGCTTCAGTAAGGTCTTCCCCACCAAAGGTATGGGAGGATAAGCATACAGGAGGCCGGTCCCCCAATGAAGGAGAAAGGCATCTGACGCTAGCCTGCCGTGTGTCTGAAGTCTGGAACAGAACAGAGGCAGCTTGTGGTTGGTCTGAGAGGCGAAAAGATCCACCGACGGGGTGCCCCACTCTCGGAAGATCTTGCGTACCACTCTGGAATGGAGCGACCACTCGTGCGGTTGCATGACTCTGCTCAGTCTGTCGGCCAGACTGTTGTTTACGCCTGCCAGGTATGTGGCTTGGAGAAGCATGCCGAACCGGCACGCCCAACGCCACATCCCAACGGCTTCCTGACACAGGGGGCGAGATCCGGTGCCCCCCTGCTTGTTGACGTAATACATTGCAACCTGATTGTCTGTCCGAATTTGGATAATTTGGTAGGACAGCCGATCTCTGAAAGCCTTCAGTGCGTTCCAGATCGCTCGGAGCTCCAGGAGGTTGATCTGTAGATCCTTTTCCTGGAGGGACCACAGACCCTGGGTGTGAAGCCCATCGACGTGAGCTCCCCACCCCAGGCGAGATGCATCCGTCGTCAGCACTTTCGAAGGCTGCGGAATTTGGAATGGACGTCCCAGGGTCAAATTGGTCCGGATGGTCCACCAGAGCAGTGAAGTGCGGCAACTGGTGGAGAGGCGGATGACATCTTCTAGATTCCCGGTGGCTTGGAACCACTGGGAAGCTAGGGTCCATTGAGCAGATCTCATGCGAAGACGAGCCATGGGAGTCACATGAACTGTGGAGGCCATATGACCCAGAAGTCTCAACATCTGCCGAGCTGTGACCTGCTGAGACGCTCTGGTCTGCGAAGCCAGGGCCAGGAGATTGGTGGCCCGCGCTTCGGGAAGGTAGGCCTGAGCCGTCTGGGTATTCAGCAGCGCTCCTATGAATTCCAGAGACTGGGATGGCTGGAGATGGGACTTTGGGTAATTTATCACAAACCCCAGCAGCTCCAGAAGTTGAATAGTGCACTGCATGGACCGGAGGGCTCCTGCCTCCGAGGTGTTCTTGACCAGCCAATCGTCGAGATATGGGAACACGTGCACTCCCAGCCTGCGCAGGTACGCCGCCACCACCACGAGGCACTTTGTAAACACTCGTGGGGCGGAGGCGAGCCCAAAGGGCAGCACACAATACTGAAAGTGCCGTGCGCCCAGGCGGAATCTGAGATACTGTCTGTGAGCTGGCAGTATCGGGATGTGAGTATATGCATCCTTTAAATCCAGGGAACATAGCCAATCGTTTTTCTGAATCATTGGCAGAAGGGTGCCCAAGGAAAGCATCCTGAACTTTTCTTTGACCAGGAATTTGTTCAGGCCTCTCAGGTCTAGGATGGGACGCATCCCCCCTGTTTTCTTTTCCACAAGGAAGTACCTGGAATAGAATCCCTGCCCTTCCTGCCCGGGTGGTACGGGCTCGACCGCATTGGCGCTGAGAAGGGCGGAGAGTTCCTCTGCAAGTACCTGCTTGTGATGGGAGCTGAAGGATTGAGCTCCCGGAGGACAATTTGGAGGCAGGGAGGCCAAATTCAGGGCGTATCCGCACCGCACTATTTGGAGAACCCACTGGTCGGAGGTTATGAGAGGCCACCTTTGGTGAAAAAATTTTAACCTCCCCCCGACCGGCAGATCGTCCGGTACGGACACTTTGAGGGCGGCTATGTTCCCGTGGATCCAGTCAAAAGCCCGTCCCTGGCTTTTGCTGTGGAGGCGCAGGGGGCTGCTTAGGCGCACGCTGTTGACGGGAACGAGCGCGCTGGGGCTGTCCCTGTGCCTGACGAGGCCTTCGGGCCGGCTGGTTGTACCTACGCTTTGCAAAAGAATAGGGTGCAGCCTGCCGGGCCCGGGAAAAAACGTCCACCTGCTGAGGTGGATGCTGAAGGCGCCCGGTGGGAGAGCTTGTCGAGAGCGGTTTCCCGCTGATGCAGTTGGTCCACCATCTGCTCGACCTTCTCACCAAAAATGTTATCCCCCCGGCAAGGGACGTCGGCCAGTCTCTGCTGGGTGCGGTTGTCCAGGTCAGAGGCACGCAGCCATGAGAGCCTGCGCATCACTATACCTTGGGCCGCAGCACGAGATGCCACGTCACAGGTGTCAAAAATACCCCTGGACAGGAACTTTCTGCATGCCTTCAGCTGCCTGACCACCTCCTGATAAGGCCTGGACTGCTCCGGCGGGAGCGTCTCGACCAGGTCCGCCAGTTGTTGCACATAGGTCCGCATGTGAATGCTCATATAGAGCAGGTATGACTGGATGCGGGTCACGAGCATGGAGGACTGGTAGGCCTTCCTCCCAAACGAGTCCAGAGTGCGAGACTCCCGCCCCAGGGGCGCCGAGGCGGTATCCCTCGAACTCCGTGCCCTCTTGAGAGCAGAATCCACGACCGCTGAGTCATGGGGCAATTGGGGCCGCATGAGCTCTGGGTCAGAGTGGATCCTGTACTGGGACTCTGCTTTCTTGGGAATGGTGGGGTTAGTTAATGGTCGCACCCAGTTCCGGAGCAGCGTCTCCTTCAGGACATTGTGCAGCGGCACCGTGGAGGACTCTCTAGGTGGTGATGGATAGTCGAGGACCTCGAGCATCTCGGCCCTCGGCTCTTCCACAGAGACCACGGGGAAGGGAATGCTGATAGACATATCCCGCACAAAGGAGGCAAAGGAGAGACTCTCAGGAGGTGAGAGCTTCCTCTCCGGTGAAGGCGTGGGGTCCGAGGGAAGGCCCGTAGACTCCTCTGAGGAGAAATATCTAGGGTCCTCCTCTTCCCCCCACGAGTCCTCATCCTCGGTATCGGACATTAGCTCATGTAGCTGAGTCCTGTACCGGGCCCGGCTCGACGTCGAGGCACCGAGGTCTCGGTGTCGTCGAGCGGTGGACTCCCGCGCCGGCGGGGACGGAGCTCCCTCCATCGACGTCGACGGGGACTCCACCTGCGTGGCAGTCGAGACCGGCACCGCAAGCGGCGGCGGTGTCGACAGCCCCGGCGCCGGGCTAGAGCTCGCCGGCGCCACAGTCATCGGCGCCGAGGGCGCAAGCACCCCCGGCGCCGGCACAGCCTGGCGCATCAGCCCTTCCAGGATCCCCGGAAGGATGGCTCTGAGGCACTCGTCCAGGCCCGGTGCCGGGAAAGGCGGTGGGGCCGGTAAGGGTGTCGGTGCCGGAAGCTGCTGGGAGCCAGGAGACGGCACCGAGGTGCCGGAACCCCGACGCGTCGGTACCTCCACAACCGACGGAGACCTCTCCTCTCGACGATGACGCTTCGGCGTCGACTCCTCTTCGGGATGCACCGAGGGCGTCCGGTGACGACGCTTCTTATCCTTTTTTCGATGCACGTCACCGGCGCCGGAGGGCATGGAGGAGGAGGAGGTCGATCCCCCTCGGTCTCGAGGCACCGGGTCAGACAGGGGTCGGTCCCGTGGCTCACGAGCTGAGGGAGTGACCGGGGCCGACTGCCCACGCGGCCTCTCAACCCCACTCTCACCGGCGGACCGGCGGGCCAACGGGACCTGTTCTCCTGGGGTCGCTGCCATCGGTGCCGATGTCTCGGGCATCGATACCGGTACCGAAGAACCGGCCTTCGATACCGATGCCGTCGAGGTCGACGTCGAGGGGCCGGCGCAAGTTCCAAAAAGACGGTCCCGCAGAACTTGCCTTGCAACATGAGTCCGTTTCCGGAGACCGAGACACAAAGCACACGACTTGAGATTGTGCTCCGGCCCGAGGCACTGGAGGCACCAAGCGTGGGTGTCGGTCTGCGAGATCGGCCGGCCGCAGCGACCACACTTTTTAAATCCACTCGGGACCTTCGAGGACATCGACGGAAAAATCGCGTCGGCGAAGTCAAAGTCGTCAATGGTGGCTAAAATCACACCACGAAAAGATAAACGACCGAGCGACCACTAGGCCGCAACGTAGCGTCCCCGCTAGAAGCGAGGGAAAAAGGGGAGCGCGTGCTCCACACGCGCAGAGATTTTTTTTTTTTTTTTTTTTAACAAACAAGAAAAGAGGGAAAACCGAACGGTAATCCGAAGCGAAGCGACGATCCGCGTAAACGCGGTCGAAAAATCCGGCGGCTGAAACAGAGAGAGTGGCAGAAGCACAACTCTCTCCAGTCGCGGAAAAAAAGGAACTGGCGGGAGCGGTCGCGCACGGGCGGGAAGACGGCCGCGCATGCGCGGTGGGCGTGCCCTGCGTGCCGACCGTCCCGCGAAGCTTCTTTCCGGTTGGTGGGGGCTGCCGCGGACGTCACCCAGTCGTGAGAACAAGCAGCCTGCTTGTCCTCGGAGAAAGCCATCATTCCCATCAAAACTAGCTCCTCACTTACAATAGCCTATAAGGGTCCAGCAACTGCAATCGCACGGTCTGTTCTGCCTGCAGCTCCCTGGAGCCTCAAAAACTGCTGAATCTGACTTCTGTCACGCTAAAGGCATTAAGAGCAGGTCATGCTCCAAACACTCTGACAGAAGACAGGGTGGAAGTCAGATTTGCCTGCTATCCCTCTGAACAAGGGAGGTTCGAGACACTTGGGTGAAGAGCCTTCACTCAGTCCCTACTCACAACTACCTCCAGCCTCAAAAGCAGTTGCAATGGCAGGAGTATCAGTTGGAGGAATTTCTGAATCTGTTTTGAGGCAGGCAGGCATGTCATGGACGTGGATTGGAGCTGGAACCCGCAGTTTCTTCTGACGGCGCAGAGGGAGTAGAACATCCAGTACAGAAGGCACCTGAGAGTTGACTGGACCCCAAGAGGCTGGAACACTTATGCCACCACTGGTAAAGCTGCCTGTAGTCACTGGGCAGTCCTGGTAAGACTGCATTATTCAATTTCAGTGTGTTCCAAAGATCTTATGAATTTGACTTCAGAGTTTCAAAGTAAAGCACAGCAAACTGAGACCAGGATTAATAATCTACAGCAGAAAGTACTAGATATTGAAACTGAAGATAAAGAATTTGAAATTCTTGAGGTGAGTTTGATTAAAAAAGGCTAGAACAGTTGGAAAACTATACCTGGTGTTTAAATCTCAGGGTACCGAATTTTCCAAAACTTCAAGGTGCAAGTTCTTTGGAGTCCTTTAAGAACTACGTGAAAATCTGAAAATATCTGCTGATATGATTCCGCCAATAGCAAAAATGTACTTTTTACCTGGTAGGATGCAAGATTAAGTAGATAATATTGTTGGAGATTTTCCAGTATTGGATCCCAATTTAAACAGCTTACTTGGAGTCATCTGAGGTGATTATACAAGGGAAAGCCACTTTAATAGTTTCCCTAGTCTTTGAAGAGTATGTGAACATGATCGTGCGTTTTATTTTCGGAATTCATCAACTATTTCATGGACACAAAATCTGGATTTTTCCAGATTTGGCTAGAGTTACACAAGAATGCAGAAAGCTCTTTCTGGCTGTGTGTGAAGAAATGAGTAACTTGGGGGAGTCTTTTTCTTAGGTATTTGTGCAAGTGTGTTATTAAATACATAGGGGTTACTTATTTTCTATTTATACTGGAACAATTGAAAGCTTTTTTGGATGCTATGCGTATTGTGAATTCTGCGACTTCGACACTGACTAAAGATGATAATGATAGTAATTAGTTGAAATTAGTATACTTCTGTCTACAGACAAGCTTAATGTCTTTTTCCTTTAATTTTTACTTATTCAATATCTCCCTTATTTCATCTGCCCCTGTGAAACTGGGACTAAAGGAGCTTAAGTGTTTACTTTGTCTGATCTTACCTTTTTTTTTTTTTTTTTAATAAATTGTATGTGCTCAAATGTTACTTCCTCCAAGTTGTTTGCTTGTGAGAATTGTTTGAAATTTCAATAAATAAAAAATGGAGCACAGGCTGTGGACTAAAGAGTCAGGTCTAACTTCTTATCCTGCTGCACCAGGCCAGCCTGCACCATCTGCTAGAGGCAGAGAAACGCTGGGATATTGGATGTACCCTCATCAAATTGGTGATGTCACCAGAATATTCACAATTATATGCCTCCCGTCTGAACTGGTCTATCATATTTACACATGCTGTTCAATATGTGCAGCTTTCCAGGTTTACCTCATACATACACTTTATAAAGTATGTATGTATAAGCTAACCCTTCTCCAACACTAAACACAAGAATGCCCAGGTTAGATAAATTAATGTGCATACAAACTGCGTGCACATAATTTTAGATCCATATAACACGTGTAATTCTATAAAAGAATGTTTCTGCATGTACACATTATTGTAGCTATGGAAATGCCATTTACAATTCTCCCTTAAATGACCACTGAACTGGCTGATATTCTTCCCTACTAAATTTAAGTAGCAGAATTTATTAATGCCTTTGTGCTGGACACAGCTCATCATTTTTCCCTTTTAAAAACATTACCTTCAAGATCTTCCAATTCTTTGGGTTTTGCCCAGCGTGATTCCTTTGTCTGGGAATTGTAGTAGTAAGACTTTCCAGAGTCAGACTTGAACTCCTTCCAGGGGCATTTGGACAGTAATTGCTGAAGCAGAAGAAAGCAAATATTGTTACATATTCAGGAAGTGCAAACTGTGCATCCCAGCAAAATCACATTGACCTCAACATACTCATTTAATAATGCATACACATTTTTAAAGACTTCCTGGCCACAGATGGTTTTCTAAAAGCTGCTAAGCAGAGACAGTATTCATTTATCAAAGAAATAGCAGAGTCTTCCACTGAAAATTGACTACCTTGTGATTAATGGCAAAATATTAAAAAATAAAAAAATAATTAAAAAAAAAAAAATTTTGAGCCCCAGGAAAGAAAAAGTCTTCATAGGTAAGTAAACCATTAAAACGCTTTTACAGAAAAGCAAAATAAAAAGCTAACATTTGTAAAGCACTGTTTCACACCTCTAACGTACTTTCCATAGACAGCAGGACTGACCAGGCACAGAAGTGACTGACATGACTACACATTGCTTCTCTCCCGGGACTTATAATCTAGTATAACCTAGTTCTGAGCAGGTTGGCCCTTCCCATATGCAGCAGTCTCCTCTGCTCTTCAGTTAGTTCCATTGCTCAAGAATAAATGTAAACTTGGGGAGATGGGAGGGATTATGTGCCTGTTCAAGTATGATAGGCCTGCAAGTAATCCGGAATTTGTAATAAATAGCCTTGACTATGTTTGAGATATGTTCTTTAAACGACAAATACGCTTAGGAGAAAATACTCCTTCACGTAAAGGGTGGTGTATGCATGGAATGGCCTCCCAGTGGAGGTAGTGGAATTTAAGGAAGCGTGGGATAGGTATGTGGGATCCCTTAGGAAAAGGGGGAGTTAGTGTTTACTGAGAAAGGGCAGACTGGATGGACCATTTGGCCCTTATCTGCCGTCATGTTTCTATGTTTCACAATTAAACATGATTATTACTCCTGCCTTCTGTCACATTTGTCATGATTCTCTTAGAACTAAAATCTTCATTGTAATTGGTCCTTCTTTGTGGAATGCTCTACCATTATACCTTTGCTTGCAACATTCTCATATAAAATTTAAATCTGTATTAAAAACATTTTTTTTAAAGAATACATTGCCTAATTAGTTTATTGTTCTAGCCTGGGGGAGTTTTCTGAACTCGCAGCAGACTTGTCTCCTTTAGGTTTTCTTACTGAACCACCTTTCCTATCCTAACATTGTAGCTCCACCTATTCCACTATTTTATTCAATCTTGTTAAATCTTATCTCAACATTTTTAATATTCAATGTATACCGCTCAGAAGGTACTTCTAATGGGTTGTATATCAAAGTCTTAATAAACTTGCTATACCTAAAAATGGTTTTATTGTGTGTGTTTGTCATCAACATAATCTTCTTTTCATAGTCTTTGCTTTCCATATCAGCAATTTACATTTGACTTGCCATTCCTATTATCTTCAGTTGGATTCTTCTTCCATTTTATGAAGGTTGTTCTTTTAGCTCTAATAGTTTCCTTCACCTCATTTTTTTTAACCATGCCAGCTGTCATCTGTCCTTCCTTCCACCTTTTTAATATGTGAAATCTCCTTGGTCTGGGCTTCAGGATGGTATTTTTGAACATCTATACCTGATGCAAAATTTTGACCCTTGCAGCTGCTCCTTTAAGGGTTTTTGTTTATTTTTTACCCATTCTTCTCATTTTATCATAGTCTCCTTTTTGAAAGTTAAAAGCTAACATATTGGATTTCCTGTGTACTTACTCCAAGTATTACAGCAAGGTTGTAATCACTCAAGTAGCCCCAGCACCATTACCTCCTGCACCAGATCATATGTACCAGTACGGACTAGGTCTAGAACTGGACCCTTACTGTTGGTTCCTGAACCAGCCGCTCTATAACAATGTCCTCGATTTCGTCTAGGACCTTTGGGGCTCATTTTCAAAACACAAAAACGTCCAAAAAGCAGTACAAAGCAGCAAATGGACTTTTTTTTGCCAAAACATCCAAATTGCTATTTTCAAAACCCATTTTTAAGACGGTTTTCTATGCAGCTCATCCAAACAACAAGGGGATGTGTTGGGGGCAGGATTCTGGAGTTCTCAAAACTTGGAAGCTTTTCTGTCATAATGAAACAAAGCAACAACATCCGGGGATAAAAGTTAGACATTTTGAATAGACCTATTTCAATCACGATTAAGTCACTAAAAGGTGCCCTAAATGACCACTGGAGGCATGACCTTCTTACTCCCCCAGTGGTCAATGATCCCCTTCCCACCCATAAAGATGTGAAATAAACAGTAAATACCAGCCTCTATGACAGTTTCAGATGTTATGGCCAGTCCTATTAGAGCAGCAAGCAGGTCCCTGGAGTAGCCTAGTGGTTGGTGCAGTGCACTGCAGAGAAGTGAACCCAGGCCAATATCCTACTCTGTTACACTTGTGGTGGAAAGTGTGAGCCCTCCAAAACCCATCAAAAGCCTACTGTATCCACATATAGGCGACAACTGCAGATACAAGGGTTATTGTAGTGGTGTACAGTTGGGTACAATAGATTGTTGGTGGGCTCACCATACAATATAAGGGGTAATGGTGAGATGTGTACCTGGGACCTTTTATGTGAAGTCCACTGCAGTGCCCTCTAGTGTTCTGCTGGGATGTCTGTGTGGCCAGTCTATTAAGAATGCTGGTTCCCCCATACATCCCAATGGCTTGTTTTTGTTTTTCCCTAGGATTTTTTTTTTCCGAAATTGGTCCAAAAAGATAGATGTACTGAGAACAAAATATCAATTAGCCAACTAAATAGTAAATTTAAAACAAATCAGAGAAAGTATTTCTTCATTCAACAAGTAATTAAACTCTGGAATTCGTTGTCAGAGAATGTGGCAAAAAGCAGTTAGCTTAGCAGGGTTTTAAAAAAAAAGGTTTGGATAATTTCCGAAAAGAAAAGCCCATAAGCCATTACTAAAATGAAGTTGGGAAAATCCACTGCATAATCTAGGATAAGCAGCATAAAATCTTGTTTTGCTGTTCTGGGATCTTTCCAGGTACTTGTGAACTGGATTGGCCACTGTTAGAGAAGAGGAAACTGGGTTGATGGACTTTTGGTCTCTCCCACTGTAGCAATGCTTATGTTCTTATGAAACAAAATGTTGGATGTTTTTCTGGTTTGAAAACGGTCATTTTTGCTACTGGATTTTTGGATATTTTCTGCAACATGTCCAAAATCAGATTTAGACATCATATCAAAAATGCCCCTCTTACCTCCCTAGCATGCTCTGGTGTTACATAGTAGATAACGGCAGAAGAAGACCTGCACGGTCCATCCAGTCTGCCCAACAAGATAAACTCATGTGTGTTACTTTTTGTGTATACCTTACCTTAATAGAACCAGGGGACACAAGATGAAATTAGAATGTGGTAGGTTTAAAACAAATCGGAGAAAGTTTTTTCTTTACTCAGCGCGTAGTTAGACTCTGGAACTCATTGCCGGAGAAGGTAGTGATGGCAGCTGGCCTTGCTGAGTTTAAAGGGGGTCTAGACAGATTTCTGAAGGAAAAGTCCATTGATCGTTATTAAATTTGGGGTTTTTTGCCAGGTTCTTGGGGCCTGGATTGGCCACTGTCGGAGACAGAGTGCTGGGCTTGATGGACCTTTGGTCTTGTGGCAGTGCTTATGTGCTTGATTTGTATCTGCCATTTTCAGGGCACAAACCGTAGAAGTCTGCCCAGCACTAGCCCCGCCTCCCAACCACCAGCCCCGCCTCCCAATCTCGGCTAAGCTTCTGAGGATCCATTCCTTCTGAACAGGATTCCTTTATGTTTATCCTACGCATGTTTGAATTCCGTTACAGTTTTCATCTCCACCACCTCCCGCGGGAGGGCATTCCAAGTATCCACCACTTTCTCCGTGAAAAAATACTTCCTGACATTTTTTCTTGAGTCTGCCTCCCTTCAATCTCATTTCATGTCCTCTAGTTCTACCGCCTCCCCATCTACGGAAAAGGTTCGTTTGCAGATTAATACCTTTCAAATATTTGAACATCTGTATCATATCACCCGTTTCTCCTTTCCTCCAGGGTATGCATGTTCAGGTCAGCAAGTCTCTCCTCATACATCTTGTAACGCAAATCCCATACCATTCTTGTAGCTTTTCTTTGCACCGCTTCAAATCTTTTTACATCCTTTGCAAGATACGGCCTCCAAAACTGAACACAATACTCCAGGTGGGGCCTCACCAACGACTTATACAGGAGCATCAAAACCTCTTTCCTTCTGCTGGTCACACCTCTCTCTATACACCTAGCAACCTTCTATCTACGGCCACCACCTTGTCACACTGTTTTGTCGCCTTCAGATCCTCAGATACTATCACAAGATCCATCTCCCTGTCCGTACATATCAGACTCTCACCGCCTAACACATACGTCTTCCGTGGATTTCTACTCCCTAAGTGCATCACATTTTGGTGATATCCTTCAAAGATATCTTAATCCAAACCATGCACTTTTCCCAGTTTCTAGTTTAAAAGCTGCTCTCTCTTCTTTTTAAATGTTGATGCCAGCAGCCTGGTTCTGCACTGGTTATGGGGAGCCCATCTTTCTGGAATGGGCTTCCCCTTCACCAAAATGATGCCCAGTTCCCAACAAACCTAAAACCCTCCTTCCTGCACCACTGTCTCATCCACGCATTGATACTCTAGAGAGTTGCCTGCCAGCCTCTTGGGTCCCGCATTGATACTATGGAGCTCTGCCTGCCTGTCTCTTGGGACCTGCATGTGTAACAGGCATCACTTCTGAAAATGCTAACCTGGAGGTTCTGGATTTCAGCTTTCTACCTAAGAGCCTAAATTTGGCTTCCAAAACCTCACTCCCACCATTTTCCTGTGTCATTGGTACCCACATGTACCAGGAAGGAAGGAAGGAAGGAAGGCTGGCTCCCCCCTCCCCCTGTCTAAATCTTATGTAAGAGACATGAGTTCTAGCACCTGTGCACCAGGCAGGCAAGTGACCAAGAGATCCTCACGACCACCAGCTGCCCAGCTGTCTACATAACTAATAATCAAATCTTTAACTAAAATGGCAGTCCTAACCTTTCCCTCCTGGGCAGAAGTCCCTTGAGACACAACCTCAGTTCGAGAGGATTTTGCATCCCCTCAAGGACAGGTCCTGGCTACAGGATCACTCCCTGCCTCTCCATGGAGATGCTGTCCCTTCAGGTGACCTTTCTCCTCTGTGGCAGCACAGAGATTGCCAGCTGGAGGTGGAACTTCTCTACTATGTCCCTGTATGTCTCCTCTATAAACCTCTCTGTCTGCCTCAGTTCCTCTAAGTCTGCTACTCTAGCCTCCAGAGATCAGACATCAGATTTCTCACCAGTTGGGAGATAATCAAACATGTGACACTCCATGCAAAAGACTGGATAGCCTTCACCTCACTGCTGGAATGCTGCCTGATTATATTGTTGGGATTTCTTAATTAAGTTGCCAATGGAATAGGAGTTTGTAAGGTGAAGTTGCCTAAGATTGCTTGTTATATGCTAGGCTATACTAATATTTCATTTTTATTGTTATTAGTAGATTTATGGACCTAAGTAAACTATTTCTAAGAGCTAATTAGAGGCTGACAGAGATGCCCTAACTAACTCTCTCGCCTCTTAATTGGTTCAACGGCCAATAAATCAGAGATCAAGTCAATGGTGGGTAGGAAGGAATTAAACTCTAAACTGAGATTTCTTGTGATTATTAGCTGTGATTTACACTGATACTATAGTAAACTGTAAAACAGTTTCTTTAAAATGCTAGCTCATGGAACTGTAACAGAGACTTTAAATGCTGAAAAAATTGCCTTTGCTAAATATGCAGGGTAACTGTATCAGTATGCTTCTTGATGAGGTTGGTGACTTTCTCCACTTTGTCCCTAAAAAGACTGATGTCTCAGCAAGGGAAATACGCCAGTTTCTCCTAAACCGCAGTTCTAGGTCCAAAACATGAAGCCAGAGGAGCCTGTGCACGCCAATAACTAAAGCGTAGACCCCGGACGCCACATCAAAAGCATCATAGTTCACACAAGCCCAGTGCTTTTGACACTCTTTCTGCTTGGTTACTAGCTCACACAGCTATGCAGCCTGCTCTGCAGGCAGAGTGTCCACAAACTCCACTACACTGAGTGCCAAGTTCCGCAAGTGGATGCTGGTGTAGAGCTGGCAGGACTGTTTGCGGTGTATAAGCAAAGAGCCCTGGGGGGGGGGGGGGGGGGGGGGGGGGAGGGAACCAAAACTTTCCTCTCAAAAGACTCCAGAGTTCTAGCATCTTGCCCTGGGGGCACTGAGGCACATGTTCTAGTACTCTTGGCTGTTTTGAGGACGGATTCAAACATCATGGAATGGTGAAGAAGCTGCTGCTTCTCCAATCCAGGAACCTTCTGGACTCTGTCTTGCTAGGAACTAGCTGTACAGAGAGAGGGGTCTCCCAATTCCTCAAATGCCCTGTCTGAAGGATGCTGTGCATGGACACTCTCACAGCTTCCTTGGGAGGGGTGTCAGTGAAGGACATACAACATCTCAGCCACATGCTTGCCTTGTACCGCCAAATTATTTTATTTATTTAGATTTTGCTCACACCTTTTTCAATGGTAGCTCAAGGTGAGTTACATTCAGGTACTCTAAATATTTCTCTGTCCCCGGAGGGTTTACAATCTAAGTTTGGACCTGAGGCAATGGAAGGTTAAGTGACTTGCCCAAGATCACAAGGAGCAAGCAGCAGTGGGATCTGAACCGGCCACATCTGGATTGCAAGACCGGTGCTCTAAACACTAGGTCACTCCTTAGCCTTAGCCATCTCCCTCAAAAAAGGAAACAAAAAGGAAAGCTCCTCTGGGGTATACCTTTTCCTTTCCTGGGGCAGGGAGGACCTGAAGGTACACCATGTCAGATGACCAAAAGAAATCTGTATCAGACTCAGCAAAATACTCACGCCGCTGTCATGGACAGGATGCTGGGCTCGATGGACCCTTGGTCTTTTCCCAGTGTGGCATTACTTATGTACTTATGAGTCTATGCTCATCTGGGACCACTAGACTCATATCCAGAGTCTGGGCAAGAGTGCCGAGTTACAAGTCCCTTCCCGATGTGCTGGAGCAAAGCACTGGACCTTCTGATGCTGACATCGGCACCTAGCGATGCATCGGTGTCCATGAACAAGTGACAGGCAGAGAATGGGCCTCTAGGATAGGTTGAGGCGGTACTATGGTTAACACCAACACCCTCGATGCCTGTGTGTGGCACCAAGTCAGAAACTGCTCCAAATCCTCATCCTCCTCCAAGCACACAGCCGCACTTTGGAGGCCAGCAACAGTAAAGGCAGGGCAAATGTTGGTACAGGGACAGCCTGCGAAGGTGATGGAGCTGAATTGGAAGGCTGGTCCTAACTTCTAGGAGACTGGAGCATCGGCACAGACTCCACAGAGGGAGTGGTCCTCACTGTGGTCCTCACTGTGCTGATGCTTCTCAGGTACTGGCGATGCAGATGACTGAAGCTCCTGGCATCATGTTTCGAAAAGGTCCATGTCTATGCTTCTTCACCTCTGTTTGATGAACAAACATTGGCGTCCTTTGGTGCCGATGTCAAATCCTTGTGTGTCCCGGTGTCCAGTCCGATGATGCCTGGCCCAACCCCAGTGTTTGATGCAGCTCCACCAGCCATGGGTAACAAATCCTCCGATGGAACAGACTCGCCAAAATGTCTCTTGCATGTGACCTCTTGACTCTTTAGGGTCCTTTTCTGCATTTTAAGACAGAGTTTACAATTAGATGTATTATGGTCTGATCCAAGGCATGGCAAGTATCAGTTATGAGGAGCAGTCACCTACATGACCTTGCTATACCAAGAACACGTCTTAAAACCACTGGGAGTTGGGCAAAAAGAGCCACAGCAAAATCAAATGGATTTCTTATGTTTTACTTAAAAAGGTCAGACAAACTAAAGAGCAACTGAAAACGGAAGGGGAGAAAAAATTACTATTAAGGTCCTGCATACATATCAGAAAAACCTGCAAGAAGGAAAAGTGCAAGAAAAAATATAGGCCATACTGAGGAGAGCTGAAAAGAACGCAACTGCTGGTCCTACACGATTTGAGTCGGGTAGGAAGACACCCGCGCATGAGCAGTATGGAGCTACCAAAACCTTCTGACTTTTCTACAACACTGGATAGCGTCTATATCGGGATCCGTCAGATGACGATATTCATATGTAGTAAGAGATATCCTGCTTGTCTTCAGAGAAATAAGCTTCTTCCCAAATGCGTGAAATCTTTCTCTTCAGCCTCAGAGGAAGTCATAGTAACATAGTAGATGACGGCAGAAGAAGACCTGCATGGTCCATCCAGTCTGCCCAAGACAAACTCATATGTGTATACCTTACCTTGAATTTGTACCTGTCCTTTTCAGGGCAGACCATATAAGTCTGCCCAGCAGTATTTCCCGCCTCCCAACCACCAGTCCCGCCTCCCATCACCGGCTCTGGTACAGACCGTATAAGTCTGCCCTCCCCTATCCTCGCCTCCCAACCACCACCCCCTCTTCCCCCCAACTGCTCCGCCACCCAATTTCAGCTAAGCTTCTGAGGATCCATTCCTTCTGCACAGGATTCCTCTATGCATATCCCACGCATATTTGAACTCCGTTACCGTTTTCATCTCCACCACCTCCCGCGGGAGGGCATTCCAAGCGTCCACCACCCTCTCCGTGAAAAAATACTTCCTGATATCTTTCCTGAGTCTGCCCCCCTTCAATCTCATTTCATGTCCTCTCGTTCTACCGCCTTCCCATCTCCGGAAAAGATTCGTTTGCGGATTAATACCTTTCAAATATTTGAACGTCTGTATCATATCACCCCTGTTCCTCCTTTCCTCCAGGGTGTACATGTTCAGGTCAGCAAGCCTCTCTTCATACGTCTTGGAACGTAAATCCCATACCATCCTCGTAGCTTTTCTTTGCACCGCTTCCATTTTTTTAACATCCTTCGCAAGATACGGCCTCCAAAACTGAGCACAATACTCTAGGTGGGGCCTCACCAACGTCTTATACAGGGGCATTAAAACCTCCTTTCTTCTGCTGGTCACTCCTCTCTCTATACAGCCTAGCAATCTTCTAGCTACTGCCACCGCCTTGTCGCACTGTTTCGTCGCCTTCAGGTCCTCAGATACTATCACCCCAAGATCCCTCTCCCCGTCCGTGCCTATCAGACTCTCCCCGCCTAACACATACGTCTCCCTTGGATTTCTACTCCCCAAGTGCATCACTTTGCATTTCTTCGCATTGAATTTTAATTGCCAAACGTTAGACCATTCTTCTAGCTTCTTCAGATCTTTTTTCATGTTTTCCACACACTCCGGGGTGTCCACTCTGTTGGAAATCTTGGTGTCATCCGCAAAAAGGCAAACTTTACCTTGTAACCCTTCGGCAATGTCACTCACAAATATATTGAACAGAATCGGCCCCAGCATCGATCCCTGAGGCACTCCACTACTCACCTTTCCCTCCTCCGAGCGAACTCCATTCACCACCACCCTCTGGCTTCTGCCTGTCAACCAGTTCCTAATCCAGTTCACCACTTCGGGTCCTATCTTCAGGCCATCTAGTTTATTTAAGAGCCTCCTGTGGGGAACCGTGTCGAAAGCCTTGCTGAAATCTAAGTAGATGACGTCCATAGCACGTCCTTGATTCAATTCTCCTGTCACCCAAAGAATTCAATGAGATTCGTTTGGCACGATTTCCCTTTGGTGAAACCATGTTGTCTCGGATCTTGCAACTTATTGGCTTCCAAAAAATTCACTATCCTTTCCTTCAGCATGGCTTCCATTACTTTTCCAATAACCGAAGTGAGGCTTACCGGCCTGTAGTTTCCAGCTTCTTCCCTATCACCACTTTTGTGAAGAGGGACCACCTCCGCCGTTCTCCAATCCCTCGGAACCTCTCCCGTCTCCAAGGATTTATTAAACAAGTCTTTAAGAGGACCCGCCAGAACCTCTCTGAGCTCCCTCAGTATTCTGGGGTGGATCCCGTCCGGCCCCATGGCTTTGTCCACCTTTAGCTTTCCAAGTTGTTGATACACACTCTCTTCTGTGAACGGCGCTCTATCCACCTCATTTTCAGGTGTACTTTTGCCAGTCCCTCTCGGTCCTTCCCCAGGGTTTTCTTCAGTGAAAACAGAACAAAAGTATCTATTTAGCAAATTGGCTTTTTCTTCATCATTTTCTACATAGCGTTTTCTTGTATCTTTTAGTCTCACAATTCCCTTTATTGTCTTTCTCCTTTCACTAATATACCTGAAGAAGTTTTTGTCTCCTCTCCTTACATTTCTAGCCATTTGTTCTTCCACTTGCGCCTTCGCCAGACATACCTCTCTCTTGGCTTCTTTCAGTTTCATCCGGTATTCCTCCCCATGTTCCTCCTCTTGAGATGTTCTATATTTCTGGAACGCTAACTCTTTAATCTTTATTTTCTCAGCCACTTGCTTTGAGAACCATATCGGTTTCCTTTTTCTCTTGCTTTTATTTACTCTCCTTACATAAAGGTCTGTGGCCCTGTTTATTACTTCTTTTAGCCTGGACCACTGTCCTTCCACTTCTCGTATGTCCTCCCAACCCATCAGCTCCTTCCTCAGGTATTCTCCCATTTTGTTAAAGTCAGCTCGCTTGAAATCCAGGACTTTGAGTTTAGAATGGCCGCCATCCACATGAGCCGTTACATCAAAACAAACCGTTTGATGGTCACTGTTTCCCAGGTGTGCAGCCACTCGGACATTTGACACACTATCCCCATTCGTGAGCACCAGATCCAACGTGGCTCTCTCCCTCGTGGGTTCGTTCACCATTTGTCTGAGCAGAGCACTTTGGAAAGCATCCACAATCTCTCTGCTTCTTTCCGATTTTGCAGATGGAACCTTCCATTCTACATCTGGCAGATTAAAATCTCCCAACAACAGCACCTCTCTTTTCTTCCCCAACTTTTGAATATCAGCGATCAGATCTTTATCTAGTTCTTCCAATTGTGTCGGGGGTCTATAGACAACACCCACGTGGACCAAGGTTCTATCCTCTCTTTTTAAAGTGATCCATATCGCTTCTTCCTTTCCCCAGTTCCCTGTCATTTCAGTCGCTGCGATATAATTTCTCACATACAGAGCTACTCCTCCACCTATACGTCCCTCTCTATCCTTCCTAAAAAGATTATAGCCTGGTATGTTTGCATCCCATTCATGGGAACCATTGAGCCATGTCTCTGTGACTGCAACTATGTCCAAGTCAGCCTCCAAAATCAGGGCTTGAAGGTCATGAATTTTATTGCTTAGACTGCGAGCATTTGTGGTCATTGCTTTCCATGTACATTTCCTAGTATGTGTTTTGGTTTTAGTGATTTGTGAGGGTGTTTTCTGTTTGGGTACCTTCTCATATTTTTGTTCCCCCTTCCTTGCTTTTTCTTTTTTTTCCGCTTCAGTTTTATTTTCAGGAACATCACAGTGCTGTAGTGGAGCAAAAGAATTTTGTAGTGGCAACACTTGTGCGGTGGATGCTTCTGTGTCAATTGTTACAAAGTTAAAATTTTATATTTTGTACAATATGACTAACCACCCACAATTTATCTCAATAGAAAATAACTCCAACATATTGTCTCCTTTATGAGCTAGCTTAGCGGCTCTATGTATTTTCTAAAACATGGGTATCCATTTCAAGAACTTGTGTCCAAATCTGAACCACCTATTGTAAGTCAAATAGTCATGAAAAGAACTTAAACAGTAGAAGACAGGGATGGATATGTCGGCATCTAATTTATAAAATGTCAATACTTGGTCAGCTCTTGCTGGCGCGAACTTGGCTATAAGCCCATTCCCAGTTTTACCAACTAACATACTTGAGTCTTATTTGGATAGTATTAGCAAGAACGGCTATTAAATACACACCTCATTTGCCTTTTCTTTATCCCACAACATACTATTCTACACTTTTATACATTGATATACTAACTTTTCGTGATTACAATCAATGTGATTTACATATTGTATATAGACACTGAAGGGGGTAAATGTGCTACCCATGTTACAAACACTGCTGGTAGTTTTTACATACATGATGGATACCAGTGATCAACAGCAGAACTACAGAGGTAGTTTTATTCAAGGCTGTGGGGTCGGTATACAAAACCTTAGACTCTGACACCTCTATTTTTCTACTGTCTGATTCCGACTCCAGCAACAACTACTGATATTAGCCTTTAAATTTTTAGTTTCTGGATCTAAAGTACCGGTAAGTATAGCGAAGATACTTACCTGTATAGCAGGTATTCTCAAAGGACAGCAGGCTGGGTCGACGTTCGCGTTGGCCCAGGAAACGGCAAATTTTCCACAGTAAAATTTAAAAAGTTTTGCCAGAGTCTTCTGGCGCGCAAACAGCACGCACTGCGCATGCACTAACGACTTCCCGCCTGTCGCATGAGCGTGGCTCTTCAGTTCAATCAAAAAGCACAGAACAAACTAACAACAACTCCAAAGGGGAGGTGGGAGGGTTGGTGACAACAATCAGCCTGCTGTCCTCGGAAGAATACCTGCTACAGGTATCTTCGCTTTCTCAGAGGACAAGCAGGCTGCTTGTTCTCACAAGTGGGATATCCCTAGCAACTAGGCTCACTCAAAACAATGAACATTGGTCAATTGGGCCTCGCAACAGCGAGGACATAACTGAGATTGACCTGAAACCATAAACAACTAACTGAGAGTGCAACCTGGAACAGAACAAAAATGGGTCTAGGGGGGTGGAGTTGGATTCTAAACCCCGAACAGATTCTGCAGCACTGACTGCCCAAACCGACTGTCACGTCGGTTATCCTGCTGAAGGCAGTAGTGAGATGTGAATGTGTGGACTGATGACCAAGTTGCAGCCTTGCAAATCTCTTCAATAGAGGCTGTCTTTAAGTGAGCCACTGCCGCAGCCATGGCTCTAACATTATGAGCCGTGACATGGCCCTCTAGAATCAGCCCAGCTTGGGCATAAATGAAGGAAATGCAATCTGCTAGCCAATTGGAGATTGTGCGTTTTCCGATGGCGACTCCCCTCCTGTTGGGATCAAAAGAAACAAACTGGGCGGACTGTCTGAAGGGCTTTGTCTGCTCCACGTAAAAGGCCAATGCTCTTTTGCAGTCCAAGGTATGCAAATTGCTTTCGCCAGGGCGTGTACGAGGATGGGGAAAGAATGTTGGCAAGACAATTGACTGGTTCAGATGGAACTCTGACACCACCTTCGGCAGGAACTTAGGGTGCTTGCGGAGGACTACTCTGTTGTGATGAAACTTGATATAAGGTGCATGAACTACCAAGCCATGAAGCTCACTGACCCTACGAGCTGAAGTAACCTTCCAGGTCAAGTACTTCAGATGGCAGGAATTCAGTGGTTCAAAAGGAACTTTCATCAGCTGGGTGAGAACGACTTTGAGATCCCATGACGCTGGTGGAGGTTTGACCAGGGGCTATGACAAAAGCAAATCTCTCATGAAGCAACTACTAAAGGCTGTCCAGAGATAGGCTTACCCTCTACACGGCGAAAAGCACTAATCGCACTAAGGTGAACTCTTATGGAGTTGGTCTTGAAACCAGACTCTGATAAGTGTAGAAGGTATTCAAGCAGGGTCTGTGTAGGACAAGAAAGAGGATCTAGGGCCTTGCTGTCACACCAGAGGCAAACTTCCATTTGAAAGAGTAACACCTCTTCATGGAATCTTTCCTGGAAGCAAGCAAGATTTAGGAGACACCCTCTGAAAGACCCAAGGAGGCGAATTCTAAGCTCTCAACATCCAGGCCATGAGAGCCAGAGACTGGAGGTTGGGATGCAGAAGCGACCCCTCATTCTGGGTGATGAGGACAACTCCAAAAGAAGAGGGAGCCAAATCTGACGCGGCCAGAAGGGAACAATCAGAATCATGGTTCCGCAGTCTTGCTTGAGTTTCAGCAAAGTCTTCCCTACTAGAGGTATGGGAGGATACGCATACAGGATGCCTGTTCCCCAATGCAGAAGAAAGGCATCTAACACTAGTCTGTCGTGGGCCTGAAGCCTGGAACAGAACTGAGGGACCTTGTGGTTGATCTGAGTGGCAAAAAGATCCACCGAGGGGGTGCCCCACGCTCAGAAGATCTTACGGGCGACACCCATGTCCACTGACCACTCATGAAGTTGCATTATCCTGCTCAGTCTGTCGGCCAGACTGTTGTTTACGCCTGCCAGATAAGTGGCTTGCAGAAACATGCCGTGATGGCGCGCCCAAAGCCACATCTGGATGGCTTCCTGACACAGAGGGCGAGATCCGGTGCCCCCCTGCTTGTTGGTGTAATACATGGCAACCTGATTGTCTGTCTGAATCGATATGATTTGGTTGGACAGCCGGTCTCTGAAAGCCTTTACAGCATTCCAGATCGCTTGCAATTCCAGGAGATTGATCTGAAGACCTTTTTCCTGAGAAGACCAGGCTCCTTGTGTGTGAAGCCCATCTACATGAGCCCCCCACCACAGGAGGGATGCATCCGTCGTCAGCACTTTTTGTGGCTGAGGAATTTGGAATGGACGTCCCAAGGTCAAATTGGATCGAATCATCCACTACTGCAGAGAATTTCGGAAGTCGGTGGACAGTTGGATTACATCCTCTCGACTTCCCGCAGCTTGATACCACTGGAAAGCTAGGGTCCACTGAGCTGATCTCATGTGTAGGCGTGCCATGGGAATCACATGAACTGTGGAGGCCATTTGCCCCAGAAGTCTCAACTTCTGCCAAGCCGTGATCTGTTGAGACGTTCGAACTATGGAAACCAAGGACAGAAGGTTGTCTGCCCTTGCCTCGGAAAGATAAGCTTGAGCTGTCTTTGTGTTTAACAGAGCTCCAATGAATTCCAACTTTTGAACTGGGGTAAGATGGGAGTTGGAGTAATTGATCACAAACCCCCAATAGTTCAAGCACCTGAATAGTCATTTGCATGGACTGTAGAGCGCCTGCCTGGGAGGTGCTCTTCACCAGCCAATCGTCGAGATAAGGGAACACATGCACTCCCAGTCTGCGCAGCAACGCTGTGACTACCGCTAGGCACTTTGTGAACACTCTGGGCGCAGACGCAAGACCAAAGGGCAGTACACAGTACTGAAAGTGCTGAGTTCCCAGCCGAAATCGAAGATACGTCCTGTGAGATGGGAGTATTGAGATGTGTGAGTGTAAGCATCCTTTAAGTTCAGAAAGCATAGTCAATCGTTTTCTTGAATCATGGGAAGAAGGGTGCCCAGGGAAAACATCCTGAACTTTTCTCGATGAAATTTGTTCAGGGCCCTCAAGTCTAGGATGGGACGCATCCCACCTGTCTTTTTCTGCACAAGGAAGTACCTGGAACAGAATCCCAGCCCTTCTTCCCCTGGTGGAAGGGGTTCGACCGCTTGGGCCTTAGGAAGGACGGAGAGTTCCTCTGCAAGTACCTGTTTGTGCTGGGAACTGTAAGAATGAGCTCCCGGTGGGCAATTTGGAGGTTTGGATTCCAGACTGAGGGTGTATCCTGACCGGACTATTTGAAGGACCCACCGGTCGGAGGTTATGAGAAGCCACCTTTACTGAAAAAATATCAACCTGCACCCAACCGGCAAGTCATCCGGTATGGACACTTTTACAGAGGCTAGGAGTGGCCTAGTGGTTAGAGCACCGGTCTTGCAATCCAGAGGTGGCTGGTTCAAATCCTACTGCTGCTCCTTGTGATCTTGGGCAAGTCACTTAACCCCTCCATTGCCTCAGATACAAACCAAGATTGTGAGCCCTCCTGGGACAGAGAAATATCCAGTGTACCTGAATGTAATTCACCTTGAGCTACTACTGAAAAAGGTGTGAGCAAAATCTAAATAAATAACTGGCGCCAGTCAAAAGCCCGTTCCCTGCTTTTGCTGGGGAGCAGCACAGGCCTTAGACGTACGCTGCTTACGAGAACAAGCGCGCTGCGGCTGAGCCTGGGAAGGCTGTCGAGAAGCAGGAGTGTACCTACGCCTAGGATAGGAATAGGGAGCACTCCTCTTTTCCCCAAAACACCTCCTTGATGAGGAGGTAGTAGCAGAAGACACCTGGTGGGAGAGAGAATCCATAGCATCATTATGCTTCTTGATCTGATCAACACGATCCTCTACTTTTTCACCAAAAAGTTTGTCCCCCCAGCAAGGAACATCCGCCATTCGCTGCTGGACCGAATGATCCAGGTCAGAGACATGCAGCCATAAGAGTCTACGCATCACTATACCTTGAGCAGCGATCCTGGATGCTATGGATGCTACATCAAAAGAATCGAACGTACCCCTGGCCAGGAATTTTCGACACGATTTCTGCTGCCTGACCACCTGGTGAAAAGCCACGGCTTGCTCCGGAGGGAGTGCATCAACCAAGCTAGACAGTTGCCTTATCGAGTCCCGCAAGTGAACGCTCGTGAAGATCTGGTATGATTGGATCTTGGCAGCGAGCATAGCGGCCTGATACGTCTTCCTCCCAAAAGGATCAAGAGTCCTAGCTTCTCTGCCTGGGGGCGCCGAAGTATAGTCTCTAGTACTCCTGTCTCTTTTGAGGGCGGAATCCACCACCATAGAATTATGGGGTAACTGAGATCTCATCAATCCAGGTTCACCGTGGATCTGATACTGGGATTCAGCTTTCTTCGGGACCACAGGACCAGACAGAGGGGCCGAACAGTTTCGCATAAGGACTTCCTTCAGTATCTTATGCAGAGGGACTGTCACAGCCTCTTTAGGTGGAGAAGAATAGTCCAGGACTTCAAGCATCTGTCCTGGGCTCATCCTCAACCGCCACAGGGAAGGGAACAGCCATAGTCATTTCCCGGACAAAAAAGGAAAAGGAAAGACTTTCCGGTGGAGATAGTCTCCTCTCTGGTGGAGGGGAAGGTTCAGAGGGAATCCCATAGGACTCATCAGAAGAAAAGAACCTGGGACCTTCCCTCTGACTCCCACGAACGCTCCTGCTCAGTATCGGACAGGACCTCTGTTAAGGTACTTCGACACTGAACCTGCCTCGACGCCGAGGAACGATGTCATCGATGGCGATGTCGAGAGGCTGACGCCCGGTCGGCGGCAAAGGTCCCTCCACCAATGTCAAAGGGGAGTCGACCTGGGTGACAGGCGGCACTGTGGTCGGGGACCTCACCGCAGGAGAAGGGCCAGACACCGCTGCAGCAGACTGTAAAGAAGACGCAAGCACCACCGACACCGAAGCTGACTGGCGTAGCAGTCCCTCCAGAAGTTCTGGAAACAAGGATCGCATGTGCTCGTTGAGAGCCACCATCAGAGAAGGCTGCGGGATCGGTGGAACAGGTGGTGTCAGAATCCGTGGAGGCTCAGGAGCAGGTACCGGGCTGCTAGGAGACTGACGCATCAGCACCTCCTGTATCGAGGGTGAACGATCCTCTCAGCGCCGAAGCTTCTCGGGTGCCGACTCTCTCGATGCCCCGGAGCTCCCAGTACCGTGTGTCGAAGGAGAACGATGACAGTGCTTCTTCGCCTTCAAGCGACGCCCGTCGAGACTCCTCGGTACTAACGTGGAATCCTCACGTCTCCTCGGGGCCGGGTCTGACGAAGGTCGGTACCGGGGGGGGGGGGGGGGGGGGGGCCTGCATAAAAGGAGGCCTCGAGGCAGTTAGAGACCCACTCGACGCCTTACTGCTCCCAGCGCGAGTTGGTCTCTCAGCAGCCATTACCTCTCTTCTAGATGTTGAAGCTCCTTTTGATGTTGACGCCGCCAACCTCGGTACAGAAGTTGATGTCGAAGGACCGGACCGAGCCCCAAAAAGCTTTTCTCATTGGGCTTCTCGAGACGCTTGGGTCCGTTTCTTCATAAGAAGACACAGACTACAAGCGGCTGGGCTATGGTCGGGCCCCAAGGCACTGGATACACCAGGCGTGGGCATCAGCACCTGAGATGGTCCGGTTGCACCGAGTACAACGTTTGAAGCCGCTGGGTGTCTTTGAGGACAAGGAAAGGAAAACTGCTTCGGCGAGCAATTGTGCCTGTTTTTAAAAAAAAAAAGGGCACAAAAAAAATGTGTAATTTTAAATTAAATACACAGTTTTCTCCTTTGACCAATGCTCCCCTTAGAAAAACCTCAAAACAATGGGGGTAAAATCATCAGTGTTGTTAAACAAACTGTGTTTATCCGCAGTAGGAGTGGAGGAGTGGCCTAGTGGTTAGGGTGGTGGACTTTGGTCCTGGGGAACTGAGGAACTGAGTTTGATTCTCACTTCAGGCAAAGGGAGCACCTTGTGACTCTGGGCAAGTCACTTAACCCTCCATTGCCCCATGTAAGCTGCATTGAGCCTGCCATGAGTGGGAAAGCGCAGGGTACAAATGTAACAAAAAAAAAAAAAAAAAGAGAATAACCCAACCGCGCGGCCTAAAACCGGCCATGTCAAAAAAGAAAGGAAACCTTAAAAAGGGAAGAAAACTAAAACAGAATTACGGGACCCCCCCCCCTTTTTTTTAAACGAAGATAATAAAATAAAGAAAAAAATAGAAGGAAAAAAGCGAAAACTCGTCGAACACTCTTTCCTGGGTCTGAGAGGAGCACAGAAAAAAAAAAAAACTACCGCACCTCAACGTGGAGAAAAGAAAAATGAAGAGCCACGCTCACGTGACAGGCGGGAAGTCATCCGCGCATGCACAGTGTGAGCTGTTCCCGCGCCAGAAGACTCTGGCAAAACTTTAATTTTACTGTTGAAAATTTGCCGTTTTCTAGGCTGACGCGTACATCAACCCACTTGTGAGAACAAGCAGCCTTCTTGTCCTCGGAGAAATATAAATATAAAATGATAAATTTACCATATATTATAATGTTCTAAGTTTTTATTTAGAAGCTGGAGTCAGAGTACATACATTTTTACCAATTCTGACTCTACCCAAAATTGCTTCTGAATCAAGACTCCACAGTCCTGGCTTTATTGAGAATAGAAAAGTTATCTGTAAAGAGATCTGCTCTCTCTCTTTATGGCTAATTTTATTCTATCAAAAACATGTATAATTTTAAATTAAATACACAGTCTTCTCCTTTGACCAATGTTCCCCTTAGAAAAACCTCAAAACAATGGGGGTAAAATCATCAGTGTTGTTAAACGAACTGTGTGGAAAATAATCAAAGAGCGCATTCTTGTCCATCATAGCTTAAATTGAGTATGTGTGATATTACAATTAAACTTATACACGCTGATGCTCCAGTATGATTTTTTTTTTTTGAAGATTAAATGTGTCAGTCAGTAGCTCTGTAACAGATAACCCCTGTACCTCAGTAGGCGTTTTAAGCTCATCAGGCTTTTCCCATGTAGACTGCTTTGTTTCTATGTTATAAAAATATGTCCTGCCATCAGGTGACTTATGCTCAGTCCATACAGATTTCTGCAGAGAAAAAAAAATTATAGGGAATATAAATATTTCTACCAAGTGCAAGAGAGCAGCAACTTTATTTAAAAAAATGAAATCAGGAATACATTAAAAATATTTACTTGCTTATGATGCTCTTCATTTGTAGAACTGTTGCCTGTACTTGATTGCTGGCTTGAAACTGCTGGATGTGGGGCCTAATTAAAAAAAAGAAAAGAAAAAGCAATCATAACAGATGTTGGAGTGAGAAAAACAAATACTCCTTTTTTAAGCAGTGTTCCACTATTTTATCCTCAAACAGAATCCTTATTGAAAGAAAAAAAAAAAAAAAAAAACACCACCACCAAAAGCTTAATGGAATCCTAAGCAGAAAAGTAGTAAAACAGAGAAGGGCTATAATGCCAGGACGTAATGCTATGTTTTAGAGGGCAGAGTAGTCAGAAGTATTTCAATCTGGATACTCTTACTTTAGCATGTGCTATTTTACATAGTGCTTGCTATGTAAGAATAGTGTATGCTAAGAATATTGCATGTTATTAACAATATAAAACAAGAGATTTCAGATTTTCCTATATCATTTCACACAGCTTCACACTGAACTTAATTGAACAATACCAACTTACAAAACAGAAAATAGAGTCATGAGGTACAAAATT
Source organism: Microcaecilia unicolor (assembly GCF_901765095.1). Classification (NCBI taxonomy): domain Eukaryota; kingdom Metazoa; phylum Chordata; class Amphibia; order Gymnophiona; family Siphonopidae; genus Microcaecilia; species Microcaecilia unicolor. The sequence continues at coordinate 250,576,526 of NC_044037.1, read as the reverse complement.
TACAATCTTACAACAGTTTGAAATATTTATGCATACTGGAGGTCAAGATAATCATTTTTGTCATGATAAAAACAATGGATCACAGTGTAAACTTTATAAGATAACATTATCTTTCTAAACTAAGAGGTCATTTTGTAACAGCATGTGCTAACTGTATAAAATGAGCCCAGTGGTAAAATAACGCATGTTAACTGTTAGCATACAGCTATTAAATAGCCCCCTAAACTTGCCTCACTGTCTCCAGGAAAAACAAAAAAGAAAAGAAAAGAAAATCCAAGCATACACAGAACCTGGACAAACCCACAACACAATATATATTATTTCAATCAGAGCTAGGTAATATTTAATATTCCTTGACTAGCATATGATATGGTACTCATTTGATGGCACTAATTTAGAGGACCAAAAATCTATTCTCATATCATTTTTACTATTACAAAATATTCCATTTATAATTAAAGAAGGTACCTCCAGATGTACAAAACCTGAGTTTATCTTCACTGTTTTATTCTAATTCTACTGGAAATAAGCTGCATTTTTCACTTACTTGAGCACCTGCTGTTGCACCTAAAAGGAAAAAAAATAAAGAAGTAAGAAATACACTACAAAAGGTCTTAGATTTACCATAGCATTTTTAATCCAAAAGAAAAATCCTTAACCAATAAGATCACACGTAAATACTTTACAAACTCACAACATGGCCTACTCTAAATTATATTTAATTCCTTGAACAATAAATTTTATAGGTCAGTGGTTCTCAAACCTATCCTGGAGGAGACACAGCCAGTCATGTTTTCAGGATATTCACACTGCATTTACCGCTCCTATGTATGAGAGAACCTCTTCATGCTATTTATGGTAGACAACCTGGTAGGGGCCCCCCCAGGATAGGTTTGGGAATACTGTTACAGATGATATGGGGAACGCCAGGGAAGCACCAAGTCACTATAACTACTTTCATGAAGACTTGAGTTTAAATCTCATAAGGAGATATTTACCCTTCCCTGATTCAGTAGTTTCCTTTCCTTGGGTCCTTCAAGACCAGACTGATGGTTTATGTTACCCTATCAGATGGAGGCAGAAATAAGAAGATGCCAATGAAACCATCAGTGTAACAGGTGGCACAGCCAGGAATATTCCCAGTATGCTAATGCTAAAACTAAGAATTAACTAAAGGAACCTATATAAACACGGAACCCATTATCAACTGCAGACCACAGAACATTAAAGAAAACTATTAACAGGAAAGGACAGCCCAAAGCTGAGGACTCCTCTGTCTTCCCAGGTGCGTCCTGGGGCTGGTCTAGCAGGACACAAGGAAAGGAAATTAACAAGGGTAAATTTCTCCTTCCTTAGCATCCTGCTAGACCAGTCCAGACCAGTGATGTAGCTATGTGGGACCATGGGGGCCTGTGCCCCCCCCCCATTTTCTCTGGGCCTCTGATTTGGCTGATGGGAGTCCCCAACCCCAGCCAGCTGAAGCCTTCGTCCAGCACTCATCTCTGGCACCACCGCATTGCCTGCCCTGCTCTCTTTTCCCCTCACGTACAGTATGCTCCTTTTACTGAAATTGCATGCTCAGTTTCACTAAAAGGAGTGTGCCGGATGTAAGGGGAAGGGACAGCAGGGCGCCAGAGACCAGCACTGGATGAAGGCTTCAACTTGCAGGGACCCCCACCAACCAAGGTATTTTCCGGCAGCGGTGCTTCAGCTGACGGGGGTTGGGGACCCCCACCAGCCAAGATGTACAGTGGTGGCGCAGTGGGTGGGGAACGGGCAGGGCAGCGAGGCGGTGGAGGGGGGCAGCGAGGCAGCAGAGGTGGGGCGATGTACCAAAATGTGTCCCCCCACCATGGGCTCTGGCCTTCTCCCACCTCGAGGTCTGGCTATGCCCCTGATCTAGACTGATGGGATGTACCGAAGCTTTATCAACTGGAGGAGTAGGCTAAATGGTTAGTTCAGTGAGCTGAGAACCTGGGGAACTGGGTTTGATTCCCACAGCAGCTTCTTGCGACTCTGGACAAGTCACTTAACCCTCCATCGTCCCAGGTACAAAAACTTAAGACTGTGAGCCCACTAGGAGGGACAGAGAAAGTGCCTGCATATGATAAATGTAAACTACTTTGTTGTAGCACAGAAAGGCACTATATCAAATCCATGAGCCTTTATCCCACTGGGTAGGGGGAAGACATGGCAACCTGCAGCATCTCCTCTGGTCTGAACATCAAGCTTGTAATGTTTCACAAAAGAATGCAGCGAGGACCAAGAGGCTGCTCTGCAGAGATCCTCAGTGCTGATTGCTCAAACTTCTGCCTAGGGAAGTTGCCTGAGCTCTAATGAATGATGATAGAGTTTGAGGCCGCTTCATCTTCGTGTGGCCCATGAAACAATGAAATAGCCTATAAAAATTACGAAAAGATTTAAGTAATGCAAGAAGGCTCTGAACACATCCAGCTTACGCAAGGTTTAGGAACCCGACTTGTCTGAATCTGAGAAAGCTGGAAATGTGATCACATGATTTAGATGAAAGGGGGAAAGCCACCTTCAGAAGAAAGGATGGTATCGTTCTAATGGAAATAGAGTCAGCCAAAAAGGACATGTAAAGATCTCTGCAAGGAAGTCTGCAATTTGGATACTCTCCTAGCTAAACAGGTGGACACTAAAAAGACCATTTCAATGACAAATCCTTTAATGAAGAATGCTTTAAAGACTCAGACCAGTTTGGCAAAAGAGTCCTTAGGACCAAAATGAGATCTTCAGGGAGCACAACCCCTCAAAACAGGAGCCAAATTTGCTTAACTGCCTACAAAAAAAAGGCACACATGAGGCAGTCAGAGTGAGACCATCAGACATTATTTGCCACCACACTTTAGGTCTGAATTTGTCCTTTCCCAAATTTAAGGTCCTCTTAAAAACACACTTTTGGCATTTCTGGACCTCGAGCTGCTGGTCTGTCTATGGTGGTGACAACCGGGGTACTGAATGTTTGGTTGTAGTCCTATCTTTGTTTGTGTGATTGTTCTTTCCCTTTCCTGTACCCAATGGAGTTCTTTTCCTATTTCATGTAATTTTTATTTCATTGTGAGATACCATAACCTGTGCTCAGAAATGGTGGGATATCAAGTCTTTTAGTAAACACACACACATTAATCCTACCTCTACAACAAGAGAGCCACCACCTGAACCTTTAGAGAATTAAAGGGCTAGGCCCTAGTCAAAACCACATTACAAAAACGCAAGGATATATATGGCAGATCTGTAAGCCTCAGAGAGATCTGATCTGTACACCAAACTCAGATCATAGAAAAAGGCAGTCTTTAAAACAGTAAAATGCTCCCAGGTTAACAATTATCTGTGCCAGACACGGCCATGTTTCGATAGTAAAAATGGCTACGCCACGGGCAAAACAAATCAGCCGGTGTATACAGCACCCTTCACCTAGTCTGGCTCAGCAAAGTGATACAATATAAGGCAATGTTGTACCCGGAGCCAAAAAGGAGGAAAAATTCTAGACCTAGTCCTTAGTGAAGCGCATGATCTGGTGCAGGAGGTAATGGTGCTAAGGCCGCTTGATAACAGTGATCATAATAAGCTCAGATTTGATATCAGCTCTGGAGTAAGTACACACAGGAAATCCAAGTTAGAACTTAACTTGCAAAAAGGAGGCTATGATACAATGAGAACAATGGGGGGGTGGGGAGGGAGGATTTAAGAGGAGCAGCTGCAAAGGTCAAAAATTAACATCAGGCATGGATGCTGTTCAAAAATACCACCATGGAAGCCCAGGCAAGTTATATTCTATATATTAAAAAAGGAGGCAAGAAAGCCAAATGACAGCTGGCATGGTTAAAGTCAGGTGAAGGAAGCTATTACAGCTAAAAGAAAATCCTTCAGAAAATGGAAGAAGTGACTGAAAATGATAAGAAACAGCACAAGGAATGGCAAGTCAAATGCAAAGCGCTGAATAGGACGGCAAAGAGATTTTGAAAAAAAGACTGTTGGAGAAAAAAACATAGTAAAAAAATTTTTTTAGGTATATTAGAAGCAAGAAGCTGGCAAAAGAATTAGTTGCACCTCTAGATGACCGAGGGGTAAAAGGGGCACTCAGAGAAGACAAAGCCATAGTGGAGAGATTAAATAAATTCTTTGCTTCGGTCTTCACCGAGGAAGATTTGGGAGAGATACCAGTGCCAGAAATGGTATTTGAAGCTGACGAGTCAGAGAAACTGAATCAAATCTCTATAAACCTGGAACATGTAATGGGGCAATCTGACAAACTGAAGAGCAGCAAACTGCCTGGACCGGATGGTATTCATCCCAGAGTACTGATAGAATTAAAAACTGAACTTGCAAAACTATTGTTAGTAATATGTAATTTATCATTAAAATCAAGCATGGTACCAGAAGACTGGAGGTGGCCAATGTAATGCTGATTTTTAAAAAAAAGGTTCCAGAGGTGATCTGGGAAATTATACACCAGTAAGCCCGATGTCAGTGCCGGGCAAAATGGTAAAGACTAATATAAAGAACAAAATTACAGAGCATGTTCATAAGCGTGGATTAACGAGACAAAGCCAACATGGATTTAGTGAAGGGAAATCTTGCCTCACCAATCTACATTTCTTTGAAGGGGTGAACAAACATGAGGATAAAGGCAAGCTGGTCAATATTGTGTATCTGGATTTTCAAAAGGAATCTGACAAAATACCTCATGAAAGACTCCCGAGGAAAAAGGAGGTAGTGTTCTACTGTGGATTAAAAACTGGTTAAAAGATAGAAAACAGAGCATAGGGTTAAATGGTCAGTATTCTCAATGGAGACAGGTAGATAGTGGGGTTCCCCAGGGGTCTGTGCTGGGACCTCTACTTTTTAACATATTTATAAATGATCTAGAGATAGGAGTAACTAGTAAGGTAATTAAATTTTTTGATAACACAGTTATTCAAAGTTGTTAAATCGCAAGAGGATTGTGAAAAACCGCACGAGGACCTTACTAGACTGGGAGACTGGGCATTCAAATCGCAGATGACGTTTAATGTGAGCAAGTGCAAAGTGATGCATGTGGGAAAGAGGAACCCGAACTATAGTTATGTGAAACAAGGTTCCACATTAGGAGTCACTAATCAGGAAAGAGACCTAGTAGGTATCACTGTTGATGATACGTTGAAACCCTCTGCTCAGTGTGCAACAGCGGCCAAGAAAGCAAATAAAATGTTAGGTATTATTAGAAAAAGAACGGAAAACAAAAATGAGGACACTATAATGCCTTTGTATCGTTCCATGGTGTGACCACACCTCGAATGTGTGTAATTCTGGTCATCGCACCTCAAAAAAGATGTAGTGGAATTAGACGAGGTACAGCAAAGGGCGACGAAAATGATAATGGGGATGGGACAACTTCACTATGAGGAAAGGCTAAAAGCGGCTAGGGCTCTTCAACCTAGAGAAAAGACGGGTAAGGGGAGATATGATAGAGGTCTATAAAATAATGAGTGGAATGGAACGGGTAGACATGAATCACTTGTTTACTTTTTCCAAAAATACTAAGACTAGGGGGCAAGCAATGAAGCTACAAAAGTAGTAAATTTAAAATGAATCAGAGAAAATATTTCTTCACTCAACGTGTAATTAAACTCTGTTAAAAGAAAAGTCCATAAGAAATTATTAAGATGAACTTGCGGAAAATCCAGTTTGTATTGTACTGTTTTGGGTTCTTGCCTGGTACTTGTAACCTGGATTGACCACAATTGGAAACAGGATGCTGGGCTTGATGGACCTTCAGTCTGTCCCAGCATGGCAACACTTATGTTCTTATTTTAGGATATGAAAAACGAACTATTCAACTCCCACACCCCCAGATCTAGGGAGTGCCTACTGAGAAAGTCCACTCAAACACTGTCTATGCCCATTATGTGAGCAGGTGATAGCGCTGCCAGATAGGTTGGATTTGTCCTAAATGGAATGCTATCTTCAGAATCACCGCTGCACTCCTGGTCTTACCTTGCCTGCTGAGGTATACCACTGTTATCAAATTGTCTGATGGCACCCTAAACACCTTTCCTTGAAGAGTGGCTGGAAATTAGCGCTAAAGTGGCAAAGAGACCTGACTTCCAGATGATTGATATTCCATGAGGTCTCCTGCAGAGGCCAGTGTCCCATATCATGTATCATGTTACCAAAAATATGGGTGCACCAGCCCACCAGACTGCAACCAAGTTAAGTGCCAACCAGTCTGGGGGAGGGAGGTGGTGGTCCGTGGGAACCCTCATGAAAAGATGGTCTGGAGAGTCTCACCATGCCAGATGTGGCTTGAAGTTCCTGCTGGCCAGGATCCAAACCTTGAATTGCTAGGACTTTGGAGACCAGCTGACAAATGCACCCACTCTCATCCAGGGCACTACTTTTAGCATCACTGCAATGGAGCCCAGGGGCTGCAGATAAACCCAAACCCGGGGTACCTACAGAGCACAGGAAGACTTTCCTTACACTCAGCACCCAGATCTTCAGCATATGATCCTGAGTTAGCAATAGCCTACGCACACTTGGGTGTCGAAAAGAACTCTGAGGTACTCTAACATCTCAGAGGTTACTATCTGACTCTTACAGTTTAATACCCAGACCAGGTGCTTGAGCAGCCAGACCACCTGAGAGGTCGCCAGCCAAAACTCCAACAAAGAACTGGCTTGGATCAACTAATCATCTAAGTAAAGATGGGCACGAACACCATGCTTGCACAGGCAGGCTACCACACCAAATGAGAATGGTCAAATCTGGAAAAGCAGACCTAGAACACAAAAATCAGAGAAACCATTTGTGCTTGGCTCTGTTGACAATGTAAAAGCAAGCTTCAGAGAACTAGATGTGTCAGAACTCCCCTGGTCTGACTGCTGCAAGCACCATTAGTAAGATTTCCGTGCAAAAAGTGGAAAATCTAAAGCAAGACAGTGCCTCTTTTCAAATCCAGAACAGGTTGAAAGGAGCACCTCTTCTTGATCACCAGAAAATAAATGTAATAGCAGCCCCTACCCATCTTGACTTGAATCAGGCTTCAACACTCCTAACTGAAACAATCATAAAGTGGAGTCAACCACTCATGCCTTGAAGAGAATTACAGGAAGAAAACCAAAGAGGTGTTGGAAATCGGCTCTGCAAATTCCAAGGCACAGCCCAGAAGGAATACCTCCAGAATCCGCTGGTCTGACGTGATACGGATGCACTCCTGGTAAAACAGAGTGAGATGACTGCCCCCACCCTCCTCCCTCCAATACACATACACCTGACTCTTCCTGGAAATCATCATTGGGAATCCTTTGAAGTGCTGCTGAGGAGGATCCGATCCTTGTCTTCTAGGGCCCTGAAAAGAGAAACATCCTCTGACCTTATGACTCCAAGGCAGAGGAGGCTTTCCTATTCTGCCAATATAAATCTAGAAAAGGCCCTTGGTTCTGTCCTCAGGAAGGTGCTGTGAGCATGCCTCCTCAGAATCTTTTCCAATCCTCACTGAACAAGCGACCTTGAAAGGCCAACTTACTCAAGCGGAAGTTGGAGGCTGCATATGTCAACCAATGCCGTAGCTGAAGCCATCTACACACCACCACAGCTTGCCACTGAGCAAGAACAAATACAAACAAGGTCATAAAGCATCTATCAGAAAGGCCTCCTCCAACTTCAACCTTACCACCTCCAGCAAGTGAGTGAATGCTGCATCCACCGTAGAATTGCCGTGGCACACAGCTGGCATAGCAGAAGCATTAAAGGTGTTCTGCTCCCATTTGCATGGAGGAAGAGAATTGGGCCATGTACTTGGACTACAAACCCCTGTAATACTGCAGTTCCCTGTGATAGGCTTTTTCAGAGCAAATGTCCAGTTCCCTGTGTCTTATGGGACTGTTTCTATTGGCTTTCCTTTTACTCTGTGCATGCTGGGCAAGTTCATTGGGACAGTAGAGTTAATCTGCAACAAATCTCCTCTGTGAACTGAAACTGCATATGATGTATTTTGCTGTATGACCCCATTCAAACTACTGTGACTATCAAGATTTTACCAGTGTAAAAGTATAAACAGTATCATTACTCAGCGTGTTGCTGAATTAGTTCCAGCTTCTTTCTTGCATGGAGTGAGAGCTGGTGGAGAATAGACCCTCAGTTTGGAAGGCAAAAACTCTTGTCCAGCACATCTAAACTAAGTTATTTTTCCTTGTTTGACTACTGCATTAAAGAACACTTTGGTTCAAGATTTCTGAGTCTTCTCATAGTGATGTTCTATACTTTGGTTTAAACTGCTTGTGGAGGAGTGGCCTAGTGGTTAGGGTGGTGGACTTTGGTCCTGGGGAACTGAGGAACTGAGTTCGATTCCCACTTCAGGCACAGGCAGCTCCTTGTGACTCTGGGCAAGCCCATCAAGCCCAGTATCCTGTTTCCAACAGCAGTCAATCCAGGTCACAGGCACATGGAAAGATTCCAAAACAGTACATTTTATTCTGCTTATTCTAGAAATAAGCAGTGGATTTTCCCAAGTCCATTTTAATAATGGCTTATGGACTTTTCTTTTTGGAAGCTATTCAAACTTTTCTTAAACCCTTCCAAGCTAACTGCTTTTACCACATTCTCTAGCAACTGCCAGAGTTTAATTACACATTGAGTGAAAAAAATAATTTCTCAGATTAGTTTTAAATTTACTACTTTGTAGCTTCATTGCGTGCCCCCCTAGTCCTAGTATTTTTGGAAACAAGTGATTCACATCTACCCATTCAACTCCACTCATTATTTTATAGACCTCTATCATATATCCCCTCACCCGTCTTTTCTCCAAGCTGATGAGCTCTAGCCATTTCAGCCTTTTCTCATAGGGAAGTTGTCCCATTCCCGTCATCATTTTCGTCGCCCTTCTCTGTACCTTTTCTATTCCACTATATCTTTTTTGAGATGCGGTGACCAGACTTGCACACAATATTCAAGGTGCGGTCGCACCACAGAGTAATACAAAGGCATTATAACATCCTCGTTTTTATTTTCCATTCCTTTTCTAATAATACCTAACATTCTATTTGCTTTCTTTGCCACCGCCACCACAGCAAACTGAGCAGAGGGTTTCAAAGTATCAACGATGACTCCTAGATCCTTTTCCTGGGAGGTGACTAATGTGGAACCTTGTATCACGTAGCAATAGTTCAGGTTCCTCTTTCCCACATGCATCACTTTGCACTTGCATATATTAATCATCATCTGCCATAGAGGTTCTAGAGCTACACAAAAAGGTGCCAGAATATTGGGATTCATTCTCCCCTGCAGGATCTGTGGGAGGTTTTGTGCCTTTACTTGCGCCAGTCACCGTGGCTTGGCGTGTGAGATCTGTAGCATGCAGTCTTTCTCTCTGTGCTAAGCTAACTTCTGTATTTTTCCTCTTTTAGAAACTGGCAATATTCTTCTGACTAGTGCTTGACCAGATTTTCTTCTAGAACTGACTACACGTCTCCAATTATGAAGAATTCCTCTGAGCTTCTAGATCCTGACTCTGACACAGATAACCATCCAGAGATGACCGTTCTTGCAACCAACATTGTGTCTTCAGTTTATCAACCAGCTGATGAAAGATCTGACACCTATCACCACAGTGTCATTAGAGATACAGAACTGCTTATCAGTGACAACTTGACACCACATGGGAACTTTGACACCCAACTCCCATGGAAGCCAGCAAACTTCTTTAGCAGTGCCATAACTGAGCAAGTGATCCGCATACACCATGAACAGACATGACCTCCGTGGTTCCTGTCCACTCTAGAGACTTTTCCTCTCTTGTATATCTCTCATTTCAGTTGTCACTTGAATAACATAGAACTTGAAACGAGCAAGGAGTCGACATCCTTCAATATCCAGCTTTATTAATGGACACTGCATGCATATAATTTATTTGTTGTATTTGTATCCCACATTTTCCCACCTATTTGTAGGCCCAGTGTGGCTTACATAGTGCAGTAGTGGCAGTCGCCAATACCAGCAAGAACAGATACAAAGTGAGGTTAAGACAGGTAATGATCAGAATTGATAGACATATTGGGTGTCAGGGGAAGAGTAGGTTAGGTCATGTCCAACATGAACATTTACAGTGGTGGAAATAAGTATTTGATCCCTTGCTGATTTTGTAAGTTTGCCCACTGACAAAGACATGAGCAGCCCATAATTGAAGGGTAGGTTATTGGTAACAGTGAGAGATAGCACATCACAAATTAAATCCGGAAAATCACATTGTGGAAAGTATATGAATTTATTTGCATTCTGCAGAGGGAAATAAGTATTTAATCCCTCTGGCAAACAAGACCTAATACTTGGTGGCAAAACCCTTGTTGGCAAGCACAGCGGTCAGACGTCTTCTGTAGTTGATGAGGTTTGCACACGTCAGGAGGAATTTTGGTCCACTCCTCTTTGCAGATCATCTCTAAATCATTAAGAGTTCTGGGCTGTCGCTTGGCAACTCGCAGCTTCAGCTCCCTCCATAAGTTTTCAATGGGATTAAGGTCTGGTGACTGGCTAGGCCACTCCATGACCCTAATGTGCTTCTTCCTGAGCCACTCCTTTGTTGCCTTGGCTGTATGTTTTGGGTCATTGTCGTGCTGGAAGACCCAGCCACGACCCATTTTTAAGGCCCTGGCGGAGGGAAGGAGGTTGTCACTCAGAATTGTACGGTACATGGCCCCATCCATTCTCCCATTGATGCGGTGAAGTAGTCCTGTGCCCTTAGCAGAGAAACACCCCCAAAACATAACATTTCCACCTCCATGCTTGACAGTGGGGACGGTGTTCTTTGGGTCATAGGCAGCATTTCTCTTCCTCCAAACACGGCGAGTTGAGTTCATGCCAAAGAGCTCAATTTTTGTCTCATCTGACCACAGCACCTTCTCCCAATCACTCTCGGCATCATCCAGGTGTTCACTGGCAAACTTCAGACAGGCCGTCACATGTGCCTTCCGGAGCAGGGGGACCTTGCGGGCACTGCAGGATTGCAATCCGTTATGTCGTAATGTGTTACCAATGGTTTTCGTGGTGACAGTGGTCCCAGCTGCCTTGAGATCATTGACAAGTTCCCCCCTTGTAGTTGTAGGCTGATTTCTAACCTTCCTCATGATCAAGGATACCCCACGAGGTGAGATTTTGCGTGGAGCCCCAGATCTTTGTCGATTGACAGTCATTTTGTACTTCTTCCATTTTCTTACTATGGCACCAACAGTTGTCTCCTTCTCGCCCAGCGTCTTACTGATGGTTTTGTAGCCCATTCCAGCCTTGTGCAGGTGTATGATCTTGTCCCTGACATCCTTAGACAGCTCCTTGCTCTTGGCCATTTTGTAGAGGTTAGAGTCTGACTGATTCACTGAGTCTGTGGACAGGTGTCTTTCATACAGGTGACCATTGCCGACAGCTGTCTGTCATGCAGGTAATGAGTTGATTTGGAGCATCTACCTGGTCTGTAGGGGCCAGATCTCTTACTGGTTGGTGGGGGATCAAATACTTATTTCCCTCTGCAGAATGCAAATAAATTCATATACTTTCCACAATGTGATTTTCCGGATTTAATTTGTGATGTGCTATCTCTCACTGTTACCAATAACCTACCCTTCAATTATGGGCTGCTCATGTCTGTCAGTGGGCAAACTTACAAAATCAGCAAGGGATCAAATACTTATTTCCACCACTGTATATTGATGTATTGATATATTGCGGGGTTAGGCATTTAGGTTGAGTCAATAAGAGTATGCCTTTTTGAACAAGTCTTAAGGAGTTTCCGGAAGATTAGGTGGTCATATGTTGTTTTCATAGCGGTCGGAAGCGCGTTCCATCGTTGTGTGCTTATATAAGAGAAGCTGGATGCATAGGTTGACTTATATTTAAGTTCTCTGCAGCTTAGGTAGTGGAGATTTAGATATGCTCGAGTTGATTTTGTTGCGTTTCTGGTTGGTAAGTCTATAAGGTCTATCTTGTATCCCGGGGCATTGCCGTAGATGATCTTGTGAACCAGAGTGCATATTTTGAACGCAATACGTTCTTTGGGAGCCAGTGCAGTTTTTCTCATAAAGGTTTGGCGCTTTCGAATCGTATTTTCCGAACAGAAGCCTGGCTGCTGTGTTTTGAGCAGTTTAGCGTTTCACTATGTTGATAGTTCGATAAATTTATATGGAGGCTGGGAATTGGGTCATACCCTTGAACTACAAGCCCCTGTAATCCTTTAGTTCCCTTGATAGGCTCTTTCAGAGAACATGTCCAACTCCCTTTATGGGACTCTTTCTACTGGCTTGTCATGTTCTCTATGTATGCTGGGCAAGTTGCCCACCCTTTCTCTATTGGGTCTATAGGGTTAGTCTGTAGAATATCTCCTCTATGAACTGAAACTGCCTATGCTGTATTTTGCTGTAAGACCCCCTTTCAGCGACTGTGACGCTATCAATATATATATATATATTTTAATCATTTATAATTTTTCATTTTACAAGGGTCACTTGCAAACAGTAATACAGAGATGATTGCACATTAATACAATATAAGAAGAAAACAATCCCAACTAGATATATGGATTATATACAATCTTTCTCCTTCTTAGACCACAAAGTGAAGAAAAATAGGGAGAGTGAAATAAGACAAGGAGATCAATTAAACAGTAAACAGAAAAAAGAAAACATGGTATTAACCTGATTATCCCCAGATATTACTCATAGTAACATAGTAAATGACGGCAGAAAAAGACCTGCACGGTCCATCCAGTCTGCCCAACAAGATAACTCATATTTGCTGCTTTTTGTGTATACCCTACTTTGATTTGTACCTGTGCTCTTCAGGGCACAGACCGTATAAGTCTGCCCAGCACTATCCCTGCCACCCACCACCTGCCCCTCCCTCCCAACCACCGGCTCTGGCACAGACCGTACAAGTCTGTCCAGCACTATCCCCGCCTCCCAACCACAAGTCCCGCTGCCCACCACCGGCTCTGGCACAGACCATACAAGTCTGTCCAGCACTATCCCTGCCTCCCAACCACCAGCCCCGCCTCCCGATCTTGACTAAGCTCCTGAGGATCCATTCCTTCAGCACAGGATTCCTTTATGCTTATCCCACGCATGTTTGAATTCCGTTACCGTTTTCATTTCCACCACCTCCCGTGGGAGGGCTTTCCAGCTCAGTTGTTGGCTAGTCCTTGACAGAGGAGGAAGTGCTGCCGGAGGCTCTGCCAGTACCAGGAGGGAGGGGAGCGGGGCCTAGCTCCTTCCCCAGCAATGAGGAGGGTCCCTGGGGAGAAGTCCTCAGGAAGGTCCCAGGCCATGGGGCCTACTGGGGCCAGGGACCAGAAGGCCCGGAGGAGTAGCTCTCTTTCTGGATTAGCCCCAGAGAGGAGGGAGAGGAGTCCTGTGGACCGTAGAGTGCAGAAGTCCAGGGGTGGAAGCCGGATCGTTACCCCATCCACGACTCAGCTGCTCATGGAAGGTGAGCGTGAAGAATGTGGAGAGGGGAGGAAGTTGGTAAAGACCCCTGAAGAACTCTCTAAGGGGATGGTTGGAGAGGAGAGAATGGAGGTGAGCCAGGAGCCTCTGCCTGTTCCTGATCAGGTAGAGAGCGAGGATGGCTGGTCAGAGGAGGAGGAAGAAGAGGAGGTCCAGTTAGAAAGCTGTGATCCAGAAGACACGGCTAAAGGCGTGGTAGAGAGGGTCAGAAAAATTAAGGCCCTGGAAAAGGAGTGTGCAGAGCTGGGGAAGAAGCAAAAAATGGCTAAGGCTTTGAGCAAGTTAGCCCCAGCTGAACACAGGAAGGCTTACAAGAAGGAGGAAGTCCGACTGGTAAAACAGCTCCAGCAGAAAGAGAAGCTGTTGGGCTCCTTAAAAAAGGGCAGTGATAATCCCTTGAGGGAGCTTTATTTGAATCAGGAAAGAATGGCCTCTGCTTCTGAACATTTGTGTCCAGAGAGAGAAGTGTGCCAGAAAGAGGCTACAGTGTCTATGAAAGCAGGAGAAAAGGCAGAGTCTGGCTCTGCTTGTATGTTTAAACGTCAGCCTGTAACAGAGGACTTGTCAGGGTCTGATAATCAAGCTACTTTAACTTTTATGAAGGCTTTGGCAAGCCAGCCAGATGTACTCACTGTGGAAAAAGGCTCCAGACAGGAGGTGGTTGGACTTGGTTCTGGTGTCTTTTCAGAACCTGTGATACCACCTAAGGGACAAGAATCTGAAACAAGACAGATTCCTAAACTGGTGCACATTGTAGAAACTGAGAAAGGAGACTTGGGAGGCAGTCTGCTTTCCAAACAGGTGTTAGTAGAAACATCCAGTAAGGAGGAAAGCAGTTTACATGTTAAAGGAGTGGATACAGCTTGTGCAGAGATGGCAGGAGGACTGCAGTACTCTGGAAGGCTGGCTCAGGTGCAGCCAGTTGACTCTCTGATTGCAGCAACCGATTTTTCTCAGTCAGGTGTTCAGCTTGCTGTGCAGCCAGGTTCTGAGAAGCTACGCCCCAGAGGGTTGGATGGACAGGAGTTCCCATCCAATCAGGAGGAAGAAGGGGGAAAGCCTAAGGTGAAACTAACTACCAGTCTCCTGCAAGACCTGCCTGTGTGGAGAGGACAGCATACAGACAGCCAGCAGGGGTCAGAAGATGCTCTGCAGACAGAACTAAACACCAGATCTTCAGCCCAGGCCTGTGGGGTTTTGCTGCAGGATAAGGACAGCTCTGTAGAGGGATTGAGTTTGGACTTGGGGGGGGAGGGTTGCTATGGATAGAGAATGTTTGAAGGAGGGGGGCATATCTGATGTGATAAATATGTGTATTGATAAAAGGGGGGTGAAGGGGAATTTTCTGAATTGTTACATTTGTCTGTTGGGGAAAAGGGAGGTGGGGATCAAGGGGGAGGGGGCACGGCACAGCAGGGGGGGGAGGGTGAGGCACGTGAAGGGATAGCAGGGGGGCAATCGGAGGGGGGGGACGGTACGAGATGGGCAGGATGCACTGAGTTCAGGGAAAGGTGGGAGAGGGCGATGGGGGCAGGGGGCTAAGTCCTTTGCTGCTGTAGTAGGTAGTGGGGGGAGAAGAGAGGGGGGAGGGTTTCCATGGGGTGGTAGGGCGGGGGCAGGTTTTGGGGAAGAGGGGAGAGGTAGTGGGCAAGTACCCAGGAGGCGGAATGTGGTACAAGTTAGATGGGTGGGGGAGGGGGGGATGCCTTCCAGGGACACAGTATTGAGGTTGGTTTTGGGGCTAGGGTTTATCCCAGAGGACCTTTATGCATGCATACATCCGGTGAACATCCCGGAGTACGATGTCAGTTTCTTGACACAGAGAGGAATGGAGGTCTTCTGGGAGAGGTATGAAGGGGTAAGGGGGAGAGGGGAGTGGAAAAATTATAAAGTGGTCCCGATCAGCAGACCTGACCTGGTGCAGGTGACTCTGTTGGTGCGGAACGAGTCCATTTCAGGGGCAGACCTGGCTTTCTGGTTACAGAGGTATGCAGAGTTGAGAACTCCATTGACTAAACTCCCGGACCCCAGTAGGGTATGGGCGGGTGGATGGGGGGCTTTGGTTAAATTAAATCAAGTGGGCCAGGTGATACAGCACATTCCCTCAGCGGCGTTCATAGGGAGGGACAGAATTTTGTGCTTCTATAAAGGACAGCCGAGGCAGTGTTTTAAGTGTGGGTCCTTTCGGCACTTTAGCATGTCCTGCCCAGTAATGCAGTGTGCAAAATGTGGGGCCAAGGAGCATTCCACGGAGGATTGTACCTCCATTAGATGCAATCTTTGTGGGGGTCTGGGGCACGCATTTAGAGATTGTCCGCAGGCTTCTCATAATGGGGGAGAGGATGGCACGGGAAGGGATAGTCAAATGCAGGAGGGGGGGAGGGGAGAGGAGGGACAGGGGACAGGGGTCCAGGGTACGGATGGTGTGGAGGAAGAGTTGACAAGTCAGGGGGGGGGAGAAACGGGGGGTAGCTCAGAGGCAGGAGGGTGAGGACGAAGGATGGTTACGGGTCTCAAAGAAACAAAAGGGAGGAAAGGGGAGGGGGATGGGGATGCGGGTAGCTGCTGGGAGGGGGTTAGGGCAAGGGATAGAGGTTGGGAATAAATTTAGGGGTTTGGAAATAGAAGGAAGGGAGGAGGAGATAGTAGAGAAGGGAAGAGGGGATAATAGAGGATGGCAGGAGGGGGAAGGAAGCAGGCAGGAGGCAGTGAGGGAGGGAGGGGGAAAGGTGAGGGGTAGGAAGAAGGGGGGAAAGGTTAGGATGGAGGAGGGTTGCTTGGAAGAGGGGGGGATATGGAAGTTGAGAGTGTGGAGGGGGAAGGGGGGTATAGGAAGGGGAGAAGGGGGGAAGAGGAAATCTGGAAGAAATAGTGTTTTTCAAGCAGTAGATAAGGGGGGGGAAGGGTCGGAGGACGAGAGAGAGGGGGAGGAGGGTGTGGAGGAGGGGGAGCGGGGAGATGGTTGTGCCTTAGGGGGAGGGGGGGGTTGTAGGTGAGGAGAAGAAGAAGAAGGGGAGGAAGAAAATAAGGGGGGAGGGGGGAAGGAAAGAGGGGATTTTTGAATTTGGAGTGAGGGACTGGGCGGAGGAGGAAGATGTGGGGGATGGTAAGGTACAGGATTTAGGTGGCAGGTTAGAGCAGAAGGAAGGGAGGAAGAAGTCTGTGCAGGGGAGGCGTTTCTCTAGATAGAGGTGATGGCGGGAGTGCTGTTATTCTTTGCCACGCTTAATGTGGCCAGTGTCTCCTCCCAGAGGGCGAGATGTGTGGCCTTCGATGGCCTCTCTGCTATACAGGCAGATTGTTTCTTGATTCAGGAGACGAGATTGCAGACATTGGATGCTGTCAGGCAGGCGAAACAGGCATGGAGATGGGGTCCTTCAGTTTGGGGGCTGGCAGGGGAAAGGTATGGGGGGGTAGGTATTTTGTTCAAGACACATAAGGTGGTAATTCAACGGGTGGTGGAGTTAGGGGTAGGGAGGTGTTTGGTGGTGGATGTATTATTGCACGGGGTGGCTTTAAGAATTATTAATATCTATGGGCCCCAGAGTAAGAGGGGGAGGTCACTGTTGTTCGGGAAAATCAGGCCATATCTGTATACGTCCCGTCAGTTGGTGTGGGGAGGGGATTTTAATACGATCCTGAGGAAAGAAGATAGTGGGGGTAGGTCAGCACAGGTGCGTTATGATGGGGTGAGGTTGGCAGGGATCATGAAGGGAGCAGGGTTGGTGGACGTGTTTTTGGAACATTTTGCAGGAAGGGAGGGTTTTACGTTTTCCAGGGGTAGTTGTAGAAGTAGGATAGATAGGTTTTTGGTTCGGGGAGGGGCATGTGGGCAGGGGCCTAGACTGGTGGAGGTGGATTTTTCAGATCACAAGTTGGTGTTAATTAAGTTAGGGGGTGCGGGAATTCACAGGTCAGGAAGGGGTATGTGGAGACTAAATTTAAAATGGCTAAGGGAGGGGCCGGTACAGAGGGAATTTTTGGAGTTTCTGATAGATCAATCGTCTTTACAGGGTATTTTTTTCATCTCCAGGGGATTGGTGGGAGGAAGTGAAACGGCGCACGAAGGTCTTTTTCATACGTCAGGCGAGACGGGAGGGACGGGAGGTAACCCGGTTAGGGATGGCATTGAAGAAGAGGAGAGATAATTTAATTTCTAGAGGGGGGAGGAGGGAGGATATAGAGGTGGTGCAGTCAGAAATGGAGAAGGTGCAATATAACAGGTACGCCTCTTTGGTGTACGAAAGGGATTTTGGGAAACTGTTGAGCCCGGATCCTTTCGTATGCTGCAAGGAGAGAAGGGAACATAGGATAATAGAGGGGTTAAAGGATGAAAGGGGGGTCATCAGAGATTCAAGGGAAGGGATCCTGGGGGTGGTGGAGGATCATTTTGAGCAGTTTTTTTTCTGATCAGAATTTGGACAAGGAGGTCATGAAGAAGTATGTAGAAGGGACCCCGGGGGTGGGAAACTGGGGGCCTCATCTCCAGGTTCTGGAACAGCCCTGGACGTTGCAGGAAGTGGAGGAGGCCATTGGGGCCTTGCGGAGCAGGACCTCGCCGGGACCTGATGGGCTCCCAGCGGAGTTTTATCAGGCGTTCAAACACCAGCTGGCTCCAATTTTGTTGGAGGTCTGGGAGGTGGCACGGAGGACGGGTTCCTTGCCAAAGTCTTTTTCAGAGTCAGCACTGGTTCTCCTTAGTAAAGGCAAAGATTCTCGGCTTATGGCTAATTGGCGGCCTATAGCATTGTTAAATAGCGACCGGAAGGTTTTTGCGCATATGCTCTTAGCTCGGATGAGACAGGTATCTGGGGGGGTGCTGGCGATCTCACAAGGTTGTGGGGTTCCGGGCAGGGGGGTGTTGGAGGCAGTGGCATGGGTACGGGAGGGTCTGGAGCGCAGTCGGGAGGATCAGAAAGGGCGGTTACTGGTAGCCCTGGACCAGGACAAAGCCTTCGATAGGGTACAGTGGGATTTTTTATGGGAGGTGTTAATTCATTATGGGTTTCCAAGGGGATGGGTAGAACAGCTTCGGTTATTGTATACCAATGTGCGGTGTTTTCCATTGGTGAATGGCTGGAAGGGGAAGGATTTTGGGATTACGGCAGGAGTGCGACAAGGGTGCCCCTTGAGCTCTCTGCTGTATACCTTTGCCATTGACCCATTTGTGCGGCGTTTGGAGTTGAATGGTGAAGAGGGATTGCAAGGAGTGGAGGTGAGCAAGGGGAAGCAACTACGGGTGGTGGCCTATGCGGACGATATTACGGTCTGGGTAGCAGATAAGACAGAAGGCAGGAAATTGCAAGGGATGATTTCAAGGTATTCGCAGGCGTCAGGATCGCGGGTGAATTATCAGAAATGTAAAAGCTTATGGGTGGGACCGGCAGGGGCAAGGTTTGAATTGGAGGGTGGGTTCCCACAGGCTACAGAGAGGATAAGGGTTCTGGGGATACAGTTTGAGGCAGGGGACTATGGATTGATTAATTGGAATCAGAAGATTGAAGAGGCAAGGGCAAAGGTAGAGAGGTGGAAGGGCTGGAGGATGTCGATGGCAGATCGGGTTCGTTTGATCAAATCCCATGTAGTGCCAATGTTTTTATTTTTAAGTTACATCTGTCTGTTACCAGAGCGTTGTTACACGGCACTTTACAGTGTGTTTTTTCAAATGCTATGGGGTAACCGGATGAACCCAGTCAAAAGAAACATCACATACTTGCCAAGGAATGAGGGAGGGGTAGGTATGGTTAACCCAGTGTTAGCTTTCAGTTCTTTGTTTCTTCAATTTAATTTGGGTCGGGCAGTAGATCAAGAACCCCCGGGGTGGGCAGAGAGTGTTATTCAGTGGTGGAAGGAATATTGGGTCCCCTGGCTGGGAGGGGGGGAGGGTGAGGGTTTTGAGGAAAGGCTTTCCGGAGGGGGTAGGGTATTATCGGACCCTGGTCAAGTTAGTACGGTTGTGGGGTGTTATGGTAGAGGAAATAAGGAAGGGAGGAGGGAGGTTTGGGTGGAAAGGGTGCGCACTCAGAGATTTTCCTCTCCACTGGTACTTAGGGATGCTCCTGGGCCGGTATTGGAGCGGGGTTTGCGGTTGGTGTCATCAGAAAGGATCCCACACAAGTACAGGGACATTGCTTGGCTGTCCTTGCATGGAAAGCTATATGTAAGGGGAAATCTGAAGGACAGGAACATGAAGGACCGTGACTGTCCGAGGGGGGAATGTGTTGGAAAGGAAGAAACCATGAACCATTTTTTAAAGGAATGCCCTTTTTCCATTCAGGTGTGTGACAGAGTGGCTTCTCTGTTACAAATTCCCAGTTTTCGATCTTACACCTACGCGGATTGGGTTTATGGGAGACAGCAGGGGAAAGGGCAGCTGGAGCCGGTAACGGGGTTTCTGATCTCTGTTATTGTCAGGTTCTGTCTTTGGATGGCGCGCTGCGGGGTTTCCCTGCGTCAGGAGTACAGGTCTGTTGAGGGGGTCAGTTGGGATATAGTAAGGGCGGTCCAGGAGGTAGCACGGTGGGAAAGGGCGGAGGTAGGGATTGGTAAATTTTTTATTTGGTGGAAGCATGTTAAGTTAAAACTGTCATGATTTTTTGGTTTCAGGTGGGTATTGGTTTTATTAGGGTTCCCGGGTAGGGGGGGGGACTTGTGAATATGTATATAGTGGGCTGATTTGTATTTATGTATTTTTAATGTACGGTTGTCTATTGATTTCCGTCTCTATAAATAAAAGAGTTCTCCAAGCATCCACTACTCTCTCCGTGAAAAAATACTTCCTGACATTTTTCTTGAGTCTGCCCCCCTTCAATCTCATTTCATGTCCTCTCGTTCTACCACCTTCCCATCTCCGGAAAAGGTTCGTTTGCGGATTAATACCTTTCAAATATTTGAACGTCTGTATCATATCACCCCTGTTTCTCCTTTCCTCCAGAGTATACATGTTTAGTTCAGCAAGTCTCTCCTCATACGTCTTGTAACGCAAATCCCATACCATTCTCGTAGCTTTTCTTTGCATCGCTTCAATTCTTTTTACATCCTTAACAAGATATGGCCTCCAAAACTGAACACAATACTCCAGGTGGGGCATCACCAACGACTTATACAGGGGCATCAACACCCCCTTTCTTCTGCTGGTCACACCTCTCTCTATACAGCCTAACAACCTTCTAGCTACGGCCACTGCCTTGTCACACTGTTTCGTCGCCTTCAAATCCTCAGATACTATCACCCCAAGATCTCTTTCTCCACCCGTACCTATCAGACTCTCCCCGCCTAACACATACGTCTCCCGTGGATTTCTATTCCCTAAGTGCATCACTTTGCATTTCTTCGCATTGAATTTTAATTGCCAAACCTTAGACCATTCTTCTAGCTTCCTCAGATCCTTTTCATGTTTTCCACTCCCTCCGTGGTGTCCACTCTGTTACAGATCTTAGTATCATCCGCAAATAGGCAAACTTTACCTTCTAACCCTTCGGCAATGTCACTCACAAATATATTGAACAGAATCAGCCCCAGCACCGATCCCTGAGGCACTCCACTACTCACCTTTCCTTCCTCCGAGCGAATTCCATTCACCACCACCCTCTGGCGTCTGTCCGTCAACCAGTTCCTAATCCAGTTCACCACTTCAGGTCCTATCTTCAGCCCCTCCAGTTTATTTAAGAGCCTCCTGTGGGGAACCGTGTCAAAAGCTTTGCTGAAATCTAAGTAGATTACGTCCATAGCTCGTCCCTGATTCAATTCTCCTGTCACCCAATCAAAGAACTCAATGAGATTCGTTTGGCACGATTTCCCTTTGGTAAAACCATGTTGTCTCGGATCTTGCAACTTATTGGCTTCCAGAAAATTCACTATCCTTTCCTTCCATTACTTTTCCAATAACTGAAGTGAGGCTTACCGGCCTGTAGTTTCCAGCTTCTTCCCTATCACCACTTTTGTGAAGAGGGACCACCTCCGCTGTTCTCCAATCCCTCGGAACCTTTCCCGTCTGCAAGGATATATTAAACAAATTTTTAAGAGGACCCGCCAAAACCTCTCTGAGCTCCCTCAATATCCTGGGGTGGATCCAGTCCGGTCCCATGGCTTTGTCCACCTTTAGCTTTTCAAGTTGTTGATACACACTTTCTTCCGTGAACGGTGCTGTATCCACTTCATTCTCAATTGTATTATTTCCAGTCCATTGCGGTCCTTCTCCAGGATTTTCCTCTGTGAAAACAGAACAAAAGTATCTATTTAGCAAATTTGCTTTTTCTTCATCATTTTCCACATAGCGGTTCGCAGTATCTTTTAGTATCACAATTCCCTTTTTAGTCATTCTCCTTTCACTAATATATCTGAAGAAATTTTTGTCACCCCTCCTTACATTTCTAGCCATTTGTTCTTCCGCTTGCGCTTTTGCCAGTCGTATCTCTCTCTTGGCTTCTTTCATTTTCATCCGGTAATCCTCCATGTGTTCCTTTTCTTGAGTTTTTCTGTATTTCTGGAACGCCAACTCTTTAGCCTTTATTTTCTCAACCACTTGCTTGGAGAACCATATCGGTTTCCTTTTTCTCTTGCTTTTATTTACTTTCCTTACATAAAGGTTTGTGGCCCTATTTATAGCTTCTTTCAGCCTGGACCACTGTCCTTCCACTTCTCGTATTTCCTCCCAGCCCATCATCTCCTTCCTCAGGTATTCCCCCATTTTACTAAAGTCAGCACGCTTGAAATCCAGGACTTTGAGTTTTGAGTGGCCGCTCTCCACTTTAGCTGTCATATCAAACCAAACCGTTTGATGGTCACTGCTGCCCAGGTGGGCACCCACTCGGATATTTGACACGCTATCCCCATTTGTGAGCACCAGATCCAGTGTCGCTCCCTCCCTCGTGGGTTCCATCACCATTTGTCTGAGCAAAACACTTTGGAAAGCATCCACGATCCCTCTACTTCTTTCCGATTCCACAGAGGGAACCTTCCAATCTACATCCGGCAGATTGAAATCTCCCAGCAACAGCACCTCTCTCTTGCTTCCCAACTTTTGAATATCTGCGATCAGGTCTTTATCTAATTCCTCCAACTGTGTCGGAGGTCTATAGACAACACCCACGTGGACAGAGGTTCTATCATCTCTTTTTAAGGTGATCCATATCACTTCTTCCTTTCCCCAGGTCCCTGTCATTTCAGTCGCAGTGATATCATTCCTCACATACAGAGCTACTCCGCCACCTTTACGACCCTCTCTATCCTTCCTAAATAGATTATAGCCTGGTATGTTTGCATCCCATTCATGGGATACATTATTCCACATTGATCATCTGGTTGGCTTCCTCAAGACCAAATACGGCGTATAGTCAATTCATTTCATTGAGAACATACTTATTGTCCAGGTCGCTATCAATATTTTACCAGTGTAAAAGTAACAAGCAGCATCACTACTCAGTGTGTTGTTGAATTGCTTCCTGCTTCTCTCTTGCATGGAGAGAGAGTTGGTGGAGAATAGACTCTCAGTTTGCAAGGCAAAACTCTTCTCCTTGTTTGATTAATGCATTAAAGAAGATTTTGTTTCAAGAGTTCTATACCCTCATAGTGATGTTCTAATCTGGTTTAAAGTGCATGACAATCACCCAGTGAGAGGGCAGAACACAGCACACAACACAGCTGGCGCAGTTGAAGGGCATTATGCACTTAAATGACCTAACAGTTGTGGACCTTTGGGCCTAGTTTTGGCCGGGGGGCGTGGCGCTAAGTCTGTTCTCCAGGCTTCCTTGTACCCAATTCCTAGTCCCAGCAGTGCTGGATTTAGATCAAGGGAAAAAAATCTTTGAGGTTTTCTTAGATTCAAGAGCAGGTGGGAACTTCATAGACGAAGCTTCAAATTCCTACGCAGGATTTACCTAAGTTCATTCCGGTCTCATCAGTATATGGAAATACTCAAGGACATCTTAAAAGCCCAGACAGTTCCTTTACACCTAAGCATGGGTGACCACAAGGAGCCATCACTCTTTAAGGCAACCAGACATTCATGAAGCCGATCAGCTTGAGTTGGTTTACCATGGCTACCGAAGCACAACCAGAATACAGACTGGAGTGATACCTGTCACCAACGTTGTTTGGACTCCATGATACTTGCCATCACGTTAGCCACTACTGGTTATTCTTAATGATTTGTCCCTGGCCAGAGGAGCTCTGGCCAAGTTATGCCTCGACCAGCAAGCAGAGACGTGTCCTCCTCGTCAGGAGAACAAGGATGCTGTGGATCAACTACTGGAAGGGAGGCTTCTTCGGAGTAAGGCTTGCTTGCTCGCTTTTAGCATCCAAGATCCAGGCCATGGCTGACTACAAGACTAGAGAGATCACCTTAAGGAACTTCCTCAACCTCCTTCTTCACTTACCGTGCCCAAAGAACTGAACCATGAACATAAGGTCCAGGACACCCCAGATTCCAGGGGGGGCTAGGGTCCTGAGGACAGCCCCTGGGAGTCTGCAAGCCATCATCTTGTTCAGTGATTTACCAAGAGATTCCATCATATAGTCCCTCTCAAACCCAAGTCAGGACCGTTGAGAGGAGAGTCATTGGGAAGGAGGTACAGTCATGACTGCAGTCATGACCCGCACCCTGACTCACCTTTCCTGGTCAGCAGGCATTGAGCTTGGGCTCTACAGCCTATCTTTGGTGCTCCAGCCTGCCTCCCCTAGCTGTCACGGTCAGCCGCGCAGCTGTCTCTGCCCTTGGCTTCCCACACGTGTGCTAGACTATATTTTAAAGGGCCAGTGCCTGGAACACAAAGGAACCCTCCTTTCGATGACATCAGAGCTGAGCCTTTTATAATGGTTCATGGGACTCTGCTTCAGTGCCTTTGCAAAAGGATCACTTGTTTGTCTTGTGGTAGTTGCAGCCTTGCCTCCACAGTCAGCCAAACCTCAGCCCCTGCCGAGCCTTCACTTCCAGTTCAGCTTTACTACTACTACTATTTAGCATTTCTATAGCGCTACAAGGCGCACGCAGCGCTGCACAAACATAGAAGAAAGACAGTCCCTGCTCAAACAGCTTACAATCTAATAGCTTTGCCTCAGCTCCTACTGAATTTTCACTTCCAGTTCAGCTTTGCCTCAGCTCCTGTCTCTCCCGATCTAGCCTTGCCTTCAGTTTCAGCTAGTCTTGACTTTGGTCTACCTACTGTGCCTAACCTGGGTGACTTGCCTGCCACCAGCCGGGGCCCGGCTAACCAGGTAGCACCAACGTGGCTATGGCCCACAGACTCACCTTTCTTGAATCATGACACTATCTTTTTCAGGTCTTACAAGCAGCAATTCCTAAGAGGGCTATAAAATCTTTACAGGACAATATTCAGTTTATTTGGCAAGACAGAAAGCCTAGGTTTACATAAGCCAACTTGTACAGAGACACAAAAACAGGGGGCTTGGGCGTTTCCAACCTGTGGCTATATTACCATGCTGCCCATGCAAAAGTGGCAGTGGAATGGCATTAAAAAAAAAATCAGCCTTATAAGCTATAGGTACACATAGAGCAGTGTCAGGTAGGGCCCATACCACTGAGTTATTTGTTATGGTTTCCCAAAAGATATCACTTGTAGAGGGACACCTCTCCAGTAATTCTCTATACTTTTAGGATATGGTATTCTATGAGAAGTAACAATGATTTTCAATTTGCTATACTCCAATTTGCTATAACACTTTATTCCCTCCTGGGGTAGTATCACCTGTCTATAGAACATGGAGGAATTTTAGTTCTATAATGAAGATACACATTCCTTTTAGGGAAATGTCAAGAAACAATAATCTTCCCCAAAGTTATCATTATGCTTATTTATAATTGGTACAACTAGCATTCAAAAATTTTAAGGAACATTTGATTGGAGGAGTATACATTTTTAGAACTTTTTTTTGATGTTTGCACATATCCTCTTAGATCAAGTTGAATTGACTTTTGCTGGAGTTGGGCAATGGAACAATCTTTAATATTAGATGCAACTGCAATTTTTGCCAAGGACAATAATGTTAAAATAATATATTGTTGGTATCTGACTCTAAGCTGTTGGTACTCTCAGGGACATGCCAAGAAGTCACTAAATAGTATATTTTAAGTCAGAGAAAATATTTTTTCATTCAATGCATAATTAAGCTCTAGAATTTGGTGGAAAAAGCGGCTAGCGTAGGTGGATTTAGAAAAGGTTTTGACAAGCTTCTGGAGGAAAAGCCAATAAATGGTTATAAAATAAAGGTAGACTTGGGGAAAGTCACTACTTACCCCTGGGGGTAGCCAGCATGCAGCCTACCTTTTGGGATTCTGCCAGGTACTTATGACCTGGATTGATCACTACTGAAAACAGGATACTTGGCTTGATAGACTTTTGATCTGAGCCAGTAAGGAAATTCTTATGTTCTTATAACAAGATGAAGAGTAGAAGCACTACACAGTTGAAGATGGCAAAGGAGCAATCATTTAGCTGGGGCCCAATATCTCTAAGCCAACCAGAGCAGAACAAGTCTAGTAGGGATTCTGGTGCCATAGCAACTGATGAAGAAGCTAGAGATCTGCAAGCATTATTTTCCTTATCATAACTATCAGGAATAAGAGAGAGAAACAATCCTATATCAATAAGTCACTTCATGTTGGTCCATTATCTGGAGGAAGAACCTTGGAAATCAAGGAGTAAGAATAAAGGGAAAAAGCAACAAAACAAAAAAAAAAAACTATGTACAAACCTATACACATTGTTGCATAGATGATATCAGATGGATATCATCATAGTTATATGCTCTTAAGCAGGCTTTATTTATTGGCAAAATAATTAAGATTTTTCCAGCTGTAACAAAAATTAGGAAAAAGAAGGAAGGTATTGGACATTACCGTGCACTAAGTGCCACATGGCTTATAGGTATACAGTGGGGGAAATAAGTATTTGATCCCTTGCTGATTTTGTAAGTTTGCCCACTGACAAACACATGAGCAGCCCATAATTGAAGGGTAGGTTATTGGTAACAGTGAGAGATAGCACATCACAAATTAAATCCGGAAAATCACATTGTGGAAAGTATATGAATTTATTTGCATTCTGCAGAGGGAAATAAGTATTTGATCCCCCACCAACCAGTAAGAGATCTGGCCCCTACAGACCAGGTAGATGCTCCAAATCAACTCGTTACCTGCATGACAGACAGCTGTCGGCAATGGTCACCTGTATGAAAGACACCTGTCCACAGACTCAGTGAATCAGTCAGACTCTAACCTCTACAAAATGGCCAAGAGCAAGGAGCTGTCTAAGGATGTCAGGGACAAGATCATACACCTGCACAAGGCTGGAATGGGCTACAAAACCATCAGTAAGACGCTGGGCGAGAAGGAGACAACTGTTGGTGCCATAGTAAGAAAATGGAAGAAGTACAAAATGACTGTCAATCGACAAAGATCTGGGGCTCCACGCAAAATCTCACCTCGTGGGTATCCTTGATCATGAGGAAGGTTAGAAATCAGCCTACAACTACAAGGGGGGAACTTGTCAATGATCTCAAGGCAGCTGGGACCACTGTCACCACGAAAACCATTGGTAACACATTACGACATAACGGATTGCAATCCTGCAGTGCCCGCAAGGTCCCCCTGCTCCGGAAGGCACATGTGACGGCCCGTCTGAAGTTTGCCAGTGAACACCTGGATGATGCCGAGAGTGATTGGGAGAAGGTGCTGTGGTCAGATGAGACAAAAATTGAGCTCTTTGGCATGAACTCAACTCGCCGTGTTTGGAGGAAGAGAAATGCTGCCTATGTCCCAAAGAACACCGTCCCCACTGTCAAGCATGGAGGTGGAAATGTTATGTTTTGGGGGTGTTTCTCTGCTAAGGGCACAGGACTACTTCACCGCATCAATGGGAGAATGGATGGGGCCATGTACCGTACAATTCTGAGTGACAACCTCCTTCCCTCCGCCAGGGCCTTAAAAATGGGTCGTGGCTGGGTCTTCCAGCACGACAATGACCCAAAACATACAGCCAAGGCAACAAAGGAGTGGCTCAGGAAGAAGCACATTAGGGTCATGGAGTGGCCTAGCCAGTCACCAGACCTTAATCCCATTGAAAAACTTATGGAGGGAGCTGAAGCTGCGAGTTGCCAAGCGACAGCCCAGAACTCTTAATGATTTAGAGATGATCTGCAAAGAGGAGTGGACCAAAATTCCTCCTGACATGTGTGCAAACCTCATCATCAACTACAGAAGACGTCTGACCGCTGTGCTTGCCAACAAGGGTTTTGCCACCAAGTATTAGGTCTTGTTTGCCAGAGGGATTAAATACTTATTTCCCTCTGCAGAATGCAAATAAATTCATATACTTTCCACAATGTGATTTTCCGGATTTAATTTGTGATGTGCTATCTCTCACTGTTACCAATAACCTACCCTTCAATTATGGGCTGCTCATGTCTTTGTCAGTGGGCAAACTTACAAAATCAGCAAGGGATCAAATACTTATTTCCCCCACTGTAAACACAGCATTTAGTATGTACTAACTGCGTTAGTGAGCGCTAAGCTTTAGTAAATACAATTCCAAAGTATGAAATGCTTTATTTGCACAAAATTAATAAATATCTTATTAATGCTAAACAGATCACCAGATTAGACTCATTTAATGGTATCTGACAGTAGACTTCCATAGATACCATCTATGCAATAATGTCTAGGTTTGTACATAGTCTTTTTTTTGCTTTTTCCCCAGTTATTCTTACTCCTTGATTTCCAGGGTTCTCCCTCCAGATAACGAACCAACATACTTACTGATGATATTATCTGTTAGTGGTCAGTTTCTGAACTGAAGTTTTTGAAGATGTAGTTGCAAAATAAATCTAGAGATATACGCTGATAAACTTTTATGAAATCTGGGCTAGCAAAAAAAAAAAAAAAAAAAAAAAACCCACATCCTATTACTATTGGAATACTTATTATGGCTACTTAAATTTCATTTTTTTAATTAGAAACACTTTTACAAGATATTTCAGAAGTTGCCAACTCAACCATAAATTACATGAGGTACATATTAAATAAGTTGACATGAATAAATGCAGGTGCTTATTAGCTGATTTTGTGTTAAATGTTGGTTGTTTCAAGCCCTTTAACAAATACTTAGCTAGAAATGATGAACAAATTTCCAATGCTTCGACAGCTAAACATAAAATTTTTACAATACATCTCATTTTCTGCATTATATATTTTTTTAAGAATGTTGTAAAATTTGTGAACACACACATTCAAATTTTTCAACACAAATACCAAATATAATTATTCTCATTTCCCAATTTCATATCAAAAGAAAGAAATAGCTCAATAGTAAGTTTCTTGAACTATCGACTTGGACCTAATAAAAGTAGATATACTATATAAGCAGCACCAGAATTTCTAGAACAAAAAATAAAACCGTTTAAGAATATTAGAAATTATTTCAAAAATTTAGAAACAAAAACTTCTAAATAGCCTAAAAGTAACAGATACATATACTATACAAAAAAAAAAAAAAAAAAGAGAAAAAAAAACTTTTCACTTACCTACAGGTGCATCCATGTTGCTTACGCCTGTCTGTAAAAATATAAACACTAGAGATTAGAGCTGGGAGGGGGGACGGGACATTCATCTGAAACTGAATTCTTGGAGGTGGGAAATTGGGCAACTACATTCCAACCAAAGAAATGCTCAACCGCTTGAGGCAAAGATGCTCATAAATACTAGGAATGTAAATTTCAGGCTTGGAGGAAGATCCCAGAATGTGTCCAAAAAGACTTAATTTCCTAACAAGGGGAAACTAAAGCAACTCACTGGCAGAAAAATCAAAACACAATAAGGCTGTAATCTGTCAATATTAAACTTTAAAGGAATTATTAGTTCTTTTGAAAATCTAAAAAACCTGAAGGTTAATATAACCTAGGCATTTTAGGCTACATTTGGCAGATATTCAATTTCTGCAATTGGCACCCTGAATTTACTCAGGAAGTATTGGGGTAGGCAAGAATCTACTCTGCACATTTTAGAAAAATAAATTTGTGAGTATATAAAAGAGGCAGAGCTAAAACTGATTAACAAAACAAAAACAGAGGATCTCTGTATCTCTGCACCGCTCCATGTTGCAATCACATCTTGAGTAATGCAATTCTAGTTGTATCGCAAAAAAAGATATAGCGATATTAGAAAATGAGAAAAGTAAAATTTTCTTCAGAAGGTAAATGTTAAATATAGATATATTTTACCATTTGGACTTCGGTTTATTATAAAGTAGGGACAGAAAAAGTTAAAGACTATTAAGGAAGCCCGACAAGTTCTAGGAAAAGAAGGCTTTCAAAGCCTTCCTTATGAAAAGAGGTTCAACCGGAGAAAAGCACAGTCTTCCTCTGGACATTCTCAGATGACAGCAAGCAATGGTCAAGGAAAAGTGACTGAAATATATGTCAAAAAATCCGGAGAAGAAGGTTGTCTGGAGAAGAAGTGGTCAAGGTTTAGTAGCTAAGGTACTTACCTGTAGCAGTGTTATCAGAGGACAGCAGGCTTTATATTCTCACAAGTGCGTGACGCTGACCCACATCACCCAGTCTGGGATTTATAAAAGTATAAACAGAGCATTGTGGAGTGCAACACGCTCCACTGCCCATGCGCGAGTGCATTCCTGCACACCGCGCAAACACTGTCTCCTCAGTTTTATACTACAGCAAAAGTAAAGTAAAAATAACAAAGGAGACAACTCCAAGGGGAGGTGGGAGGGATTGTGAAAATATAAAGCCTGCTGTCCTCGGAGAACACCCGCTACAGGTAAGTACATTAGTTTTCTACAAGAACAAGCAGCACAAGTGGGGAATCTCTAGCATCCAGGCTCACCAAAAACAACAAACATTGGTCAAGTACGCCTCACAACGGTGAGGACCAACCTAGATTAACCTGAAACTATATACAATCTGAATGAGTGTGCAGCCTGGAAAAGAATAAAACAGATTCTGAAACACTATCACCCCGAACCAACTGTCGCTTCAGGTACCCTGCTCCAGGCAGTAGTGTGATGTGAATGTGTGGACTGAAGATCATGTCACTGCTTCACAAATTTCTTCAATAGAGGCTGAAAGTGAGCTACCGACGCAGCCATGGCTCTGACATTGTTAGCCTTGACATGATCCTCTAGGGCCAGCCCAGCCTGGGCATAAGTGAAGGAAATGCAATCTGCCAGCCAATTAGAAATGGTGCATTTCCCAATGGCAACCCCCATCATGTTGGGATTAAAAGAAACAAAACGTTGGGCAGACTGCCTGTGGGGCCTTGTCCACCCCATATAAAAGGCCAATGCTCTCTTACAATCCAAGGTGTGTAATCTGCTTTCGCCAGGATGGCATGAGGTCGGGGAAAGAATGTTTGCAAGACAATCGACTGGTTCAGATGGAACTCTGACCCACCTTCAGGAACTTAAGGTGAATACGGAGGACTACTCTGTCGTGATGAAACTTAGTATAAAGTGCACCCACTACTAAGGCCTGAAGCTCACTGACTCTACCAGCTAAATAACAGCCACCAAGAAAATGACGTTCCAGGAAGGATGGATAATACCACAGACAGGACAGCTATGGTGAGACAGAGTTGCCACCAGAATCGCCACAAGCCAACAGCCAAGCTAATTCAATCAAAAGGAAAGAGCAGGGTAAAATAAAGATTTTTGGTGGGAAAATGAGGCAAACGGGCCACTCATTCCAAATTCCTATTGAAAATATAACAGGGCCTGAAATGACTATACACAGAATGACATATATCCATGCTTACTGTTTTATTTAGTTAATCCCTTCCCTTTCCTCAACACAAAATCCAATGTAGTTGTTACCTTCAATATAGTAACATTATAGGTATGACCCCCCCTCCAAATGAAGCATCATTATTTATTACATTTGTATCCCACGTTTTCCCACCTATTTGTAGACTCCGGTGTAAACAAATACAAAGTGATGATTGTGGTAAGATAAAGTTCATGTGGCACAGCCACATTAGGGAAGCATACAACGAAAGTGTTATGTCCTTTACGTATTTTAGTATTTTTGATGCTGCTTTTAAATCCTAACCCTTATTCACTTGTTCAGAACCCTTATTTTATCATCCTCACTTTAATATTCCCTTATCTCGTTTGTCCTGTTTGTCTGTCCTAATTAGATTGTAAGCTCTGTCGAGCAGGGACTGTCTCTTCATGTTCAAGTGTACAGCGCTGCGTACGTCTAGTAGCGCTTTAGAAATGATAAGTAGTAGTAGGTCAAGTACTTCAGATGGCAGGAATTCAGTGGCTCGAAAGGAGCTTTCATCAAGTAAAAAGTATCGCATATCAATATCAAGTATAATGAGTTTATCTTGTTGGGCAGACTGGATGGACCATACAGGTCTTTATTTGCCATCACTTACTGTGTTACTATATATTGTATTATCCTGCTCAGTCTGTTGGCCAGGGTATTGTTTTTGCCTGCCAGATAAACATGCCATGTTGGTGAGCCCAATACCACCATCTGGATGGCCTCCTGACACAGAAGGCATGATTCGGTGATTGTAACCTGATTGTCTATTTAGATGAGAACAATTTGGGGAGATAGCCGATCTCTGAAAGCCTTTCACCTTGAGCTCCAGGAAATTGATCTGAAGATTCGTTTGCTGGGTGGACCAAACACCTTGGGTGAAAAGCCCATCTACACGAGTCCCCCATCCCAGGAGAGATTTATCTGTCATCAGTACTTTTGGTGGCTGAGGAATTTGGAATGAAGTCCCAGAGTCAAACTGAATCGAATTATCCCCCACTGAGGAGAGCGTACAGGCTCTGGGGACACTTTGATGACATCTTTCAGGCTCCCTGTGGCTTGATACCACTGAGAATCCAGTGTCTATTGAGCAGATCTCATGTGAAGACATGTCATGGGTGTAACATACACTATGGAAGCCATGTGGCCCAACAATCTCAACATCTACTGAGCAGTGACATGCCGAGAGGCTTGAATCTTGGAAGCGAGTGAGAAACAAGAGTATCTGCTCTCGTCTCCAGAAGGTAGGCTCAAACCCTCTGCGTATCGAGCAGGGCCCCTATAAATTCCCATCGCTGGAAAGGGTGAAGATAGGACTTGGGGTAGTTTAAAACAAACCCCAGTAGCTCAAGCACCAAAATAATCATTCGCATGGACTCCTGAGCTCCGTTCAGAGAGGTGCTCTTTACCAGCCAATCATCGGATATGGGAACAAATTGACTCCCACACTGCATAGCAATGTTGCAACTACTGCTAGACATTTGGTGAAGCCCCTAGGAGCTGACGCGAGGCCAAAACGCAACATGCAGTACTGAAAGTCATGTGTTCCCCGCCGAAATTAAAGATACTTCCTGGAAGTATCGATATGTGAACATATACATCCTTTAAGTCCAGAGAGCATAGCCAATGAAGATACTTCCAGGAAGTATCGGGATGTGAGTCTATGCATCCTTTAAGTCCAGAGAACATAGCCAATCATCTTTCTGAATCACTGGGAGAAGGGTGTCCAGGGAAACCACCCTAACTTTTCTCAAACTAGGAATTGTTCAGGGCCCTTAGGTCTAGGATGGGACGTGTCCTTCCCCCCTCCCCGTTTTCTTCTTCACAAAAAGTACCTGGAATAGAATCTCTGCCCTTCTTCCCCTGGAGGAACAGGCTCGACCGCATGACCTTCAGAAGGGCAGAGAATTCCTCTGCAAGTACCTGTCTGTGCTGAGAGCTGAATAAATGAGCTCTCGGTGGGCAATTTGGAGGTCTTTGATACCGAGTGCGTATGCGAGACGGTCTATTTGAAGAACCCACCGGTCGGAGGTTGTAAGGGGCCACCTTTTGTGGAAGAACTTCAGCCTCCCCCTGACCAGCAAGTTGTCCAGGATCAACATGTTTACTATGGATATGCTCTATTGCAGCCAGTCAAAGCTCATCCCTTGCTTTAACTGGGGAGCTACAGGGGCCTTAGGCATACACTGTTGACGTGAATGAGTTTGCTGGGGCTGAGCCTGAACAGACTGGTGAGCCAAGGGGTTGTATCTACGCCTCTGATAGTAATAGGTACTCCTCCTTAGTTTGCCAAATGTCCTCCTCGCTGTGAAGGCAGATGCAGAAGGTGCCAGGCAGAAGAGAAGAGATGGTATCAGTATGTTTTGATCTCATCTGCGACCGCCTCAACCTTCTCTCCAAAAAGGTTATCCCCCCCGGCATGGGGCATTCGCCAACCTCTGCTGAACAGAATGTTCCAAGCCAGAAACACGCAAACAGGAGTCTGTGCATTACTATACTGTGAGCAGAGATCCTGGATGCCACATCAAAATTGTCGTACATGCCCCTGGCCAAGAATTTTCAACACGCCTTCTGCTGCTTGACCAACTTGTAAAGTGACTCAGCATGCTCCAGAGGGAGCGTCTCAACCAGGTCCGACAACTTGTGCAGTTTCGCAAGTTGATGCTCGTGAAGAGCTGGTACAATTGTATATGGGAGATAAACACTGAAGCCTGGTACATCCTCCTCCCAAAAGGATCCAGGGTTCTAGCTTCTCTACCTGGGGACGCTGAGGCATAGTCCCTGGAACTCCTGGCCCTTTTGAGAGTGGATTCCACCACCATGGAATTATGAAGCAACTGAGGCTTATCAAAAACAAGGTGCGCTATGGATCAGATACTGAGTGTCTATCTTCTTGGGCATAACCGGTACTGACAGAGGGGACTACCAGTTCCTAACGAGGACTTCATGGAGTACCTCGTGGACAGGGACAGTCACAGCCTCCCTAAGTGATAACGTGCTGTCCAGAACCTCGAGCATCTTGGCCCTGGGCTCATCCCCCACTTGCAAAGGAATGGCAATAGCATCAGCCATTTCCTTAACAAAAGGGAACAAAATGATCTCCGGACATTTTCTCCTCTCAGGTGAGAATACATAAGCATGCTTGTCCTCAGAGAAAAGTGGAATACAAAGGTGATAACATTAACATTTTATGTTGTGTTCTATGTCTGTGTGTTTTATTCTGTTTTTATGATTATGTAAGTTTTGTTATCCAGCTTGGTCCAGGCAGGCTACAAATGAACAAATAATAAACACTGCAGATAGAAAAAAAAAACTGCTTCTCAAACCTCCTTTCCTGTTGACTTAAACCACTACAGTAAGCTCTTGGGGAAAAACACCCTCAAAGCGCTTCCGAAAAGAGGAAGGCAGAAGGCTGCAGCAGTAGTCGAACTACAGAAAGCTACAGAGTTAAGGATCAGGATACTATGGACCAAGTCCCAGATCCTTTTGCCACCTCAACCTGATAAGACAGCATACCAATATCTGACATTATCCAAAGGGAAATTCAAAGCTGACATCTTACCATTCAGGATGCATAAAGGATGCATTCATGACCGAGGTTTCTGATTTGAAGTAAAAGCAGTACATTCCAGTTCTCCAGTAAATCTTGGAAGCAGTTTCACTGCTCCTCAATTTAAAAGGATCTGTAGCCCAGCATAGACAGGGGCACAATGGCCACAGGTAAGAGAGGCAGCCACCAATCCATCCCCAACAGGAGTGAAGCCCCAGGGCATCCTTGTAACCTTGGAGACTCAAATTCTTTGATTGCCTGCTCTACCACCATTCCAAAAGGATAATCAGTACAACAAAAGCCAGAAATGGTAGTTATGTCATGTTCAAGGATTCCAGAGCATTAACCTCTGCCTGTATCTACCGCTATTTAACTGTGTTATCTTATTTTTCATAGGCATTATTGCAAACAACCCAACAGGATGCTGCCCAGCTCTCTTCTATTGCTCCCTCCACCCCTATATGACATCAGACTATTTCTTTGAACTATAAATTTCAACACGTGGTGTTTCACACCTACTAGTTTCTGCCTTTATCTACCTCTATTTAACTGTGCATTATATTATTTTTCATAGGCACTGCTACAGACAACCCCACAGTCTTACCTGATAATTTTCTATCCTTCAGTCCCAACAGATCAGTCCAGAACATGTAGATTATGTCCGTCAACCAGTAGATAGAGACAAAGAAAGTAGTTCTTTGTGATTCATACTTTAAGGGTACCAGACATTCACAGAACACTCAAAATTTTGAATGACAAAGCAATGGAGCCCACATGGGAGAATACTGAGCATGTATTATGTGTTGCTCAAACCAAGGTGGCACTACCGAGATCAAATGGTTCCCACAATTTGTCCAAAGCAGGAGCTATTATAGATGACTGACACAGAGTCAACCAATTGAAAAGAACAACTATTGTAGTCTTCTGAAATAAAAGCTTGTAAGTAAAGTAGGAGCTACTGCAGTGAAATAATACACAGTTGAACAACCAAATCAGAGCTACTGAAGTCTATTGAACCACAGCTCTGCTACCAAAGGAGCTAAAGGCATAGTCATGACTCAGCGATGGGAGATTTGACTGGAGAAAGCAGATAAACTTTAAGAGAGAAAAATAATCTATAGTATCCACAAAGGAAGTAAGAATCTTCAAGGATGAGTTTCTGGACCAATTTGTTGGGACTAAAGGAAAGAAAAATCAATCAGGATAGACAATTTTTCCTGCCTTAGAGTCCCACAGATCAGTCCATAGCTCTGGGATGCAGCAGAGTAGTGTCTAAATAGGGTGGGAGACCATACCCACACCCACCTAACCAGGTTAACCAAAAGACTAGGACTGCTGTAACCAAAACAAAGGAAATTTAAGTGTAAAGGCAATACTAGTGAACCACCCCATTGACACAGAGCCGGAAGAGCCACAGACACTGAGAAGCCGAGGGACCTAAAACAGTAGACACTGAAGAGCAGAATTACAGCAAAAGTGAGTAAAGGAAGCCCAGAATGAGAGGGCACAGCACAATCTAGCAGCCACTGTAAGAGTGATGCACAAATGATAGTGAGAGACAAAGGCAGCCGACTGTGTAAAAAAGTATGGTAGAGACTGACAGACTAAATCAAGGCAAACAACATTTACAACTGAGAATTTTAGTCTGAAGTACAGTGGAAACACTGAAAATGAAGAACAGCTGCTACTGAGATGATTAGCCCAGGAATAGTGAACACTAAAGGACTGAAAACAGCTATCAGTGTGAAAATGAAACACCTGAACTACTGAAAGGTTGAATGGCAAGATTAAGACAGCAGATAATGTGAAATTGAAAAATCTCACCTATATCATGAAGGGGATGTAAGAGAAGCTGCTCTAATTGCAAATCTTAGGAGACACTGAGATATGGAATCACAGATGACAATGCAAGGCTAAAACTATAGTTGATACCAAGAAGGTGAAGCGTTACTAGAACAAAGATATCAAGGCATGGCTGATTCAGCAAAGGGGAAGCACGGCTAATTCTGCGAAGGTCAGTCCAGCTTAGCCTAAAAGAGATAATAGCTTTGTTGATTCTGTGAGAAATACAGCTGATTCTGAAAGGCCAAAATCCCAGGAGATTTATGAGAAACATCCCAGTTGAACATACAAGGAGAAGCCCTGCTGATATTACAAGGCAGAGCCCTACTGCTTTTGTGAAAATTAGCACTGATTTATTACAACACAATGACAGCCTGAACAGGGGAATAAAACAAGGCTGCAATAACGTTAACACAACAACCCACCTCTCCCTCAAACATAGAACAGTAAATGAGTGCAACCTGCTCTGTCAGGTCTAACTAAACCTGAATAAATAACAGTTGCAAGGCAATGATTTTCACTTTAAAGAGGTTTTCAAATGAAATTAATCAACCACCTAGGAAACTCATATACCCCACCCCCCTCCCCATATAACTAACTCACCCTATAGAGTTTAACTCCCTACCCCCTACTTCCATAATTGGAACAAGAAAAACGAGTCAATTGCCCACAACAAAATTATGTTGGTAAATTTGAAAATACAACAGCCCACAGCAATCACAAAATGACTTTACTAGTTCTTATCTTTAAAAGGTTACCAAACCTTGCTCTACTTCACCAAAGTGCCTCTCCGCTCTGCCAACAGATGCTCCATTTCACTAAGGAAGTGCAACCTTGCTTGGCACTGTGTTACAGGAGGTACCATGAACTTCCTGTGTTACTATAATTCTGGCAGCACCCACACAATGGGCAACAAAAAATGCTGGGGTAGTATAACAGCTGCCGCCCGCCAATTAAACAAAAACACCCTTAGCCAACCAACATTGAAGCCCTCCCTGTGTAACTACCGACTATTCTGACAGAACTACCCATTTCATTTTTGCGGGACGCTATTTGCTACAGAGGGAGGGCTTCCAGCTTGAGACAAGAGGGGAGAGCTGGGGAGAGTCAGATGCTTGCGTGCAGGAGGAATAGAAAGAGAAAGATGTTGGGACCTATGGGAGAATATTAAGAGATTGTGGGGTGGCTGGTCGGGGGAAGGAGAGTGCGAGACGCCAGAGTGCAGGCAAAGGGGAGGGAAGCGAAAAGAGATGTTGCCCTTTGGGGGGGGGGGAGGAGAGGGGAGAGAATAAGAGAAGAGATGGTGCCCATGAAAGGAGGGGAGGGGAGCAGAGCAGAAAGGAAGAAATGAGAGAAGATTGTGCCCATAGAGGGAAAGGAAGAGAGAAGAAAGGAGATGGTGCCCATGGAGGGGAAGTGAAGGAAAGAGAACAGATGAAAACTAGACAAGAGGAAGAAAAATGGAAGAAAGTTGAACTTGAAGAATGAATATAGGTCAGGAAGTGAAGAAGTGAGAAAAGAAATAACGAATGGATAGGATGTCCTGGAAACAGAGTTCAGAGCCAAAAGCATGGAACAAGTGATTAGAAACATAAAAACTCACATGACATAAAAACTTAAATGTATAACTTGCTTGGGGGGGGGGGGGGGGGGGAGGGGGGGAGGGGGGGAGAGGGAGGGGGAGGGGAATATTTTGGATTGTGTCAGTGATTGATTGTTTGATAAGCAATATGTTTGTTAATATACAAAATCAATAAATATATACAAATTAAAAAAAAAAATCAGATAGCAAAGGTAAGAAAAATTATTTTATTTTCAGCTTAGTAATTAAAATATGTCAGTTTTAAGAATTTACATCTGCTGTGTATATTCTTCACTGTACAGGAAGAAATGTGAGGGGAACCCTTCACTCGATCAACCACACAATTAAAAATTTTAATTGCGATTTTTCATGCAATTAAACATTTCAATGAATAGCCCTAGTAAAGATGTTTCAACACCAATTTCTCAGGACAGTCTAGACTTGATGAGGTTTCTAGAGTCTTCAAGAGAGGAATTCTGCTGTCCTTTCAATGCTTGTGGCAACACTTGCATTAACTAGGGACAGGCTTTTGAGGTTATATTTCAAATGGACTTTGGTCCTGGGGAACTGAGTTCGATTCCCACTTCAGGCACAGGCAGCTCCTTGTGACTCTGGGCAAGTCACCTAATCCTCCACTGCCCCATGTAAGCCGCATTGAGCCTGCCATGAGTGGGAAAGCGCGGGGTATAAATGTATAAATGTATATACATATATATGTATATATATATATATATATATATATATAAATTCCCCTTTTCTTTCTCTGAATATTAGAGTTTCCTGATATTGCAAAGGCCCTCAGACACATCAGAAGCAATTTTTGCTACTATGTCCCAGAGTGGTAAATATAGCGGGTTTCTATATACTTAAATTTCCGTGTAAATGTATGATAAAAGTATTAACAGAAGATTTGCATATTCTTTGAACCATGTCAATAGGTGTTATTTTTGACAAGACTGTCGAGGCTTGTACCCTAATGCTGCCTCGGCCTGGTGATGCAGTATGAGGGGATTTCTGTTTGGCTTTATCCGTACCAAGAAGACGCATTGTATGACCCTGTTTTTTTTTAGGTTTATTCTTTATTAATTGTTAACTTTGAGCTTCTTTTACAAAGCCATGCTAGCGATTCCCATATGGCAAATGAGAGGAAGCCCATAAGTATTGAATGGGCTTCCTCTCATTTGCCGAACAGAGAATCGGTAGTGTGGCTTTGTAAAAGAACACTTTGTTAGTTAGCTTATTTCTCAAACTGTTATTGAGCTCTTTTGATCTCTTTAATTGTGGACTCAGGTTGCTGGTTAAGGTTTTTCTTTTTTTTTGAAATTTATTTCCTGCTTTACATATGAACCTCACAACTCTTTTTGTAAGGAATGACTCCTGTACTACGTTCTTAAATATCCAATAAAAAACAAAAGAGTCCAGTGCAGGCTTTAAGGATTTCCACTTTAGCGTTAAGCCCTAAACATCTTGGTAAGTCTGAACAGGAGTACCATTAAAAGATAGCCGAGCAGCTCCCCTCCGAAGAGACACCACCTTGTAGTGGTGGAGGGGCTTCTGTGTTTCAATGACTCAGAGGGCTATGCTGAAGGGTTACCCATATCAGACAGGCCTCTGAGGAAAAACCAGACAGTGTCCCAAACTGGGAGAGTGGTAAGATGGCAACCTGAAGTTCGTGCTCAACGGCCCAGCTGCCCTCTGAAGTTTTGTCTTATGTAAATTTCCTCTCTGCAATTGCAGTTACCTTAACTAAGAGGAAAGGGACAACCGGCAGTCAGCCGCCGATGGCCTGCGTTTTGTCCCCTGAGCAGCAAGTGCGGGACCGCTGCGCGACAAACTGCCCACAGATGAAAGGGTTGGCAAGTCCTTAGATTAGCGCTGGCGAAGAAGCGTCGACGCTCTTGGACCTGGGAAAAACAACTCCATCGCTCCCGAATTATTCAACCACCATGTCCAAAGGAGTGGAGGAGTGAGTTAAAGGGATATGCTGAAACGGAGGACGTTTACAGCAGAATCCGAATCAGCGGAGCCACTCCTAAACACCTAAGAGAAATCAACTTGGAGTTTTTGGTTCCCTTGGAGGTTACATTGAATACCATCTGGAAGGCGCTTCGGGACCTACCGGTGGCAGTAAATAATTTTGTTTCAGATATAATTTTATTAGAGAGTTACATGGACAATTTAACTGAACCCCTTGAGAGTGAAAAATTGATATAACAAATGATTCTACACGAGCAAGAAGTGGTTATGATTTTGAAAATGATAATAGACCAGAAACTTTGAATAATAAAATGATTATTATTATAGATGATTAATATCAAGATTATTGTATTTCCCAGAGTTCCGGGTATGACTCCTAAAGTTTTCCTCAGAAATATTTCCTCAATTATTACCTTAAAAGGAGTAAAGCCAGTGAAAACTGGGATTACTTTAATCAATGGGATTTGAATTAGAGACTTAAGTACATCTATTGTTAAATGACATTCTTTCTCTTTTAAAAACCAGAAGTTATCAGATGTATTATTTCTAACTAATATTGGACAATAAGTATGTTTTCAATGAAATGATTTGACTATACACCGTATTGGCCTTGAAGAAGCCAACCAGATGATCAATGTGGAATAATGAATTAGACGAGTAATATCTGGGGATAATCAGGTTAATACCACTTTTTTTTTTTCTGTTTACTGTTTAAATTTATCTCCTTGTCTTGTTTCACTCTCCCTATCTAGTGGTCTAAGGAAGAGAATAGAATTACCTGACTTAAATAATTCCTATATATTACTTTCTCTGTATTTCTGGCAAGTTGTTTTATCGCTTGTAAAAATTTAAATGGTTATAAATAAAAAATTAAAACAAAACATTTTGAGAGCAAGTCCTCACACTTTTGGGTAAGGCCTTGACATTGTGATCACGCCTCTGACAAAGCCCTCGCATGCTCATCGATTTGGGCCTCTGGGTCTTCCGCTTGTGCCCCTCCCCCCTGAGCTCACAAATGTCTGCATGTCTGTGTGCTCAACAATATCAACTCACACAGATTTAAGCTCTTCAACAAAGTGGTGAAATACTTTTTAAAGCTGCGGGGTTCTGCACTGGTCAGAAGGATCACCAACTGGAAGAGTGAATCAATCTGAAGCCGAAATCACCAGCTGATGACAAATGGCACACAGAGGCCTTACCGATGAGGTGAGGCAAGGCAAGGCATTTTACTGGACCCTTTTACTTTGGACGTTTTAAGTCTCTGGGATATCAGGCCTGATGTTTTAGAAGTCCAGTATTGCAAATTGAAGGTGTGGAAGTTGCGGTGGAACTTGCAAACATCCAAGGATCACCTTACATTAACGTGGGTCCAATCGGGAGCTAATGGTTCAGACCTCACGTCCAGGACCGTGACGTCTCTTCCCTTCCAGCCTGGTTGATCATTTGAGGGTGAGTGCTATGAAGAGAAGCTGATCCAAGGCTGAAGGATTAAGCACATCAGATTCTGTGAGGATATGACTAATAGATTCTGGACAATAAATGCAACTGGGTCTAGGGGAGTAATCCCACTATACTCTATAAAGGGAACCGCAAGCTGAATATGAAAGGCCGAACTTAGCAACCTCTGAAGGCCATCTGAGCTTATCTTGGGAGGTGAAGGACAGTAGAAACTGAAAGCATTGTAAACATAAGCCGAGCCAACCATGCTAGGTTAATAACATTTGAATCTGTAATATTAAGCAGGGGTGATCTAGTGAGGCTAAGCACATCTGATTCAGGAAGAAGCACAGCAGAGGGTGCAAGTTAATTAACTGTCGCCGAGTCAGAGAAGATAAGTACAGCCGACACTGTACAACAGAATGTGAGCGATGAAGCAGTGCCAAGTCCATGACAAATCATGGATGAACCTACAGTACAGTGAAGTGGAGCATAGTGGAGTTTGAAAGGAAAAGCACAGTTGAAACTGTGGGGAGAAATGGAACAGTCTGTGAAGAGAAGCACACAAAGAATCACAGAAAACACTTAGGGCAGAGATCATACAAAATACTTACAAAATGAACCTCAAAATGGTATTACGGTGAGTGAAGCATCCCTAAGCTTTGAAACTGAAGGTGCAGGGAAGTCTATGAAGCAAATGCAGAGCAGAGCAGTGCATGTGGAAAGGCTAGAATGGATAACAGCACAGACATCAAAGAAGGGTGTTTGCAAGCCACAAAGAAGAATCTCTATAGTTGAATATAGAGAATAGTCAAAGAAAATAATAAATTGAAAATTTGCAATATCTTAAAAACAATTAAAACGGACTGTTTCACATTGAAATTAAGCCGAGAAGGCAAGCTGCAAAACATAGCTCACCAACTGCAGGCACCTTAACCCCAAGAACCCTTCCCAGGGCAGGAGGAGAAAGGGAAAGGAACTTGGAGACTTCCATAAAAAGCTCCACTCATTCCTTTCTTCTGAATATTAAGAAATTTTAGTTGAAGAAAACAAGAATAAACTAATTTGGGAGACGAGTGTACACCATGCAGCTCCTTGGCTAGATAGCCCCGTCATCATACTCTGAGCGTTCTATGGATGGACAGTACCCTTAAGGAACGATCACAAAAAACTCCTTTTCTCAGTCTCCATCCGCTGTTTAATGGACATAACCAACAAGTTCTAAACTGATCTGTGGCACACTAAGGAACACTACTTAAAATAAGATGTACTTAAAATATAAACTACAGGGGAAAGAAAAAAAAAAAGAAAACATTTACCGGTACCGCAGGTTGCATGGGACCTGGAGGTATATGAGGCATCATCATTCCAGACATCACAGATGGATGGATTCCAGGTAACTACAAAAAATAGAATTAAAGA
This sequence comes from Microcaecilia unicolor, assembly GCF_901765095.1. NCBI lineage: Eukaryota > Metazoa > Chordata > Amphibia > Gymnophiona > Siphonopidae > Microcaecilia > Microcaecilia unicolor. Next base: position 250,533,436 of record NC_044037.1, on the reverse strand, counting down.
AATGCTGTAAATTTTGACAGAATCAACCGATGTCCACATGTATTCTATTTTCTTATTGTATTCTGCCTAGAACTGCTTTGGTTAAGTGGAATTTAAATTTCAAAATTAAATTAAAAACATAACAGATAGTAATGCAGAAAATATGTTTCCAGACCTCTACTAGGAGCCAACTTTGTCTAAGTGGTCTACCTGTTATGGGTCTGGAAAGTGGAATGATAGGAGGGAGGGAACAGAGGGGTGGCCTCGGGAGGGAGTTGGGGGGAGTTTAAGCGTTTGTTAAGGGGAAGTGGAAGTTTTAAGTTCATATATGCAAAAAAATTTAAAACTGGGGGTTAATATGGCTAAGGTAAATATATAATAATCAAACGTCTGTAATACTGTCTACATCAAACATATAAATGGCGAGTGTCGTACTCACTCGCAAATGCGCAGTAGAGACCCTCTCTGCCCCACCCCCGCATCAATACGTGATGATGGAGGCAGAACAGAGAGGGTCTCTACTGCGCATTTGCGAGGGACGAAACCGCCGTCGCTAACGCTCCCCCCACCCTCCACCCGGCCGGGCCCTCGCTCCGCTATTGAAACAGCGAGGGAACGCAGCACACAGCTCTGCTGAGCTGCCGTCCTTCCTTCTTCCTCTCTGCCTGTGTCCCGCCCTCGACGACGTTACATCACACGAGGGCAGGACACAGGCAGAGAAGAAGAAGGAAGGCCGATGGCAGCTCAGCAGAGCAGAGCTGCGTTCCCTCGCTGTTTCAATAGCGGAGCGAGAGCCCGGGCCGGATGGAGGGGTGGCGGTGACTCGGGAGGGGGGGGGGGCAGCTCGGCGGCCTTTCAACCCCCCCCCCTTTCCTATACTAGCCCGTTTTTATGGGCTCAACGGCTAGTATTATATAAATGTGCGCATCTCAAAAAAATGCAAGAAAACCGGGGGGGGGGGGGGGGGGGGGAGCTCTTCACAGCACAACTCAAAGGTGAATTGGAAGGAAAAAGCTTCAAAGAGCTCCAGAACACAGTCTTATAGAGATGAATCACAACACAAGCTCCAGGTTAAACAACCTACAGAGCATAACTCCTCCCCGGGAACTTCGTTCATTGGGTAAATCTCTCTTACCTCTACCCTTCTCAACTGCCAACTCCAGACTGCATTCCTTTTATCTTGCAGCACCATATGCCTGGAATACACTTCCTGACTCAACAGGTCAAGCTCCATTCTCTGGCCGTCTTCAAATATAAGCTAAAAGCACACCTTTTTGATGCTGCTTTTAACTCCTAACCCCTATTCATTTGTATAGTACTCATGTCTGTTTTATCATTCTCACCTTAGTAATTCCCTTATCCCTTATTTGTCCTGTTTGTCTGTCCTGATTAGACTGTAAGCTCTATCGAGCAGGGACGGTCTCTTCATATTCAAGCATACACTGCTGAGTACATCTAGTAGCACTATAGAAATTATAAGTAGTAGTAGTAGCAGCAGCACTGGCAAAAAAACTTTCCAAAACCTCTGTGTTTTACAAACACATGCCCATTAAAAACAGTACAAACCAGTCTCACTTCAAACAGGCTTAAATATAATGCACGTATCTTAACAGATATCCATTGGCGATCTCAAGCCCTCTTTTCCAAATCAGAGATCTCTGGACCAACAATGGCCAGCGTTTCGCTGCATCAGGATCCGAAAATACTGGGATTCTCTTCACAGCTTAGCTGCTGGAAAGGGAAAATTAGGTTCTTACCTTGATAATTTTCTTTCCTTTAGTCACAGCAGATGAATCCATTAACTGATGGGTTTTATCCACCTACCAGCAGGTGGAGATAGAGAACACTGAAAGCACATGGTGTTCCTGGACGCCCAGCCCCCTCTGCCTTCAGTATATGAAATTTCCAAAGCAGAGTGAATAAGAAAGGCAAAATAACAAACTTTCCTCACAGAGAACAAACGCCCCTGAACCAGAGCAATAACCAAACAAAGGAGGGACCTTATCAACCTCCTGCAATATAAACAGCATGTAGTAACTCTGATAGCTTCTCTTCCGTGCACTCCCGTGCACTCCGCTCCATGGATAAATCCTTCTTATCTGTTCCCTTCTCCACTACTGCCAACTCCAGACTTCGCACCTTCTGTCTCGCTGCACCCTACACCTGGAATAAACTTCCTGAGCCCCTACGTTTTGCCCCATCCTTGGCCACCTTTAAATCTAGACTGAAAGCCCACCTCTTTAACATTGCTTTTGACTCGTAACCACTTGTAACCACTCGCCTCCACCTACCCTCCTCTCTTCCTTCCCGTTCACATTAATTGATTTGATTTGCTTACTTTATTTATTTTTTGTCTATTAGATTGTAAGCTCTTTGAGCAGGGACTGTCTTTCTTCTATGTTTGTGCAGCGCTGCGTATGCCTTGTAGCGCTATAGAAATGCTAAATAGTAGTAGTAGTAGTAGTTCAAGTACTCCTGATGTTGCATACAGACATTGTGCCTCATCTGTACAAAAACTAAAGTCTAAAGTTAGACAGGGAGGGATCATGGATTCATCTGCTATGACTAAAGGAAAGAAAATCATCAAGGTAAGAACCTAATTTTCCCTTCCTTGTCATCAACAGCAGATGAATCAATGAACTGATGGGATGTACCAAAGCACTCCCTAAGTAGAGTGGGAACAGGCAACTCCGCGATCAAGCACTTGCGCTCCAAAATGCACATCCTGCCGCGCTGCCACATCCAGCCTGTCAAGCCACACAAAAGAGAGCTGAGAAGCCCAGGTAGCTGCACGACAGATCTTTTGAAGAGAAAAAAAAAGACACCCGTTTCAGACCACGAAGAGGACATTGCCCTTGTAGAGTGCGCTTTAAACGCTTCAGGCGGCGACCGCCCTGAAATCAGATAAGCAGAAAAAAATGAGTTCCTTAAGCCAGTGGGCTATAGTGGCCTTAGACGCCGGAAACCCCAGTCGGGGACCTGCCAACAGAACAAATAAATGATCATAATTCCTAAACTCATTTGACATCTGCAGATACTGCCACAGAGCCCTGCAGACATCCAAAAGGTGCAACTGCCCGGAAACTCCTCCTTACAAAAGGAAGGAAGAAAAATGGGCTGGTTCAGGTGAAAAGCTGAAACCACCTTAGGCAAAAAGGAAGGCACTGTACGATCAATTACCCCGGATTCCGAGAACTGTAGAAAAGGATCCAGACAGGAAAGAGCCTGAGTCACATCCTTCTCAGAAGCCCGTTTAAGAGGCTCAAACAGAGATCGCTGGAGTGCCTTCAACACGAGCCCCAGGTTCCAAGCCAGACAGGGCGACCGCAAAGGAGGACGGGGACGAAGCGCCCCTCTGAGAAATCGGACAATATCCGGATGAGCAGCAAGGGACAAGCCGGAGACTTTCCCACGGAAGCAGGCCAACCCTGACACTTGAACTCGAAAGGAATTGTAGGCAGGCCCTTTTGTAGCCCATCCTGCAAAAAGTCTAGCAAAAGCGAGACTGTCGCCAGAGTCGGCGAGATAGCCTTTGGAGTACACCATGCCTCAAAAGTGCGCCAGATCCGAGCATAAGTCGCAGAGGTAGACCGCGTGTGAGCTTGCAAGAGCGTGGCAATAACCTTATTAGAACAGCCCTTCTCCCTCAATTGCACCCTCTCAAGAGCTAGGCCGTAAGACCAAAGCGGCAAGGATCTTCCATAGTCACCGGACCCTGAACTAACAAGTTCGGAGCCCGAGGCAAAGGAAGAGGCACGTCCACCAGCATCCGCCGGAGATCCACCTACCACGGACGCCTTGGCCAATCCGGGGTGATGAGAATCACCAATCCTCGGTGCAGGCGAACCTGAAGTAGTACTCGCCCTATAAAGGGCCAAGGAAAGAACACATACAGGAGGGCCAAGGTTGAGCCAGGGCATCCAACCCTGCCGAGCGAAGATCTCTCCTTCTGCTGAAAAAGCGAGGGACTTATGGCATTTACGCTGCACGCCATGAGGTCCAAGTCTGGAGTCTCCCATTTGGCACAAATCTGAAGAAAAACTTCTTCCACCAGTTCCCATTCCGCCGGGTCGATCTGATGTCTGCTGAGGAAATCAGCTTGTACGTTGCTCTGACCGGCTATGTGAGCCGCGGACAGCAGTTCTAGGTGGCGCTCGGCCCAGTCGCAGATCTGAGACGCCTCCGCAGCCAGTGCCCTGCACTGAGTGCCTCCCTGACAACTGATGTAGGCCACTGCTGTTGTGTTGTCCGACAGAACTCGGACAGGAAGAACCTTCAGCGTCCTGTGGAAGGCCAGAAGAGCCTGGAATATTGCTCTCAGTTCCAAGCGATTGATGGACCATCCTGCTTCCGCAGTGGACCACAGACCCTGAGCATAGCGTCCCCCGCAATGAGCTCCCCAGCCCGAAAGGCTGGTATCCGTTATCACCAGACACCAAAACGGAAGAGCCAGTGGCATCCCCTGCCGCAGCATGCTTTCGGAAAGCCACCAATCCATACTGCGCTGGGCCACAGGAAGCCACCTTAGTCTAACGTTGGTACTCCTGGGAAATCGGGAACCATTGCTGAAGCAGAGCAAGCTGCAGCAGCCTCATGTGAGCTCTCGCCCAGGGGATCACCTCTATGGTGGCCGTCATCGATCCCAGGAGCTGAACAAAATCTCAAGCTCGAGGGTGAGGCATCCGCAGAAGCAGGCAGACCTGATTCTGAAGCTAGAGACGCCTGTTGTCAGGAAGAAAAACTAACCCCGAAGCCGTGTCGAACCGGACCCCCAAATACTAGAGAGACCGAGGGGGTCAGATGACTTTTGGGCATATTGACTACCCAGCCCAGAGTCTGAAGAACTGTAACAACCCTGGCTGTGGCAAGTCGGCTTTCATCTGCCGAATCCGCTTTGATGAGCCAGTCGTCGAGATAAGGGTGAACTCTGATGCCCTCTCGCCTGAGAAAGGCAGCCACCACTACCATCACCTTTGAAAAAGTCCAAGGGACAGTTGCCAGGCCAAAAGGCAAGGCACGAAACTGGAAATGTTGGCTCAATCCCGCAAACCGGAGAAACTGCTGATGCGGCGGCCAGATGGGAATATGCAAATACGCTTTCTTGAGGTCCAGTGATGTAAGAAACACTCCTGGCTGTACCGCCGCAATGACGGAGCGCAGGGTTTCCATGCGGAAGTTGACGCACTTTTAAGGCCTCGTTGACTGCGTAAGTCAAGGATAGGTCTGAACAACCCACCTTTTTGAGGCACCACAAAATAGATGGAGTAGCGACCGCAGCCGTGTTCGGCGGGAGGAACCGGAACCACCGCTCTGAGCTTCAGCAACACCTGCAAGGTCTCATTTACCGCCGCTCGTTTGACAGCAGTGCCGCATCGGGACTCCAAAAACGCGTCTCTCACCGGGGCAGTGAATTCTAGTCGGTAACCTTCTCTGATCAGGTCCAGGACCCACTGATCTGAAGTAATCTTGGTCCACTCCTCGAGAAAGAGGGAGAGACGACCCCCTACTGCGGGAACCGACGAGTGGACCGGCGCCCCATCATTGTGGAGGACACCCCTGAACTCCTGGGCGTTACCCGGACGCCGCAGCGCATTTGTCCGAACGAAAGGAGTTCCTCTGCTGGAAATGGGTACGTTGATCAAACCCCGCAGAGAGCCCCGGGCGAAACCTGCGAGCTTCGCGAAAACATGGCCTGGAAAAGGAGGGAAAAGAAGGACTTTTGAAAGAAGGCTTCGGCCTATCCTTAGGCAACCGTTAGAGTCCCATAGGTTCTTAATCTTCTCCAAATCCTCCCCAAATAAAAGAAGGCCCCGAAAGGGTAACCTCACCAGCCTTTGTTTAGAGGCCATGTCAGCTGCCCAATGCCAAAGCCAAAGAAGGCGGTGGGCAGCCATCATCTGCTTAGCCGAAGCTCTGACCAGATCATAAAGGGCATCAGCCAAAAAAGACAGTGTAGACTCCATACGCGGGCCGACCTCAGCGAGGGAACCCGCTTCATCGGCGGGCTGCTCAACTGCCTGCTGCAACCAGGAAAGGCAGGCCCGGGCTGCTGCAAATAACCGCCCATAAGGAAAGGCCCGAGATATCAAAGGACCGCTTCAGTGCGGATTCCAGCCGCCGATTCTGCATATCTTTCAAAGCGACCCCCCCCCCACCGGGAGAATAGTCTTTTTAGTCACAGTCATGACTAACGCATCCACTTTAGGCATCCCAAAGAGGGCCAACTGACTTTCACTCAGAGGGTAAAGGTGACACATAGCCCTGGCCACCTTCAAGGGGCCATCAGGGTCAGACCATTGAGCTAAAATAAGGTCTTGGATGGAAGCATGCACGGGAAAAGCCCGAGAAGGCTTCTTAGTACTAGCCATCCTAGGATTAATAGAAGAAGCAGCGCCCTCGTCAGGATCTTCAATACAAAGCCTTATTCATCAGCAGCACAAATTCAGGGGAGAAAAACTCACCCTGTACCTCCGCCCCCACATTGGGGGAAGCGGAGGCAATAGCTCCTCTAGAAACCTCGAAACGAGACGTCCCCCTGCACTCAGACCCCTCCGCAACCGCGAGGGTCGAGTCACGCGGCGCCTCCAAGATGGCGCCCACTGTCAACTCCGTCGGCCGGGAAGACTCACCACCCACCATGCTCGTGCCAGCATTAGCATCTAGGCAGCATGAGCTGCAAAGCCCCGCTGCTGATCTGCGCTTTCCACAGTGGGAGCAGCGCTTAACCCCTTCAGCACCCATCAAATACAAAAAACCTTCGTGCCAAAACTTACCCCGCACAGAGCACTGTCAGCGGGAACATCCCTGGAGGAGCTGGCCACCACTCTCACCTCAGGAGACTGAGTCAAATGAGCTTCGGTCAAGCTGCACCGAACCAGGAGCTCTGGAGAAAATCTCAGAAATCGCCACGCTGAGAAAGCGAGCCTCTCTCTTTTCTTTTTTTTACTGTGAGGAAAGTAAGAGGCAGGCAGCCACAGAGGAACTCCGGGAGGAGGGGGAATGGGGTAAGGCAGGGAAAGGGGAAAGCCAAGTATGCCTTTAAAGTGGGCACCACCAGCCACAACACCCCCCCCCCCCCCCCCCCATCTACTGGCAAAGCACAGGAGCCACCCCAGGCAGAAATCCAGGAGCTGAGAAAGCGACGTCCACACCTGCTGGGAGATAGAGAGGGGGCTGGGCGTCCAGGAACACAATGTGCTTTCAGTGTTCTCTATCTCCACCTGCTGGTAGGCGGATACAACCCATCAGTTAATGGATTCATCTGCTGTTGATGACAAGGAAATGGCTGATTCTAAGGTAAATGTATACCTGGTTTAAACTGGGGCAAGCTGTCTAGTTGGACAGCATTGACGACTCAATGTTTTACGATGAAATGAAATTTATGTTCCTGGAAACATTGGATCGTTGGTAGTATTGGACAGCTGTACCATATGCTTGTTGTTACTAAGGGCCTCTTATCAAACCGTGCCAGCTGTCCCCAGTGCAGCAATGCTGACAAAACCCATTCAAAAGTGAATGGGCTTTGTCCGCAGTGCCGCGCAGGAACCACTAGCGCAGCTTGATAAAAAAGGCCCTAAATTTTCAATAAAGATCTCCATTAAATTCAATTTTTTTTAAAAAACAATTTCAGAGCGAACAGCCAAATTAAAAACAGTAGAAGTTGAACAGAAAATGAGGCCCTTTATTTCAATACCTGGTCCCATATTCTTGTAAAGCAATGGAGCTAGCAAAATAAATCTATGAATGTCACAGCAAAGTTCGCCTTTTCATTAGAATACATTCCCATTCAAAAAATGTTTTAATGAATTATTTACTATTACAGAAAAAAAGTTAAATCTCTGAACTTTTCCAGTGACTTAATTTGGGTTGGAATACCATTACAGGTTTCTTTTCTTGTTTCTGGTGGACTGGTGGTAGGGTAGGCACATAGCGTTAGAACACAGAGATAGGGGTATACGGAATAGAGAGATTAGGACGTATGAGGGATGGGATAGAGGCTAGAGCTGCAATTCCTAGGTAGAAAGGTATGCTGACATACTAGACAAGGAAATATTCTGTTTGGATCAATTTGTCTGAGTTTGTCCTGGCAACTGGGTTGAGAATCCTCTATTCAAATGGCAACACATTTTCTAATCTGATTTGTATGTCATTCATTAGACAAAGTTTCCAGAACATCCTGCTGCATGGCAAATATCATTGTTAAAAACTAAGCATATAAGCATACCAGAAAGCTACTGCACTTAACAGAACTCAGTAGAAAGCTAATATTATGTGAAGAATGCATACAGAACGAAGTTAATAGGCTCACATCATTTATTCCTAAATAGGTTTGTTAAAGAGTTTATGGATCTAAGAAGAACTAAAAAGTAAGTATTACAGAGTATAAATTAATGTGTTTCTTTACTACGAAATTATGCTTAAAAGTGTGAGAGAGGCTGTTTAGTCAGAAAGAGAAATACTAACTTTTAATCATACACAAGACCTCTCATTTAACTTACTGGTATTGAATGAAATGCTTGAATGAACCCTCCAAACTGCTAGTCTAATTCACACAGATAGTAACATCTGTTGGTGCATAGCTCAGGGAGCACAATAATTGTCTATGGAACAATTTTCAATGTGTGAAAAGATTTTTAAAAAATTAGTTTACCTGTCCCATTGGAGGTCCACTCATAGGTGGCATCATTTGGGGCATCATTCCATGTGAAACTGGTGCCATGTTTGGTGGTCTCTGACCCATAGGAGGCATTCCCATAGGTGGATAGTGAGGAATGACTGGGTGCGTCATCTGAAAACATATGTTAGCAAATGTGTGCATATGAAAATAACAGTGAAACATTTAACTGTTTTCCCCATAGAGACAAAAAAAAAAAAAAGGAAGAAAGCCTCTTTTCTACACCTAGTCCTTAGTTTTTTTCAAATTTACATCAAACTGAACATTCCCTGGCTTACAAGTAAGGTTCATTCCTTTCAAGGTATATGCAAAACAAACTCATTTGGAAATACTAACCCACGAGAAATCACTTTAAAATAGTAACTTACAGAAAATTATAAATGTAACTCAAGAAGAAAAAGTCATGAGTTACCTATTTAAAAAGCAGCACTGTATGTATATATCTTTACGTTTCATGTAGATGGAACATAAATGGTTTACAAAGATCACATTTTCAAACTAACAAGCCCCAGTGAATCCAAACTGAACAAAATATCCAGTGAAGAATTCTCCAAAGGCCTTCCATGTCTAATTTAACTTTTACTTTTATTCTCTCTATATAAATAAGAGTAAACACTGTTCATGCAGTTTTTATTACTCTAGTTCGGAAAAGTCATTCTCAGCATAGTACAATTAAAAGTAAAAAAATACAAATGCTCATATAATGCATATATGCAATAAAATAAAAACCTCCATTCTATCCATTCTATGCTGTCACCATCAAATTTCCTGATTCCTAGATAGATAATGCAACTATTGAAAGTAAGTTAGCTAAATTATAGCTTGTTATAGGTGGTATATAAGTTTTAAAACATAAATGTCTGGTTTAAAAAAAAAAGTGATGCCATGGTAAGCATTTTGAAATTTAAATAAATCGTTTGACAAAGTTAACTTTCTCTGAAAACACATTCCTTGATGAAAAGACAACACAATAAAAAGCTATTTCAAATCTGACATAGCTTCTTTTTATTCATCGCTGCTAGGATCAGACATCACACACACTGGTTCATCTCAATTCTTAAGACAACAGATAAAGCCTGCTGTGGAGGGCAGGATAAGGGAGTTAACCTACTCCTTTGGGAGTAGGAGGCACTCTTGACTTCTGCTAGAGAACTTCCAAGACGTGGATGCCACCGAAGGATTAGGCAGAGACAGGAACTTGATGGTATCAGTTCTCTTCTTTATGAGGTGTGCAACCTCTTCCACCATATCCCCAAAAAGATTCCCCCTTGCTAAGGCACCGTCCACCAACTTTTCCTGAACCACTGGCATGAAAGAAAGCCTGGACGTCACAGCTCGAGCAATGTGTTTCTGAAACTCCTCCTGCTTATTGGCTATCTGGTGAAGCTCTGCAGCCTGCTCTTGTAGGAAAGTGTCCACAAACTCCAGCACACTGCACCCCACGTTCTTCAAGTAAATGCTTGTGTAAGACTGGATGCAGGAAATGAGCATCAAGCCCTGAAACTCTCTCCTCACGAAAGATTCCAGAATGTGAGCATTCCTGCCTGAGGGAGCAAAAGCATGGGTCCTCGAGCTTCTGGCTCTTTTGACAGAGGATTCAGACACGATAGAATGGTGTGGCAACTGCAACTTCTCAAATCTGGGAGATTTCAGGACTCTATACACACAGTCTGTCTTCTTTTGAATAACCTGCACAGAAGTGGGGTCTCTCAATTCTTCATCTGTGCAGTCTTAAGGATGTTGTGAACAAGCACCACCACAGCTTCCTTAGGAGGGGAGTCATGATCAAGGATGTCCCAACATCTCAGCATTGGGCTCACCCTCGATCTTCAACTTAAATGGAATGAGCTCTGCAATTCCACCCCCCCCCCCCCCAAAAAAAAAAAAAAAAAAATTAAAAAAACCCTGACAAAGGAGAGCTCTGCTGGGGGGGAGAATCTCTCCTTTCTTGTGGTGGAAAAGGGTCTTAAATTAGGCCAAGAGATTCCTCCTCTGAGAGGTCCTCTGGCTCAATATCTGAACCCCAAGGATGGTCTGACTCAGCAAAATGTTCCTCATGGTATGTCCAAGGCTGTGCCTACCTCAGACCACTGGACGTGTGACCAGGCTGAGGGTGAGAATGCCGAGGTATGGGTCCCTTTCTGGGCTCCGGTGTCCCTTCTTGCCTTGACAGGCTAGAAAGAAGCATCATAGGTTGGTGCCGGCTCCAATGCCCGACAAGGCACCAGTGTCGACAACCCACCAGACACAGCATGGGTCTCCAGGCCAGGCTACACTGGCACCATAGTCTGTGCCAGAGCCGTTGATGCCTCGGCGTTTCACCAAGGATGCACCCCAGCTCCTCCTGTAATGTGACCTGGAGCAGGCATCGGTAAAGGTGGGGCTGGAGCCGGTGTCTGTATGGCGGCAACCCTAAGAAGAAGATGGAGCCGAATCAGAGGTGGGGTCCCAGCTTTGAGGAGACTGGGACAGGCACCCCTTCAATGGAGTGGGTGCAGACCTCATGGCGCAAATGCTTTTTGGGTACTGGTAAAGCCAGTGACCTGGGGCACCTGTACCATGCTTCGAAGAGGACTAATGCTTCTTCACCTTCCCTCGATGCCCAGCATCAGTGGTGCCGACAAGGACAAAGCCGAATCTTCACAGGTCCTCAGTGTCGGGTCCAAGGATGCTCGGCCCAAATGGGCACTACTGGCACTCGATGTCAAGGCTGATGAAGACCTCCTTAATGTCGGTGCATCTCCAGCTTGCAGTGCAGCTACCTATGCCATTTGACTTGTTGCCAATGCCAATGGCCAAACTGCAGCACGCTGGAAAAAAAAAAAAAAAAAAAACAAACAACTTCTTCTCATGCTGGGCCCCACTATTCTTCTGTGCTCTGTTCTGCATTTTAAAACAGAGTTTACATTGAGAGGGCAAATGATCAGGACCGAGGCACGGAAGGCACTAGTTGTATCAGCCACAGACATGGTCCCACTTTTTGAAACCGCTGGAAGGTTTCTGGAACATCAAAAATCAAATGATGCAGTTTTGAATGAAAAAGTTAAAAAAAAAATTGGCACAACTAGGAGCTCAGGTCTAAGCAGGCCATGAGCCGCAAAAAAGAAGGAAAACTTAAAAGGGCCTCAAAACACACACACACAAAAAAAAAAGGGGTTGAAAAATATGAGAAAAATTAAAGGGTCCTGTATCTCGCAGAAAGGCAGAAATAAGGCAAGAAAAACAAATTGCTGTCAGAGATGTGAGAGAAATGCATCTGAACATTTCTGCCAGAAAAAAACCGAGGGTCCCACGCATGCATGCGAGGTTGGGCTTGCCAAAGGCTTTGGGAAAGTTCTGAATGCTAGGCAGCACCAGTTCCGGGGCTCCATCTGTAGTAATCTTCTATACTGCTTGTCCTCAGAGAAAGAAAAATGCAATCGTTCATATACTATTTTTCTTTGGTGTTCTAAAAGGAAATATTTACAATCTGGAATTATTAATAAGCAAACTGCAACAAATAAAAGGACACTTACATATGCTGGCCGCAGCATCCGTGGTCCATTGGTGAAATGGGCTGGCTGACTTGGTCCATTTGCACCATCTGACGCAGACTAAAGGTAAGCAAAGGAGAAAAACGTGATTTCACAGAATTCATTAACCATACCTGAATCACACTTTATAATGTGAACAAAAACAAATTTAAAAATGGCCTATCCTGAATTTAATAGAAAAAATTTCATTAATTTTGAAAGAATAGTAAATGTCAAATCAAAATATAAACAATTGAGATATCACTGGGCAAGATGATAGCATAAAGGCAGAGCTCTGGCTTGGTTCTATACAACACCTACTGTTTATCAGTGCACTCCTGACCGACTCCATATGGCGAATCCTGGTGATGCTAGCAAATGATGGCCTCAAAGATGAGCAAACCAGTACTAAGAGGAGCAACTCATAGCAGACCAGAACACTACGACCACGAGAGAAAGCAGTACATATAGTGGAAACTGAAGAGCTGGTAGAAGTGGCGACAGGACTGGGAGAGGGTGAGACCTGCTTCTCACAGGTCTTCCACTAAGTCATCTCTCTCCCCTTCAATCTGTTCAAAATTCTACTGCACAACTTATATCCTACCAGTGTCGCTACGCTCATACTAGTCCTCTCCTCAAATCACGTCACTGGCTCCCTATCCATTTCCGCATTCAGTTCAAACACTTCTTATTGGCTTAAAGTGCATTCACTCTGTAGCTCATCAGTACCTCTCCACTCTTATCTCTCCCTACACTCCTCCCTGGGAACTCTGTTCATTGGGTAAATCTCTCTTATCTGCACCCTCCTCCTCCTCAACTTCCAACTCCAGATTTCATTCCTTTTATCTCGCTGCACCATACATCTGAAAAAGACTTCCTGACTCAGTATCTCAAGCTCCAGCTCTGGCTGTCTTCAAATCTAAGCTAAAAGCCCACCTATTTGAGGCTGCTTTTAACTCTTAACTCCTATTCACTTGTTCAGTACCCCTGTCTGTTTTATCATTCCCACCTTACTAATTCCATTATTTCTCCTGTTTGTCTGTCTTGATTAGATTGTGAGCTGTCGAGCAGGGACTCTCTCTTTCATGTTTAGTGTACAGTGCTGCACACAACTAGTAATGCTATAGATATAAGTAGTAGTAGGATGGGCAATCAGAGAGAACTTGCTTAGCTGGCTACAAGGAATTTGCAGAGATACTACTCAGTTGAGAGTCCTAAAAAGTTTAATGTTGTCTTGAGAGGAGATACTGTGCTGGTGGGGAGGCATATGAAGACAATGCTGCTCATTTTAATATCAATTTTGCTGTATATGTATGTAGTAGTTTTCTTTACTAATATGAATGTTACCTTGTAAACCACCTAATCATAGGTGGTATAGAATTATTTTTAATAAATAAATTCACCACAGTTACAGAGGTTGTCAGATATGGGTTTGCAGGGATCTGTGTTAGGGTAGATTTTTTTTCCTTTCTGTAAGATTGATCACAATCAGTAGTTCGGAAATGACAATATTCCAATCCAATAGGTCTCTTATTCTGTTTTCCACAAGGATCAGTTCTGTCACCCCTGTGGTTCAATTTATACTGGAGTCTTGCAGTTACCCACAATGAGCACTTTGGCCTCTCCTATCATCTATATGCTGACAATATTCAGTTGTGGGTAAAAGTGGATAAGGACAACCCTGTAACGGTTTGAAAGCTAGAGCTTGACCTTCAGCACCTGTTAGTTTGGTTTCAGAAGTCAGAATTAAAATTAAATTTAGATAACACATACAATACAGGGTTTACTAGACAGCAAAGGATTTTGTCTGAGGTTCCATTCAATAAGCGAGGTTGCCTTAACATTTGTTATGGGAAAAGTATACGTATGTATGTTTCAACTCTCCTCAAGGCTATGCTTTTTCCCAAAAGGTGATGGTGAAAGAAAACTCACACTAAAATAATTAAGAGCTTTATTCAAGCATCAAATTAAATGAATCACAATGCAAAATTAATACAGAAATTGAATTTGGAGGAAAAAAAACAACTTCTGAGCAGTAAAATACATGGTTTACCTCACAGCTCTGAGAGACTAAAATTCAGCAGACTCATTTACCTTGTTAGTTGAAATGTCAACAGCAAAATTTCACTCAGAAGTATTTTCTCTCTGATAAGGCACTGCTGTGGCTTTGCATGAACAGGAGTCACTGCTCGCCTGCTGTCCCAATTACAGGGGTCTGTCAGAATGACCCCCTAACCTACTTGCTTTAGGTTCAACTTTTTTTTTTTTTTTTTAAATAACAAATCCACATAAAATGGACCGCAATGGGAGGCTCCATCTATGTTCCATGTGTCCTAGGCACTTGCTGATTGGGGCAGGGGGGTGGGGTTTACTGAGAAACCTTGGCATTTTCACCATTGGGGTTTTATAATTGTCCCTATCAAACAGTCCCCTGTTCTGAGATATTCATTTGTCCAGACAAGGACAGTGTCAGAATTTAAGAAAGCATGGGACAAGCACATGGGATCCCTTAGGAAAAGGAAGAGTTAGTGGTTATGGAGGATAGACAGACTGAATGGGCCATTAGGCCTTTATCTGCCATCATGTTTCTATCACAACTCATTAGCTTATCAGGGTCACATTAAGCTATGTATCCTCAGGTACCTTTTTTCAAGGATAATGTCAGTTTGCCCTAAAAACTTCCTTCCATGTGTGAACAGAAATTGCATGGTCAGGCTGGCATCATTCCGAGTCCTCACTGTAAGCCATTTTAGAGAGAAACGTTTTCCCTGTCTTCCATTTTAAATCCTATGCTACCTAAAGTTCCCCTATTATCCCAATAAGTTGCTATAGAACTTCTCTTTCCTAACACTGAGAAAACTGTAATGAAGAACTTGGGAGTATAGTTAGACAGTGCTTTGACTAAAAAAAAAAAAAATTCCTCAGTAGTTAGTGCTTCTTATTTTTGTCTAAGGTTACACCACTGTGCATTGTTATTTGGACCAGAAAGATCTAGCCATTTTATTACATACATTTGTACTTTTGAGATTAGATTACTGTAATGTGCAGTATTGTGGACTTCCGACATACCAGATTAGTCAGACCAGGCAGCTCCTTGTGACTCCGGGCAAGTCACTTAACCCTCCATTGCCCCATTTAAGCCGCATTGAGCCTGCCATGAGTGGGAAAGCGCGGGGTACAAATGTAACAAAAAATAAAATACAGAACACAGTGGCTTCTAATAAATTTTAAAAAAAAACAAAAAACTTTTGATTACGTTATTCCTTTGTTAAAAGAACTATCTTTGATACCAAATAGAATGTCATATTCAATTTATGTTAATCAGTTTGACATTTCCTGTTTTGTGTTTGGATGGTCCAATTTACTTGAAGTTTTTTCTGAACTTTTATGAACCAAAAAGAAAGCTTTATTCCACCCAAAAAGGTTTTCTGTATATTCCAAACAGTGTTGTTCAAAGTACTAGATCAAACTACTTAGGTGAATGTAAAACTACTTAAGTAAAAGCACAGTGAACTAAAAAAAAAAAATTAAGTGAAATTAAATTATTGGCTAATATACTTAGTAAAAGTATTGCAACTAGGCAACTACTGTTTATGTTTTAAAACCAACAATTTTATTGCTCTACAATTCAATACATTTTGCTTTTAGTTAAACAAAGCAACCAGAGAGGGTAACACAGTATACACAAAAAGCAAACAAAAGAAAAAGCACAACTGGGCCTTCAAGACTGAGACAACAGGCGTCCTTTATTGAGATAAGACCCGACACGGGCCATGTTTCAGCGTAAACGCCACCTGCCTCAGGGGTCTATTAATAAAACACATACACTGCAATTAAAAATTATAAAAAAAACAATCAGAAATGAAACTCACAGAAGAGCACATACACAAGTAACTGAAAATCCACATAGGTAAAAACATGAAATATAAAGAAAACAGACATATCCATTTAAAATAGTATATATACATAAAGATATATTGAACACTAATATTATTAAGCATAGCCCATCAATGTATCTCACATAGGTCCCATTTTTGTTAATAAACTATAAATGTAATTATTGGTATTGTAAAATATATATATTTTTTATATATCTATTTTGTGTATATGTTTATATAGCAGGTGACCAAGCAAGAAAAACTATCTAGATGTTATATGAAAAAAATAAAAGATCAGATAAAACAAAGAATAAAAAATAAGCTAAAAATATATAAAATATGTATATATAAAAAAAATGTAGCTGATGCAAACTAAATTTTAAAAAATGAAGAGTGGCATCATTGTCCAGGATGGGTTGTATAGCCTTGATACATTTTAGTGGTTTCTGCTAGGAGCTGTTCGTTACAACCAGGGGTGTTCTGTTACTCTCATTTAGGATGGTCCTCTAGAACGTGGTAAGATTCTTCTTTAGAATGATCCTGCAGACTGTGATGAATTCTCTTATCTTAAAGATAAACAAGAGCCCATTTGCAGTACAGAGTGTGGAGGGGGGCCTCTCACATGGATGCCTATATGATTTAAGATAAAAATGTGGGCAGCAAGTTACATAGTTCAACGTTGTTATACCTGGTTTCATCATAAGATTTATACAGGACTAAAGCTTGAAGTTCATTAATTCTTCTAGCTGAAGAAACCAATACTACAAGAAGTATTTTCCAGCTTATATACTTGAGAGACGTGAAAATAACTTAAGGTCCCATGGCACAGGAGGCTTCTTTCTGTATCAGTGGATTGAGATAAAGAAGTCCTTTCATGTATCTGGAAACAGCTGAATTCTAGAAAGCTGAGGTTCTGTCTTTTTGGGTGGAGGAGCACTAGAAGGTAAACTGACATTGCATGGAGGTGTCCCCTCTGAGAGGATGTTTGCAGCCCTAGACAATAAAAATGTTACAGATATTGCAATATAGTATCCAATAGACACCATTAGCTAAGCATCAGACTGAAAACCTTTTCCATTTAAAAGCATATGTATGCCCAATGGAATGCTTTCTTGCTGTCACCAGGATTATCTTGAATAATAAGGCTACTAGGCACTGCTCAATTTCCAGGCAGTCAATACTATCAACCTGATCCTCAGATGCAATCAGGAGCTCCTGTTGTGCATTATCACAAAAGCTGGAATAGTCTGAAGTCTGCCTAGAAGAAAAATAGTCTTTTTAAACGAAGAAATCAATTTTGACAAGACCAATATGGTGCTATGAAGATTGTTAAACTGGATCTTCTTTAAAGCTTGTGAATGTTTTTACTATTAAGAGGGATGTTTGAATAAGAGTAAAGGAGAGGCCAAATTCAATTTATTACTCACCCTCACAAGACAATCTGGAGACAGGTGCATAAAACATGAGGCAGCTTGAATTAGAGAAATATCCTAACAATATAGGCATGGGGCCATAAAACTCTGCTGAGCTAGTCAACTATGTGTTTCTGACTTCCCGACATGTAAACAGCTTGATTGAAAACTGAAGTCCCTAAAGGGAATCCACATCTTCTTGCCTGTTATAAAATATGTCCACCTGAATGTCCATCTGGATCAACACTGATTGTCCTCAATTCTAGATAATGTGGTGCATTCTTTTCAGCCTTTTCAATCAAGCCCTCTAAGTGACATAGAGGCCAAGGTGGGATCCCTAGCCGATTTTTAATTTAATAAAGTGTTCCATAATCTGTAAATTTTGGCCACAAGACTGTATGGTACAGAGTATAAATACCAGTACAAATCAATATATAATAATAAATTCATATCAAACAATATATCCCCTTCTTCCCACCTTCAACATCTTAACCCACAGGATAAGATGAAAAATATTGTACAAACGACCAAGTCTTCACTGGTTTCTGAAAACTCACATAATCCCTAACCACCGTAAGCTCTTCAAGAAGTTTATTCCAAAACACCGACAACACGCCGGAAAAACAAACAGCCCTTGCACACTTTAAATGGACCTCTCTAGAAGAAGGTAAAGCCAAATTGCAGAAGATATGTGTCCAGAATGTAGCAGCATGTATGACTGTTTTTTGGAAACTGTGGGATATTATACCTTTTGGTATCTGCTCTATATTGGCTGCCAATTGAGATTCAAATTTATTTTAAATTTGTGTTTGTATGGCATGTCAGACACTTTATGTTATGGGGTCTCAATATTTGAAAGCTCTTTTTCAACCCTAGCAGCCTGGGTGCAATCTGAGATTTGAACACCACATTTTTAGGAAGACCCACATAAGAGCATTACAATAACCAGAGTTAAAACTGTAGCTTGAACCAGCACATGAAAATCCTGAGGGAAAAGAAAAGAAAAATGTACCTGGCCTTGCTTTTTTCCACATTAACTACGCTGCAAGCAGCACTGAATTCACCTGGTTTCCAATGTTAAGGCACAGTCCAAAAAGACCCATATAAACTAAAAGACATTTTTATATTAGGCTACGCAAGTTTTTAATTATTGAAAAACTAAAAAATAATAAGATGGAGTCAGCAGTCCAGCAGCGAGAGGGCTGCTATCCAGTCTTTTGCATTGAGTGTCACATGTATGATTATCTCAAAGTTTGTGAGTGGCTATATGTGTGTGCCCGATGCAAAGAGCTCCTAGCTCTCAGAGAACAGGTCCGTTCTCTTGAGGCTAGAGTAACAGACTTGGTGGAGCTGAGGGAAACAGAGAGGTATATAAAGAAGACCTGTAGGATATGTCTCCAAGTTCTGCCCAGAAGGGAAGGGTTAGGACAGCTATTGTAGTTGGTGATTTGATCATTAGGCAGATACATAGCTGGGGTGGCTGGTGAGGATCGCCTGGTGACTTGCCAGCCTGGTGTGAAGGTGGCGGACCTCAGGGAAGATAGGGTATCCCAATAGTGAGGTTGCAAAAATGAGGCCATAGTACATCAGGTGTCCTTAAATAAAAATCAAAGGATTGCAAATTAATGCTGTCAAGTACTGAGCATGATGTAAATAGGAACAACATAGTTTGAAGTGTCTACACGTGAATGCCAGAGGACTAAGAAATAAGATGGGAGAGTTAGAATATATTACACTAAATGAAAAATTAGATAATAGGCATCTCTGAGACCTGGTGGAAGGAGGATAACCAGTGAGACACTGTCATACCGAGGTAGAAATTATATTGTAGTGATAGGGTGGATCCAATTGGTGGAGGGGTAGAATTTTATGTTAAGGAGGGCCTTGAATCAAATAGATTGAAAATTCTGCAGGAAACAAAACATCTTGGAATGCCTATGAATTGAAATTCCATGTGTAAAGGGGAAAAGGATAGCGATAGGAGTGTACTACCGTCAGCCTGGCCAGGATGAACAGACGGATGTAGAAATGTTAAAGGGAATTAGGGGCGCTAACAAAACTGAGCAACACAATAATAATGGGTGATTTAAATTACCCCGATATTGACTGGGTAAACGTAACATTAGGGCATGCTAGAGAGGGAAAATTCCTGGACGAAATCAAGGACTGCTTTATGGAGCAGCTGGCACAGAAGCTGACAAGCGAAGGAAAAATTATGATCTGGTGCGGGAGGTAATGGTACTGGGGCCGCTTGATAACAGTGATCATAATATGATCAGATTTGATATTAGCTTTGGAGTATATGCAGGAAATCCAATACGTTAATGCTTAACTTTCAAAAAGAACAGTATGATAAAATGAAAATAACGGTGAAAAAAAAAAACAGAGGAGTGGCTGTGAGGGTCAAAAATTTACATCAGACGTGGATACTGTTCAAAAATACCATCCAGGAAGCCCAGGCCAAATATATTCCGCGTATTAAAAAAAGGAGGACGGAAGACCAAACGACAGACGGCATAGTTAAAAAGTGAGGTGAAGGAAGCTATTAGAGCTAAAAGAAAATCCTTCAGAAAATGGAAAAAGGAACCGACTGAATATAATAAGAAACAGCATAAGGAATGCCAAGTCAAATGCAAAGCGCTGATAAGGAAGACAAATAGGGACTTTTAAAAAAAAGATTGCGTTGGAGGTAAAAACACATAGTAAAAATTTTTTTTAGGTATATTAAAAGCAGGAAGCTGGCAAAAGAATTGGTTGGACCGCTAGATGACAGAGAGGTAAAAGGGGCAATCAGGGAAGACAAAACCATAGTGGAGAGATTAAATGAATTCTTTGTTTCGGTCTTCACCGAGGAAGACTTGGGAGAGATACCGATGCCAGAAATTGTATTCAAAACTGATGAGTCGGAGAAACAATGACATCTCTATAAACCTGGAGGATGTAATGAGGCAATTTGACAAATTGAAGAGTAGCAAATCTCCTGGACTGGATGGTATTCATCCCAGAGTACTGATAGAACTGAAACATGAACTTGCGGAGCTATTGTTAGTAATATGTAATTTATCATTAAAATCGAGTGTGGTACCGAAAGATTGGAGGGTGGCCAATGTAACGCTGATTTTTTTAAAAAGGTTCTAGAGGAGATATGAGAAATTATAGACTGGTGAGCCTGATGTCAGTGCTGGGCAAAATGGTATAGACTATTATACAGAACAAAATTACAGACTATATTGAAAAGCATGGATTAGTGAGACAATGCCTACATGGATTTAGTGAAGGGAAATCTTGCCTCACCAATCTATTACAATTCTTTGAAGGGGTAAACAAACATGTGGATAAAGGTGAGCAGCTTGATATTGTGTATCTGGATTTTCAAAAGGTGTCTGACAAAGTACTTCATGAAAGACTCCAGAGGAAATTGGAGAGTCATGGATAGGAGGTAGTGTCCTATTGTGGACTAACAACTGGTTAAAAGATAGAAAACAGAGAGTAGGGTTAAATGGTCAGTATTCTCAATGGAGAAGGGTAGTTAGTGGGGTTCCCCAGGGGTCTGTGCTGGGTCCGCTGCTTTTTAACATATTTATAAATGACCTAGAGACAGGAGTAACTAGTGAGGTAATTAAATTTGCTGATGACACAAAGTTATTCAAAGTTGTTAGGATTGTGATAAATTACAAGAGGACCTTACGAGACTGGGTGTCTAAATGGCAGATGGCATTTAACGTGAGCAAGTGCAAAGTGATGAATGTGGGAAAGAGGAACCCGAATTATAGCTATGTAATGCAAAGTTCCACGTTAGGAGTCACAGACCAAGAAAGGGATCTAGGTGTTGTCGTTGATATGTTATGTTGAAACCTCCTACTCAGTGTGCTGCTGCGCCTAAGAAAGCAAATAGAATGTTAGGATGGAAAACAAAAATGAGAATGTTATAATGCCTTTGTATCGCACCATGGTGTGACTGCACCTCGAATATTGTGTTCAATTCTGGTCGTCGCATCTCAAAAAAGATATAGTGGAATTAGAAAAGGTGCAGAGAAGGGCGACGAAAATGATAAAGGGGATGGGACGACTTCCCTATGAGGAAAAGCTAAAGCGGCTAGGGCTCTTCAGTTTGGAGAAAAAGCAGCTGAGGGAAGATATGATAGAGGTCTATAAAATAATGAGTGGAGGTGAACGGGTAGATATGAAGCATCTGTTTACGCTTTCCAAAAATACTAGGACTAGGGGGCATGCGATTAAGCTACAATGTAGTAAATTTAAAACAAATCTGAGAAAGGTTTTCTTCACTCAACGTGTAATTAAACTCTGGAATTCATTGCCAGAAAAGGTGGTAAAGGTGGATAGCTTAGCGGAGTTTAAAAATGGTTTGGACGGCTTCCTAAAGAAAAAAGTCCATACATGGACTTGGGGAAAATCCACTATTTCTGGGATAAGCTGTCACGCCACTGCCGACGATCCGGAGTAGTAAGCCCTTAGACTGCTGCCAGAGACTGGCAACAGCAGGAAGACCTCCCAACAAGGAGTGCGGACTACACCAATAGGCTGGACAGGAACCACAAACTAGAGCAGACTTAGTTTGACCGGACTGGAACCACAAGCTGCAGAGGGCTTGGCTTGGCCGGACTGGAACCACAAGCTGGAGCGGGCTCGGCTTGGCTGAGCTGGAACAGACTTGGCTTGGCTGAACTGGAACCAGATTGATGCTTTTCTTGCATCGAGAGTGGAGTATGACCCAATTGCATAGGCTCTACAGGCTCTAAGGAGGAAACCCCTCTAGGACTAGGATCCTGTGGTGTATCCCGAAAACTCACTCTCTGTATGCCTATCTTCTCTGTAGAGCGCCATTCCTGGTTATGCTCCTGAAAACGAATATCTATCATAGTACAAAGTCCAATCAGGTCGTCTAGTCTGTTCAGGAGTTCACGTCCGGCTAACATCCTTAATCTGGGGTGCCAACTCCTGCAGAAGGTCGCCACCAAAGTCACGGGACTGCAGCTCAAAGATTATCTCACAATCACTGAGGAAACCTCTACAGTCTTTGGGATTCCCGTCATATCGCGGAGGTGCCTGAAGACGGACCCCTGGCTTTACCAGAGCCGTCGCCGGTCCTCAGTCTGAATCTGGAGGAGCCACAACTGGAGATGTCCTAGGTCCTGGGAGGTTAAGCTGCACATATTTATGTAGCTGTTCTACATGTGCATTCACTTCATTATAGAGTTTATAAAGGTGTGCTATCGCACCGGCGGGTGGCTCTTCCGAGCTCATGGCCTTGGCAACCTGTCACGCCACTGCCGACGATCCGGAGTAGTAAGCCCTTGGACTGCTGCTAGAGACTGGCAACAGCAGGAAGACCTCCCAACAAGGAAGCACGGACTACACCAACAGGCCGGACAGAAACCACAAACTAGAGCGGACTTGGCTTGGCCGGACTGGAACCACAAACTAGAGCGGGCTTGGCTTGGCCGAGCTGGAACCACAAGCTGGAGCGGGCTTGGCTTGGCCGAGCTGGAACCACAAGCTGGAGCGGGCTTGGCTTGGCCGAGCTGGAACCACAAGCTGGAGCGGGCTTGGCTTGGCCGAGCTGGAACCACAAGCTGGAGCGGGCTTGGCTTGGCCGAGCTGGAACCACAAGCTGGAGCGGACTTGGCTTGGCCGAGCTCGAACCACAAACTAGAGCGGGCTTGGCTTGGCCGGACTGGAACCACAAGCTGGAGCGGGCTTGGCTTGGCCGAGCTGGAACCACAAGCTGGAGCGGGCTTGGCTTGGCCGAGCTGGAACCACAAGCTGGAGCGGGCTTGGCTTGGCTGGAACCAGATTGAAGTACTCGGGCAAGGCAGACACGAACGGGGAAGGGCTAAAGCTAAGGACAACCATGGTGAAACAAGCAGGCAGGGAGCTATAGCAGAAGAAAGATCAGGGACACAATAAGGAACTGGAGCTAGGCAGAGCAGATACAGCAGTAAGGAACTAAAGTTAAAGACACATGAGGCAAAAACAAACAGAAGAACTAAAGCTAAGGACACACAAAGCAGATACTAGCAGAGCTAGAGCAGTAACAAACACTCTCAGACAAAAGCACATCTGAAGACCTCTGATGCCAAGGCAAAGCCTGAAAGGTCCCAGGTGCTTAATAAAGGCAATTACAGATGATGTCACTGGTGAGGCTTGGCAGCAGAACTACCAAGGCAAGTCGGGAGAGCTGGAACATCAGGACAGGAATGGGACCTGGAAGCCATCTGGGAAACCGAAAAAAACAGCCCATCGCAACCATAGGACCTGGTCCCCCGGAGGCAAGGCGAGCACAGGCATGGAACACAGTCCCAGTCGTGAGATAAGCAGTACAGAATGTTTTGTATTTTTTGGGGATCTTGCCAGGTATTTGTGACCTGGCTTGGCCACTGTTGGAAACAGGATACTGGGCTTGATGGACCTTTGGTATGTCCCAGTATGGCAATACTTATGTACTTATGTACTAAGCATTGTGTACCGATTTTTGAGTTCCATTTACTGGATCTAGCTAGCCCTATGTGCACTTAGCAAATGCGCTCTATTGGGAAGACAGCACTCTATCCACAGACCTCTATAGTACCTCCCCCTCAGCTGTCTCTTCTCCAAGCTGAAGATTCTTAACATTTTCCCCCTCCCCCAAGTCTTTCCTCACATGAGAGTTACTCCATCTCCTTGGAATCTAGAAAATTCACTATATTTTCCTTCAGCAGAGACTCCATTATTTTTCCCACCACCAATGTGAGGCTCACTGACCTGTAGTTTTCTACTTCTTCCCTGTCCCCACTTTTGTGAAGAGGGATCACATTCACTTGTCTCCAATCCCACAGAACCTCTCCAGTCTCTTAAGGATTTATTTAATAGATCTTTAGAGGTTTCACCAAGATTTCTCTGAGCTCCTTCAATATTCTGGGAAGTATCTCATCCAGCCCCATAGCATTCTCCACTTTCAGATTTAAGTCATTTATAAACACTTTCTTCCATGAAGGGAGCAATATTCATTCCATTCCCAGATATACCATTGGCAACTGACCACAGTCCTATTTTGTGTTTAAAAGGGAAAACCTGGGGAAGTTATTTATTTAGCATATCCACTTCATCTTCAATCTCTTCACAAAGTGGTTCTCAGCATCCTTGAGTCTTTCAAGTCCATTCCTAGCTTTTCTCCTTTCTCCAATTTATCTAAAAAAGGTCATCACCTCTAGACATTTTTTTCTTCCACCTTTGTTAGCCATATTTCCCTCTTCACTTCTTTGAGTTTTATTTGGTAATTTTTTCTGTAGTCCTCTTGTTGCGCTCTTCTGTAGTTTTTGAACACTGCTTCTTTTGTCTATTTTTTTTTTCAGACAAGTTCCAGAGCTTAACCATCTGCTGAGTGAAAAAAATATTCTCTCCAATTTGTTGAAGTCACCCAGCAACAATACCTTCCCCTTTTGTTCCTAGCTTGTGGATACCTTCAATCAAATCACTGTCCAGCTTCTCCATTTCTGCCAGAGATCTGTAGATGACACACATGTAAATACAGGTTCCATCTTTTCTTTCCAGGACGATTCATATCGCTTCGTTTTTCCCATGTTCTCTGTATTTCAGCCACTTTAATATTGTTTCCCACAACAAATACAGTGCCACTCCACCACCCCTTCAGTCCTCTCTATGTTTCCTAAAAGATTATAGCCCGGTATGGTTGTGTTCCATTCATGGGAATCATTGAACCACGTCTCTGCAACAGCAACAATATCCAAGTTTGCCTCAAATATCAGCGCTTGCAAATCCTGAACTTTTTTTTTTTTACTTGACATTGTGAGCACTTGTGCTCATTGTTTTCTATTTGTTACTCAAGAATGAGCTGCTTAAATGATTTTTTTTTTATTAGTTTTACCTTCTCTGCTGCTGTCCTGTTTTTCTGGAGGTGACTTCCTGAATTCCCTTGCTTCTTTTTGTCTGGGAAGAGGCTGTGTTGTTAATAAGACCTGCTGTCAGAGCTACTAAAAAAAGTGGAAAATTTACCAGGAACCAGTCAGTACTGGCCCACTGGTGCAGGAACTGAGACTCCAGCTCAGTCTATTCTAAAGGGAGGAAGGAAGGAAATCGGCATTACTTACATCATCCCCCAGACTTAGGGCCCTGTTTACTAAGGCACGTTAGTGTTTTTAACACGCCTACAATTAGCATGCGCGCTGTGTAGGCACCTATAGGAATATTGTAGGCACATACATGGTTAGCACACGTACATGGTTAATTCACGTAAAAATGCTAAGCGGCTTAGTAAACAGGGCCCTTAAGTTTGATATAAAGCAGCATTACTGGGAGTGGCACTCTCAGCCTCAGCTTTTTTCTGGCTCTATCTGCCACTAGTATCTCTTCAAGCTGAAAAACCCTACCCGTGTAGCCTTTCATACTTCCATTTACTAAGCCGTGTGACTTGGTAAACAGGGTAAGAGCTACTCCATCCTTTTCTTTACTTTTTCCAGCTCCGATATATGTGTTTTTGAAACAGGATGACCAGAAATGTAAAAAATACTGAAGGTGCAGTCACACTAAGATCTACAGTCATGATACAAAAAATAGAACAGAATATAAAATTAAATAATTCTTAACATTTTATTTGAATATTTTTTTTTTTGGCTGCTGCTGTTGCTGTATCCTCAGCTGAGGGCTTCAATGACTAAGAGGTTGATACAAAAGTTGCAATAAAATATACTGTGATACAGTAAGCTAATAAGACACAAATTCAAAGTGCAGAGAACTTGCATGTTATCAGGGAAAGACTGCTAAACACAAGCACACAAAGGTTCTGCAGTCAGGGCACCTTCATCATGTCTGAAGAAAATGAAAGTGCTAGCCTGCATTTGTACGGAACCAGAATGTTGTTCTGTGTGTACATATTAACCTTGATAACATTTTTGAGAGGTTAATATCTATGCTGAGAACATTCTGCTTCATGCATAGATAAATCTTTCAAAAGTTATAGGTACCTGTTATGGTCACAGGAATAAAAACAAAACAAAACCATCAGTAAATCTCAAAAGGCAGCATTAAATCCTCTCGAATAACTCTTCTGCACTATTTCGGATCGACAGTGAACTTCATGTGTTGTGCAGGTCTCAACATCCCATTTTACTTCTGTGCACTATGGAGGAATAGCAAATGGCCCCATGCGTTTCATGTGAGTGAACATCTACACTGAACCTTTTTGTGCACTGTGCGCCCAATAACATGCACATACCTCATGGTACTTTTCTGTATCAGCCCACCTATAGGCGAGATTACTTTTTCTTCTATGCACTGCTTTGCACATCCAGATTAAAATTGATAAATATTTAAATGCCAAGTTCCCCAGGTTGGCAAGGTTTGTCTACAATTCCTAATGATCCATTTGTGTTCAACCACTTTGAATAATGGTGTCATCTGCATATCTTTCCCCCTCAATCACTGCTTCCTTTTCAGAGTAGTTGATCTGGTTTCTGTAGAGAAAGGTTTAGAATCCTGTTTTTTGGGTTTGTTTGTTTGTTTTTTTACTATGCCAGTTTCTATAGATCTCCCTATTAATCATGCAAAAAATGTAGACTTGGCCTATAGGGAAAAGGAAGGGAATGGGACTTGATATACCACCTTTCTGTGGTTTTTGCAACTACATTCAAAGTGGTTTACATCCTATATACAGGTACTTATTTGTGCCTGGGGCAATGGAGGATTAAGCAACTTGCCCAGAGCCACAAGGAGCTGCAGTGGAAATCAAACCCAGTTCACCAGGATCAAAGTCCGCTACACTAACTCCATTAAAATAAGTCAAAATGCTACTTTACTGTTAAGGTTACACAAACCTTAAGTGAGCCTCAGATTTTACTGGTGTGGTATAGAGGCTGGACTTGCACTGTCTTTTATCTCTAGACCACTTCAAAACAAACTCGGAAAGTAAGCACTGTAAAGGATGGCCTATGTGTGTTGATTGTTTCAATCCACTACCAAGGGTTATAGCTAAAGAATTTTGTAACAAGAACAAAAACATAACTGAAGTGATATTAAGTAACAGCCTACAGAATATTACAACTGCGAGATTTCTTAAGAGCCTTCTTCAGTTAAAATAAACACGCAGAACTATTTTAAAGCAAAAACATATAAATTGATGTCTAAAATCTCTTACTTTGTTCCCACTAATCCAACAGGAAAAAACATGTAGAAAATAATTATTGTAAAAAGCACCCTAGCTGATAATCCATGGTTAAGGATAATGCACTACTCTGCCTCCCCAAATCATTTGAGACTTACAATACGCCCCCCTTTCTGGGGAAGAAGTAAACGAAACCTATCAACAATGTGATAAGCGATTCCCCTTCTTGAGAGAATATTTTATTTCATTTTGCTTTTTATGATGGACAACACTTCGCACAACATCCTGATTACCGGCAGTGGAATATAAGTTTTTATAAATAAATAATGCCACCTTATAAGCATTGTGTGTCTCCCAAGCAGGATTTCACAGAAAAGGCCACGAGGCAGCGGTATTTTCCTAGCAATGCACATCCACAATCAACAATCGCTGTAAGCCACAAACAAGCACCAGAACTGAGACGAGAGTGCAGCAACACTCAAAATCCAACCCCCCCGGAAGGGATCAAAACACCGCAGTTAACCGTGCTAAAATTTGGTTTCTCTTCCCGGCAAACAACACTCGGAGGAACATAAACACACGTCACAAAAACACAAGCACACGGCTGTTAGAAAGGTTTCACTCACCATGATGGCCCGATCTTCTCCGGTCCCAGGCCTACTTTGGGACCAACCAACAAGCGGCAACCTCATTGGTTTACGAAACCGTGGTTCAAAGGCGAAAACTTGCTCGACGCAGCGGCCCGCTGCCAGCGGGGCTACTAGAGGGAGGAGAGAAAGCCTGCAGAATTACAAAACTAGCCAATGAAAAAAAAGGAGCTAAAGCTCAGAGCGTGGACGGCTGGGGCATTTTAAGTTTCAGTGGCGCACGGCGAGATGATACATGAAGCGCTATAGAACGGATGGGGGAGGGGAGCTACTCTGGAAGATAAGGGAGGACCTTTTCCTGTTCCCTTCAGAAGCGTCAAACAAAGTGAAATTTCTCTGACGGGAAGTTAATTTCTCCTCGGCGGTATCCCGTCTCTCTTTTTCTCTCTGCACATGCATGAACACCTCTAGCCTTTGCCCTTCACAGCAGGTTGGTGTCCATCCGCACCAAGAAAATGTGGCAGAAGAGGCGCTGAGACTGGCTCGACGTTCCCCAAAACAGAGAAGTTCTCAACAGTTGCGTCGTACGTATGGGTTACGTTACGCGCGACGAGCGGGCGACGTGATATAGCGTAACCGCTTCACTTGGCGCAGATACGCACAGAAAAAAAAAAAGTTCTGCAGAAGCCGACTGTGTGTGCTTTGACTTCCGCTCTTGAGTTTGTGAAGCTGCTACGGCTGGGACCGTGGACTACTTGAGAAAGGGTAGTTCGAGTTGAAGGCTTAATGATGAGGAGTTCGGAATCGGAGCTTTTTCTTTACCCTGTAATGGATTCTAGCGAGCCGGTGGATCTAGGGAGTAAAATATTCGCCAGAAATAAAAAGTGGCCGTCTCGGGTACTCTCCATGTTTTGCTGTTTGGTGATTCTATCGGTCGTTGCCTTTCTTCTGGCTTTCGTCTATGTCATCATGAAAGGTATGAGCGGATGCTTTTATTTATGGCTATTGTTGGAAGCGATTAGGATAGATCTAATGTAGGCGAGCGGTTAAAGGAAAGGCAGGTTGTTTTAAGCATATGTGGTGCCCTAGGCTATTGTTTCCTAAGTCTGGTCCTTACCATTGCCAGTCAGGTTTTTAGGATATCCACAATAAATATGCATGAAAGAGACTTGCATATAATGGAGGCAGTTAATGCTCATTAAATGAATACATAATCATTGTAGAAAACCTGAAAACTTGACTGTCGAGGAGTACTCCAGGACTGGACTAAGGGAAACACTGCTCTAGGCAAGCCTTTAGCCAACGCCCCACCAGCAAAAGCTGCTCAAGACCATATCCTTCCACCCCCCCCCCTTAGTTCTGTATTTTCTCCCCCCCCCTTTACAATAGGTGTTAACATAGTAATTTGTATTATGTTTGGAACTCCCATTCATTGAACACTTAAATGAATGGGAGTTCCAAACATAATACAAATTACTCCCCCTGGACTAAATGAAGCATTTGCTTAATGTTTGGTGTGCTGAGCACCTACAGAACTAATTTCTCTTTTCAATAGGTGTTAATACCTCAAGGATTGGGAGTGCTAAGCATAATACATATTATTCTCCCTGGACAAAATGAAGAGTTTGCTTAATATCTGGGGTGCTGAGCACGCACAGAGCTAATTCCTGTAGCCCCATTCTGCCGCGTTCAGCATCTCCCTACCGCCCCACGTCTAATCTCACTTCGTGTCCAGCATTTTGTCGCACCACAATAGGCCGCAATTAGAGATGAGCTTTGCAGTAGAGGTCCATGCTTAAGAACTGTTCACATCTGCCCAACGTTAGATGTGCTGTTATAAACAGCTTCCTTGAAGCCTTGCCCTAGCATTTCAATAGGTTTTAGGTTGAGACTTTAGTTTGACCAACTAAAACACAGCCTCTCTACAGCCATTCAGTAGGTTTGAGTATTTATGGTCCTTGGCTTGCAGCATAACCTACTTTTGGATCGGCTTCAGCCTGACATTTTCCTTTAGAGTATTTTTCTGATATACTTCAGAATTCAAGATACCTTCAGTGCTGGGAAGCCATCTAGGCTGATGCAACAACATTCCTCCACAACAGCGCTTCATTTGGTTGAGGTTCTTGACTTACAAGGCAGTATATGGTTTTCACTAAACAAAATGTTATTTTGAACAAGAAATTAACTTTTAATTCACCTAACCAGAGAGCTGCATGGGAAAGGGGATTGCGGGAAGCCCATGGGCTTCCTGTGGGTGTGGAAGAATTTGCCATGGGATTCCCAAGGAAGTGTAGTCAAAATCTCTGCTGACTCCAGAATGAGGCTTGGAATGCACTGAGAGAGGTGGTTGAAATGCCAGAATGAGGTTTGGAATGCCCAGAGAAGCAGCTGGAACACCAGACTGAGGTTTGGAACACTCATTGGTTGAATAGTGAATACCATCCAAAAAACCTTGGGAGGCTGTTGGGAGGAAACGGAGGGCTGTGAGCAAGTAAATAATAGTGTTGACTCCTGTGGGTACGAGGGCAGATAGAGGAGATGTTAAGCGGATGGAATGGATTTTGGCGTGTACAGGTGGTTATGGGTTAGATTCCATTGGGGATGGGTGAAGTTTTTGTCCCCGTTTAACTTTTTACAGAGCACATTTATTCCAGAACAAGGGTTCTGTACCCAGTCCTTGGAACACAGCCAGCTAGTTAGATTTTCAGGGTGTCTACAATTTATTTATTTGTTACATTTGTATCCCACATTTTCCACCTATTTGTAGGCTCAGTGTGGCTTACATAGTACCAGAGAGGCCTTTGCAGGCTCCAGTGTGAACAAATACAGGGTGATGTGGTAAGATCAAGTTCATGTGGCACAGCCAAATTAGGGAATCAGAGAATGGAAGAGTTGTGTTATGTCCATTACGTGCTTTAGTTTGGTTGTGTTGCAGAGAAGTTGGATCGGTAGAGTATGCCTTTTTAAACAGGTTGGTTTTTAGTAATTTCCGGAATTTTAGGTGGTCATACGTCATTTTCAAGGCTTTTGGTAATGTGTTCCACAGTTGTGTGCTTATGTAGGAAAAACTAGATGCGTAAGTTGTTTGTATTTAAGTCCTTTGCAGCTTGTGTAGTGCAGATTTAGATAAGATCGTGTTGATTCAGATGTATTTCTAATTGGTAAGTTGATCAAGTCTGTCATGTAACTCGGGGCTTCTCTGTAGATGATTTTGTGAACCAGGGTGCAGATTTTGAAGGTGATGCGTTCTTTGATTGGGAGCCAGTGTAGTTTTTCGCGGAACATGCATGAGATAAACTTGCATGCAAATTTATCTTATTAGATATTCATTGTAGACATTCTGAAAACCTGAATTGCTGCGTGTGTCCTAAGGACTGGATTGAAAATCCATGTTTCAAAACATCATCTAGTGGTGGGCAACCTGCAGCCCATCATTGAATTTTAATGTGGCCCATGAGATCCTAGGACCTAAAAGCAGAAAACATCATTAACCAGAGAACTTGTTAATTTTAAATACAGTATTTTGCAAATGTTTTCAGAATAACCACTTCAGCAGTTTGTTTCCATTGTTTTTATTACATTTTTACTTAAATCACAGAAGGTCTATGGAACTCTGTGTATTTCCAGTTCTGACATTACATAATGTTGCTAGGGTTAGTAATGACATTCATGTGGCCCTCTATATATAAAGGTTGCCCACCTCTGGTCTAGATGATCTTTGGCAAAGCTGAGGCGGGCAATAGTGTTTTAGAAAGCAGAGGGTTTTTTTTTTTCTAGCTATCCTTCCATGAGCATCGTTCCTAGTCATTTTTTTTTCCTGATGGTTGATGCATGAACCCTCACATAAAACACAGGAAGAGAGGCTTGCAGACCTTTTAGATGTTTAGAGTTCTTTTTGAGTTCATGGATGATTTTCTGGTTTGTTGTTAGGGTAAACTCGGCAGAATAACTGCTCTTGCATAGTTGCTCATCTGCTTTTTCCATTTGTAGACAATTTGACAATAGATGGATAAAGCCCTAAATGTTTAGAAATAGGCTTCTAACTTTGTCCAGACAAATGGGCATCAATAACTTTTTCACAGATCCTCTGAACTTTAAATCATGAGTTGATGAGGTCTTACTAGCTTTATGGTGAAGACTAAACACTAAGTGGTTGATACTCAACAGGGTTTAAACAGGCAGAAGAGACTCCTGCCTATTTAAACCCCTCTTGCACAATGCCCCTAAATATCCCCTCTGACCACCATAGCACTTTGCAGTAAATGCTGAGGTGGTCTGTGGGCAGAGTTGGGCAGGAGCTGGCAGTTACGCAGGCATTGGCCACATTCACTGTTGGTGCCCACAGAGCTCACTGGGAAGATAGGACAGCCTTTTGTGCAGTTCTGTCTTTGCTCACTTAGCTATACGAATGCCAACATTGAATATCAACCAGTATTCACATAACTTTGGGTCAGTGGCTGACCTGAATATTCAGTGCTGGTGCCTGGACATTCACAGGCTGAATATTGGGCAGTAACCCTTTATAGGACAGTCTTTCTAAACCCAGTTATACAGACTTACTTGGCAGGGTGGTTTACATTTCAGTATCTGATTCTATTTAGCCAATTAATTGTGTTAAGGAAACTTGGGGTTCTCATGCTTAATCACACAAAGATGTTTAATGCTGATCCTTTTTTGTTGTGATTATTATTTTTTATAAGGGTTTAGGTTAGTATCTATTCATATTTTGAGTACAAATTGTACCAAAAATAGACTAGCCTAGGCATTCACACTTTTTCTCAGCACTATAGAAGGCATTAAAGTTATTTTACCCAATTGCTTGATTGACAGTTATCAAATTCGACACAAGAAGACAATGGTACATTAGTTGGCCTTTCCTGTATACAATTTAGATGAGCATGGACTAGAATAATGGATGATCAACAAGAGCAGCACCATCACCCAAGAGACTTGGGCTCTATTTCAAAACTTCATCTTTTTTTAATAATTGTTTGGCTAATAGGGAGTGAGAGTGATAGAGAAGCAACTCCATAACCACCTGGCAGGGAATTCTAGTCACTACACAATCAAATTATTTGAGCATTGCTCAGCACAGCATTCACAAAACCCCCCCCCCCCCACTAAAATAACCCAAACACCCCCCCCCCTACCCCCCCCCCCCCCCCCGAAAGTTAATTCTACTTCCTTGCCTTATCAGCTAGCGACTGTCGATGCAGTCATGCCTATACAGCCTATTCACTTTGGGCCATGTTGGCATTAATGTGTGGCTTTGTAAAAGGGGTCCTTAGATATTTTTGGATCAGTGAGCCAAGAATATTTTTAATGTACTGTACCTCTGAATTTTCAGACTCGACCACTTCAACTTATAAAAAGTGTGACTTTTTCTGTGCATGTTTTTATTTATATGTAATAAAAATTCATTCTTTGTATTTGCAGATCTTCGGTCTGAAAAAGAAAGACATGATGATGGATTAGAAACTAGTTTATTAGGTATGATACCTCTTCATTTTTAGAAAATGGGAATTGCTTTGTAGATCTTAATTACATAATGAGCCCTGATTATCTGTGAAACTGTTCTGACTGGTCATCATGTTTTTTTTCCTTAATATTTTTGTTTTGAAGATTGGACTTGGGTACATCAGAGAGGGAGTATAACAATGACCAGCAAATAGAAACATTTGACCAATCAACACAAAATCTGCCTAAAGGGATAACCAGTGAAATGTAGCTAAGGTTAGTATGAGCTGGTACAACAAGCAATTCTCTTATGTCTAGGGCAAAGAAAATACTCTTAACAGGGATGGAAAAATAAATCTAAAAGGTATCTAAATGTTGACGTATTTCTCCTGATTGGGCTGGGAAGAGATGGCACTGCCACAACCAGTGTGGACCAGTTAGAGCAGCAGCAGTCTTGAGCTGTTCTCTGCTGCTAGGCAGCATAGAGCAGAAGAGGCTTAGGAAGGAAAAGAATCTAGAACGGACAAAGAGGGGAATGGAGGAGAGTGACTGAAAAGAGGGAAGAAAAGGGGGGGGGAAAAGCTGAATGGAGTTGTGGGGGGGGGGGGGGGAATCAACGAAAATAAAATGGACAAAAAAAAAAGCTGTAAGACATTCATAGTACTATGTTTTGCTCCTGGAATTATAAATGAGGCAACAGACAGGACCTCATCACACCTGTTGTCCTCCCTCCTAACCATTCTACCTTTACTTCTTTCCTCATCTGGGCTGCCACCTCTGTCTGTTCTGTTCTTTCCCTCTGGGTCAGGCATGCACACTCCGGGTCCTTAATTTCCATGATTCTAGAGTAGTAGGTTCTCATCCCTGCCCCAATGACAAGCTTTGCTCCCGGACAATTCCCATATTTTATAAAGCTGGAAGGAAGCCTACATGCAGATCCTTCCAGTCCTGCCTTTTGTTTGAACCTGTTTCTTTTTTCCCCTCTCTTTCTGCTAGCTCCCATGACTTTTTATGTCTGTCAGTTGCAAGACAGGAGGGGCTTTTGTGTCTTCTGACCTCCCAGAGCCCTACTTTGGTTTTTTTTTTCTTCTCATTATTATTTCCCCCTCCTCTGCAGTTTTATTGAAAAAGGCTTTTTCATTACATAATTTCCCACTATTCCCGAATCTGTGGGATAGTTGTGTCCATCAACCAGAAGGTGTAGAGAGAAAATACTGAGGAGCTGGACTGGATGCCAAAAGAGAGATGCCTCATCTCAGTTTTTAGTTCTCTGTCTCCAGCAGGCGGATGGATACACTTTTCAGCCTCTGGTTCTGACTGCTTTGCTCCTGGTCCAGTTGGTCAGCTGGTCGCCAGTTGAGCTTTGTGGGTGGCTTGAGTCTGCAGTCATAACTGGAGGTCTTCAGATCCCTGTCTCTGGTGCCATGCAAATTTGCTTCTTCCCTCCCTTCACCTCTCCGCTGTTTCCGATAAAGCTCTCCTTTTCCAGCACAACAGCTTTAAAAAAAAAAAAAACAAAGGAGAAGAAAAGAGGTTTGTTGGAGATCATGGGACACGGGATCAGTCTTTGAGCCTTTCTCATCTGTGGTAGACTGTGAGCTCGTGCCATCTTTTTCTTTTAATGCAGTCCATTGACTTTTGTATATTTTGTCCTTGTGATGACTTATACTATGCCAAGATTGGAAATACAGTGAGACAGAATAATAGAATTCAGTAACATCCAAAACTTATTAATTAGCATTATAATTGTGTTCGCATAACTGAGAATGTTACAATCCAACTTAGGACTCAGGATCCTCACGCATTACCATAATGTTTTCTTCTTAACCATGTATATATGCACCTGATGTATATATACACCACGATCTGTTCCATGTATGTTATGTTACATGTTTATTACCATATATGTATGTACCTTAACGCAATACTGCTTGTAATTCTGTTACCTGGAAATGGCAACTGCCATTACGGCAAATGTAAGCCACATTGAGCCTGCAAATTGGTGGGGAAATGTGGGATACAAATGCTACACATAAATAAATACATAAAAATGCTGTTATCAAATCATATTAAGCTTGATGTCGACTTGGTTAACTTCATCATCTATATACAAACACACAGCCGGGAGACAAAGATTAAACCACCACTGGCCCCCCCCCCCCCTAAAAAAAAAATGCCTTATACTAGTAGACTTGAAGAAGAAATAAACATATATCACAGAAAAATCTCTGCATGAATATAATATGTGGTAAGGTGTCCCTGTAAACAGACCCTCCCAATGATACATTGATCACAATTTATAACAAATGACTACCTATAAAAAATTATTCTGTTATTATACTTCTTCTGTGTACATCGGTATGCTGCACAAGCTGGCGTGTTTGAAAATATAAGTGAGATTAAATAAAAATGCTACCAACAATAAAGAATGGCACCGTGGATGCAGCAGCTCATAACTGTTTTTGAATGTTAAGGGATGATGGCTGCCGTTTGAAAATATAAGTGAGGTTAAATAAAAATGCTACCAACAATAAAAAAAAAACATGGATGCAGCAGCTCGTAGATTGGTTTGTTGTGTTTTGAGTGTACGGGGATGAAGGCTGTACAGGGGAGGGAAAACAGCAAGGACTCTGTATTGAAGGTTTGGTGTGGTTGCTGGTCATCCATGTTCTCCCCCCCCCCCCCCCCCCCCCCCCCCTTGTAACTTCTTGTTCCGGTGCAGAGCCAGCATCTTGAGACCGACACTGAGTCCCGATCTTGTCGCCTGCTGTGGGAAGCAGCAGCAGCGGTTTGGATGTCAACGGGAAGGAGGGAGGGAAGCAGCTGCAGCGGCTTGGGTGACGGAGGGAGGAAAGCAGCAGTGGCTTGGTGACTTCAGGAGGGAGGTGGGGAAGTCCCAAATCAGGACTCGCAATTTTTAAAAAATTTATTCATTTTTCCCTGAATCAATTTGCTCAAAATGAATCGTGAATTGGGCAGCTTTTTAATCACAGCTCACATTACAGGGTCCTTGGATGTGAGGACAGACTCTCAGCAGGCATTCCTTGGACCTGGGAGAATGGGAACTATCCAGCCAGGGCTTTGAGCTGAAAGTGTTCTGATGGGGTTCTCCGCGTTTTGGAATTGATGGTGATGAAAAGGAATGCCAAAGGGCCCTAGTTCTTCAGCCACTGGAAAAAACCAGAATCAATGCCCTACTGCAGCCCTGGCCAGAGACACATTTCTGCTGTATGTGTTCCCTCCTTGGCCCATGGCAGGCCGCGTGTTGAGAAGGATCGCATTGCACCAGGGTCAAATAATTTTAAGTTTTAAGTTTTATTTAGTACTTGATATACCGCCTTTACTTTACGGAGATCAAAGTGGTGTGCAATTTGCATAATAAAATAGCAAGAAATAAACTACAGATGTAGACAAGAAAGACACCGATTCTTTGATTCGGTCTGTCATATTTAGTTCAAATTAAATCCATTTCTTATAGCCTTGGATTGGCCTGGCCATGGTACACAGACCTGATTCGACTGCTGGACAGGGGTCCTCTCCATCTTCTGCAGGTAGACAGCCTACTGAAGCAAGGTCCGGTGCTCATGAAGGATCTATGCCCTTTGGTCTTACAGCTTGTCCGTTGTAATGGCTCAGTTGAGATGAAAAGGTTATTATGATTTGGTCATTGCTATCTTGCTACAGGCTCTGAAACACTATACTTCCATGGCAAATGTGAGGGTGTTCTGAACGCAGACTTTAAATCGCACACATCCTAGCGTTGGGTTCTCTAAAAGGTCTGGTTGTGGCTTTGGCCTATTTCAGGGGCCGACTACAGAAGACATCTCTTGCAGTTTTCCCGGTTCCTTCCTTTCCAATAGTGGAGATCAGTGTTTCATCTTAACCAATCTGTGGAGCTTCTGTCCTTTTGCTGAGAGAACAAAGAGTATTAGTATTCTTTCTTGAAGCTTCTAGATAAGTGTACAGTCCTCACTGGATATGTGGAAGTCATGAATGAGTTTTTCAAATTGGACAGACTGTTCTTTTTGGTAAGCAGAGGCTTGGCCTCACAGCTTCCAAGCCCACAATTGCTTAATGGCTGAAGGAGTCTATTGAGACAGCTTATTTTGTTTGTGGGGAAACAGGCTCCTCAGGCCTTATACAGCAACATCCTGGGCATAGACTACTTTGCTGTCTCTAGTAGATGTTTGCAATGCGGTGATGTGGTTGACTCTGCATACCTTTGCCAAGCACTACAGAGTGGATGTTTCCGGTAGGCCTGGAAGCAAGTTTGTGGGCTTTGGTCCTCAGGGCGGCAGTGCCAAGATCCCACACACTCAAGGGATTGCTTTTGAACATCCCATAAGTTCTGAACTAGTGGGAAGCTACGTAATGAAAGGACTACTACTACTACTACTGTAAACCATTTCTGTAGCGCTACCAGTCATACGCAGCGCTTCACAATTGAACATGAAGAAAAGACAGTCCCTGCTCAAAAAGAGCTTACAATCTGAAAGGAGAAATTATCTGATGATTTTCTTTCCATTAGTCCTTCTCAGCATTCCAGAGTCTCACCCGAGGTTTCTGACATGTTTACTTGGTGCAAAATAATGGATCAAATAATGACTGCTGCCTTGCTTGGTGCTTCCTGCATATCCCTTGTTCTTTACAAGTTGTCTAGAGATGAGAGGTCCACCACACCACCACTCATCTGGTTAGTGAGTTGTTTAAGGTTGTTGTGTTTGTTTTGAGTTTCCTTTTTCTGCTTGTTTACGTAAATACTGAGTTGCTGGACTAGATGCCAAGAGAGAGATGCCTCAGCTCAGTTTTTCATAGTAACATAGTAAATGACGGCAGATAAAGACCTGTACGGTCCATCCAGTCTGCCCAACAAGATAAACTCATTTTACATGGTATGTGATATTTTATATGTATACCCGAGTTTGATTTGTCCTTGCCTTTCTCATGGCACAGTCCGTAGAAGTCTGCCCAGTACTGTTCAGGTCTCTATCTCCACCTGCTGGTTGATGGACACAACTATCTCACAGGTTGTATAATATTATTTATTTATTTTTATTTATTTAGATTTTCTCACACCTTTTTCAATAGTAGCTCAAGGTGAGTTACATTCAGGTACTTATCAGGTAGGTAAGACCTAATTTCTTCTCCCTGGAAGCCTGTTTTTTAATGGAGTTTTTTTCCCCCCTTATCCTTCTGGTTGGTGGGGAGCATTAGTCCTGTCAGAGAAGGAAAAAAAGAGCAAAATAAGCAAAATGTCCTCACAAAAAGGGGAATAATTCTTTGTCTTCTAGAATTTTTTTTAGCTGACACTAGGTTTTCTAAATATTTTTCCACCCCTGTTGAGTAGTGCAGTTTCAAATCTTCAGGATTTTATATGTACACAAATAATCAACACCCAGAAATGAAAGCCATTGTTTTAGTTATTCCCATGTTGTAGACTGCCTATACAGCTCATCTGTGCCCCCAAACCATTAACTGCATTTGAATATATGTATTGTGTTTTCATTTACTATTTGGGGGGGGGGGGGGGGGGGGGGGGAATTTGTGTTTTGACTACCACATTGATATTTTAAGCACTATACGAGAACTTTTTTCCTATACCTATTTATAAAAATTTGTGGTCTGGAAAGCCTGTTTAATAAAATATTTATTTAAAGCAGCATTAATTCCTAGGTCCCTCAAAGTATCAATTTATTAAGTCTTATTCATAATTTTATCTTTATCAAATCTTTTGCTGTTTCATCTATTTTTATATGACAGAGAAATGGGGTTAGATCATTAGATTTCCCCCAAAAACCTTTCATCAGTATGTGACCACCTACTGTCAGGGAGACTGTGGTAAAAATATGTGGCATTGGCAACCATGAAAGCTGATGTTATCTCCAACTTTCGTCACTATATATACAATAAGCCAAATTGGTACTAGTGAAAATTGAAGCTTGGTTGTGATACCTGTTAAAGAGACTTTAGCTACTTTTGGCATCTGAAGAGTATTTGACCCGAGTTGGCCAATGTGAGCTCCCTGACTCAGCATAAATTTTCTTATGTTTCTGTGACCAACAAAAAATATGTAGTATGTTTTTTTTTTTCAGACCTAACACATCATTAGATGGTAGAATGATAGTGTAAAATAAAATTATATAATATGGTAAATAACGGATATAGACCAGAGGTCCTTTCATTCTTTCTGATGTTTTGTTTAGGGATCTTAACTGCTGCTGTATTCAGATTTCCCTCGTGCCTTTTTTACAGTATAATCATTTTACTGCTGTTACATACAAGTTACCAAATGCTTTTTTTTACTATCCTCTTGCCATTAAGGGATGCTTTTGTGTTTCCCATGCCTTTTTGCATTCCATTACCAATTTTGTCTCCAGCTTCATTTGGAAATCCATTCCATGCATCTACTGACCTTTCCATGAGGAAGTATTTCCAAATATTTTAGTCTACCACCTTTTAGAGCATCATGTCATAACCTGGTTGTGTCACTTTATTTCTTTTCAAAAATGTTAATGTGTGCATTAATATGTTGTCTGGACCATATCTCTGCAAAAATTGCATTTCTCATTCCTTTTTGAATTATGTTATTTTTTTTCTTTACCACTGTTCCTAATGGATGCATCAGCAGTTTTGAGAGGTGAAAGTATGCTACAGATGTCTAGGGCCAGACTACGATGTGCTCAACTGCACTCACTGTACACAGATATCATCAAGGGTTCAGCAATTTAGGACCTATAAGATGGTGGCTGTTTAGTCTCGGCTGTTGCTCCTGACAAGAAGAAAGCAACAAGCTGCCTCTGGCTCCTTGTTTCCAAAGCATACCTCTCTGCCAGAGGATTTAACATCCGAAATTCAGTTGGAAGATATAGCTTCCCTCTTATGGGAGGGGCAAGAAACCTAGTGCAATCATTTTTGAAATATTACAGCATGTTAATGCCTCAAAGGAGTGTTGTGGCTGGCAGTACCAGTACACAAACCTATCACATCCAGCCTTGAATTTCCTACATAATATGATAAGTTGTGCATTAAAGTACATCCTTGTCTGGGATTTGATGTAGCACAGTCGTATAGTCATATAATCTATTCTAAAAGAATTTGGTGGTGAAAAGGCCACGTATACCCCACTTGTTAACTTTAGGACACTGGGGAGGGGGGCTTATTTTCAAAGCATTTAGACATGCAATGTACCATATTAACCTATGGTACTTTGTATGTCTAAGTGCTTTGAAAATGAGCCCCCTTAATCTCATAAGAAGAAAGATGTCTCGAGGATCTGTGTTAAATGCAAGGATAATAACACATCTGTATTGTGTCAAATTCTTATTTATGTGGAGCATAAGTTCTTAAGACCAAGTAGTTGATACAGAAGAATGCAAAAAAAAAAAATACAAATCTACTAAGAGCTTTCCTGGCATAGAGAGGGGCAACAAAGCTAATTAGGCTCAGAACATTATCCCCCAGATTCTATAAAGAGCACCCAAATATCCATGCCTAAATTTTGGCACAATACATAGAAGTGCATACAACCTAATTGATAAACCAATTAACATCAATGATTGGATGCTAATCAATTATTGATAATTGGCACCAGTTAGGAATTGTGTGCACGTTTGACTGGGCACCCAAATCCTATATTGCAGAACTCAAAAGGGGGGAGGGGCATGGAATGGTCAGAGGCATTCTCAAAACATGCGTGCAGTGTTATATCGGTGCCCAACTTGCGTGCCAGGATTTATGCCAGCTGGTTTCAGCTGGTATAAGTCCTCGCAACCAAAGATAGGCACAGGAATCCCCACTAGGCGCTATTATATAAAGCTTGCTCATCCTGGATCACCGTTTATAGAATAGTGCTGATTTTTCCCGGCTCCTATTTTTCAGCACCATTTACTGAATCTGGCCCTATGCTTCTTTGGGAATGTTCCCAATGAGCTGGCCAATGTGTCTGGATAGGTTCAAACCTTGTTAACAAGGTAAAGGTGGCAGACCTAATTCTTTCATCTGAAAGGCTAAGCTTAGAAAACTGAAAATCATGCTGAATTAGTTTATGCTTCTAAATAAATGAA
Organism: Microcaecilia unicolor; assembly: GCF_901765095.1. Lineage (NCBI taxonomy): Eukaryota > Metazoa > Chordata > Amphibia > Gymnophiona > Siphonopidae > Microcaecilia > Microcaecilia unicolor. The sequence goes on along the minus strand of NC_044037.1, from coordinate 250,491,757 downwards.
TAATAAAGGACCAGTGCTCCAGTCTTCAGATCCACTCTTTGGCTACAGCAGAGCAGAGAGCTGTGAAGAGAATAGTCTGGAATTGTATTATTGACAGACAGCTATGTGAAAGTGATCTGAAATTCCAGTATTGAAAAGGGGATCCAAGATGGCAGCTGCATGATGAGAGGTTGCAGCATGCCTCAACCTTTTGGTTTTTGCCAGCTGAAATGGGGAAGCGAAAAGGGCAGTCAAAAACAAAGGCCCTCAGTCCTCTTCCTCGCTCCCCAGACTGATCGATACTTTTGTGATATATGCAGGAAAACTGGAACAAGGTCCAGAGCCATGATTGTTGGAGTCACAGAATACGGGAGGAGGAGTTGGGCATTCCCTAGGACCGGAAGTCTCTCAGCCTGAACAGTAAAATCCTGCCTTTGCAACCAAGAGCAACAAGCTCCCCTGCCTTTTGTAGTTCAGTACTCTCTGTTAGAGGGACATGAGCAGCTGGTGTATAGGGTGAGAGTGTGGTTCAGGAGTGTTCACTAGAGGAGGATGTCACTGAAGAACAATAATATAGTGCAGTTGGCTTAGCGCACCCCAAGATGGAAGAGCTCTGTGTTCATACGCCTGTTATCAAATTGTAACTGGGGTAGGAGGATTTAATTTAGACAATGTTCCTCAAGAGCTACCTGGGACATACCTGAATATATCCACAGAAATGAGTTCAGACTCAATAAGTCTGTCTATTTCAGAAGCAAGTAAAACAATTTTTCCAGTTGTTATAAAGAGTCTGGCTCGTCAAATTAAGACTTTGGGGTATAAAATTCAGTATGATTTTCAGTTATCTAAGCTTAACCTTTCAGTTGAAAAAGATTAAACTCTATAACAAGCCGTTTCTCAGATGCAGTTAGTTGAAGTGGTTGTTTCTTCCTCCTGCAGGTTTTTTCAGTTGGGAGATGTCTGTGTTCCTTCACAATCTTGGCTTTGTCAATTAAATATTGAGTGTTTCAGGACTGCATAGGACTTAATAAGGTGGCGTCACTTGATAGTTTCCTGTCTCCCTACCTGCCTGTAGGAGAGCATATAGCCACTCGTTGGGAATGGTCTAGAAAGATTCAAGGAAGGAAAACTAACGAGTAAGGCCTAATTTCTTCATTGACACAGCTATGTGAATCTGATCCAAAACTGTGGCATTGATAGAGGATTATGGGAATATTAATTGACAGGTTCATGTTGTATTGTGAAATAATGTTTTAATATGTTTTATTGTGAACCGCTTAGCTTCAAGGCAGTATAAAAATGAATAATTGAAAGCAAATAACCTCTCAGGAAAGCACTTTCCTTTTTAGAAGACAGTGTATGCCCCAGAGAAGGATTTATGGCTATACCAGAGTTGGTGGTGTAGCCAGCAGCAGCAACAATCATCCAGACACCTATCCTACAGTGCAGCCTAAGGCTACCTCGAGTTTTTGAAAGTTTTTGCATCCACTACTAAGATCTGCCTTCCATCCGAAAACAAACCCTTTAACAGGTCTTGGCAGGCAGTAATGAGAGTCAGATGGGCCAAGGTTATTGGCTATATTTAAGATCATTCCGCTCATGATGCTAAACCAGACCCATCCATGCAGCGTAAGCTGCAAAAAGAATTGGACTCCCTTTTCTGGAAGAGGACGCTGGAACACATCATGGAGATCAGCAATAGCTTTTATGCCAAATATTTTATTTGCAGTTTTAAATTTTAACTTGAGTACAACTTGTTAAGGGAAGGCAATGGCAAACCATTCTGCTAATAGTGTGCCAAAAACTGTCATGCAGGTGGCAACTCCCATAAGTCATTCACAATGCGGTGCTTGCTTAAAGGGGACTACCTTTACCATTTGTTAAGAAAAATAATGTATATAAAGAAAAACAGTATTTATTTATTTATTATTACATTTGTATCCCGCGCAGGTTCAATGCGGCTTACATAGTAAAAGGAATACAGAATTACATTGGGAAGTGAATCTACAAGTTTGTTCTTATAACTACCACATGAAGGATGATCAGATTAAAAACTAGAAGCACTGGATACAAAATAGAAGGAAAAGTTAAAAGGAAATCTTTTACTTGAGAGAAGTTACTCCCAAGATAAAAAAAAATTATGAACTGGTAAATAGTTTTTTTTTTAATCCAATGTTGGAGCTCTTTTTGTAACTAAGAAGCTTGGAAAAAATGTATTTAATACTAGTAATACCAATATATATTCCCAAGGAAACAAGAAAAGTTGCATCAGCGGCCAAAATTTGAGGCCTACTGTATTTATGAATAATAAGCATTAATCACATTGGCACATGTTAGCAAATCTAGCCCTGAGAGTGTAAGCCCTCTGGGATCAAGAAAATAGCTGCTGTACCGGACTGTAATTTACTTTGAGCTACCAATGAAAGGTGTGAACAAAATCCAAAATAAGCCTCTTCTTTGAAGTCTCAATAAGGATTTGCTGACAGCCATAGCAATGTCAGCTGCCCATCTCCTCTTTCCATTGAAGAGAGAAAGAGATGGCATTGGCTTCTATTCACATATTTACATCTTACTACTGTTGAGGAATATGTGTGACTATGAATTTGGTAACTACAAAAACCTTATTGAATGAAAAGTGCTTGACACAGTAATATACAATATTATAATTAAATTTCTGAAAAAGGAGGCAAATACCTCAAATAGTCTGTGGACTTTTATCTGTAATGAAGAATTGTGATCTCAACAACTTTCACATAATCGGTCAAAAAACCTCCATACCCTACCTAATGAAACTTTATTCAATTAAATATTTTTTCTAATTTATTTTTTTCCCTAAAATCTTAATAGAGCAGACTAAGATATTCAGCACTCAATCACACTTGTCTGATCAGTTGTTTCAAACGCTTATCTAGTGAATCCCAACAGGCTTCCTATTTCACCATAGGGCTTCATCAGGGGAATTGGTATGTTGTGCTGCATTAGTGATTTTGTTGCTCGAGCTGCTACAGTTCCACTTTCCTAAGATATTGATTCTTAAACTACAAAATATATTGAGGGAACCGATGAAGTAGTGATTATTACATAGGAATTATATGCTTAGAATACCATTGGGTTTTGCTTAACTGAGAGAACTAATCTATGTGGGCATGACTTCACCTCACATGTGGGTCTGATTTGGAGAGCCCCTGTCGTAGGTGAACAGCTTTGCAATGATTAGTCCCTGTAGTGAAGAACGAATTTATATAGCAGGTCATTTGAACTTTAACCCCTTATTTTGCCCTGTACAACTGTAGAAAAAGCATAGTTCACACTGAATTAGAAGAAGGTGAGCTATAGAAAATATTGTTTTTCCATTCTTCATACAGCTTGAAGACACTGTTCCCTGATAAAGTAAGTCACATAATGCAGTGAACCGATTTTGTGGAAACAGTACTTTATTATAATACTCTGTACAAAAAAAATGTCATTTTTGTAGGTGTGATGGCATTTGGATATAGTTCAACAATTATGAGCAGTTCACAAAGTGTTTTTCAATTTCAGGTTTTTGGAGTCTGCTTATTCTGTCTTTGACAGTTGGACTCTCATGTTGCAGCTTCTCTTGGACAGTAACATACTTTGACTCCTTTGAGCCAGGCATGTTTCCTCCCACGCCTCTGTCACCTGCACGATTCAGGTAAATGCAGTTTATAGTGTGTGTGTGTATATACATAAAGCACAGTGGGATCAATGCAGAAAGCCACGGTCTGATAACTGAGTGCATGGCTTCTACCATGAGATTAGCAAGAAAATATTCTGTAATGGTGCAGTAAGCTAATGAAATGCAAATTCAAAACACGCAGAACTTGTGTCTGGCAGGTTTTCCCTGTTTAGCATGCTTCGGCAAAGTTTTTGTGGTAAGGATGGCTTCAAGTGCTAGCACACATCTGCATGAATTGGAATGTTGTTGAGCGCATATTAGCCTCACATAAAATTTTTGCTAGGCTAGTATTTATGTGCAGAACTTGCTGGTGCTTTTATTTTCTTCAGACATGCAAATGGTGAAGCTGTCGTTACTCCAGACACAGCTGGTACCTTCTATTCTGTCTTTAGTTGCAGGTATATATACTAACAGGAAAAAAAAAAGAAAATATTGGCAGTAAACCTTTAAAAAACTGGCATTAAATGCTCTTGACTAACCCTTCTATACTGCCATAAACCTGGTGGTAAACTTCTTGCATTGTGCATGTTAAAATCCCCAATTTACTTCTGTACATTGCAGAGGAATACCTAATGGCCTTATTACCATTCACTTTAATATACTGTGCATCCATATGTACTGCACAAGTTGACTGCCTCATTGAACCACTTTTTGTGTCATACGGCCAGTAACTTGTGCGCGGAATGCTCGTTAACTACATTCTTTTGTCCACTGTAGCTTTCTGCATTGACCCCAGTATTTGACAGCATAATTACCATATCACCAAGTCATAACTGCCTTGCAAAAGTTTTCGCACTCTTGTATATTTCATATTCTGCTATCTCTAGAAATAACAGTTTAAAATGCATTAAATTAGGAATTTGTTTCACTGATCTATATAGCATATGTCACTGTTTATGAGTGGAAGAATCAATGATAAATATAGAAATATTGGGGTATTGTGGATCCAAGATGGCGGTGAAACAGGTTGGCTGTTAGGAATGCTCTTGTGATGCTTCTTCTATTAGTTGAATATTACCTCTTACCTAGTTTTGAGCATGCTAAAGAGGAAGGGAAAGCTAAAGGGACTTCTCCTTCCGAAGCCAAAGACCCTTTTTACTCAACAGGCTTCTATAACAGCCTTTGTTACACCTTCCCCAATATCGGGGTTTCTGCTTCCGGAAATGAGAAGGGTCCAGGATTGGAGAGTGTTTCGTTGCTTAGCCTAGTGGGGCCAGCTATTCCTCCTGTCCCACAACCAGATGCAGCTATTGTGCCGATTCTTCACCCTGGAGGAAGTGGGTTGGAAGACCTGAAGGGGAACCATACTTCATCTTCGGAAGCATTGGTGATGATTGCTGCTGTGGGTTTTACCTCGCATCCTTTTTCAGAGGGGGGCCCAGTGTTTCTTGGATATGGCGTCAGTGGAAACAACTGAGGAAGCTATTTCTTCGACTAAATACACCACAGATGAAATTGCGCTTTGTGCTTCTGCGCTTCAGCCATTAGTGAGACCACAAGAGATTTCACTGGAATCAGTATGGACAGCCCTTGAAACCTTACATAACGTTTGTACTTCTTTCAATTTCCTTAATTCTGTACAAATTAGAGAAGTTAAAACTTGTATTGAAACTATTTATACTAAGCAGACTCAGCTGGAAGCTGAGGTGACTAAACTACAGGAGAATCAAGCTCAGTTTGCAGGAGATAGACTTTTGCTTCATCGCAAGGTGGAAAACTTGGAAAATTCAATGAGAAATTTAAATCTACGAATACTTAATTTTCCATATTCAAGATTTATTTCTCCCAGGGATATGTTTCATAGATTTTTAAAGGAGAATTTTCAAGTACTCTGAGAACTCTTTTCGACCAGTTTAAAATTATATACCAAACAATTCCACCGAAGTTGGAGACTGCGCCTCCCGTTTTTCCTGGGCTATCTTTACAAGATGTATCATAGACAGTTTGGATGTTTCCACATTGATTGAACAGACGGTGGAGGAAGTTTAAAATTAGAGCTACACTTTTAGTTTCTTTTGTGTTTGTACAAGACAAAGATGCTCTATTGAGGTTATATTTCCAAAAAACTCAATCCACCTTTCTGGGAGGGAAAGTCCAGATCTTCCCCATGTCTCCAAATGGACTCTTGAAAGGAGGAAGAAGTTTATAGAAATGAGACAAGAAGTGTTATGTTAAAAGCCTGCTTTCAGCTCCATTTCTTTGAACCTCTCCAATTGCGTAGCTTTTTGAATTCACAGGGTAACTCGGGCTATAGTCCAGTTGTTTATCTGACCATGGTATAGTTAAGGGAAGACTACCTGTTGTTTCTTTTTTTATACTTTATTTTTCTAATCCAACTTCCCTTCGAATTTCATCACAGATTCTTTATATTGTGGACTACTTAGCCAAGTTTTTCTTGTTTTTGTAATTATTTTTGTGATGTTAATTTTCTTATATTTTGGTGGGTTTTTTTCTTCCAAAGATGTGTATATAGCTTTTGTATATTTGATTATACAAATAAAAAAATAATTTTAAAAATAAATATAGAAATATTTGAAAGTGAATATGATGAAATCAAAACATCTTGATTGTATAAGTCTTTGCACACCTTCAGTCAATATTTATTTAGTTAAAACATTTATATTCTGCATAGTCCACAGTTCCCAGTGGATTGCAATATCACATAATCAAAATGTCTGATACGAACAAGACAATAACACGGGCCGGGATGAAGGAGCCCTGCATTCAGGTGTTATACCTGGTCCTTTCACTCAGCAAGGCATCAATGAAAGGTCTCACATTGAAGATGATTTTCCTGGTTGCAATTGCATCAACACGGTGGGTTTTGGAATTGCAGGCTGTCTCGTGCAGGGATCCATTTTTTTTGTTTTACGGAGGTGGGAGTGTCTATCAAGATGGTGCCTTCGTTGCTGCCGAAGGTGGAGTCTGCTTTTCACCTTAAGTCAGTGGAACTGCCGTCCTTCCACAAAGAGGATGAGGGAGTGAAATTTGTGACCTTGTGGCTGTTGGATGTGTGCAGGGCTCTCATGCAGTATTTGAAGGTCTTGAACGAGTTCAGGAGGTTGGACAGATTGTTCCGTTTGGCAGGCAGAAATTGGGCCTTATGGCATCGAAGGTGGAGATGACTTATTTGTTGGCAGACAAGCAGCCTCTGCCGGATTTGAAGGCTCATTCGACATGGACGGCAACCTTGTGGGCTGAGGCTTCGTTTGTGACACCAGCTGGTATTTGTAGAGCAGCGATGTGGACTACCTTGCATACCTTCACAAAGCAGCATCAGGTAGATGTAGCGACGTGAGAGGCTGCCATTTTGGTGTTTTCTATTCTACGGGCGGCAGGCCGGAGTCCCACCCTCATTAGTGCTTTGGGACATCCTACTCGTTCTGGAATAGTGGGAAGATACGTAATGGAAGAAGAATAGGTCTTACCTAATACTTTTCTTTCCATTAGTTTTATTTAAGCTCCTGGAATAGTGGGAAGTACTAATGGAAAGAAAATTATCAAGACCTAACTTCTTCTTCCATTACATATCTTCCCACTATTCCAGGAGCCCACCATTGTTTCTGCAAGGTGACTATGCTGTGCAGTTTTGGTAGGCCATAGGGACTGATTGTGGTGCAGCTTTGGCTTTCGAAGCGTATTTGTTTCTGGTCTCCATTCCAAGGGGCAGTGTCTTCAGCTACCTTAGGTGGGAATTGGATTTGCCTGTGGAATGTGCATAGGCTGTTTCAGTTCATTATGTTCCTTGTCTGGTGGGGAGGGGAAGATCACCTGCTTGGGTAGTAATTACTGAAGGGCTGAGCTAAGGGTCTGAATGTATAGGCTACAGCTCAGCTCTGTATTCTCTATCTCCACCTGCTGGTCAATGGATATGTCTATCCCACTTGTCCTGGAATAGTGTGAAGAACTTCCATACATAGGCAATGGACAATTACAGCAGTAAACATATTCAAATAACAATATGCACTAGGGTATAGAGTGGCATTTCAGAAAGAATGTCAAATTCAGGAAATGACGTCAACTCCTTATGTCACATATGGACATCCATGCCTCATATATTTTAGAATAGGATCAGCCAACATCCAGCCTGTTCTAAAATACACGAGAAATGGGCATCCAAGTGCTGTCTAGAATCCAGCATGAGTATCCATTTACGAACTGAAAAATCCAAACTGAATTGGCAAAGCAAGCAACATAGGTGTCTGTTTGGCAGTGGAGGAGTGTCCATATTTATTTATTCGTTCTTATATCCCACAATTTCCAAAAACACACATTTTGGTTCAATGTGGCTTACAGTTCACAGTCAGTAGGAATTACAGTTCCATATTTATCTAGATTTGCAAGAAAGGTGGGAGAGGGGAGATATGACCGAGGTGGAGCACAGATTATTCATAGAGTATATAGGAAGAGGTAGTTACAGATTTGTCTAGATTACATTTACAAAATTTGTCTAGATCATTGGTGACATATATTATCCATAGAATTTCTTGAAGAGGTAAGTTTTTAGTTCTTTTTTTGAAATGAAGGTAGTTTGTAATGCTTTGTGTAATCTTTGGAATTGAGTTCCACAATTTGAACTCCAGGTAGCTGAAGCCAGCCGTATAGGTGGTTTTGTAGACTGTTTCTGCATTTGGGTGGTTAAGTAGCTTCTGGGCTTGCATTTCTTGGTGATATTATAAAATGAAGTAGCTGGCACTCTTCAAAAATCAAGGGGGTAATAATAAACTCATTTTAAATCATTCCCCTCTGAAAAAGCAGATTTTCCACTGTATATTGAACTTCAGCGACAATGCTCGGATACCATAAAGGTTTTTTCTGAGACATCACGAGCCATAATCGTCATTAGCCCCACATTATCTTATTCACTAGTTTCAAAGTTTGCCAACATTATATATTCTTCACTCTTTTACAGCTATTTCATTTGTATATAGATAGACCTTAAGCAAGTACTAAAGTACTCATTTTATTGTCTGTCTTGGGGACCCCAACATGAAATCATGTTTCACTAGCAGGCAGTTTGACTCAGAACCGCTTGGAAGGCTGCAGGTTCTACTTGGTGCAGGGGAGGGATCATGATTCACTGCTTGGGACCATGTTGTGCTGCGCTTGATAGGGTGAATGCGACTCCCGCAGAGGCAGTTAAGCAGTGTTCTCGCTGTGAGACCCACCAGCTGGCGCTGGAGTGCATGCAAGCCAGGAATCCTATGAGACGTGAAGGAAATGGTCAGTGGCAGCACATCTTCAGATTTGGCGCAGCATTCAAATTTGCCATGGACTCCTGTCTTTCTGGCAGTGCTGGTGCGCAGTTTGATGCAGGAGAGTGCGAGAATGGGTGCCATTTTTCAGGCTGACTGGCAGTGAGGAACAGCCGTGACTGATCATGCACAGAGCGCAGCCGCCATTTATAGTTTCAGGGCCCAACAGAGCATTCACCTGCATTGGGAATCTGTGTTGTCCCCCAAGAGTTTATATTGCTCTTGCACCAGGCCTATTTACTGAAGCAAGGATAGTCAGTTGCTGCAAGGTGCTTCAGTTTCTCACCTCACTGCCCCTCTGGCTCCTAAGAGATCTCATTTAGACCTCCAGAAATGAGCAGATACCATATTGGATGAGGGAGAAGAAGATGAGGTTATCGGTCTATTCAAAGGAACCATCATTGAAGGAGCCATAGAGACGGGAGAGCTTCCTCATGTGGAAGGGGTTGATCTGAAATATACTAAGGTGGTTCATAAAGATGAGCTCAGTACTCTTATTTATGACACACTGATGGTGCTTTTCATTGAGGAGCCTTCTCCTTTGGCCGTCAGGAGTTCCATCTTCATCAATCATAAGAGGGCTTAGAGGTCCTTCTAAGGACCTTCAGGACCTGATTACAGCAGAATGGGTCTCACTGGGACATGGGGCTGAGAGTGGTAACAGCTATGAATCACCTATATCCGTTGGTTTTGAAGGAGAAAGATAAATTGCAGCTTCCCAGGGTGGACCCCCTGGTTACGATGGTGACTAAGAAGACCACTTTGCCAGTGTAAGGAGGCATTGCCCTAAAAGAACTACAGGATGGGAAGTTAGAAGGCTCACTGAAACATGCCTTTGACGTAGAGACTCTGCACAGGAACGGGGTTCACGGGAATCCCGTGGAACCTGCGGGTTTCCCTGGGGACAGAAGCCATTCCTGCAGGGTTCCCTTGGAGACAAAAGCCGTTCCTTTGGAAGTGTAAGCTGCACTTGCGCCATCCTATCACTACTAAGTACCAAGTTCTTTGAGTGCTGTCTCCTCCTTCTTGCTTTATAACAGCACAGATGTGGATGAACACAGAGGATCTCTAATTAAAAAATGGAAGTTATAAAAACCTAAACTTAAATGGCTGCATGTGTGTGGATGTGTCGAGTTGACGCTTAGATGGTGACTCTGGCTGTGATGAACTATACCGGGCAGAATTGTATGGTCTGTGTCTCATATATGGCACTCTGATTTAGGATGGATTGGAAAGGGCTTAGACAGCAACTTTAGTGTCTGGAACATGAGGACATTGCTGGACAGACTTTTATGGTCTGTTTTCCCGCAAATGAGAAGACAAATAGGCTGGAGTGGGCTTCAACGACAACTCAAGCAGTTGGAACATAAGGATAGGGCTGGGCAGATTTCTATGGCCTATGTCCCAGAAATGCCAGAGAGAGACCATAATCAAGTATATAATATCACGTTCTTGACTGTTGGGCAGACTGAACCGTTCAGTTTTTTATCTGCTGTCACTTACACTATTAATCCTTCTGCTCCCGGGCTGATGTGCAGACCTCAGCTCTGACACAGGCACAAGCATCAGATGTCACTTGACCTACTGGCACGTGCATGTAGCGACCTCTCAGCACACACTGCCAGTGAATGAGACCAGTCTTACATATGTGCACCAAAGTGTTTCCAACTTCTGTTCCTTCCTGCCTGCAGTGCTGCTGCTCGAACTCGTATGTACCATTAAATACTTGTGGGGATGGGTAAGATTCCATTGGGACAGGTAATATTTCTGTCCCCATGCAACTCTCTACTTTGACGTAGCCTCTTTGAGCCTTCAAGCAGCAGTGTGTAGCTCATTTGTGGCAAGTGCATGCCTGTAGTGGCATCAGAAGTTGGCAACACTTAGGGACATAATGCCCAGCTGGAAGTGGAGTTGGCCTAATTGGTAGATGCTATTTATGACATGGGTTATGGCCTGCAAGTATGTATGGCTGTCATGGCACGTCAGCCACTCTGGTTGTGGCATTGGGCAGCAGATGCAGCGTCAGTCATGTCTAGTTAGACTTCCCTTTTGGTGCAAGTGGCTATTTGGAGACGATCTCGGTAACTTAATGAAAGAACTGGAGAAACCTCAGCCACAGCGGTTGCCAGAGGATAAGCCAAAAGCCTCTGGTCTTCCATCTTCAGGGGGCTCTCGATCACGATTTCAAAATAACAGACGGTACCAGCCTGGTCATCAACAATATGGTTAAATGTCCTGCTATCAGGCACACCAGTCCTTCCTTTCGTGCGGACAGGAAGTTCTCCTCTCAGCTGGAGCACCCCAATGATGTGAAGCTGGCCCACTCTTCTCATCCTGTGGTGGGAGGACATCATCAGGAGTTTTGGGAGGAGTGGGTCAAAATCAAGTCTGATCAGTGGGTTCTGGCTATTCTTATAGAGGGTTACAAGTTGAGTTCTCCCTCCTGATCGCTCCTCTTTTCTTGCAATCTCCTTGTTGAAAGGGAACCAAGGCTGGTCGAGGTTCAGGCCACTGTGGATTCTTTGCTGGCGTTCCAGGCCTTTGTTCAAGTTCCCCAGGCTGAACAGGGAAAATGCAGATACTCCGTCTACTTCGTTACCACAAAGAAGGACCCCCCCCCCCCATTTCCCCTTTTGTCCAGTCTTAGATCTCAGAAGTCTAATCTGCTGCCTCCAAGTGTCCTGCTTTGCATGGATACATTAAGAGCAGACGTAACCTGGGTTGAAGCAGGAGAATTTCATCGCCCTCTATCAAGGAGGCATAATTGCCTTATACCCATATGGCTGCTGTATCAGAGGTTTCTACATTTTGCTGTGCTGGGCTGTCACTTCCAATCCAGGGCTTTGCCCTTGGTTTCGCCACTGCACCAAGAATGTTAACCAAAGCCATGGTGGTCGTGGCAGTCTTCCTTCGGAATCGGAGTTCACCTGTATATCGACAACCTAGCTCATTCGCTTATCTATTTGGACAGTGTGGCGGTGATGGAAAAGTTGCTTTTCTGCAGTCATTGAGTTGGGTGATTACTTTGAGAAGAGCAGGACTAACTCATCACTGATGCTGGGGTATCTGGGCATTCTATTCGACCCAGTAAGGGAGAGGTCTTCCTCACAGAACACAGGAGGTTGAATTTGGTTCAGAAGATTTATATTTTCCTCAGTCAAAGCAGTCCCAGGGTCTGGGACTACATCCAGGTTCTGGGGTCATCTGCAAATGGAAGTGGTGCCATGGGCAAGAGATCATATGCAGCCATTACTGGATTCTCTTTTTAGCTGCTGGTCTCTGTTGTTACGGAAGTAAGACCTTCATCTTCCTTGGACTCTGTTGCCAGATGGAGTATGCAGTGGTGGTTGTCACCCAGAAATTTGACCATCAGAGCTTCCTTTCCTATAACTCAATGGGAGTTGGTGACAGCAGACTCCAGCAAGTCAGGTTGAGGAGCTTATTACGAGTTCCATCTAGCACAGGTCACCTGGACATAACAGGAGTCTCATTGGTCAATAAATCGTTGTAGCGCAGGGCAGTTCAGATTGGCTTTAAACAACTTCGCTCTTTTATGGCGGGGGGGCACGTTCCAAGGTTTCTCAGGACAGTGCAATGACAGTTTTGTCAACAAGCAAGGTGGGACCCACAGCCATCTGATGGCTGTGGAGACGGCCTCCCTCATGAGTTAGGTGAAGAAAAATCATCACTGCTTGTCGGTAGCTCACATTCCTGGGAGCTGGAATGTGGCGGTGGACTTTCTCAGCAGGCACTCCTTGAACCTTGGAGAATGGAAACTATCCAGCCAGGGTTTTCAGCTGTTAGTGGGGTTTTCCACTTCTGGACTTGATGGCAACAAAAGGAATACCAAAGTCCCAAGTTCTTCAGCCATTGGAAAGAACTTGGATTGATGCCTTCTGCATCCCTGGCTGGAGACACATCTATTGTATCTCTTTCCTCCTTGGCCCATGATGAGCTGCGTGTTGAAAAGCTTTGCACTGCACCAGGGTTGAATAATTCTCATAGCCTCAGATTGACTGCAAAGGCTGTGGTTTGTGGACATGATTTGACTGCCAGATGAAACCTCTTCTTCTTCCACAGGTACACGTCCTACTGAAGCAAAGTCTGGTGCTCATGGAGGATCCATGCCCTTTGGCCTTATGGCTTGGCCATTGAAAAGGCTCAGTCGAGATGAAAAGGTTATTCTGATTCGGTCATTGCTACCTTGCTTCAGGCTGAGAAACACTCTAAATCCATGGCATATGTGAGAGTGTGGAGGACGTTCGAGGGCTGGTATTCTGAGTGTGGACTTCATCCCTCTTCTTCAGGCAGGTCTTCAGAAAGGATTGGCATTGGGTTCCCTAAAAGTTCAGTTTGCAGCTTTGGCCAGTTTCAAGTGCCAACTATAGAAGATCTTTCTTGTGATTCACCTGGCTATTCAATTTTTGGGGGGGGAGCCAGCCGCTTGCGGCCTCTCTTTTGTATTCCATGTCCTGAATGGAACTTTAATTTGGTCCTTCAGGCTCTTCAGAAGCCTCATTTTGAACCACTCCGGAAGGCCGCCTTGAAAGATCTTATGTTAGACAGCATTCTTTGTGGCTGTTATGTCGGCATGTAGGGTTTCATAGCTTCAGGCTCTCTTGTCTTGATCTTATCTTGCTCTTCAAAGGCCGGGATCTTGCTGCACACATTTTTTTTCTTTCTTCTAAAAGAGGTTGAGATGAAATGCCGATACCAATCTATGGAGCTTCTGTCCTTTCACAGAGAGGAGGTGGAGGCTCAGTATTCTTCCTTGAAACCTCTCAATGTGCATAGGGTTCGCAAATGGACAGACTGTTCTTTTTGGTAAACAAAGGCTTGGCCTCATGACTTCCAAACCAACAGTTGCTTGATGGCTGAAGGAGACTTGCGTCAGCTTATTTGCTTGTGAGGAAGCAGGCTCCTCAGGCTTTGTGCACTCATTCTAAGATGTGTACAGTGACATTCTGGGTGGAAACTACCTTACTGTCCAATGGATATTTGCAAGGCGGTGACGTGATTGACACTTTGCCAAGTTCTACAAAGTGGACATTGTGGCGCCCTCAGAAACCAGATGTAGGGTCTCAGGGTGGCAGTGCCAGGATTCCCACAGGTTCTGGAATAGTATGTAGCTATGTAATGGAAAAAGAAATTTGGTCCTACCCACTATTCCAGAGGCCACCTGAGGTTTCTGAGATGTTTAGTTAGTGTGAAGTAATGTGCCAGATAACTGTCACCTTGCATGGTGCTTCGTGCATATCTCTTGTTCTGTAAAGTTGTCCAGAGGTGAGAAGGTCTGTACATGTTTGTGTATCTGGTTAGTGTTAGATTAGTGAGTTGTTTTATTTTGATTGTATCCTTACTGCTTGTCTACGTAAATACTGAAGAACTGGACTGAGTGCAAGAGAGATGTTTCTACTCAGTTTTCAGTTCTCTATCTCCACCTGATGGTTGATAGACACAACTATCCCACAGGTTCTGAAATAGTGGGAAGAACTAATGGAAAGAAAATTATCAGATAAGACCAGTTTTCTCTTTTCTCTCCAAAGCTGTATCAGTTTCCATGTCGATCAGATGGCTATGCTTCCTTTGGTTTGAAAGGATGATTGCAGGGAGGACATCATACTATTCACATATGGATGTTCATAATTGGAGTTAACGATTGTGAGAAATTGGACCATTTGTCCTTTTCTAGGACAAAGGAGAGAAGCTACTAAGAAAAGAACTAGATCTTATGGCCCATTGAGGCGATTTCCTCAGCCTATCTTCTAAGGGGTAGGGGTGGCCCCTTTTAGTCTGTGGGCTCATTCATCAAGGAGTTTAGCTTCCTCTTCAGTGGAAACAATGCAGTTTCTCTGGAAGAAATCCGCAGAGTAGCGACATGGTCATCATTGCATTTGATTTCAAAGCACTGCAATTGGGTGTGGCCTTTGGAACAGGGGTGTTCAGAGTGGGGGTGAAGGATTGTTACATTCCATTCATTCTGGACTGGTCTGGGAGGTGAACAGGAAGGTAAAATCGGATCTTGTGCTAATTTTCTTTCCTTGAGCCGTACCAGACCAATCTAGAGTCCCACCTGATGATGTATTTTGGTTGAGTTGGTTAATTGATTCCTTGTACTTGGCAACAAAACGGTTATTCCTGTTTGCTGTTGTTGTTTTTTTTTTCTTCAAGACGTGTAATAAGAATGTAGACAAATGCTGTTCCAAGCACCTCCTGGGGTTTTTTTGAGGAATGTTTTAGGAGAAGATCATCCTAGGCTTTGCTAGACAAAATACTGAGGAGCACGAGGAGCAGAGTGCTCTTCCTAGAATAGAGCTTACAAGCTTTTATTCTTTATCCTTCTGCTGATAGGACCATAAACCCATTCATTCGGCCCTGGTCTGGTAAGGACTTGAGGAAAGAGAATTACCAGGTAAGACCAAATTTTACCTTAAACACATAACACAGTTTAATAAATAGGCCCCTAAATGTGTTTTGTTTTTTTTTAATTATTTTTCTTCCTCTTATTATGTTTTACGTATACTGTGGGAAATAAGTTGACAAAAGAGCGCCTGTGTGGAATGTGCAAAATGGTGCCCTCATTTATATAAGCAGTCATAGACTCCTGTGTGCCATTTTAAAAACGGACATTCAGAACCATCCTCAGTAGCATACACGTCCTGACATTTAAAATGTTACACCTGCTCTATTGAAGCTGTAAATGTGTGTGTATGCGCATGCGCACACTTAAATATTTTTTATATAATATTCACCACATGGTAGTTCCTGCGCAGCTCAGCCAAAAGTATGTTTCCATGAACATTGGCACTTCTAGCAGTATGTTCCATCTTGTCAGCACTTTAACTTATGTGTTTGTATTGGTTACACAATTTTGAGCAATTTGTTATGTGTAAAAAGATGCTTTACATTTGGAAAATACTTTATAAAATTACTTCCATGTGATTAACTGAAATGTCAATTTGTTAAAAATAGCTTGACTAAGAGATTCAAGGTAAGATTTTCCCAAGTTCATCATATTAAATTTATATATTGGTTTTATGTCTTGTAGATCCAAATATTAATCATACTGGGGGGTTTTTTAATCAATATTTTAAGTAAATATATTTGCAGGCTTCTAATTCATATGGTATTAATACTGTACTAAGAAAGTCATGCTCAAACATACATTGTATTCAGCTGGTATTTGGTACAGATGTTTCTGAGTATCTGTGTAATTTAGGAGAAGAAAATTTGAAAACATTTATGTATAAATGTCATTCAAATTGTGCTTTGTTTAAAAAAAAAAGGATCTTATAAACAGATTTTATGGCAGTGTAAAGTGCAAAGTTAGCAAAAAAAAAAAAATGTGTGCATGGTCAGTAGAGGGTGGCATTATACAGGCAAAGCAGCTTGTCTGGGTTTTGAGGTGAAAAGTGCATACATAGCCCATAAGGATTGGTTCACTTGGATTAATAGTCTACCCTTAAATAAAGGGTACTAGGCCGTGAACTTTGATTTATGTGCTTCCTGTGTTTTATTGGATTTAGATGAAACAGTACTGTAATTCAGTTTAACAGCTTCACATGGAAGACTTGTCAATAGCTTTTTTTTTTTCCAGTTTGAAATCATATTTTTTTGTGATAGTTGGATTAGTCTCCAAACTGAAGGTGCTTCCTTGTATATTTTATTACCCTGAGCAATAATGGAATAAAACACAATGTCTATTTTCAAAAGTCATATAGAAATAACTTTAAAATTTTATTTTTGATCCTTCAAACTTTAGAGATGTGTTTGTTCTTTTTGAATAACGAATAAACAAAGGCCAGTAAAATTGAATTTAGTGTGCCAACACAACACCTCTTTAACTTATTAGCAAATTGAAAGATATACAAATTAAATCTGTTTTTGAATTTAAGTCAATTTGGGGAGGTTGGTTATCAAACTGTACTGATGGGCTTATTAATTAGTAGGTCTGAAAATAATTCCTAAACAAAATAGGGGGGGAAAGACCCAGATACTGCAAATAAAAGCTCGTGCAGCTGAATAAGGAGCAAACATCTGATCTGTTTTTAAAATATCAATATTCCTTTTATCATTTTGAATTTTAATTCCAGAAGAACTATTTGCTTTATTTATTTATGTAAAATGCTTATAATCCGCACTATCTACCACTCTAGACAGCATGCAAAATAAGGAACATTACATACTATTCATTGTGTTGAGGTTTCTAAAGGATCTTTCCAGTTAGGGTCCCTTTTACTAATGTGTTCTAAGACAGTGTTTCCCAAATCCGGTCCTGGAGTTCTTCTTGCCAGTCAGATTTTCAGGTTATCCACAATGAGTATGCATGAACCTGATTGGCTTCCATTAATGCAAATCTCTTTTATGCATATTCATTGTGGATATCCTGAAAACTTGACTGGCAAGGTGGTACTCCAGGACCGGACTTGGGAACACTGTTCTAAGAAGTTAGCTTGAGATTTATGTGCACTGTACATGCACAAGCGTGATAACTGTTATGGTGCTGGTATGAGCTTGTGCTAATTAATGTGCTAACTGTTATGGTGCTGGTATGAGCTTGTGCTAATTAATGTGCTAACTGCATAGCTGGGTGGGGAATGGTTTAGCACACAATACTTCACCATGCACTGTTGGTGTTGCACTTTGTGCAGAAACACTTACCACCCTTCTAATAGAATACCTTAATGTGTGGTAACTGTATGGGGCTGTGCTGGGAACTCTACCAGCAGTCAGTGCACAGATTTTGCACTTACCATTTTTGCATTTAACTCGCGTAAGTGCAGAAGTTTACCACACTTTAGTAAAAGGCCCACTTAGTCTTTTCCATCGCTTTACTTAGACTTAAGTCCACCTGGGCACATTGGGCAGCAAGTGTTCTCCAGCATGTTCGATCGGCTACAACATTTACATATCTTCCCAGCTAGTACCATGGTACTGAATTTTTATTTGAATGTGCTGTGCAAGGTTGTCTTTACTCCTGCGCTGCTTCTTCCCACGTGTTGGTATCCAGCGCATTGTGATTTTAGGATATTGATCATTTCTGCAACCTTATCGTAAGTCCAGTGAGCAAGACCCTGTGTTAAGCTCCAATATCTTGAAGCCTCCATGAATCATTTCTCTGAATCTCTTCATAAGTCGCTTTTTCTCAGGATCTCTTCATTGGTAATATGGTCACGATCGGTGACTCAAAAAATTCTTTGTAGGCATCACTGATGGAATACATTTTGTTTTTGTGCTTTCTATGTAGTAATTTTTCCATGTTTCACAGGCAGGGATCACAGTTGGCAGAACAGTAGCTATCCAGAGCTTAAATTTAATCTGATTATTATTGTTTTGCATATTCAGTGGATCTGCTGAAATACAGAGGCCTTCCTAAGCCTGAAATTTACTTTCCTGTTGGTACTTCTATTACTGGACATAATGCTGCCAAGATAGGTGACTATATCGATATCTTTAACAGATTGTTGGTTAATGGTTATTTGTGTACAGGCTTGACCCCCAACCTGTTACTTTGCTCTTTTCATTGCCATTTTCCATCCAGTCTTCCCAGCAGATTTCTCCAAGCTGGTGGTGAGTTCCTGCAGACTCTCTTGACTTCTCAGCAGTCCGAGCAGACCAGCTGATTTGTCTGTGCAATACCACCCCCTTTGCATTTTACATTGCCATAACATCTACTTCTAGGATCCATTCTTTTAAACAAAATACAATTTGAATTAAATTTATACATAGTTTAAATATGTTAAATTTTGTTCTCTTAAATTATATGGATACTTCAGAAACGTTTTTATTTGTACTAAATATTATCTGAATACAATGTAGGTTTGAACAGGATTTTTCTAGTATTATAATACCACATAAAGACTTAATTTAAATTGGAAAATTAAAAGCCTGCAAATGTACTTAAAATATTGATTACAAAGAACATTACAATTAATATTTGGATCTACAAGACATAAAATCAATAAACAAATTTATATAACAAACTTGGGAGAATCTCATCTTGAATCTCTTAAGTCAAAACTATTTTAACAAATTGACATTTGAGTTAATCATTCCGCTGGATGCCAGCATTTGGCCTGTTCAATGTTTTCTGAAAATCTATAGCCAGAAGATACAAAAGTGGTGAGAGTACAAAGCCTTGTTGCATACCAAGGACAATATTGAAGAATGTCTTTCTTTATACAGTAACTAGGGTTCAGATAAAAGTTGATGTACCATTGGAGAATACCTTGTGTCCGTTGGAGAATACCTGTGTCCGAGGATCTGAAGGTGAAGAAACAATGCAACAAGGCCATGACCAGAAGGATGCTAGTTTGCATAGATAGGGGTATAACAAGTTGTTAGTGAGATCCCACTTAGAGTATTGTGTTCAGTTTTGGAGACTATATCTTGCTAAGGATGTAAAAAGACTTGAAGCCTTGAAGCAGTGCAAAGAAAAGCTACAAAATGATATGGGATTTGCGTTGCAAGCTGTACAAGGAGAGACTTACTGACCTGAACATGTGTACCCTAGAAGAAGGAGAAAGAGGGGTGATATGATACAGATGTTCAAATATTTGAAAGGTCTTAATCCACAAACAAATCTTTTCCAGAGTCAGGAAGGCTGTAGAACTAGAGGACATGAATTGAGGTTGAAGGGGCCAGAATCAGGAATAATGTCAAAGTATTTTTTCACAGAGAGGGTGGTAGATACTTAAGAATGCGCTCCTGTGGAGATGAAAACCGTAACAGAATTTTTAAAATGCGTGGGATAAACACAAAAGAATCCTGTTTAGAAGGAATGGATCCGTAGAAGCTTAGTGGAGATTGGGTGGCAACACTGGTAATTGAGAAGCAAAGCCAGTTCTGGGCAGACTTCTATGGTCTGTGCCCTGAAAATGGCATGGACAAATCAAGGACAGGTATACATATAAAGTATCACATACAATGAGTTGTCTTGTTGGGCAGATTGGATGGACCGTACAAGTCTTTATCTGCCATCATCTGCTATGTTACCATATATTCTTGCAGTGATTCCCTGTGCATGCTATCAAATGCCTTTTGAATTATGTGAAATGTATAAATAGTAGCTTTTATCTTCACCCATTCTCCCTAAATATACCTCTTATAGTACCTAGGCTCCCCTTACTATAGAGGAGCAATCACTGATTGACACCGCGACCCCCCCCCCCCCCCCCCCCCGCCCAAGTACATAATACAGAATAATACAAGGAGAACAAACCATATTGAGCCAGTCAATTACATAATATATTAACATAACATATATGAAACATCAATCATACACACCCAGAATCTTATGGATGTCCTCAAAAGGTGCCCATTTTCCTTTCCATTACCCCCTCCCCTCTTTGTCAATATACAACGAAAAAAATTCCAGTATATTTAGAGTACATCTCAGAGCTAGGACAGTACTCAAGAGGATCACTTTGGGATAAGATATCTCCATTTGTTTACACTGTTCATTGATAGCTAGCCCACAGTCTTGGACAGAGGGGGAGAAAAACTAACATGCAGTCCAAACGCTCCACTCTTATGCTAATTACAGCAGCATAAGTGGCGGAATGGCTTAATGGTTAGAGTAGCAGGTTGGGACCTGGGGAACCAGGTTCAATTCCCACTTCTGCCTGATGGTCAGCAGTAGGTTGAGATCCTGGGGAACCAGGTTCAATTCCCTCTGCAGTTCTGTATGACGCTAGGCAAGTCACTTAACCCTCAATTGCCCCAGGTACAATAGTAGTACAATGTATTACCTAGATTGTGAGTCCAGAAGGGGACAGTACAAGTACCTGTAAATTAAACCTGTAAACCACTTAGGTCTAAGTGGTATAAATACTTAAATGAATGAATGAATTCGCTTTCCAGTCAAAATTATCCCCCAGCTGCTCACATTAACACAGACAAAACATGCATTTCAAATTGCAACTAATTAAGCTGTAACTGAGTTTTAAAGGCAATTCAGATTTGACAGCTGTGTAAGTAGATATACCACTGACATGCAAGATCCAGTGTTGGCTCTCTCACCCGCTTTAGTCTCCGTGAGTCTCCAGGATATTGTTCTGTGACAGAAATTCTTTGACCTTTTGTACCATTGCAGAAATGCTCACTTTTCCTTGATGCACAATCCAAAGTCTGGCTAGGTATAAGACAAAATTAACTTTTGCCTTCGCCAGCTGAGAACAAAGTGAAACAAAATCTGTTCACTGCCCAGTTAACTTTGCCAATTAATCTTGAAAGCATAGAACTCTGTGATCCATATAAACCAGATTGTTACCTCCATGCAAGGCACAAAGTATCTCTTCTTTAGGTGCATAGTTGAGGCACAGAATCACCAGTCTCTGTTCCCTTTGAGACCCTAGCTTGTGGGCCCATTCAATGTAAAGAGGCACAGCCACCAAGAGACAGAGCTGGGCCCAGGGCAAGGTGGCTGCCACCACTCCCTCCCACTCGGGCCACTACCTCCCTTACCTTCCTGCTTCTGCTTCTCCCTTGGTCTGTCACTCTCCTCATGTGTGCTGGGAACAAGGTTATTGCATTAACACAGTCACCCGGGAATAGAACCTTCTGGTGAAGGCCCCCCCCTCCCCCTTGGAGGCCGGGCCTGGGAAATCTTCACCCCCCCCCCCCCCCCCCGGCAGCCCTGTTAAGAGGACCTGCCTGACTCTTAATGCTGAGAGTTTGCGGGAACCAGAGTCTGTGATGGACTTGGTGTCACGATTGTGACTGTATTCCATGCCTACACTCACCTTGCCTCCGGGTGACCAGGCCCTATGGCTGCTGTGGACTGTCTTCTTCATGTTTCCCAAACATGTTCCAGAGTTCATTCCAGTCCTATTCTGATCTTTCAACATTCCAGACTTGCTTTGGGGTTCCTGCAGCCATCGGTTCTCTAAAACTTCAATACAGTGTCTTTGTATCATTTTGATAGGTGTTTCAAGAACCTCTTCAACCAGGCTCCCATTGACTTTTGGCAGTCTTCTTTGTGTCTGTCAGCTGCTATGTTCTATCCTATATCCAGTGTTCCCTTTGTGTCCCCCTTCTGTGCCCAGTTTGTGTGGTTTTTTTTACTGCTTGAATAAATAATGCCCGTTGTTCTTCAGTGTTAGTTGGTTATTGAATAGAATTTCTGAGAGGACAAGCAGAAGCATATCTGTACATATGGGTGACATTGTCTGACAGTGCTTGCCACGAGACCATCCCCAACTTCTTTCCAGAAGCTTTTTGGAGTTCTACCACACATGCGCGTGTATCTTCCCATCCACCAAGACTGAACGGGAGCAACCAGTCTTGTCTTTTCCACTGAGCTAAGAAGACACTTCAGAGAGTCCTCTGGTCACGATTGCATCTGTGTCAACTCTGACTTCGATCTCCTTTGTTTTGTTTTGTAAATGCTGTGTTGGGACTAGTGTATCCCCTTTTTTCTGCCTTTTTAGTTCTCCTTAGTTTTTCAGCATTCTATGTTTTCTTTTAGTTTATAGCTCCTTGGTCCACTTGGGCCTGAGCACTCTGGTCGGGGTAGTATTTTTTTTTTCCTGTATTTTTCCTTTATTGAGCCATTTGATTTTGCTTCATCTATTTTTCCCCAACATGTCCCAGAAAACTCCCAACACTTTTAAGTGGTGCATTAGGTGTGGCAAGATCATTTCAATGACTGATACTCACAATTGGTGCTTGCCATGCTTAGGACCTAATCATGAAACTCTCTCTTGTCATCTTTCTCGACAGATGACTGAAATGACCCTTAAGAGTTGAGAGCAGCACAAAACTATTTTGGTGCCAAGAAGTCCGTTGCATCGGAGGCACCAGTCCCCCATAGCCCTGGAAGCTGCATCGGACATTGGGGATACATCAGCACCAAGGATGTCTCTGCCTGTCTCGATGCCAAGTGTCAGCAGCACCCATCAGAGCCAAGCATTCTATAATCCTGCACCAAGGAAGCTAAAAGGATTGGCCACAAATTAGGACTTTAAATTGGGCATGGATGTTGTGGAACCCCAGACCAGACATATTCCATGTATTAACAAAGTTGGAAAGAAGAGCAAATGACAGCATGTGGTTAAAAGGTGGTAATGAGTTTATCTTGTTGGACAGACTGGATGGACCATAGAGACCTTTATCTGCTGTCATCTAACCTGTTTGTTAAAATTGTTTGTAGTACCTGAGGATTGGAGGATGGCCAATGTAACGCCAATTTTTAAAGAGGGTTCCGGAGTGATCTGGAAAATTACAGACTGTTAAGCCTGACTTCAGTGCCGGGCAAAATAGTGGAAACTAGTATAAAGAAAACAATTATGGAACACATAGACAAACAGCCTGCTCAGTGTGCTGCTGCGGCTAGGAAAGCAAATAGAATGTTGGATATTATTAGGAAAGGTATGGAAAACAGGTGTGAGGATGTTATAATGCCGTTGTATCGCTCCATGGTGCGACCGCACCTTGAGTATTGTGTTCAATTCTGGTCGCCGCATCTCAAGAAAGATATATTAGAATTGAAAAAAGTGCAACAAAGGGCGACTAAAATGATAGCGGGGATGGGACGACTTCCCTATGAAGAAAGAGTAAGGAGGCTAGGGCTTTTCAGCTTGGAGAAGAGACGGCTGAGGGGAGACATGATAGAGGTATATAAAATAATGAGTGGAGTGGAACAGGTAGAGGTATATAAATAATGAGTGGAGTGGAACAGGTGGATGTGAAGCGTCTGTTCACGCTTTTCAAAAATACTAGGACTAGGGGGCATGCGATGAAACTACAGTGTAGTAAATTTAAAACAAATCGGAGAAAATCTTTCTTCACCCAATGCATAATTAAACTCTGGAATTCGTTGCCGGAGAACGTGGTGAAGGCGGTTAGTTTGGCAGAGTTTAAAAAGGGGTTAGACGGTTTGCTAAAGGACAAGTCCATAAACCACTACTTAAATGGACTTGGGAAAAATCCACAATTCCTGGAATAACTATATAGAATGTTTGTTCGTTTGGGAAGCTTGCCAGGTGCCCTTGGCCTGGATTGGCCACTGTCGTGGACAGGATGCTGGGCTCGATAGACCCTTGGTCTTTTCCCAGTGTGGCATTACTTATGTACTTATGGCTTAATGGGACAGAGTCAGCATGGGTTCAGCCAAGGGAAGTCTTGCCTCAGCAGTTTGGTTCATTTCTTTGAAGGTGTGAATAAACATGTGGATAAAGGTGAGCCAGTTAATGTAGTGAATCAAGATTTTCAGAATGCTTTTGACAAAGTTCCTCATGAGAGACTCCTGAGAAAATTAAGTCATGGGATAGGAGGCAATGTCCTTCTGTGGATTAGGAATTGGTTATTGGACAGAAAACAGAGGGTAGAGTTAAATGGCCATTTTTCTGAATGGAGGAGGGTGAATAGTGGAGTGCCGCAGGGGTCTATACTGGGATCTGTTCTATTTAACATATATTTATAAATGATCTGGAAATTAGAACGAGGAGTGAGGTGATTAAATTTGCAGATGACACAAAACTATTGGCAAAACACGTGCAGATTGTGAAAAGTTGCAGGAAGTCCTTAGGAAACTGGAAGACTGAGCATCCAAACTGTAGATGAAATTTAATGTAGACAAATGCAAAGTGATACACATTGGGAAGAATTGGTTAGCGTCATATACACTGCTGGTCTTTAGGTCTGGGTTTTTTTGTTTTTAAAAAAATGTGGGGGGTGGGCTTGGAAGGGGGGCTCTTTTTGGTGGAGGGTTAAGGGGAGTTGGGAGGGAGTGTTGTGCTCATAGTTTTCAGTCCCAGCTGAAAATGCACAAACATCTTTGGCCAAAACTGAAATAAGGCCAAACAAGGGATTTGGGGCCAGTTTCAGCACAAAAACTGAAATTTGGTCAGGCTTTACCAGCCAGTCAGGTCTTCAGGTATCCACAGTGAATATTCATGAGTTACATTAGCATTTAATAACTAATAATTTGTTTACCACTGGATTTAAATGTGCAGTGCACTGTCTGTGATTCTTTGTGCAAAGTTATCTTGTGCACTAAATTCTATTCTGCAAAGGGGAGTCATAATAGAACAGCAAACTGTGCATAGAACCCACGCTAAGCTCTGTGCTAAGCCTCCTGCACTTTTCATATCTACCTCTGAGAAAAGTTAAGGGAAAAAGGAGGTGAGATGTAACTGGATGTGAGACAAAGGTAAAGGTCATGGATTTGATATACCGCTTTTCTGTGGTATAACTGAAGTGGTTTACATATATTATATGATTCAAACCAAAGAAGTGGAGAAAGCAAACCAAAATGTTCAGGATGACCAAAGTTTATTCTTCAAAATAAATATTGTTAAAAAAAATATCCAACACAGACCGTGTTTCGATGGTGGAATATAATGGGCGATAGAAGAGTGGGAGGTAAAAATATATTTTTAAAAAAGGGTGATGCAAAATAGTGAGAGATGACATCGTTATGGAAGGAGAGATGAGGAGAAAAAACAGTTACAGAAACAATGTCAGCTGCAGGAAAGTGAGAGCTGGACAATGGCAGTCATAAAAGGGAAAGTAAAATTGAAAAAGAAACAGAAGTGAGTCAACAGGAGCCAAAATGAAAGTGTGGGGGTGGGGGGGGGGAGGGAAGCAAAGATAAAAATATCTCTTAATTTTCTATTTCTATTCCAAACTTATACCAATTTTCCATTTAAATATCTGATTATATGACATTGTATAAAATGTTTTCGCATTTTTTACAATTTCTAGCCCCCCCCCCCCTAATATTTTGGCGGCAGGCAGTGCTGTTAGCGCTGACCCCGCATATTCAGTATTGGGCCGTTTCCGGTGACTGGCATTGAATATCCAGGTTTGGCCGGTTCTATCTTAACCAGCTGGCCAGCTAAATTAATAGCAGGCAAAGATAGGACTGCTGTTTATGTGGTCTAGTTTGCTCACTAAACTTAGCCAGCCAAAACTTGAATATTCACAGATAGCTAGCTATATTGCGCGATATAGCCGGTTAGCTGTTATGCACTGAGCACTAATATTCAGCAGAGATAACTAGCTATTTTGCGATGAATATTAGCACTTAGCTGGCTAAGTGCTATTTAACCAGACAGAAGCCATTCTTGGCTGATTAAATCGCACTGAATATCGGGCCCTAGGTGTCTAAATGTGTATTAGCTTTTTCTCTGGTCTAGCATGACCCAGATGGCAAAATCGGCCTTTACTGCTGCTATTCTCACCAGCCCTTCTAAGTCCTCACCAACCCTTCTAAGTCATTTCTCCTGCTCCATTGCCATGGCAGTTTATCAGCTGCTCACTGCCATGCCGGTCAGCCATGGATCAGACTTTCCCAATCTATTCAGCCTCTCCTACTCCTCCCATCCTGGTCACTCCCAAAGAAAAGATGAGGTGGAGCCACATGATAGCTCACAGTCCCTGTAGTCAAGCATCTGATAATCTCCCATTGTACATTTAATAAGCCTAGCAGGTATGTTGGCAGTGGTGGAGGCCCTGGTAGAACTGGGGATGTTGGCATTTGGGAGGGTGGGCAACTGTGATTTTTTTGGCAACAGTTGCCAAGAAGCATCCGTGAGAGAAGGATTTGAACCTTTGTTTCTCTCTCTGGTTCTCAGATTGAGGCTTTAACCTCTAGGCCTGCTCCTCCATGGTGAGAAGTGGAGGGTGCCAAATTTTGAAGTTGCTGAGGTTAGTCATAAACCTTGCACTGATCTGGATAAGTTGGAGTATCATGCTGATAGAGCACGTCTCTAAAGTTAACATTTTTTAGCACTTAATCAAAATTGTCACTTTACCAAGGGAATTTGTTAATGTTATGCAACTTGCCTGCTGCTGTTTTTGTATTTGAAATAATCTAAAGGGCTGAAGTAAACAGAGACTTGTGGAAGGTTTTGGAAAGGTTACAGCTGCAGCGAGTTCAGTTAAATGAAAACTATGCCAACTGTGGTCTGGGCACAATTTCAAGTTTATGCTGAAAGCAGCTCTGTGTGAATCAAAAAATGACTTGTAATTATTTTGGAAATTTATTATAGTACTCTAAACACACTCCTTCAGGTGCCAGCTTGTGGTGACATTTGTGACATGCTGTCATATGCCTTCTTTGTTCAGTTGCAACCTCACACATACGAAGAATTCTTATTCTCCAAGGACAAGCCAGGGCTTTGTTTCTCCTATATGGGAGACCTGTACAGATGCTTCCAAGCGTTGTATAGCTTTAAGAAGTCTTTGGTAGCATCCCACCATTCATGTGTGAGTGCCTTCCTGCCAGACGTGAGCATGTGGTACCAGCAGTCTTCATTTTTCCACAGAGCAGAGAGGTTGTGTCTAGTGGCACCAGTGAGTCTTTTTGTTTTAATTATTTAAATGTATTTATTTTCATTGCACAATGTAAGAAATAAAACAGACCACATTAATGGGATACAAAGCGATATATCTATAAATTAGAGAAATAAAACAGGAAAATAGGATAATTCTATCCACAATACAGATCTGATAATTCTAAGGCCTAATATCACCTTTCTCTTTTGTTATTTATCCAACAGAAATACTTCCAATTGAGGTGAATCATAAAAAATCTTCTCTCTTTATATGTATTAAACACCTACAGGGAAATCAAAGAAAAAAGGACACTTCCAGAGCTAACACCTGAGACATATATTCAAGAAACAGCTTCCTAGCTAACTGGATGGCTCTAGTAATGTCAGGAGAAATAAGTATATGACCACAAAAATTAACATTTTTCTTAAAGTAACGTTTTAATATCCTTATTTTTTCCTGTTCATAACATAAAGTTACCAGTGCAGCTTCTCCAGCCCTGGGGACCAATGATACTTGTATCAATTTATCCTGAGAGGTCTCCAAGAATTCCATTAAATTTACTGAGCCCTCCTTTCATCTCTTGCCTTCTTTGAATATACACATAATAACTCGAAAAAGTCATTGAGGGGGGTCTTTTACTAAGGTGTGCTGGTGTTGTTAGCGTGTGTTAAAAATAGGCAGGTTCTAAATGCTAAAGACGCCAATGCATTCCTATGGGCGTCTTTAATGTTTAGCGTTGTCTATTTTTAGCGTGCGCTAAAAACACCAGGGCACCTAAGTAAAAGACCCCCTGAATCTGCCTCCTCAATCTGTACACCCTTCAGGAACTTCCTGAGAAGAATTTCAGAGCTAATTCTACATATGCAAATATTTTGTATGCAACATATTTTCCAATGGCTATGGGTAGATAAACTATCTTTTCTCATCTCCACCTTTCTGCACAAATGGATGTTATTCCTTCCTTAGAGAGGTGGAAGTAGAGAAAACTGAATTCTGCCAGTGACATTGCCAGCAGAAGCAGAGGTGATCCCTGGAACAATCCAGTATTTTTCTCTATCTTCGGCAGGTGGTAGGTCATGCTGACTGTGCTCCTGTCCCTGGCCTAGCTCCCTGCTCTGCTGGCCAAAGCTGCACAGCATGGTCAAGCCTAACAGCCACTCCCAGGTCACAGTCTCGGGGCTGTACCTGGTTGAGCTTGGAGATTGGCTCTGCAGTTCCCTGTTGCACTTCTTAGTTGCCGCTGTGTGAAGTTTTGTCTCGGTTCCATGGGGCTTTGCTTGAGGGGTGTTGGTCCCCTTCCCCCCACCCCTCTTGCCCATTCACTCTATTTGGGTGTACTGTCCACAGACTCCCCTGCAGCACTCAGGCTTTCCAAAATAAGGGCGCAGACTGCCACCTGGGTGGAGGCTCAGGCATTGTCCCCTGAGAACATTTGCAGGGTGGTGACTTCGGTTATCACTCCATTCCTTTGCTAAGTACTGCAGGTTGAATATGTTGGCCAGAGTCCGCTCAGACTTTGGCAGAGCCAACATTTGGGGGGGGGGGGTTCTTGTTTTCCCCCATCCATAGACTGCTTTGGTACATCCCAATTTTGCCGAACGGTGGAGCTGAAGCTAAGAAACGAGAAATTGTCTTACCTTGAAATTTTCCTTGCTTTAGTTAGCGATGCTGTTCTCCAGTCCCACTGTTCGAAGACTTCAGCCTGAGGTTCTGAGTGTGCTCTGTGCTTCCTTTTCAGTTCTTCAAAATTTTATGATTGGCAGCCATACAGGGTTTTTTTTTTTTTTACATTTGTACCCCGCACTTTCCCACTCATGGCAGGCTCAATGCGGCTTACATGGAGCGTTAAGTGACTTGCCCAGAGTCACAAGGAGCTGCCTGTGCCAGGAATCGAACTCACTTCCTCAGTTCCCCAGGACCAAAGTCCACCACCCTAACCACTAGGCCACTCCTCCACTCCTGTGATATGGCTATATCCTGGTATATGCAGGGTAGTGAGTGTCACTCTGTGGTGTTTTGCTCACTTGATTATCATTGCAGCTGCAGTGGTTGATGGGGCATGGGTTGTTTCAAAGGAACCTTCTGTTGCTTAGACAGATGCATATTTGATTGTTCCAGGGAGACCTTTGCTTATTCTGATGATGTCACTGGCAGAATTCAGTTTTCCCTATCTCCAACTGATGGTTGGAAGGGATAACATCCATTTTTGCAGAACGGTGTCGCTGACAAAAGAAAATAAAGTTATCTGGTATAGCATATGTACTAGCTCCCTACAGAGTTCTAGTCTGTGAGGTTACCTGAACGTGATTTCCTACCCAGAGCTATTTTTATGCAGACTTTCATGAGCTCTAATAAATGTGCCTTTAAACCTTTGTTCCAATTCTAAAAACAGTTAACATGTTGATTGCATAGAACAAACAAGAGAAGCTGGTTTCTGGGAACAAAATATGCTGATTTAATGAAAAATTTCAAGAAAATGATTGGCTTTATAGCCCCAAAGAAACCTGAATGCTTTTGGGTGAAATGGTGGCCTCGTTGGTTTTAAAGGTAAGTGTTCCTAGCTCCTTAGACTGTTTTTGCACCCAGTATTAATTATATAACTAGAAAAGTTTTAAACTGGAAACAGTCTTTATAGCCAGCATTGTTCATTGGGGCAGACTGACCATTCAGGCAACAGGGCAGTGCCTGAGGGCCCAGTACTTCCCTCTCACATGCCTGACATCCCTCTCTCCCCGTCAGGACCGGGAACGACCCCTCTCTCGCCCCCTCCTGTCCTTCAATTTCCAACCTCACCCCCCACCACCACCCAACCTTGTGTGAGAATAGAGCTTCCAATCCAAGCGAGAAGGAGAAGTTGAGTCCACATGTTCTACCCTGACACCTGTTCCCTGATGCTGGAACTTCTCTCTGCTGCAGCCTGCTTCCCTCTGACATAGCTTCTTCTGCAAGGGCATGCAGCAGCAGAGGGAAGTGGCCAGCATCAGCGGACCAGACCTCAGGATAGTAAGTGCAGACTCAGCTTCTCCCTCCTGCTTGGATTGGAAGCTCTTTTCTTGCTCTGGGGGAGGAGGATTCAGAGATGGGAGCACAGGAGGGGGAGAGGGAGAACATTCCGGTTGAGATGGGATGGGGGGGGGGGGGGCAATGATCCTTATCGTCTGGGTGCCCAGATCACTTGTCAATCCGCCCCTGTTCATATATTTATATTTTCAGACAATTTTGGAACAATGGTTATTTACGTTCCTTTCATATATCTCCAGTAGTGAAACAATTGCACTGGTTTCCAGTCGAGCAAAGAATGAAATTTAAGGTAGTGATATTAATTTTTAAGGTTTTGAACAATTTTGCTTCGCCAGTGGTTTGCAGCTATGTACGTATTTACCAACCTTCAACATTGAGATCAGCAAAAGCCTTACTTGAGGTTCTATCTGTTCAAAATATTAGATTAGAAGAATATAGGAAATCCGTGTTTAACGTAATTGGTCCAACACTGTGGAATACTTTACCTTTGCAGTTATGGCCCAAACATAGCCCGAATACTTTTAAAAGAGATCTGAAGACTTTGCTGTTGAAGAGGTTTATTTATTTATTTAAGGTCATTTATGAGAGAGAGTAAAAGTCATGTGCTATGAGAACTTTTTAAGCTTCTCTTTGAAGGTAAGACGGTGTTTAGACGTAAGAGTTGTATCTTTTTTTTTTTTTTAACATTATCCAATATTTTACAAGACAATCCTCTTGTTCAGGAAAAGTATCTAATAAACAGCAAAATATAAACAAAAAAAAAAGGTGAAGCTTAAAAAGCTTCACATTAGGTAAACTATACTCAAGTCCATAAAATGTGATCCAAGATTTCAGAAATCTACCGGAGACAAAATAAAAGGATAAGAGAGAAAACATTCTGCAAATTCTGTTAAGCGGAGTGGATTCTTTTAGTTAACGCTTATCCATTTTCGCTGAGGTTATGAGCGCTGATACATGAGCTGGCTCTGTAAATACATATTTTTTATCTCTAAACTTCATTATACACTTGCGGGGGGTATCTTAAAAAAAAGGTACCCCCCAAGTGTAGAATTTCAGGTCTAAGAAGCAAGAATTGTTTCCTTCGTCGTCTTGTCTCCTTGGAGACATCAGGAAACAATAAACTTTTAAACCCAAAAAGGGTTTATCTTTATTTCGGAAAAACAGACGAAAGATTCAGTTCTTGTCGGGTAGTAATGCGACTGTCGCCACCAATGTAGCTGCAGTCGCTAGCTCAGTATCTGAGGTCTCAAGCAAAAGAGAAACATTTATCGGAACTTCAGGTTGAATTGTTTCTTTCCCAAAAATGTAATAAGCCATAGTCATTGGTGGTAGATTCTGTTCAGGAATTAATAAATTTTCACACATGTAGCGTTTCAACATATCAAGAGGAACAACATTTTGAAGTTTAGGAAAATTGACAAATCTCAGGTTATGATTTCTAGTGTAATTATCAAAATTTTCCATTTTATCTCTGAGGCTCGTCAAATCTTTCATCATAATAGGTTGTACCGTTTCAAGCTTCATAATGCTTTGATCCAAATTAACAACTTTCCCATTCAAATCCTTAATATGCTCATCTTTCTTTACCAAGTCACTTTCCAAAGATTTAACTTTAGGCTGTACTTCATTTATTTGTTTCAGGAAAACTTGTCCTAGGTTAGAAACCAGGTCCCACAAAGCTTCTAATGTCACATCTTTTGGTCTAACCACAAATTCTTTTGGAATTTCAAACCTTACAGGCTGGTCATGGGCCTCGCTCTGCCCCTCTGCTCCTCTCCCCTCAAACCACAGCGTTTCCACGGGCAAACTGCCCTCCAGTACCACTTCTGTTGTAAACGAAGCTTCCATTCGGCGATCTTCTGGACTCCGTCGAATCCACAAAGAAAGAACTGGCGCCTATCTGCTGGGGAGGGGAGTGCGTTCGGCGGGGCTAAGAGTAACATCCAGGCCAGAGAGCGCCGAAGTCTCCATTTCGCTGGCGCCCACCTCTGGCAGCGATCCGCCGTCCCGATGAACTCCCTGCGGTCTCAAATATTGATCCAGAGGACCAGGTAATGAGGGGGTTATCGGGGAAGCTACCCGCTAATCTCCCTCTTCGTTTAGGCATTCTTTAGGGTAGAGAAAACGCGACTCGCAGTAACTTAACAGATTGTGGCCATCTTGGGTAAATGCCCCAATGGAGGCTGAAAAGAGTTGTATCTTAGAGACAGTGGTACCGTTTGATGTTGTATTGCTGAATGATATAATAAAAATGAAACATAAATTCTAACTTGTGAGAAATGCTGCAGACCAATAGTAATAATAACAACACTCTAATGAATTCCACAGCCTCCCCTCCCTGGGTGGCTCCCCCAAATCAACATAAACAGCAAAATTCACCACCTCTACAATTCGGTGAATAGCTTCTTCCAGGGCGACTCTCCATGGAAGAAATCCTCTGCCTCTCCATCCGCATTTGCTGGATAAGCAGGGAACACCACTCTGGCAGAGTGGGACCAACAGATGAGAACCAATGTAGTAATATGACCTTGTTCCCAAAAAGAATGATCTTGCGGAGAAACCGCAAGAATCCTGTGGTACAGGATCAGTATACACACTGGCCAAATAAAATATGAGGATCACGGTGACGGTGCAATCCCAATAAGTATGCAAAATAGAAAGCATCTTACCCCAAAAAGTAAACATAACCTGGCAAAAGCCACACCATATAACCCAGAGTTGCTGAGGTAGAGTCACATTTTGCAAACAAGAGTGGGAATGTGAACCAGGCTTATCCAAAGAACAGGACCCAGACAAAATTAGAGTTAAAAACCAACAAACTATATTTATTTATATATACTTAAAAAAAGACTAATATTTTTTGTAATAATGACTCAGACTAATAAATATTTTTGTGATAATGACTCCTGTTCTTTGGATAAGCCTGGTTCACATTCCCACTCTTGTTTGCATTTATTCTCTATCCCGTGGGATCTATTGAGTTCTCCACATTTGTGGATTCTCTTTAGAGTCACATTTTGGACAGACTCCCCTGGCTGCTGTGCCCGCCTTATGGGCTCGGTGCAGGGAACTATGGATCTGTAAGCAAATTTGTAAAGCAATTCTCTTAACATAGATTCAGACATTGTACGAATCCCTAAAACTAATTTTTTTGAACTGCTCTGTCAACAGAATAAAACAATCAGCAGACCAGTTCTTCGCCAAAGTGGCATAATCCAAATCTGGGGTAGTGTCTTTCAAATATTGGTGATGGAACATCAAAGACACCCTCAACTGAGAACAGAGTGTAAAAGCTTCAGATAAAGTTTCCTGTAAATCCTCGGTAAGATCTGTCCAGAGCAGGGAGGAAATGTAATGTCTTAGCAGCAGGAAGGCAAATGATACTCTTGATGCAAGGCTTCAGTGGACTTGAGTGAAAGAGGCAAAAGAGAATGAAAAGACGTCTTTCTCAGCACATCAAGTGATATCTCATAAAGTTTGGAATTGGAATGAAGGTTTAAAAGCACAATTATTTAGAGCACATGAAAAACTGCACAAAAATGGCTCTGGGAGATTTGTTTGTTTTTTTAATGACCAATGAAGAAAACATTCAGCCTAATCTGCTCAGATTTTAATATTAATTGCTGAAGAGGATTCTAAGGTCTTTTTCTCAAATCCAGCTATATGCTGACTATAATACAACTGCAATTTCAGGTTGTTTTATGAGGTTGAGCCCTCCTGGGCTTACCATAACGCCCATTTATGGGGTAGCCAGAAGGTTACATCTGTCACTGGGTCCTTTAGAGATAAGCAAAGTCTGCCTGAAATCTCCAAAATAATATCCACTGATTGGACTTTCTGATCATTGTGTCGCATGGGAATGATTAGTGTATTGTATTGTCCAAGCGGGAACTATTGGAATCTGGCCTTTTTGAAATGTTTTGTAGTGTAA